>NC_065588.1:33978500-34578500 GCF_024542745.1 Macaca thibetana thibetana | reverse complement strand
AGAATTAGCAATTATTTATTTAGTAGTATAAGACATTAGCTAAGATGTAAATTTTATTTCAAGTCAAAAAGATTAATCACTTGGTTGATAGCTAATACATTCCAGCATCCAGGAAATAACCGACGTATTTCCCATGAGCTGAACTAGTCATAACATATGTGTAGATTTCTTATTATTTCCAGTTTTCACTTTTTATAATAAAGTGAACTAAAAAACAGGAAAGCTGCCTGAAAGTTTTTTGTTTCTGATTTTAAAAGTAAATTGTACTCATTGCAAGAAATTGGGAAAACCCAGAAATGCATAACACATTTTTAAAAATTAGATGATAATTACATTCTCGTACACTGTATTCTATTTTTTTCTGTATATATATATACACACATATATATATGCATATATATGCTTATGTTTTAATCAAATTGGCATTATGCTACACATATACCAAAATTGGTATTATACTATACATTACCCTTGATATTTTTTCTGAACAATATGTCTCAGATCTCTTTTATTTAACCATTTGTTCAATTTTATTCAGGTGTAAATCAAACACATATCTGTGTCCTGTTCTTTCATGAAGCTTACTGTCTAGTGGGGGAAACATAAACATTTTATTTTTATTTTTATTTTTTTTTTTGAGATGGAGTTTCACTCTTGTTGCCCAGCCTGGAGCGCAATGGCGCGATCTTGGCTCACCGCAGCCTCTGCCCCCTGGGTTCAAGTGATTCTCCTGCCTCAGCCTCCCGAGTAGCTGGGATTACAGGCATACGCCACCACGCCCGGCTAATTTTGTATTTTTTTTTCTTTTCTTGTTTTTTTTGAGACGGAGTCCCACTCTGTCTCCCAGGCTGGAGTGCGGTGGCGCGATCTCGGCTCACTGCAAGCTCCACTTCCCACGTTCACGCCATTCTCCTGCCTCAGCCTCCTGAGTACCTGGGACCACAGGCACCTGCCACCATGCCCGGCTAATTTTTTGTATTTTTAGTAGAGATTTGATTTCTCCATTTTGGTCAGGCTAGTCTTGAATTCCCAACCTCATATGATCTGCCCACCTTGGCCTCCCGAAGTGCTGGGATTACAGGTGTGAGCCACCATGCCCAGCCAACATAAACATTTAAATGTATAATATCAAAATATAAGTTTTATTAAGGGGGAAGACAGGTCCTGTGAGAGAGACTAACTTTAAGAATGGAGCACCTATTTCAGATTGATGTTTAGAGCTGGTGTACTGACATTTAAGTAGAGGCTTTATAAAGGATGAGGAAAAAGCCATTTAAGAATGGGGCTAAGAACATTCTAGTAAGAGGAAATAGCAGGTGCAAAGGCCATGAGGTGGGAAAGGGTTTGGTGTGTAAAAGGGCCTACAAGAAAGCCAGGAGGCTGGAGCAAAGAGAAAGAAGGGATACTGCCTATAATGAGGTTAGAGAGGAAAATAGGAGCCAAGACCTGTAGACCAAAGAAAAGAGATTTCATTATAAGTACTATGGGAAGCCATTAAAAATTTTTGGCTGGTGGAATGACATGGACATGTTTACATTTTCAAAAGATTACTCTGGATGTCACATAGAAGATGAACTGGAAGGAGAACAAAAGAAGAAGCAGAAATGTAAGTTAGGAGGCTCTTTGGGTAGACCATGAGAGGGACGAAAAGCTTGAATTAGGCTGATAATAGGAGCTATGGAGAGAAGTAAACAGCTGTGAGGCATATTTTGGAGTTATAACTGATAACTTATGAGCTAGTGATGAATAGGAGTTGGCAGATTAAAAAGAAAGACTTGAGATTGATGACTTTCATTTATGGCCTGATAAATCAAGCGGATAGTGGTAGCATTTATTGACAAGAAGTAAACTTGGTAAGCCACCAGTATTAGGGTGATATTTGTGATACAAAATAATTATTTTATGTTTGGATGATACTTTTGAGGGATCTATAAAACAACCACTTATATAAGTTAAGAAAGCAGTTGTATGCATGAGTCTGTACCCAGAAGTGAGTCTCAGAGCTGATGATATGCCTTTGGAAGTTATCGTGTAGATGGTATTTGAAACCAAAGAAATTATCCTGGTCTGTTTTGTGTTGCTATAACAGAATGCCTGAGACCAGGTAATTTAAAAAGAAGAGAAATTTATTTTCTCACAGTTCTGAAGTCTGGGAAGCCCAGGATCAAGGCACTGGCATCTGGCGAGGGCATTCTTGCTGTATCCTAACATGATGGAAGGCAGAAGGGCAAATGATGGCCAAATGCTGTATGAAGCCTCTTTCATAAGGGCCTTCATTCCATTCATAAGAAAGGTGCCCTCATGGCCTAATCACTTCTTAAATGCTCTGCATCTTAATACTGTCATGTTAGTAACACCTGAATTTTGGAAGGGATACATTCAAACTATAGCAGAAGCAGATGAAATAACCTAATAAAAAGTGATTGTATAGGGAACAAGAGTGCCTTGAACTGAGGTCTGCCAATGAGATGTTGAATACTTGAGAATCTGAGAAGAGGAGAAACACAGAGGAATGTGGTGTCAAAAGTCAGGAAAGACGGCTTCTAAAAAGAATGAGTGGACAGCTGTGCCACATACTGTGGAGAGGTCTGGCAAGATGAGGGCCAGAAGTGACCACTGAATTTGGCAATATGAAGGTTACTGGTAATATCATCAAAAACAATTTCAGGACTGTGTGTTAGAAGACATATTGTTATGGATGTAGTCATAATTTATAGATTATTTGCTAAAACCAGGATTTTAATGGCTACAAATTAATCTTCACTAGAGATAGCAGAGTATACTTAGTCACTCCTATTGCTGAGGAGCAGCATTCTATGAATAATAGGCTTGTGTGTGTTTTAAGGGCTAATAGGCTCTGGAGAGTTGCTGGCTGCACCTCAATGGGGCTTACTGTGGGAAATTTCACTTCATTTTAAAAAATTCTCTCTGAGTGGGAGTTTGGGTTAAAAATCCAAATACTTGGGAATATGGGTACTGGCTGAGTTTCTCTTTGAGAGTGTTGTGCATTTGCAACTTCGGTGCTCTCTGCTCTGGTCTGGAACCCATCTTTCCTCCCAGCAGTAGGAAGAGTGGGAGGGTGGAGGGTCCCTCTTGTTTATACTTGAACTTACTGACCTCTGCACAGTTGTCTTGAAGTACACGAGCACTGCCAGCCCCTGGTTATTTGGGTATATTCTCTTATTCCGACTCCCTTCAAATTAGAAAATTAAAATGGATAGGCTCATTGTTGGATCTTCTCCAGGGCCTATGTTTTACGCTTAAATAGAGGAGAGTCCTAGAAAGAATGCAGACTTTATAGCCAAAGTGACTTAGGTTGAAACTCTGCCTTACTTTTCTTATCTCTAAAATGGGCTAGTTCTATCATGCAGAATTATAGTAAATATTTAAAGTAACGTATGAAAAGTGCTTGGAACAAAGTAAACACTCAATAACTGGTGGCTGTAATTGATATTATTGTTTAAAGTAAATTCTTGATATTATTGAAATGTTGAATTAGTGACTTGGGTTATAATTTGTCTTTATGATATTGTTCTGTGATATAAAACATTGTCCAATGGCATAGACCTCTGAAAATTTGTTCTTTTTGGGGGTGATCCGTTGGAAGTAGCCTTAGTAAATCCTATGTCATCAATATTTTGTACTATGGTTTTATTATTACAATTTAAGAAAGCTTCACATTTTAATGGATTAACACAGTTCTTCTGTTTTCCTATTAAAAAGATAATATTTCATTGAACTTTAATAAAAGTTGGTTCGTGATAAGACAGCATGCTTCATTGCCTAATGTTGCTCAGAACTAAAGTTAAAATTCTCTCATTAGAATTCCATGGGAGTTGGGAGGGAAGAATGTAAGCCAAGGATGGAAAAGAGATGTAAATTTTATATTTGTGCTCTATCTTTGGGAGAAGTGCCAAATGGCCTTCTTTCACATTGAAAGGAGGGAGGACTAGAAAGTGTAATATTTTTTCCTGTTTTCCACTTGCCCTAAGATGGAGAGACTTAGTTTTTCTAAGCTAAAGTGCAGCATATTGCTTTAAAAGATGCAAAAAGAATAGGTTCCATTTTAGCTATCTAGATATAGTAAAAATTAAAACATGATTAATCAGAAACAACTGATTGTTGTGACATATGCGTGTAGGAGATTTTCAGAGCATTCTCCCCAAAACATGGCTAATAAACTGCATTGTATATGGGACTGTTTTGTATAAAAAGAGGAAGAAGGTTATGAATACTTTGATCTCTTCAATTATAAGAATATGTATTGCCTGGCCTTCTCATATACAAGGTTAGGAAATATATTTAAATTTTAGGTAGAAATAACTTCTTTTCATTAAAAGAGGATTTAACTTTCAAGTAGGGAGAGGAGAAGGAGAAGCATTATGGTTTGTCATATGAATTTTGGGGAGAAGCTGATTTTTGAATGAACTCAGGGCTTGTTTTCTGATTTCCCTGAATAAATAAGAGAGACGATTTGATCTCTAAAAAATTTTTTATTATTTTGATATTTATTGCTTATTTTTTAAAAGAACTGTATGATGTTATGTACTGTACTTGTAATAAGTAGCCATACAATGTTTAATTTTAAATTCTCTCTTTCCACAGTTTGGAAGAACTGAAGTAATTGATAATACTTTAAATCCTGATTTTGTAAGAAAGTTTATTCTGGACTACTTTTTTGAAGAAAGAGAAAATCTTCGTTTTGACTTGTAAGTTCTACTACAATTTGCATTTAGAAAAATTTGATATTTAAAGACAGTATTACTAATGTAAGGCAAGGTCTTATGGTTGCACTGAGTTCTAGATTATATTGGCAGGAAACCATATTAATTCTTTTCAGAGTGTGACCCAAGCAAGCCCCTTGCTTTGCATTTTGTAGGTCTGAATACGTATTCAATGAATAGGTGAGCAGTTTAGCCATGCAGGACGGTGTATATGGATGTTCTTCCCAACTGCCCTGGGCTTCAGTGGATTTCCTACAAGTTCTATGTATACTCCAAAGTTATCACATCTACTCCTATGGCTGATGTCTCTCAGATCTTTGTCTCAGCAGCTTCTTAGCATAGCACCTGGATCCCTGCCTAACTATGGCTTCCGTTCATCCCTTGGTAGTCTTGTATTTTTCCAAGGGCCAGGATAATCGAGTCAGCATTTTAAATATGTTAAGTATTCTTGTTACTTTGATACTGAATCTGGCATATTAAAACATTACTGTCAAATCCAACTTCCTGTCCACAGAGAACCTAGAGTCAGCCTGTTTATATTATTAGAGAGTTTTTGTTCCACAGAAGTGAACTGTAGTGATTGTTGAAGTATTTAGATATGATTAAAAGGAAATCTGTTGTGGGGAGGTGGGTAAAATATGCTTAAAACATCAAAATAATTAAAGGAAATTTATGAACATTAAAAAGATAAATGTCTTGTTTTAAATAGCTGAAAATCCTGATGTACCATGCTTTTACAATTTATAAATACTTTTGATAACAAAAGCTATCAATATCTTATTTGAAAAAGTCATAATTTGCTTCATAATTTAAAAAATGAGAGCTTTTTACTGTTAATAGGCTTTCTCATTTTCCTCTAAAATACGCACAGTAAAATAACTGGCAGCGCTTGTGTTTAAAAAAGATCTTAAACTAGCTTCTTTCTTCAGGAATACTAAGTATTTGTCATATTTATCAAACAAAATTTATTACATCCATATTTGGTTTTTTATTTTTCAGAAACTCTTTTCCAAATAGTAAAAATGAGGCTTATCAGAAGAGAAACTGAGATGGAATGTGGCAACTTCCTGATGATGTTTATGATACAGGCTGCACTCAGTGTTGCCACTAAAAAGCAGATTTCAATCATATAGTATGTGGTTGAAACAGATATCAATCATGTAGTATGTGGTTGAAACAGATATCAATCATGTAGTATGTGGTTGAAGTCTCCCATTATTCTGGGCCTTGGTAGCAAGTGCTTTTTAAGAATTTTCTTTTACACCAGCATGGGACTCTTAATTTTTCCTCCTTAATCCCAGACTTAACTTTCTGTTTAAACCAGGCTCTATTTCATGATTCTTTATTCCCCCTATTTGTTTTTTTCTTTCTTTTTTCTTCCTTTTTCATTCATCTGCATTATTTTCACGGTTGAAAGTAATCAATATTTATTACAAACTTTAAGTGATACAGACATTTAAAATGAAAGCTTCCTTTTATCCTAATACAAAAAAGCATCGTCCCCTGCCCCCCAAACCTGCAAATGATTCAGTGTATATGCTGGCAGATCTTTTTTTTCTTTAAGCATACAGATATGCATACAGGAATTGCAATAAATATATTTTCCTTTACCTTGTATTTTGCAGGTATCCTTTTATGCCACAAAATATGCAAACACCACATTCATTTTAAAGGTTATATAATTTCCATTGTTCAAAAGAACTGCAATTTATTTAACCAAACACTTTCTGATGGGCATTTGGCTGGTTCCATTTTTTCTACTACATATATCCTGCAGTGAGTTTCCTTGGATGCAAATCTTTTTGTAATATATATTTATATATAGTTTACGTTTTGAGAGGACACATTACTTAGAGTCAAATTTTAGGATTACAGGATGCAGACCGGAGTATCCACTGTCTGGTTCTAAATCTTTGAAATCAACTTCGTGTGAAAGTTGATTATATGAATTGAGTCATTCTTGTCATACCCAACTAAATCGGAGTCAAGAGGCCAGGGGAAAAAAGCACTTACAGCACCTGTTCCAAGAATTGAATTTTCCACAAGGCCAATTGCTGAATCCGTTCACTGTAACCCTAAAGAACAGTCATGACCTGCCATGACTCTATGACTGGTTTTACCTACACCATCACTCACCAATCACCACTTTTGCCAGCTCCCAAAAGCTTCTGTAGTGCCAATGAGTTTTCTTTCAAAACAATATATAGCATTTCTCTTTCTAATAAAACTCCCAACCTTCTCTTTGTTTTTTGGACATACTGCATGAAAACCACCCTGGTCTGTGTATATGCGCCCTGAATTGCAATTCTGTGCATCCCAAATAAAATATTTAATTTAGAGATTCATCTCTGTATTTTATTTTAATTTCAACATTGGAGATCCTATAAGCTTTGTTACTTCCCTAAACTCCTTGTCAGTTATTTAGCTCTGATTTTTAGATCCATGTCCTGCTCTTCATTCATTATGTGATACTCAAAACTCATCTGTTCCAGGAACATTTACCTCCAAGTGACAGGAAACTATACAGTAACATAAATCAGTGTTAAGTAAATAGATATATTTTAACTTTCTTAACTTCCTAATTGAAGTTGAAGCAGTTTTTACAGAAACAGTGTAATGTTTGAAATGTGAAAGCATATTGCAAAGTGGAATTAAATAAGTATCATTTTACCTTTTGTATGTATTTGGTTAGTTTCAGAAATTCAAAGAATATCTCCATTTTATATGATTGCTGAAAAGTTCAAACAACTAGGGTTAGAAAGGGTTACCTGCAGAAGATCATCAAGAAGAGTAACAAGCCCATCCTCTTAGTTCATGTAGTGTCTTCTCTATCACTTTAATTCCTTTTGATTTTCCATTTTTTAGAATACTCACATAATAACCTTTAACCTGAAAGAACAGGCTTATTATTATCATCATCATTATTATTATTGTGATTTCTTCAGGATATCTATGTAAGTAAATGTGGAAATAGTGTAATAGTTCATGAGTTATGTATATATATTATACCTGTGGTGATTTTTAAAATACTTAGCAATGTGTTATTCCTAGTAAAAGTAACATATTCATGATAAGAAAATTGGAAAATAAAAAGATTAAAGTAGCAATACAAATTACCAGTAGTCCCAACCTCTACCACCCAGAGAACTACTGCAAATATTCTGACATATTGGCAGTATCAATCCTAAGTAAATATATACTGAGATTAATCTCTAAGAAAAGGGTTTATTTGGGAATAATATATAATAATTAGAATTGCAATTGGACACGTACACACGCATACCAGAATGGTTTCTGGTGCGTTCAGAGAGCAAAAGGAAAGGCTGGAGTTTTATTGGGAAAAGAGAAAAATTACATAGGTTATTTTGAAAGAAAGTTTATTGATGCTGGTTGTGTTTTACAGAAGCTAGCGATCTCTGTTTGGTAAGGGGTGGCAATTACTAGGTTAAATTTGTCTCAAGATCATAGCAGGTCCTTGAGGTTTTGGATTGGGCTTGTGAGACAGTTCTTGGAGTAGGTGTTTGTGACTCCCAAGTGATTTTCCCCGTGGCTCTGCTGCCCCTTCAGCCCTGATTCTGTTTTAGTTGGGTTTGACAAAAATGGCCTCATTTTATCTGATCAATTTTTATTGCAGTAACATAGTTCGTTGAAGGAACAGCATGCTGAAAGATGCGCTAGTGTAAATTAACCAACAGATAGATGCAAATGGTTTTCAGAATTGTTTTGGATTTCCTTAATACCTATTGATTTTGTAAAATTCTAAAAAATTTAAAAAAGAAGCTTTGAACATGTTTTATCTAAACTGGAGAAATGGCTTTTATAAACTTAAAAAAAATTTCAGTGCTTAAACAATTGTAGTGACAGTGAGAGAAAAAGAGAAAGACATAGAGAGAGACAAATTATTTCTGCTACCACTGACCCAAATTCTTGTAAGTACTATAATAGTTAACCGATATTAATTTTTATTATTGTTACTATGTTATGTCTGAGATATATTTTCAAGATTACCTTATCGGCTATGAGTCCTAAAATTCCCTTGCCTTTTTGATCCAGTATGTACTTATTCTCAAGAGACATGGTTTCTCTCGTCATGTTATGTATATATCACAGAGAAAGTAATAAACTTTGACATTTATTTATTTTTATTATAATTATCACACTGATGATAATACAGGTTCCTCATAAATCCACTTTGTTGTCATGGTTGAAAACTTTATTATTGGTAGAGCAGCTGTACCAAAATGCATTTGAACAGGAAGTGTGGCTAGCCTTATCACTTCATAGTATGTGCCAGATATAGGATAATTTAGAAATTACACTTCTCATTCGTGTTTCCATTCAGACTGGAACACTAAAAAGGGATTCCTGAGTCTAGATATGACTTACCTAGAGAATTATTTTCTTTCTTGATAAATAAAATGGTGATAATCATGAAATGTATAATGTTACCATAAAATATTTTAGATGGATCTCAACACTTTGAGGAAAAATAAGTTGTTTTATTTCTTCTAGTATAGTTGTCTCAATACAATGTCAACTGTGATTTTTTTCCACTGGTTAAGGGCTCCCTTAACAATGTCAAAGTCTAATTTCATACCTTTTCAGTCACTTTTGTTTCTTAAAACCATGTTACTCTTTTAATTGTTAGATACTTTTTATTTTAAAACTTTAATCTCAAACTTAATTTAAGACTTTTCACTTCCTCTCCCTTCAGCTGGAGCTGTTGCCCAGCTCCTTGCAGGACAGAAGGGAGGTGGGAATGCAAAAAGGTAGGCGGTGTTGGGAGACTGAGATGTGGTTCTCCTACTGTCCAAAAAATCCAGACCTTATATGGGAATCAGCCTCAGGGGACACATTTTAAGCACCCTGCTTGTCTTGTCCTTATGGAGGAGGGGCCAAAGAGGACATTATTCTATGTTTTTCATCTCTCAGAAAACACTTTCTAGAACTTTCCAGTGAGTTTCTCTTCCATTGATGGCCCCAGGGTGGACTTGCAGCAGGACCCCATAGCTTACTGATGAACCAGATGCAGTACTCCCCTTCTTGCAGGCATCCCAGATTTTGGAGCCATACTTTACTTGGCTTTGGGGAGTAGAAAGAACCTCCCTACTGCCCCCCAACAGAGAGGGAAAAGTCCTCACTTATGAACAGTGTGTTCACCTGGCGATGGACTAGTCCCCTGAACTTTGGGGAGAAAGTATATGACCCTGCGATTGACTCAGTAGCTCTGAGCTAAGCATGATCACATATTTTGTTTTTCTCTTTGGGCCTTAGTTGCAATTTCAGAAATACAAGAAAAATTTCCATCATTATCTGTTACTCTCGAATCAAAAACAATCCTTGAGGTGCACCCAAATCAGCTACTGCCAATTCATTACTATAGTAGTAAGGTTTCAATGGCAGGATGAAGTAGTTTACAAAATTTGTTACTAAATTTAGGCACAGTGGATGCATCCTCTTAGGAGAAACCACCAAGCTTCTTCCATGATGATATATTATCTCTTCCTTAAAGAAAGTATGGAACTCATAAACAGATACACAGGTACACGTATACATTGTAAGCAGTTAGGATGTAGTGTTTATGTTGTGACCTGTGAGAGTGAGGCCTAGAGAAGTCTTGATATATTTAGAAAAGCTAGAAGAAAAATTGTGTTAAAAGAGAGATGGTAATTTTAGGCTAGGCATGGTGGCTCACGCCTGTAATCCCAGCACTTTTGGGAGGCTGAGGGGGTGGATTACTTGAGTAGTTCGAGACCAGCCTGGCCAACATGGTGAAACCCTGTCTCTACTAAAAATAGGAAAATTAGCCAGGTGTGGTGGCGGGCACCTATGTCACCCACCTATGTGACTCTGGAGGCTGAGGCAGGAGAATCACTTGAACCGGGAAGGCAGAGGTTGCAGTGAGCTGAGATTGCACCAGTGCACTCCAGCCTGGGCAACAGAGTGAGACTCTGTCTCCAAAAAAATGAAAAGAAAAATGGTAATTTCTAATGCTTTATAATCTAACATATTGTATTCAGGTGTATTATATAAATTACCTGTGAGATAATGGTATTTAAAAAGCTTTGTAAAATACAGTGAAAGAGGCTTGTATTTGAAGATACTTACGCTTTTTGTGATGAAAACATTTTCCTTTTACTTCTTAACTGAACATTCGATGTCATTTCTCCCCAATCCACACTCGGTTCTTTAGAAGATAGTTTCCAGAGTTGATTTTTGAGAAGGAGCTAGCACAGCTATATTTCATCTCTGATATTGTTTTAGTTGCTAATTTCAATCTTACCTTAAAAAAAATTTTCTTATATAAGAAACATTTCTTGGATAAAAATATATATATTTTTTTACTAGCGACTGTAGTTCTACAGTGAATGTTGGCAATTTGCTGATTTAAAATTCCAGGCTATAGCTGTTGAAAGTGCTCAGAATGCCTTGATGTGAAGG
The DNA here is from genome assembly GCF_024542745.1 of Macaca thibetana thibetana. NCBI lineage: Eukaryota > Metazoa > Chordata > Mammalia > Primates > Cercopithecidae > Macaca > Macaca thibetana. The sequence continues at coordinate 34,567,335 of NC_065588.1, read as the reverse complement.
AGAGTAATTTGTAATTCTTCTGAGGCAGGCTTTGCATCATGCGTTGTTTTTTGTTTTGTTTTGTTTGGTGTTGTAAAGTTTAATTATACAATTATGAAAATAAATTCATTTATGTAGGTAAACAGGTCATAATGAGTGTGTGCTGTTGGAAGAGAGAGGGAATTAACTTCCTCCTTATTTAAAAAATAATAAGAAGTCATATTCTCTGCATTTAATCCTTCATCTTTCTGCTTCTCCCTATGGAAAGGAAGTCACAGGACTTCTGGAGGAGAGGCTACTTGGATAAACACAGAAAAAGTTCTAAATATTTTAACTTTTATCATGGACATTTTCAAGCATATTCAAAAGTGGCATGTACATATTGCCAGTCTTAGTTCATTTACTTCCTCCAGGTTATTTATTATATACTTACTGCTGAATCACTTTAAAGCAAATCATTTCACCTTTCAATACTTCAAAATAAAGCTCTCACACATAAGGGTGCTTATTTATGACCCTCCTGTTTGTTTGCTTGTTTTTAGAAGACCACCTTACCCCAAATAAGTACTTAATGGCAGCTAACATTCAGGCCATTTGGAAATTTCTCTGATTGTCTCAAAAATGTCTTACAATTAGTTTGTTTAAGTAAAGCTCCAAACAAGAGTCACACATTGTATTTTTCTCCTGTGTCTGCTGTATTCTATAATAATCTCCTTCCCCTCTTTAATACCAGTTATCTGTTGATGAGATTCAGAATATTTTTTAAAAGAGAAGGTGAGGCAAGACATTCCATCTCTATAGAGTGGCTCTGTGTGTTATCTCCCACATCCCATCACTTGGAGTAATGAGCTGATTGTTCAGGTATTGTCTGCCTGATCTGTCCATTAGAAAGGACCATGTCCTTTCACCTCGAAGCCTTAGTATCCTTGGATAATTATTACCTAGAACCATTGCAATTCTAAAGCTAGTTTATGGTGAACATTCTTTGCTAGGCAGTGAATGGACCCTCTGCCTAGCATCCATATACTCAGTGAACATTTATTGATTGAGATGCTTTCTTTATTTGTGAAAACATTCTTGTTATGTGAGAGAGGAGACTTTAATTAACCTTTAAAAAGGCAGTTAATTTTTGGTAGGAAGCTATTCACAAGGAATTTGAAATGAATATGATTTGGGAGAAAGACTGTAGTCAGTACAAATATTTTCCTATACAAGAATTTGGCAAATTGAAGGTATTTTGGCTATCAGTGTCCTCTCTACTTCTACAAACTCTTTAATGCCAGGGGATAAAGTGATAATGAATGATCTTATTGCCGAATCTGTTCAAGAACTGATTAATTTCTGGTACCAACTGGTCAAAACTAGAACACATGGTAGTCTTACTTAAATATGTTTCTGTTTCCATAAAATGTATGTTTTCTTTAAGTTCTGTGATTAGGGAAAAATAATGTCTCATTACTCCAGCCAATTTAACAATAGCATTTAAGATAGAAAGTAAAAATTAAAATGTGTGCTAAGGACAGCCTGTTACCAGGATCTGTTTGTTAAATAATTAATTTGATTTTTAAAAATATTTTGAGATAAACACAGATTCATTCACATGATGTTGTAAAAAATAATACAGAAATTATACAGAGAGACCTGTGTATCCTTTACCTAGCTTTTCCCAGTAGCAACGTCTTGCAATATCACAAATAGGATATTGACATTTATCCTGGCAACATACAGAATACTTCTATCACCTCAAGGATCATCCCTCATGTTGCCCTTTAAAATGATGTCCAGAGAAGAGGGCTTTTCAGTTTTTAAGGAATTTTGAAGTAAGTTGAAAAGTACTAGGATACTACTGACGCACAGAAAAGAGAAATTTTAAACTTAAGTGCAGAAAAGAGAAAGTTTAAACTTATCAAAAAGCAGAATTGATTATTGAGAAAATATTAAGACTTGTTAGGTGTTTAGAAATGAAAGAACCCAAGGATCGTGAATTCTACCGTTGGCATGTAAGCCACAGATTGTGTGAAACTTTAAAATTTGCTAAGTTTTTCTTCCTATTGGTATTATTTTGGATTTCATTTTTATATTATTTATGTGTTCTGGAAAATACTGTTTTTTTTCCTAGCTGTATTTTGTGGAAATAACTTGAGTTTTGTATTTCAATCCTTTAGGTATGATGTTGATTCAAAGAGCCCCAACTTATCCAAACATGTAAGTTCATATTTTTATGTTTTTTTAACATTATAATATAATGATTAGTACTTATGCTGACTTATTAATATTAACGTTATACACTTATTAAGTTATTCATGTAACTTGATCGTCATAGAAAATAAGTAACATTTTAAAAGAACCCCAGAAAAACATTTTGGAGGAGCTAATTTTAAAAAGTGACCTTTAGTAAGTAAAACGGACTAATCTTCTTTTTAATTTTTAATTTTTATTTTTTAAATAAATGATGATTGCAGTTCCCAGTGATGTCTGAAGTTGGATCAAGTTAAGCAAGATGAAACAATGAGCCTGTGTCTTTTTGGAAGGTTTAACTTCTGAGAGAATGGGAAGTAGTTGAGTGTAGGTAGAGTGGTTTGTTATTCTTTTTTTTTTTTTTTTTTTTTTGTAGTTTATTTACCAATATTTCCTGAATACCTGTATATGCCAGGCACTGTACTAGTTTCAGAGGGCATAATATGGGCAAGATAGACATAATCTCTGTCCTCAAGCCACTTACAGTGTTGTTTTCTTTTTGGGGTCCCTTCTTCGATCTATTCCTCTTTTCTCAAGAGCTCTAGTTGCCAGGCAACACTTGTTACCTGGGGAGATTTCTAGGTCCAGGAGTAGTTGGGCATCAGAGCTAGACAGAAAAAGAGGTGCAGATGGGAAGGGAGGAAAGAGAATGAGATACTCCAGCAAAATATTGTGCTAATCCATCAACTTGTTTATTGACCTGTGAAGTTGGAATTAGGCCACCCCCAGTAGGAAGGGCTGAATGAGGGTGAAAACAGCATTCTGAAAGGGGATAACTGAGGTGCCAGGTGAAATCTGGGTACACAGATGTAGAATTAGCAGCTGTGTCAGGGTTAGGAGGTTAGCTGGACTAACAGTGCCCAGAAATGTAGGAGGGTAAGATTTTTTTAACTTTTCCACTGTTGTAGGCTGTCAAACTAGAATAGATGGACATGCGATTTCCCATGAAATTTGGAGAAGGGGAGTTTAATGATTCAGAAAAGAGATGAGACAGAAAGGGGGATTACAAGCTAGGAAACAGATTTGGAAAATCTGGGAACCTGGATATGTACGGTGGTAAAAATCACATTTACTACTGCCCCCTTCACTGAAGGAAGTATGAGATTTATTTGTGTTATGAAGCATACAGCAGAATCATGTGAAGAAGTATTCAGGAACAGTCTGTCTAAGTGATTTACCTCTTTACAGGTTGAAAAAAAATGCTGCAACAAGCTTATTGCTCTCCATAAGTAAAGTTTGTTGTGGTTGCCATGCCACCTTCCTGCTCATGATTAAGGTTTATAGCATTGTGACTAGACATTTACAATTTATTTACATAACTTTATATTGGAAGTTTTCCAAATGTCCTAAAAAGAATCAGAAAAGAAACTGCATTTTATAGTTGTTGAGTTATAAGGAAAGAAATGTATTCACTTCTCACTCATAGGTGGTTGATTAAAGGGATTGTGAGCATGTCATAAATGTGAAGTGTAACTTGACTTTATGGAAGCTGGCATTGGAAACAGGGTGGTGAGTTGTGAGTGAGATAGCTATCCTCTCCATTTCTCTTTCTCTCTCTCAGGCCACATATTCTTTTTACCATGTCTTTTCTCTGAGCTTCTGCTTCTCTCTGAAGACCAGGTTTCTCTGTTTAGGGAAATGACCTCACTACTTCTAACTGGACATAGACTTCCAAGTACCAGTCTCCCTGAATATAGTTTCTGTGTTTCTTAGTTCAAACTACTCTTTAAAGGGCATACTAACTGGCAGGTAAGGACATTTCCACTGGGTTGGATATTTTGAGTGAAGTTGGGAACATGTGTTTCCTATTAGTGTAGTTGCCTTGTGTACAGGGCAGAGAGAAGTGTATGGGATAGGAAGGTACCTCAAACATGGCTAATTCTTTTCCCTTTAATAGTCACTAGTGACTAAATTTCATTATATAAGAGATATTCCTCCTAGAAACCATAAATGTATATTTCATTTCAAATCTTTCTCTTTTGTAGGAATACTTTTATTTTCATAAGAAAATTTTATCTTCTCATCGTAAGAAATTTTATCTTGACACTGCTTTATCCTCATGATACCTCTTTTACTATCTCCTCATCAGATTTTCACTTCTGCTTAAACTACCCTGACATAGGTTAGATCAAGATTGAGTATCTTCTCTTCACTCGTTACCTCTTAATCTCTCTCTCTCTTTTTTCCAAATAGAATTGACTACTCCATTCTTGAAACGTTCGTTTCTAACTTTCACAGAAACTCCCTTGCTGCTTCTCCAGCCTCCCTGTTTACCCATTATCTGTCACTTGAAGTTTTATTTCCTCCTCTTATTCCTTAATATTATTTTTTCTCATAGCTTTATTTTCAATTTTTATCTCATCTCACTGTATAAACTCTTTTGGGGAAAGCTCAGCCGTGTCCCTACCATACCTGATGACCCTCAAGTGTTTATCCCTCTGGATACCTTAGCAAATGCAAGTTTCAATAGCTTGTTAAGTATTTCCTAGTACATACTTCACAGAAGCCTAAAACTCAAGTAGATCTAAAATTTATGATTTTTTCCTTCCAGATCATGTGCTTCTGCTTCTGTGATTTATCTTGAGAATAATTCATCAACACAGTTTACTCAGTTAGAAAACTTGGATGCAGAGTTAACCACTTTCTGTCTCACATTTGACATTTACTGAGTCACCAAGTCCTGTTCCTTCTAACAAAAAAAATGCTTCTCTTTCTGTCTTCTTCTTTCCCTTCTTGCTGTTATTGCCTTAGTTCAGATTCTCATTACTTTTCCACCGAGGTATTGCATTGTCTCCTGTAGGTCCCATGGTTTATATTATTTCACATTTTAAGCTATCCTTTATATTTGTATCTGTGTTATATTTTAAAAATATATTTAGTCGACTATATGGATTAGTTAATAAGTGCCTGAGCTTATAAGTGGCTGAAGCATGTCGAAAGAGAAGAAAAAATGTGTTTTTGGAATGTTATAAGAACTATTAGAGATGACTATCTAGAATTTCTGTTAGAAATTAACAGCAAAAGCCGTTCCTTAATTGAAAGCATTCAAGTATGATTTTAGGTAAAGGGGCATATAACTCTTTCAACCCAAAAGGAATTCATGAGGATTTTTGAAGATCAGACAGAATCAATGAACAAGATAGGTTTATTCCCTGAGGATATGATTCGTTAAGACTGTTGTTGTCTACCTGCCAATTTTGAACAGTGAAATAAATATAAACTGGAACCTTTTAGGGAAGACTGCTAAGTGCCCAGGTTGCATGTGGCATAAAGGCACTTATTTATTTTTTTTACAAAAGGGATTTTGTAGCAAGAGAGACCCCTTGAATTAGTAATAATAATTTTTTTTCATTCTCATTTCTGATAATTTTGAAAGAATTTTCTTTCAGGATGACTTTATTTGGTGTTCGGTACTTAAGACTCTTGGGTCAAATTCCTATTTTTTGGTACTGTTAGGGAAAATGGAGATAGAATATAGAGCTACACCTTAGATTTCTAACATTGCAAATAAATATGATGTAAGACATAAAGGATCATAATTACTTTAATTGATTCTATTTGTGATGGAAACATGTTTTAGTGAAAATCATTGTGCACCAGGCAAAGACTTATGCAATCTAGGGACATCTTTCTTTAGAAGATTTATTCTGTTTATGATTCTCTGAAGAAATAGCTTTACTAAGATATTTTTCCCTATAGTGTTAGGCCCTGTGAATAAAACATGGCATTTTGAATTCCGAGTTTGTTCTCTAAGGTGCTAGTGAACCTACTAATCTTAATACCATTAGCAGAACTACATTGCATACTTTCATTTGCTTAATTAAACTGCATGAGCCAAATCATTAATGAAAGGATTAATGACAGGCCCATAATTGGTATGTATAGGATTCTGGATTGCATGTTGGACCAGATTACATAGAAACTGTACTCTGTATACATAGAAACTGTACTCTGTATAACCCACAAGGCAATCCAAAATACATTTATCCACTTGGTTGGTTGCAGAAGGCACCACTAAAATTTTTGTTTCAGATATATTCATGGCTCACTGGATTATTTTGGCCACTAGACACTAGCCTTCAGTGAAGATGTATATTTCTTAACACACTTTCTAAATATTATAAATATAAACTTTCACATACAGATCAACTTGAAAAATTTTATTTGAATGTTGTTTGGACTATGAAATGGATTTTCTCATAGAAACAGATTTTTAAGTGGGGCAAGATTCTTTCATTAGAATATAAAGCTAATTTAACCTATATAGAGATGAACTGAATTCTAAAGTATTCATATATATTCATGTAGGCAGACAGGCAATAAATATAGGACAGGCACTTGTCATGATGGGGAATATAGCAATGAATACAACAAACAAGGCCTCTCTCCTAAAGTAGCTTACATTTTGGAATTGAAGAGGTGAGGCGAGCAGATTTACTCAATGAACATGAATGCAATAAATGATTAAGATACTTTACTTTCTTTACAGTACTTTAACTAATAATATATTGATACTGGGAGAGAGTGACTGGGGAAGCACCAGTAGTTAGAAGCTGAGGTTTCCCTGAACCAACCAGCATGGTTCTATGCCATTTATCACCTTGGGTGTATATTTACTGAGGAGGAGGAGGGAATGATTGAAAATCTAGGAGAACAGCATCCCAGGCAAAAGGAAGAACAGTACAGTGGCCTTGAGTCAAGAAAGAGTTTGGGGCCAGGTGCGGTGTCTCATGCCTGTAATCCCAGCACTTTGGGAGGCTGAGGTGGGCGGATCACGAGATCAGGAGATCGAGACCATCCTGGCCAACATGGAGAAACTCCATCTCTACTAAAAATACAAAAATTAGCTGGGTGTGGTGGCACGTGACTGTAATCCCAGCTACTCAGGAGGCTGAGGCAGGAGAATCACTTGAACCAGGATGTACCAGGAGGCGGAGATTACAGTGAGCTGAGATCATGCCACTGCACTCCAGCCGGTGACAGAGTGAGACTCCATCCAAAAAAAAAGAAAAAAAGAGTTTGGAATGGTGTGACAGAAAGATGGCTACCATATGTAAAATATTATGAGTGATGAGGGGAGTGGACTGAAATAGTTTGGAAAGATACATAGGAATCAGATAATGGAGAGATTTGTAGGCCACAGTTAAAAAAAGAATTTGGATTTTTCTTTTTTTGGATGGATGTCACTGGAGGATGGTGTGATCTGATTTATGCATTTAAATGGTGACTGTGACAGCTGAAGTGGAGAATGGGGTTGGGGAAGCAAGACTGGAATTAAGGAGGTCAGTTATAAGGCTGTTGTAGTTTGACTGGGTGAGCAACCTTTGGTGGTTAAAAACCATTGAAGTGGCAAGACATGGTCAGTTTTGGAATATATGTTGGTAGTATGACTGATGATGAATTGGATGTCCAGTGTAAAAATAAGAGAAGTTAAAGTGGCTACTAGGTTCTTGATGAGAACAATTGGGTAAATAGTGACGTGGTTTATATAATGAGGTACATTGGGGAGAAGGAGATTGAGGCAGAGGGGTGAGGATTGAGAGACCCATGGTAAGCCAAGTTCATGTTAAATTTGAGACCTCCAGTAAGCATCCAAATGGAGATATTGATTAGGCAGTGTTTGAAGACTAAGATACAGATTTAGTAACCATCAGCCAATCAAGTTGGAACTCAGAGTTATCTAAGAAAATGCAAATGGAGAAGAGAATAGGATAGAATCTTGAGGGAAGAAGAGTAGGTAGAATGATCATTTTAAAAGCCAGCTAGGACACGTCACTTTCCAGTTTAAACCCTCCGATGGCTTTCATCCACACTTAGGATAGAAATCAGTCCTTGATGTAGCCCCTGGTTACCTCCTCTCCTGCCATTCTCATCATTGCTCACCCTGCTCTAACCCGCTGTCTCTCTTGCTTTTCCTCGAGCACCCAAGTACTTGTCTCAGGGACTTGTTCTTGCTTTTTCTCCTATCTGTAATGCTTCTGCCCCAGACACTCACATGGTTCCCTCCCTTACATTATTCAGGTATCTACTTGAATAGATAACTGCGAGGGCTTACCTGACTGCCCTGTGTAAAAGAGCTGTTAATGTTACTCTTTGACGCTTGTTCAATAAAAACTTTCTTTTTTCCTGTAGCCTTCTTTATAGTTCTCATTAGATGATGAGAGGTAGACTTATACACATATTCAAGCTAAAGTGTTTATGACTGTTGCTGTACATGGCTGTCTTTCCCATTTGCATTTTCAGTAGCGTCTTACAGAATCTGCCTTAGACTTTCAGACAGAGATAGGGATAATGCCTGAGATGGGTTTAAGTATAGTAACTTCAGTATTCATTAAGTTATATTAGGTGGGACAGACAGAGATAGGGATAATGCCTGAGATGGGTTTGAGTATAGTAACTTCATCACTCATTAAGTTATATTAGGTGGGACAGACAGAGATAGGGATAATGCCTGAGATGGGTTTGAGTATAATAACTTCATCACTCATTAAGTTATATTAGGTGGGATCGTTTACACATAAAACTCACCCTTACTCAGCTTAGTATTTAATAATGATACTTTTTCATAGTGTAATGTCATATTTAATATTATTTGATACTGCCATATTTCAGATATTTAATCATAATATTTAGTAAGTTTTCTAGTTATTTGGTGTAGCACCTATCTCACCATGTTTACTAGCAGTGAGAATATTTACTTATTTTCTGTTAATGTATTACATTTTGAACTTCATTATTGATGAACTAGTGTTCTATCAAAAGTGATGTGCTGTAATAATATAAATATTTTCCGTAGATTTGTTATATTTGTGAATATAAATATTTAAAAACTATGGTAGAATGTTGTTTTCCTATAGCATAGCTTTATTTTGAAAAGCTGTATGTTGTATATGTTTGCAATTACTGAATATGTATCTGCATCTTTTTTTTTCTTTTTTTTTTTTTTTTTTTTTTTTGAGACAAGGTCTTACTCTGTCACCCAGGATGGAGTGCAGTGGCCCAATCTTGGCTCACTGCAACCTCCACCCCCCAGGTTCAAGCTATTCTCCTGCCTCAGCCTACCAAGTGGCTGGGACCACAGGCCCGCATCACCATACTAAAAATTTTTGTATTTTTAGTACAGATGGGTTTCACCAAGTTGCCCAGTCTGGTCTTGAACTCCTGACCTCAAGTGATCTGCTGGCCTCTGTCCCCCAAAGTGCTGGGATTATAGGCATGAGCCACCGTGGCCAGCCAATGTGTGGATACTTTTTAAAAATTGGGGGCCGGGCACTGTGGCTCACGCGTGTAATCCCAGCACTTTGGGAGGCTGAGGCGGGCAGATCATGAGGTCAGGAGATCAAGACCATCCTGGCTAACACGGTGAAACCCCGTCTCTACTAAAAATACAAAAAAATTAGCCGGGCATGGTGGCGGGTGCCTGTAGACCCAGCTACTCGGGCGGCTGAAGCAGGAGAATGGCGTAAACCCGGTAGGCGAAGCTTGCAGTGAGCTGAGATGGCGCCACTGCACTCCAGCCTGGGCAACAGAGCAAGACTCTGTCTCAAAAAAAGAAAAGAAAGGTTAATTTCAGTCACTGGTCATCTACTTGTTGAAAACTTTCTTTCAGTGTCTTATTTAACTGCCTTCATCTGACTGTTAAGAAAGCCAAAGATATCTTTTCTTTTCTTTTTTTTTTTTTGAGATAAGGTCTCGCTCAGTTGCCCAGGCTGGAGAGTACAGTGGCACGATCTCGGCTCACTGTTACCTCTACCTCTGGGATCAAGCGATTCTCCTGCATAAGCCTCCCAAGTAGTTGGGACTACAGGCACACACCACCACACCCAGCTAATTTTTGTATTTTTAGTAGACGGGGTTTCACCGTGTTGGCCCGACTGGTCTTGATCCTCTGACCTCAAGTGATCTGCTTGCCTCGGCCTCCTGAAGTGCTGGGATTACAGGCGTGAGTCACTGCTCCTGGCGTAGCCAAAAATATCTTTAAAATCAACAGTTGTGCTGGGGGAAAAAGAAATGAATAAATTCAGGGATAAGGTATAATTTTAGAAATAGTATTTGTAATTTAAGTTTAGAACTTTGTATTATCTCTTGGAGGTTGGATTTAGCATTTTGGTTTGTAGATGGATTTATCCATTAAAAAGACAAATGCTTTTTTTTTTTAATAATATTAAAATGTGAGAAATTGTTTCTACTAAAATATTGAATCAAGCCCTGGTGCAGTGGCTCATACCTGTAATCCCAGCTCTTTGGGAGGCTGAGGCAGGTGGATCACCTGAGCTCAGGAGTTCGAGACCATCCTGGCCAACATGGTGAAACCCTATCTCTACTAAAAATAGAAAAATTAGCTGAGAGTGCCATAAATATGTGGGGGCAAAATGTTCAGTACCTGTAGAGGCCTCCATTCAAGTTGTATGTACATTACACTTAACCTGAATTTGGAAGAGCAACAGGCCGAGGTCATCTATTGCCTTACACTTCCCAGCTTCACCTTTAAGAGAAAGGCCTGGGAAAGGCGATACTGTATGGCTGTATGTCCAGCTTACCGCCTGTTTTCCTTCTCGACTGATGCCTGTGCTTTTCACGTCCGCCATTATGGGCCTGTATTGATTCTTCAGCAGTCCCAGTTTAGCTAATTGGTGATTGCATTCCCCTGCGCTGGTGGAGGTGGAAAAGGAAAGGACTTCTAACTCAGTTTTCTCCTTGGGTTTTTTTCTGTAGAGTTCGGTGGTGTATGTCATAGTGTATGTCAAGCCACATACACTTTCCTATGCTTCTTGTAGGTATGAAATCGTCCTCATTACCTAACACTCAGGTGTTTTTAATTCAGGGGTTTATCAAACCAGTCTAGTGTAGTTCTGGCCAATTAACTAGGACTGGCCAGAGCTGGTTGACACCAGTGTGTTTGTGGCCTTTGACACAGAAATACACATATTCACGTCATAGCTTTTTGGTGCACATTTTGTTGACTTTGTTCAGCCAGGATGATGTTCATGTTTTCTCTTGTATTTGTTAGTATGTCTCCATGTTAATATGATCATGCTCAATATTTATGTTTTATTCTCTTGAGTAATTTCAGCACAGATGGCTTTTACTGGGACTCGCTACTCCGTTGGCAAAGTCCATTTAATATGTAGTATTTGCAGGTGCCCATTAGCATAACTATCCTTAGAAAAGAATTCTGGAATTCCCCTTGTGTGTTTTTTTGCTGCTGACTCAGAAGAGCAATGATACATTTCAGATCTTCAGTTTTCAGTTCAGCTGTCATGAGACTTAAAGAAATTTAGGTTTATTAAAATTCCATAAACATTTGTAAGATCTGTTTTGACATTCATAAAGAAGTGCCATTATGAAAGGTATTTAATTTAAATATGGGAAAGCTTTATCTTAAGTTCTCTTTATGTATTTGAAAGCAAGTTTAAAGTGATTTGCAGTTTAATGAAGGTATAGCCATGCTGGCAGTATCCAAGTATCAGATGTGCGGTTATTTTTTGTCTCATGTGCAAATACGGTTTTCACCAAATCCTGTCATTTTTCTATGCAGTACTGTTTGGGGCCTTAACACTTTTCTTCTTATTAACTACCATAGCCTTCTAATTGATCTGGCTTCTAGTTTTTTCCCTCATTCCCGAAATCACTCTGCAAATAGGCACTTAAGTAGTCTTCTGAATGCACTGCTCTAATGGTGTCCCTGAATTGGTGAAAGGCTTCTGGTTGCTTCTGATGACCCTAAGACAACTTTTGTGTCTGGTCATGAGGGCCCTCTCTGGGCTTGGCTCTTCATCTCCATTTCTGCCTTTTACTTGAGTCCTTCTCTTTTCTCATTATTCTCTAGCCTGTAACTCTGATCTGTTCTCTAAATCTAGAATGTCCAATTATCTTCTTTCCAAGCAAGATCTCATCTGATTCCTTACTGGCTCTCAAGAAAGTAATTCCTTTGGAAAAATGTTTCCTTGACTATCCTAGTCTACAGAGGTCTTTTCCTCCTCTTTTTAATTAAAGCACTTCTCACCCCCAGTTTCCCCACCCCCAACACTGAAGAACGTAGTTTTTACTTTTGTGGCTTGGTAAGCTTTTTTGGGACTAGGTCTCATTCCTTTCGTAAGACTAGAGGCGGAGAGTCAGCATGGCTTGGCATAGTGATTAGGTGAGTAGTAAGCCTTGGGTTTAGACTTGGGTCCGAATTGTAGCTCTAAGCAATTTACTTTCTCTGTGCCTCAGTTCCCTTATCTGAGAAATGGGGCCAATACTAGTTCCTCACCATGAGTTGGCTTTTTTTCTTTCATCTGAGAACAGTCATTTCTCTGTAAAACTACTAAACTAAATATATTTGTTTATTTAGTATACTGAACACATTTTGTTTGCCATTAATCCTCTCTCTGTCCATCCTTCTTAGGGATTTTCTTGGTCCTGTTCACTACACAAACAATTTAGAGAAATCTCCCACCTTGTTTTAGAACAGGGCAATTCTTTGAATCATATACAGGCTAAACTAGAAGGCACGTGTCTTTCCGTGGAACAACTTCACATTTTCTTGACCTACATATCCAGATGGTGTTGGTGCACTTATTTTATAGATATATGAGTTTGCATTGTACTTATGGTATTTAAATTCTTATGTGGCATATCAATCTGGAATCAGAACATCAGAGTGGGTCCTGGCTTTGCCATTTATAGAAAATCAACCTTCTAGATATTTAGTTTCTTTTTTAAAAATTAAATTAAATTAAATTAATTTAAAAATTTTTGTGAGTACCTAGTAGGCATATATATTTATGAGGTACACAAGATGTTTTGATATGGGCATGCAATGTGAACTAAGCACTTAGTTTCTTTACATGTGAAATGCAATGTTAGTATCAGACCTCTCATTTTCAGGGTTATTCTGAGTCTTGAAAATAAGAATCATACAGTTGTATGTCAATGAACTTTATAGTGTATTTTACTTAACCCATTTTTAGGCACTTACAATATGCTAGTATTGACCCATCCAATAACTAATTGAACCATCAGAACGATTTTGTGAGGAGGTACTAATACATTATAGAGAAGAGCAAACTGCAGAGCTTAATTAATTGCCTACGATCACAGCTAGTAAGCGATAGTACTAGAATAGACACCTGGCAGGTTGGATGTGGACCCTAGTTGAGGCTACTGCATCATAAGACCTTTCTCTAAGTGTTACTGAGATTAGCCCCCTTTGCTATGTGCTTTCTCATTTTGTCTCCTCAGCCAACAATTCCAGCAATTTCAGAGGCATCCGAAGTTAAGCCAATTGTGCATTCAAAACCTCCAACTTTTGTCTATTTTTTATGTTAGCTTAAAACATAAAAAGAAAACAAACGCAATGCCTGTGAACTCAGAATAACTGCTCTGTGATTAAAAGCACAAAATGCTGTGCAAACATGTGAAAGTCACATGGTAAAATTAATGCATATTGAGCTTATTTTACCTGTTATTGGAAGTTAGAAATGTCAGTATTTCAGCAATGAAAACAATGCAGATGTGTGATGCACAAAACATATACTGTAAAGATAGTTTGGAAACTTATGAGTTTTAATCTTTTTATCTATTTCAGGACTTTCTGGGACAAGTGTTTTGTACACTGGGGGAGATCGTTGGGTCACAGGGAAGTCGCCTGGAAAAACCAATAGTGTAAGTATTTTTAAATTCAGATAATGAAATGCCAACTCTTAACAGTTTCTATTTTGTCAGTTTGGAATTGGTGAATGCATGGTTGTGGAGCAAAAGTGGGTTTTAAAATCTTGTTTGAGTTTTTTCTTTTAACAAATAGTTTTGACATATTTTTAAAGAATAATTTCTATGTCACCTGTCATATGCTATGCTAAAAAATTTTCACAAGATGAAATGAGCAAATTTAAATAAGGAAGTGTGTTATTTTTTCTTTTGGTTTTACTGTTAATTGTTAGATTTAGTACTTCTTGAAAAAGAGATTTTACTCTTTTGGGTTAGTAACTACATGTAATAAACTGTTGTTAATGCCATGTATTTCATAAATGCACTTTTGGTTACTGAAATTTTAATAATAATTTTTACTATGGAAGTGGCTTGTAGAGAAAGCTGTAAGTAGGTTTATACTGAGAGAAGGTAATCACTAAGAATGGTATACTCCGTCTTCACCTTCAATTACTAGGATCATGTTTAGTTTTCAGGTCAATTGCATGAGTTTATTCTATTTTCTCCAGTTCCAAATAAGGCAGGGAGCAAATTTTAGAAATTTTTCATGGCTTTATTCTCCTTTCCTCCTTCTTTCCCCTCCCTAATCCTGATTATTTGGATTGACTTAACTGTTCATAAAATTCAGAAGATCTAGAAGGAATAGTACATTTGCAGAGCTAACCACAATGTCAAAAACTTTAGGGAATTTTGAAGTCTTTATCTTCATCAATCTTTTAAGAATCTCAAACTTAAAAAATAAATATGTCAATACTCCATAAATCTGTTTATTTCTGACATAAAACAAATACTTGAAATGTGGAAGCATTATTCTTACATTTCTTATACAAAATTAAACTTTTTATTTAGTGTGTTCATTGCTATGAAAGAAATTATTAGGCTAATAAGAATTCTATAAATTCTTTGAAATTTAATTTGATTTTCTTAGAAAATTATTACCAAATGTCAGTTTGAAAACTTTCATATATCAATTTCTATTTTAAGTTCTTTTTGTGTGTAATTTATTTTCACGTAATTATAGGACTTGGAAGCTTATTACAAAAATATATTTATGCTCACTTTAGTAAGTAGTAAGCAATCTGTAAGGCAAATGCAAATATTTTATTGAGTGCATATAATTCTAATTGCATTTCCTAGTCCAATGACTTATGCTCACAAGGATTCCTAAGATCACTAAATCTACCTTTTGTTTTTTGCTGTGAAAAGAATCAATAATATATGCAATACCACCTTAAAGATGCTTAACATTATTCAAGAGAAAACAAAAGCAATTAAAATACAGAATTTTCATTTCCAAGCGACAGAATAGAGATTTTTATGAATGGGTACACTTTTTATTCTTTTATTTTAGGTTCAGAGGTACTTGTGCATGTTTGTTATGTAGATAAACTGCACATCACAGGGCTTTGGCATACAGATTATTTCATCACTCAGGTAATAAGCATATTACCCCATAGGTAGTTTTTCAGTCCTCACTTTCCTCCCTTCTTCCACCCTCAAGTAGGCTCGAGTGTCTGCTGTTTCCTTTTTTGTGTCCATGACTACTCAGTGTTTATCTCACACTTATAAGTGAGAACATGTGGTATTTGGTTTTTTGTTCCTGTGTCAATTTGCTTAGGATAATGACCTCTAGTTCTATTACTGTTGCTACAAAGGATAAGATCTCAGACGTTTTTATGTCTATCTAATATTCCATGTTGTATATTTACCACGTTTTATTTATCCAGTCCACCATTGGTGAGCATTTAGGTTGATTCCATGTCTTTGCTATTGTGAATAGTGCTGCAATGAAAGTAAACATGAATGTCTTTACGGTAGAATGATTTATATTCCTTTGGCTATGTACCCAATAATGGGATTGCTGGGTCAAATGGTAATTCTGTTTTAAGTTGTTTGAGAAATCACTGAATTGCTTTACACAATGGCTGAACTAATTTACATTTCCACCAGCAGCATATAAGTGTTCCTTTTTCTCTGCAACCTCACCAGCATCTGTTATTTTTAGACTTTTTAATAATAGCCACTCTGACTGTTCTGAAATGGTATCTCATTGTGGTTTATATTTATATTTCTCTAATGACTAGTGATGTGGAGCATTTTTTTCCTATGCATGTTGGCTATGTGGTATACTTTTTTTTTTTTTTTTTTTTGAGACGGAGTCTCCCTCTGTCGCCCAGGCTGGAGTGCAGTGGTGCAATCTATGCTCACTGCAACCTCTGCCTCCCGGGTTCAAGTGATTCTTCTGCCTCAGCATCCTGAGTAGCTGGGATTACAGGTGCATATGTGGTGCCCTGCCAATTTTTTTTTTTTTGTATTTTTAGTAGAGACAGGTTTCAGCACATTGGTCTGGCTGGTCTTGAACTCCTGACCTCGTGATCCGCCCACCTCAGCCTTCCAAATTGCTGGGATTACAGGCGTGAGCCACTGTGCTCAGCCTATGTGGTATACATATTTTTAAATTAGTCATTTTATTAGAAATTTTTATCTTTTTTTAGCATGAGGAAATCATAATTCTGATTTCAGAAAACTATTAAATTATTAAGTTATAAAAAATTTCCCAGTAGAAAATCATATTTATATTAATCTTGGAACCTATTAAAAATTTGATATTATTACAATGTATTGATTGGGGTATGTGGTGAATAGAACATAGCATAAGATATGGTCCTTGTTCAGCTGATTCAATAATTCCCACTAGGTATGACCAGCAAAAATAAATTCTTGCTAAAAGGTGAAGATACCTAGGGTAGACTGGTAGACTATGCAGATGTTGGGAGAATTTGCTGGGGGTTGAGTCATGATCATTTTATGTAATCAGAAAGGATGAGATTCTCTTTAGATTTTTCTTAGCTCTTGCTGAGGGAGGAGTAAAACATATGCATATTTCATATAGTGTAAGGAGGGAAAGACTTCAAAACTTGTTCATCCAACATGGATCTACAGTAACCACATGCTGTACTTCATCTATAGAATATTCTGAAATTTAGACAACTTTATTGAAGGTCCTCAGGTTCTATCTTTCTTATTGAAAAAGGAACAATTAATTTGATTTTCTAAGCTTATATAACTAAACTTTTATTCAGCCCTTCATCTCCTTGGAGAATCTTCTCAAGCAAATAAACGTTAAGAAAATAGTTTAAAGGTAAGATGATTGTTTGAGCAGGGGAAGATTTTTAAATTTTTTAAAGAAAACTTAGCTAGGCAAGTTTTAGTAGTAAGTGGATATAAAAATGTAAAGCTTGAGTGTAGCAAAGAGATGGGCTACAAAAGAAAAAAGCAAAGAAACAAAACCTTAGGAATTGCAGAATGGTTGCAATTACATTCATTAAACATGAGTGAATTGGATTAGATACCTCAGATAATCCAATAGAGGGAAGAGATGAGAGGGTGAAATGAAATAAGAGAGATTAATTAAAAATGGGAGAGTAAAAGTGAATACAATTAGTTTGCTAACGGAAAGATACTTTGGCTTTATTAATTAAGGCACCTAGTGACACGTGCTATCACTGGATCAGATGTTCAAACGCAGGTGAACAATGGACTGGAAAAAACATTTTGTAGTCACCCTTCCTCTTGCATGAGAAAAGCCTGGCTTTAATGAAAAACTCTAGCTGTAAGAGAGGCATGTGTCTGGAGGAAGAACATGTGGACTGAAGAACAAGGTCTATTGGCTAAGTATCAAGTTCAGGTACTTTGAGAGAAGATGCAGCTTCCATGCAAACAGCATTTTACTCCCTTACCTCAATCTCAAATGAAAAACAAAGCCATTCATACTTTTTGTTTGAAAAAGCACAGTTGGGTTGAGGAAGAGCAAAATGCTGATAGTATGGAAGCTTTATCTGCCAATAATGCCAAAGTAGCCTTTCAGAGCAGCTGGTGCACTCCATGGACTCCTAAATTTCACATTCATCTTTGCTAACTCCTGCACTTCCGTGTACTTTACTTTTTTCCTAAATCAATCTAATAAGCAAATAGTGAGAAGAGATGGGAACATGGGAAGATCTGAGCTATTTCAGTGGAAGAGGGAATGGCTTTGGAAAAAAGGATGAAACCAGGGAAGATATTAGAGATGACACAAGGTCAGGAAATGTTTTCTTCTCGTGACAGGAAGCTTGGTGACAGACACAACTTTGAAGCCTCCATGTTTTCACACGAATATATAAAAGTAGTAAAATTTATGGATGCATGACTGAAATAGTGGAGAAATTCACACTGGGGAAATAATAGGTATTTAAAGCGTAGCTCTTCCGTCTCTTCTTCATAAGTTCCACTGCCTCCTGCTGTCTTGTTGTGTGAACCTGCCCTGGCCAGATATCTTTAACTGTCTGGTTAAAGATAACATTGTAGGATAGCCACTAAACATTCTACTGTTTTTCATGTTCTGTTCCTCATGACTGGGGATAGAAATGGAATGTGCACACTCCTGGTGCTGCAGCCATTACTTTTTGCAATCATGTTCGGGATAGGTTAGGTCATTTTTCCCTATCTGGATGGCCACTGGCTTCTGAATTGCAGCATAGAACACCTCCAGAGGCAGATATCCTGAGACAGACAGTCCACTCACAAGTAACGCACAATTGATTTATCATTAATTAAAAGTCTTCGTGTGTCCCAAATGTTATTTGCCTTAAGTAGCATTATCCAAGTACCTCTTATTTATTAATTTTAGATTAGAGATTTATTTCCCAATTAGTTTCCCGTTTATATTCTAAGTTATTCAGAATACTTCCTTGTTTGTTTGTTTGTTTTTCTTTCTTTCCTTTAAATGGCCTAACTTATTTTCTGATAAGATACTCAGAATAATTTCTCCTAGCTTTTAATTGCGATTGTGTTGTAATATCTCCTCAGAGGTAGTCTTTTTACATTTATGATAACTGTAAAATTGGGAGATTTAAAGGAGACAACTTAAAATTTGAAATTATTTAATATCAATCAAACTTTTGACAACGAAGTTAGGATTATTACAAAGGTAAAATGGTTTCTTGTATGTGGCCTTTTGCCTCATTCAATAATGAGAATTTGAATTTAACCTCGGGCTTTTTTACTTTCTGTGTTTTGGTTATGGTTGTCATTTATAAAATTAGATTTTCTCATTTTATTATGAGAAAAATTTTTATTTTTAATATTTTATATGCATAATGATGAAATAATTTGAAATTGATGTTCAATAAATTTTAGTTTACTTTTTAATAGCAGCTCAAGATTTTTTACAATTTCAGTAGTCTGTTCTGTTGGATTTAAGCTTTGGGCAAACACGTTTCTCATCTGAATTCCATCCTACACTTTTGGTCTTTTCCTGGAACCGTCCTAAAATGAGTCTTGTGCTACTTAATTTGACTGAAACATTTACTGGGCTTCCTATGACTCATCGGCTCCTCTGTTTGGAGCATCCTATCATTATTTAGCATTATATCCACTCAGCAGTGTGTTTTCTCATGCTGTGAGATTGTATCCAGTTTTCTGTGTGATACTGTCAAATAGTCGTATGTCTTCTGTCTTTAGGGATCTCAGTGATGTATTCAGCAAAGCCTTCCAAAATGCAAGAATCAGCACCGGTTTAAGAAAGATTGCCATTCTCTCCTCCAGGAGGAAAATATTTATTATGTTCCTCAAGTAATAGGCCTATTTGTTCCTGTTACTCTCAGCCAGGCATGACTGGTTCCATATAAAAGGATCAGGGAAAAAGGCAGGGACTGGTAATAATTAGAAACTAGATTCTTACTCCAGGGAGAAGCAGGATACAATGGGAAGAAGTAATACCAGCGGTAATGGTACCAGCAGCTGTTTTGACTAAAGGACGTTTAGGAGGGCAAAGGCTATGTTTTTTGTAGGCTGGCAAAAGCACTTTGTGATCTAGGTAGTTGGTAGTCGGTGGAGGATTAAGGGAAGGTTCCTAGATGGATGCGTGAGTGTCCTAACAGGTGAAGACGACAGGGACAGGGACTCGGAGGCAAGTGATAATTGAAAGACCAACTTGTAATTGTCTGATGGATGTGGGGACCTCAACTGTGACTTGAAGTTCAAGGACAGAGACAGATAGGTGCTGAAGTACAAGATGAAAGCAGGGAGAGGAACAGAGCAGAAAGGAAGCTTCAGAATAAAGAAGAAGACTGAAATAGAAGAATAGTGTTTAAGGGGACTTGAGGCAGAGACTTACAGGGTTGGCTTAAAGATTTGACTCAAATGTGGACTTATCCTGATAGCTAGGTTTTGACTGTGACTGCATTTAGAGATCAAATGTCTGTGAGAAGGAAGAGGAGGAAGAGGGATAGGAGAATGGGTAGTCATAAAAGTGGGAAACATACAAACTCACCATAAAACAGGCCTTGTTTTTAGCATGCAGCTTTTTGCCTGTAAAAATGTAATCAACTTTGGGGGAAATTTTGAGGCTCAAAGTAATCTTTATTAATTAGATTGATATTGTTATACTCTCGAATTTACTTTAGTGGAAAGAATAGTGGGCTGGACTCAGAGGATGGTGTTTTTAGTCCCATCTCTACTACTAACTTGCTATTGCAATATTAGGCCATTTTAACATCTATACTATTTTTTTTTATGTCTGTGGGTCACATTTGTAATAAGAATTTGCTGTAGAGATAAATAAACAGCCACAGTAATGAAGTTGATAGTGCATGAACTTTAGGAGCAGTCAGACCTGGGTGCTAACAGTTGATTAGGTATGCAATTTGAGTAAAGTGCATTAAATTCCTGAGACCCAGCTTCCTCATCTGAAATATCTGAATAATACTCATTTAAGAGTATTATTGCAAGTAATATCAATATTTTATACAATTGATTTGTGACAGAGCACATGAGAATTTAATAAACACTCAAATAGTGACTATTATTAATACTGTTTTTATTAAAAATAGCCAGTATCTTTCCTTCCTTCCTTCCTTCATCTTTCTTTATTTTTCTTAGAGACGTGTTTAGCTAGTAATTCCGCAAGTTTAAGGAAAGGACTGTGTTAAACCAAACTTGATTACACTTATGTAAAGTGTTAAGTATTATCCAAATATAAATGTTAAAAACTATTTGTCTGTTTTCAGTATGTAGCTGAACAATCAAATAGGGGAACTGAGTTAAATTTCTGCTTTTCATTTGTTTGGGTTTTATAAGATAGTTTTGGAAATATCCGGAATTTCCCATGTTAATATGTAATTGCAAAAAATAATCCAGAGTTCAGTGCCAATTAAGAATTCTATTCTTTTATTTGAAAAGACTACATGGATGTGTATACATGTTTGTAATTTCACATGATTCAACACATTAAAAATAAAACCACTGATTGCCTTTCAGATAGATATTAGATACTTCACCAGCCTAGAGAACAGCTTTAATCTACTTCTGGGAAAGCCTCTCGAAAAAAGGTATATTCTTTTTAAAGGCCAAAGATAGAAGGAATTTTAGTACATTCGCTCATGTTATTATACACAAGCTTCTGAGGTTTACATATAATCAAAGTTTAATAAATGTTGAGTTGAACCACTTTCTTACATTCATTTTTGAATGTGAGCTCATTCTCTGGAATGATCTCCAGGGAGGTAAATTGCTTACTCTAAATAGGCCGATTGTGTATATCTGCAGATTCCCATGATTCTCTGCTCTACTCAGAAATTCCAGTAGTGACAACTAAAGTCATATAGATGAAGAAATTGTCTGGATGGAAAGGATTGTAAAGGATATGACCAGTCATGAGAGATATAGGTAAAATGAATGAGTTTTTTACAAAATAGCCTTTAATGTCATTGTCAGAGACAAGTCTCAGAATGATTGGTTGGTTGTTATGACTTGGTGTGACATGTGTCTTGTTCCTATGAGACTTGTGTGCAACTAAGTCCTTTGGGCATCCCAGTTTAGGAAAGAAAAACAAAAGGAAAAATTATTTTACTAATGGTAACTTTATAGAGCAAATAATTTACTGACAGATTCTGGTAGATAGAGTCTGAGTATAATAGAGGTTTTAGGGATTATATTTTTTAAAAATAATATATTCAACAAATCTTTACTAGGAATTGATTATGGATCAGAAACTGTTAGCTGCTGAGTATATAATGATGAAAATGCAAAGTCGTTCCTGTCTTTATGGTTTTTACCATTTATTCATTAAATGAATAATCACACAACTGAAGTATAATTACATATTGATACAGGCCCTATGAAAATTAGAATATTAGCTTAACCTACAATATGTAGGTCATTTTTAGTATTTTAAACTTTATCATAAATGGAACGGGAAAATTTGCGATTTTTTTTCAAAGAGGATCATTGACTTCTGTGTAGAGAATGGTTGTATGTGGTTAACAGATAGTTGTTTGGATTAGGAAGATGAAGAAAAACGGACAGATGAAAAATGTGTTCTGAAGGTTGATTTCAGAAGGATTGGTGAAAGATCAATGGTCTAGGTTGAAGAAGATTTCAAGGACCTTCAAGTTTCTTGCATGAGACAGTGGATGTAAGGAGGATGTATGCTGACAAAAGGAAGATCATCCACTTTTGAGGTTGCCACACAGATTGGTGAGCTACAGCTCACCAGTAGTAGTAGTAGATGGGCCATTCTGTCCATGTGTTTTAGGTGCCAGTATTCACCCAGAGTTTCAACATTTGCAAGATATTTTTATTTATATTTGCCTAACCTCATTGGTTGGATTGAAAACCTGTTGGAAACATTATAACTGAAGGAAACAAATGATAAAACATGATCTATGTTATTTTGGAGGGTGAATTCTAAAGTAATACCTTTATAGATTCAGTGAACATTCTCAGTTTCACTCAAATACAACTAATAAACAGGTTAGTTTTATTTGATACTTCACCAGACTATAAAACTAATGAAACTTTATTAGTTTTATTAGTTTTAATAAACAAGTTTTATTAGTTTTATTTGCGTGAAACTGAGAATGTTCTTAGTTTTCTAAATAAAACTACTTTATTCAGATGAGTTTCTTTTTTTTTTTTTCTTTCTTGCTTTTTTTTTTTTTTTTTTTTTTTTTTTGAGATGAAGTCTCACTCTGTTGCCCAGGCTGGAGTGCCGTGGCACAGTCTCGGCTCACTGCAACTTCTGCCTCAGCCTCCTGAGTAGCAGGAATTATAGGTGCACACCACCACACCTGGCTAATTTTTGTATTTTTTGTAGAGATGGGGTTTCACCATGTTGGCCAGGCTGGTCTCGAACTCCCGACCTTGCGATTCACCCACCTTGGCCTCCCAAAGTGCTGGGATTACAGGAGTGAGCCACTGCGCCCTACCTATTCAGTTTAGTTTTCAAATGGTTGCTTTTTGCATAGGAAGTGTTTAGAAGTTATATTGTGATAAAATCTTTCAAAGAAACTACAATTTCCTCTACAGTGAAATTTATTGCTCCTTTCTTCTTTTTTTCCTCTTGTGTATGGCATAATTTGATGATTCTAGGATTCAAAATGCAGGCTAAGAATATTAGTGCTGTAGTTAAACAAATTAATAGGTGAGGAAAGACCTTTATGGACCAACCTTGGAACATAAGCATCATTCTTATCTTGGTCTGAGTTATAATGCACTGATAAAATGAGTGTTTGGAAGGAACGTTTGGGAATTATCTCTGCTCTTATATTTAGTCTCAGTTGGATCTTAGTTATCAAAGCAAATAAAAGGGAGCTGTGAATTGTTATTTTAAGTAATACCAGTGGCCAACTTGATTGCATTTAATAATAAGTCAGTTATGGCTAGCCATATGCAGAAAACTGAAACTGGATCCCTTCCTTACACCTTATACAAAAATTAACTCAAGATGGATTAAAGACTTAAAGGTAAAACCTAAAACCATAAAAACCCTAGAATAAAACCTAGGCAATACCATTCAGGACATAGGCATGGGCAAAGACTTCATGATTAAAACACCAAAAGCAATTGCAACAAAAGTCAAAACTGACAAATGGTATCTAATTAAATTAAAGAGCTTCTGCACAGCAAAAGAAACTATCATTAGGGTGTACAGGCAACCCACAGAATGGGAGAAAAGTTTTGAAATGTCTCAATCTGACAAACGTCTAAAATCCAGAATTTATAAGGAACTTAAATTTACAAGAAAAAATCAAACAGGGCAAAGGATGTGAACAGACACTTCTCAAAAGAAGACACTTATGCGTCCAACAAACATATGTAAAAAAGCTCATCATCACTGGTCATCAGAGAAATGCAAATCAAAACCACAGTGAGATACCATCTCATACCAGTTAGAATGGCGATAATTAAAAAGTCGGGAAACAACAGATGCTGGAGAGCATGTGGAGAAATAGGAACACTTTTACACTGTTGGGAGTGTAAATTAGTTGAACCATTGTGGAAGACAGTGTGGCGATTCCTAAAGGATCTAGAACGAGAAATACCATTTGACCCAGCAATCTCATTACTGGGTATCTACCCAAAGGATTATAAATCATTCTGCTGTAAAGACACATGCACACATATGTTTATTGCAGCACTGTTCACAATAGCAAAGTTGGAGCCAACCGAAATGCCCATCAATGAGAGACCTGATAAAGAAGATGTGGCACATATACACTATGGAATACTATGCAGACATAAAAAAGGATGAGTTCGTGTCCTTTGCAGGGACATGGATGAAGCTGGAAACCATTCTCAGCAAAGTAACACAGGAACAGAAAACCGAACACTGCATGTTCTTATTCATAAGAGGGAGTTGAACAATGAGAACACGTGGGCATGGTGAGCGGGGGGAACATCACACACCAGGGCCTGTCGGGGTGGGAGACAAGGGGAGGGAGAGCATTAGGACTAATGCATGCAGGGCTAAAACCTAGATGATGGGTTGATGAGTGCAGCAAACCACCGTGGCACATGTATACCTATGTAACAATCCTGCACTTTCTACACATGTATCCCAGAACTTAAAGTATAATTAAAAAAAAAAAAAAAGTCAGTTACTATTCTACTGGCTTTACATATATTAACTCCTCTAACCTTCATAGTACTATTACGAGCTAGGCAGGTACTGTTATTATACCCATTTCATCAGAGGGAGAAACTGAGACAAGATTCTGAAAAAACCAAGTTCAAATACAGGATGTTTGGCTTCCATGCGCGCATGCTTAACCACAGCATTATATTGCCTTCAAAACAAAAAAAAAATGAATAAATTGGCCAGGTGCAGTGGCTCACACCCGTAATCCCAGCACTTTGGGAGGCTAAGGCGGGCGGATCACAAGGTCAGGAGATCGAGACCATCCTGGCTAACACAGTGAAACCCTGTCTCTACTAAAAATACAAAAAATACAAAAAATTAGCCGGGCGTGGTGGTGGGTGGCTGCAGTCGCAGCTACTCGGGAGACTGAGGCAGGAGAATGGCGTGAACCCTGGAGGCGGAGCTTGCAGTGAGCCAAGATCGTGCCACTGCACTCCAGCCTGGCTGACAGCGAGACTCCGTGTCTCACAAAAAAAAAAAAAAAAAAAAAAAACAAACCTCCGTCTCTCACACACACACAAAGAGAGTAAATTAATGTGTAACTTTAAATGAAATTAAAAAATTTGGTATCACTTTAGCCATACAAAATCATGTACTGAAAACTCAAGAGTATCTCTAGGTGCAAGAAGAGCTCCCAGGGAACACCCATTCAGAGTTAGGTCATTTCAAGGATGAGGTTCCTTCCTGGTATCTGTTCCCAATGTAACTCTTCCTCAAGCACAGTCCAGTGGCCCACCTTTTTCTGAGATAAATAGGGCTCAACAGTTTTCCAGCACAGAGCCAACACAGTCTAAATATAGGAAGGCAATTGGAAGGATTAAAAAATAAATTCATTTTTAGTTTTGGAAATAAATAAGTACTTCTGTTTTTTTCCCCGTATCTGGAAAATCATTGTTTTGAACTGACAATGTGGTAACAAGAAAACTGCAAAATGTTGTCATCCTACCTGGTCATTTTTTCTGTTTGATAATTCAGAATGATTTGCCCAGTCTCCAACTCTACAGAGCTTTCTAGGGCTTTCTATTCTTTCAGAAGTTCCTGTTTGAATGGCTTACATATTCCTTGGAGAAAGGGAAGGGGAGAGATTAGACATACTGTTAGTGTTTGTATTCATTCATTCATGTATTTAAAAAGTTTTTGAGTATTTAGCCTTGATTGGGCGGTGGCATCATTTTAGGTCCAGGTAGACTCAGTGCATCAGGCTGCCCTGAGAATAAATACCAGTAAGTAAAAAATTCCAATAATCTTGACATTTTACTGTTTTCTTTGATAACAACAATAGTGATTAGACCCTCCCAGTAATTGTGGAGATAGATCAACTGGCTCTCAATTCTTTCACAGTTTGAGGTAACTCTGATGAAAGATTCTAAACATGGACAGCAGTTTAGTAAGTGGACATTCACAAATACAGTTACGTTCCAGTATATATTTCTAATCATTAGCAGGAATGTATTTCAGTTTTTAAAATAAATGTACAATTTGTAGTTAACAGTGAATTGTTAGTTTCTCCGGTATTAGAGTGATGGTTCTTTCTCCCCTTACTTTCATAGTATTTTTGTTTGTTTTAAATTATCAATTTCTTAAGCAGGTCTCATTAAACAACAACAAAACAAAGAGTAGTTGTTCCTGTTAGGTTTTTATTAAGTCTCCTATATACTATGACACAGGGAGTCCACAGCATGCTGGATCAAAGAACCTGAACAAACTTCTAAAACTCAATCAAGAGGCTGAATACCTTTCCCCCATTTCTTTCTTTATAGGACAATTGTAAAAAGACTTAAAAAAGAAACATTATATTCCCTGTATTGTAGGGACCTGTTGTGCCTTGTAAATAGTAAGAATTCAATAAATGTTTATTGCACTGAATTTTCCAGGATAATAGTCACATTTATATGTTTCTTCTTTTTCTCTTGATTATTTTAAGGATCTCTCCTGCACATTATAACTTTGCACTTGTTTCCCAGGACTTGGAACAGAATTTTAAAATTATGATAGCCTTGCTTCCTGTGTACTTTACTACATTATAAATGCAAAGTATGATTTTAGTAATTTTAGAAACCTCATATTTCTGTGGATGGATAGATAGATAGACCTGGCTTATCAGAGCACAACAATTTCTTGAAACATTTTTGATATATGTGGTATGTAAGAGCTAGGAATATGCTACTCTATTCAATAATTGTTTATTTTTAAAAACAAAATCTGAATCTACAGAGATTGAGCAGTTTACTTTGTTTTTGTTACTGAAAAAACTATGTATTACATAATTTATTGTACTCCTTATGATTCCTTACCATGATGATAACTATCTTGCTTTCCTTTTAATGTCAACATTTACATTCTTACTATAAAATGAGATCCCATTTAATCTGATTACTATGTTAAAAATTACCGGGTAACAGATGGATTTCTTGATTAACATAGTGTTTTAAATTTTAAACAAAAGTTGCAATTTTAGTTTCTGGCATATGATGTATTTTAACACTGAACATAGTGTGTTTCATGTGTGACAGCGAACTTATTACAATCTTAGAAATGATATTTTGTTAATAATTTGAAAATAAAAAAAGCTGCATAGAGAGATAAATGCATCTGCTTTAATTAAATGAATCATTAGTTTTAAACTGTACTTGTATGCATCTTTTATTTTTAGTTGAGGAAAGATTGAATGATATGTGAAAAGCTCTTGGGCACAGTGTGATAGAAGATTAGATAATAAATATGACAACTAATATTTAATATTACATTATCTACTCAGAGTAAAAGGTGAGATTGTAAAAGTAAAAGGCTAGGAGTGGTGAGAAGAGGAAAGGGTGAGTGCTGGGGGTCTTGAAAAAAATTATTCATAATATTTGGAGAAGCTACTGAGCAGAAAAGGAAACTGTGCTTGGAAGGGTCACAGCACACTGCAGATGGAGCTATGGCTGGAGCCTAGGACCCAGTGGTGGCACCAGCCTGTTTGGTTCTGTAGTAGGATCCTGCAGTGCTCTCACCACATGCGTCTACCTAGGGGCAGAGAGAGCAAACAGCTGGGGTTGACGACATATACTATTTTGATTACTGTAGCTTGTAATATGCTTTGAAATCTTGAAGTGTGAGTTTTCTAATTTCATTCTACTGTTTCAAAATTGCTTTGGCTATTTGGAGTCCCTGGAGATTCTATATGAGTTATAGAATGATTTTTTCTTCTCTTTATTTCTGCAAAAAAAGAAGATTCTATATGAGTTATAGGATGATTTTTTTCTATTTATTTCTGCAAAAAAAAAGCCATTGGCATTTTGGTAGGAATTACGTAAAATCTGTAGCCACTTTGGGTAATATGGACATCTTAACAATATTAAGACTTCCAAACCATGAACATGGGATGTCGTAACATTTTTCTGTGCCTTTAATTTCTTTCAGCAGTGTTTTGTGGTTTTAATTGCAAATGTTTTTAACTTCTTGGTTAGGTTTATATCTAAGTATTTTGTTCATTTTACTGCTATTGTAAATGAAATTATCTTAATTTCCTTTTCATTATTGTTAGTATATAAAAACACAACTGATTTTTAATACTGATTTTATATCCTGCAAATTTGAATTTGTTTATTAGTTCTAACAGTGAGTGTGTGTGTGTGTGTAATTTTTAGAGTTTTCTACATATTGCATGAGATCTTCTGTAAACAGAGATAATTCTATTTCTTCATTTTCAATTTTGATGACTTTTATTTATTATTCTTGCCTAATTGCACTGGCTGGTACATCCAGTATTATGTTGAATAGAAGTGGGAAATTGGCATACTTGCCTTCCTCTTGATCTTAGAGGAAAGTCTTTCAGTCTTTCACCATTGACTACAATATTTGCTGTGAACTTTTCATATACTGCCTTTTTTATGTTGAAGTAATTTTCTTCTGTTTCTAGTTTTTATCATAAAAGACCGTTGGAATTTTGTCAAATGCTTTTTCTGCATCAGTGAAGAGGATCATGTAGTTTTTTGTTCTTTATTCTGTTAATGTGGTATATTGCACTGATGGGTTTTCATATGTTGAACTACCCTTGTATCCCAAACATGAATACCAGCTAGTGATGGTGTATAATTCTTTTAGTGTGCCATTGCTTTCAGTTTGCCAGTATTTTGTTGAGGATTTTTGCATCAGTATTCATCAGGGATATTGATCTTTCTCTTTCTTTGTATAGTGTTCTGATGGGCTTTGGTGTTGGGGTAATTCTGGTTTCCATAGAATGAACTTGGAAGTAGTTTTTCCTCTTCAATTTTTTGCAAGTGTTTCATGAAGACTGGTACTAATTCTTTTTGAAATGGTTGATCAGATTCTCTAGTTGAACCATTGGGACTTATGCTTTAATTTTGTTGAGGGTTTTTTGATTATTGATTTAACTTGTTTTTGCTAGTTATTGGTCTATTTAGATTTTCTATTTTTTCGTGATCCAGTCTTGATAGATTGTGTCTTTCCAAGAATGTGTCAATTACTTGTAAATTTTTCAGTATCTTGGCCTGCAGTTGTTCATAGTATTCTCTCATACTTTTTTCATTTCTGTGGCATCAGTTGTATTGTCCCTTCTTTCATCTGATTTAGTTATTTGAGTTTTATTTCTCTTTTTCGTATTTAATCTAGCTAAGGGTTTTTCAATTTTGTCAATCTTTTCAAAAAACCAACTCTTAGTTTCGGTGACATTTTTGTATTCTCTATTTTATTTATGTGTGCTCTAAATTTTATTACTCCTACCTTTTCCTAGCTTTGGGTTTAGGTTTTTCTTGTTTTTATTAGTTCTTTGAGGTATAAAGTTAGGTTGTTGACTTGAGATCTTTCTTTTTGTAAATATATATGTTTACAGCTATAAACTTTCTTGTTAGTACTACTTTCACTACATTATAAGTTTGGTATGTTCTGTTTTTATCTTCATTTGACTGAAGGTTTTTTTTTTTTTTTTTTTTTTTTTTTTTTTTTTTGTTTTGTTTTAAATTTCTCCTGTGATCTCCTCTTCGACCCATTGTTAAGTGAAAAATGTGTTAATTTCTACTTATTTGTGAATTTTCAGTTTTCCTCTGCTGTTGATTTTAAACTTCATTCCATTGTAATTGGAAAATATGCTTTGCATGATTTCAAGCTTTGTGAATTTGTTAAGACTTGTTTTGTGACCTAAAATGTGGTCTATCCTGGAGATAATTTCATGTTCACTTGAAGAGAATGTACATTCATTGTTATTGAGTGACATGTTCTGTATATGTCTTTTAAGTCCAGTTGGTCTATAGTGTTGTTCAAGTTTTCTAGTTCCTTGTTGATCTTTTGTCTGGTTGTTCTATACATTATTAAAGATGTGATATTGAAGTCTCCATATTATTTTCTTTCTGTTTTATTATCATTTGTTAACATACTTCAGAATTGTTGTTTAATGCTAGTTTGTTTAGATTTTTTACATACTCTAAATATAAACTAGTAGAATGTTAGAAGTATTATTTTCATTATTGTGCAATTCTAAGTATTCTCTTCTCTATTTTTATTCCTTTTTTCTCAACCAATAAGTTTTTCAGAAATGTTTTAATAATTACCTTAGCCATTAATCTCTAACTCAATTTTTTGGTTAGTAAGTATATTTTAATAACTATTCTATAACATAGTATATGGTCCATTTTAGTCTGTGTTTCATAAGTTAAAGCTAATTTTGAAGAAGAAGAAGAAATAACCGAGATAAGAAAAGGCCATTGAGTAGTTGGTAGGGTCAATAGTCTAGGTAAAGTCTGGGAGAAATGAAACACCTGTTCTGAGTTCAGGTGACTCTTTAGTAAGGTGGTGGGAAAGATGAAACTATATAGCTATATCTTATGAAGGCAGTTACATGTTAATTAATTTTAAAATTATTGTATGATCTATATAGAGACACTGGAAGATGAAAGTGTACATAGTTAATATTTGTTGCCAGATCAATTTGGCATTAATGGAGAGTGTAAATAAAATGGGTATTAGTCTGAGACAACTATGAAAGAAGAAAACTTCAGGAATCGAAGCAAAAGTAAAAAGTACAAGCTAAAGCAGTGGCAGATATAAAGGAGAAATAGTAAGACATATGAAAAATGTTACAAAAACAAACAACTACAACAATCAGTACAGGGCAAAACAAACCAAATCACACAAAAAACAAATTATCCAGTCTCTCAAAGGTCATTTATTCTTCATGTGCTCAATTTTGTTTTTTGTTTGTTTGTTGTTGTTTTTAAATTTAAATTTTTAATTTTTATGGGTACATAGTGGTGTATATATTTAAGGTGTATGTGTGATGTTTCAATACCAGGCATGCGATGTATAATAATCACATCATAGAAAATATGGTATCCATCCCCTCAAGCATTTATCCTTTATGTTACAAACAGTCCAGTTATATAATTTTAGTCATTTTAAATATACAATTAAATTATTATTGACTAGAGTCATCCTGCTGTGCTATCAAATACCATGTCTCATTTCGTTATTTCTAACTATTGCTTTTATATTCCCATTGAGTATCTCTGTATTACCCCAAGCACCCACTACCCTTCTCAGCCTCCAGTAACCATCTTTCTACTCTCTGTTTTATGAGCTCAATGGTTTTGATTTTTAGATCCTGCAAATAAGTGAGAACGTGCAATGTTTGCCTTTCTGTGCCTGGCTTACTTTACTTAACATTAATGACCTTCAGTTCCATCCATATTGTTGTAAATGGCAGAATCTCATTTCTCTTTATGGCTGAATAGTACTCCATTATAATAAGTACCACATTTTCTGTATCTATTCATCTGTTAATGGAAAGGTAGGTGGCTTTCAAATCTTGACTGTTGTAAACAACGCTGCAACAAACATGGGGTACCTCTTTGATATAATGATTTCATTTGTATATACCTAGCAGTAGGATTACTGAATCTTATGATAGCTGTATCTTTAGTTTTTTGAGTAATCCCCAAAGCGTTCTCTATAGTGGTTGTACTAATTTACATTTCTACTTAGAGGGTCCAAGAGTTTCTTTTTCTTCACATTCTTACTAGCATTTGTTTTGCCCGTCATTCAGATATAAGCCATTTGAACTGGGGTGATGTGATATCTCATTGCAGTTTTGCAGTTTTGACTTGCAAATCTCTATCAGTGATGTTGAACACCTTTTCATATGCCTGTTTGCCATTCGTATGTCTTCTTTTGAGAAATGTCTATTCAGATCTTTTGCCTATTTTTTAATGAGGTTATTAGATTTTTTTCCTATAGAGTTGGTTGAGCTACTTATGTATTCTGGTTATGAATCCCTTGTCAGATGGGTGGTTTGCAAATATTTTCTCTTATTCTGTGGGTTGTCTCTTCCCTGAGTTGATTGTTCCCTAGGCTGTGTAGAAATTTTTTAACTTGATGTGATCTGATTTGTTCATTTTTTCTTTGATTGCCTGTGGGGTATTACCTAAGAAATTTTTGCTCAGACCAATGTCCTAGAGACTTTCCCAAAAGTTTTCCTTTTTTCACAGTTTCATAATTTGAGGTCTTTTGTTTAAGTATGTAATACATTTTGATTTGATTTTTGTATATAGCAAAAGATAGGGGTCTAGTTTCATTCTTTTGCATATGGATATAGAATTTTCCCACTACCATTTATAGAACAGACTGTCTTTTCCTCAGTATATGTTCTTGGCACCTCTGTTGAAACTGATTCACTGTAGGTTTATGGGTTTGTTTCTGGGTTCTCTATTTTGTTCCATTGGGCCATGTGTGTACTTTTATGCCAGTACCATGCTATTTTGGTTACTATAGGTCTGTAGTATAATTCAAAGTCAGGTAATGTAATTCCTCCAGTTTTGTTCTTTTTGCTTAGGATAGTTTTGGCTATTCTGGGTCTTTTGTGGTTCCATATACATTTTAGGATTTTCTTTTTATTTGTGTGAAGAATGCCATTGGTATTTTGAAAGGGATTGCATTGAAACTGTAGAATGGTTAGGGTAGGATGAACATTTTAACAATTTGAATTATTCCAATCCATGAACAAGGAATATCTTTTCATTTTTTGGTGTCCTCTTTAATTATCTTTCATCAGTGTTCTATAGTTTTTATTATTGTGATCTTTTACTTCTTTGGCTAAGTTAATTCCCAGATATTTAATTTTATTTGTGGCTACTGTAATTAGTGTTACTTCTTTATTTCTTTTTCAAATTATTCACTTTGGCATACAGAAATTCTACTGATTTTTATGTTGATTTTATATCCTTCAATTTACTGAATTATCAATTCTAATAGTTTTTTTGTGGCATCTTCAAGTTTTTCTAAATATAAGATCATAAATTTTCTGCAAAAAATTGTGATTTGACTTCTTTCTTTTTGATTTGGATGCCCTCTATACCTTTCCCTTGTCTGATTGCGTTAGCTAGAGCTTCCAGTACTGTGTTGAATAACAGTGGTGAAAGTAGGCATTCTTATTGTGTTCCAGATCTTAGAGGAAAGGCTTTCAGTATTTCCCTATTCAGTATGATACTACCTGTGGGTCTATCATAAATAGCTTTTATTATGTTGAAGTTTGTTTCTTTTATACCCAGTTTTTAAAGGTTTTTTTTGATGAAGAGATGTTCAATTTTATCAAATGGTTTTTCAGCATCAATTGAAATGATACGGTTTTGGCCTTCATTTTGTTGATCTGATATATCACATTGATTGATTTGCATATGTCAAACCATCCTTGCATTCCAAGGATAAATCTCACTGGATCATGATGAATAATCTTTTTATTGTATTGTTGAATTCAGTTTTCTAGTATTTTGTTGAGGATTTTTGAATCAATATTCATCAGAGATATTGGCCTGTAGCTTTCGGTTTTGATGTGTTGTCTGATTTTGTTATCAGGGTAATACTGGCCTTGTAGAATGAGTTTGGACCTATTCCCTCCTTCTCTATTTAAAAAAATATTTTGAGTAGGATTGGTATTAGTTTTTCTTTAAATGTTTGGTGAAATTTAGCAGTGAAGCCATTGGGTCCTGGTTTGTTTGTTGTTGTTGTTGTTGTTGTTGTTGTTGTTGCTTTTTTATTCCTGGGAGACTTTTTATTATGACTTCAGTCTCCTTACTTGTTATTGTTCTGTTCAGGTTTTGGATTTCTTCAAGGGTCAATCATGGTGGATTGCATATGTCTAGGTATTTGTACATTTCTTGTAGATGTCTTAATTTATTGGCATATAGTTGCTTATGTTAGCCACTAATGATTTTTTGAATTTCTGCAGTATCAGTTGTAATGTCTTGTTTTTCATCTCTGATTTTATTTATTTGGATCTTCTCTTTTTATTTATTTGTCTGCCTAAAGGTTTGTCAATTTTGTTTAACTTTTCAGAAACCTAACTTTTTGTTTCATTGATCTTTCATATTTTTGTAATTTCAATTTCATTTATTTCTGCTTTGATCTTTATTATTTCTTATCTTCTACTAATTTTGTGTTTGATTTGCTCTTGCTTTTCTAATTCTTTAAGATGCATTGTTAGATTGTTAATTTGAAGTTTTTCTTCTTTTTTTAAATGGAAGCACTTACAGCTATAAACTTTTTAGTACTGCATTTGCTGTCTCCTGTAGTTTTTGATATGTTGTGCTTCCCTTATCAATTTTTCAAGAAAAATTTTCAATTTTCTTCTTAATTTCTGACCCACCATTCATTCAGGAGCATATTTTAAATTTTCATGTATTTCTATATTTTCTCAAATTAGTTTTATTACATTGTGGTCAGAGAAAATGCTTGATATTATTTCAATTTTTTTGAATGTTTTTAGACTTGTTTTGTGACATAAAATATGGTCTATCCTTGAGAATGATCCATGTGATGAGGAACATAATGTGTATTCTGCAGCTGTTGGATGAAAAGGTTCTCTGTGTGTCTGTTAGGTTCATTTGTACAGATTAAGTCCAACGTTGCTTTGTTGATATTTTGTCTAGAAGATCTGTCCGGTCCTGAAAATGGGGTGTTCAAGTCTTCAGCTATTATTGTATTGGGATCTGTCTCTCTCTTTAGCTCTGATAATATTTGTGTTATATATCTGGTTGCTCCAGTGTTGGGCACATATGTATGTAAAATTGGGTGTTCCAGTCTCCAGTTATTGTATTGGGACCTGTCTCTCTCTTTAGCTCTGATAACATTTGTTTAGTATATCTGCAAGCTCCAGTGTTGGGTGCATATGTATTTAAAATTGCTAGACTCTCTTGCTTAATTGACCCCTTTATATAGTGACCTTCTTTGTCTCTTTTGATAGTTTTTGGTCTTGAAACCTATTTTGTCTGATATAAGTATACCTGCTCCTACTCTTTTATTTTTGGTTTCCATTTGCATGGGATATTGTATTAATCAGGTCCTCTTGTGGGACAGAACTATTGGAATACATATATATATATATATATATATGTTACTCACATGATCACAAAGTCCCATAATAGACCATCTGCAGGCTGAGGATCAAGGAGAGCTAGTCCAAGTTCCAAAACTGAAGAACTTGGAGTCTTATGTTCCAGGGTAGGAAGTATCCAGCAGGAGAGAAAGATGTAGGCTGGGAGGCTAGCCTTGTCTCTCTTGACACATTTTTCTGCATGGTTATATTCTATCTGCACAGGCAGCTGATTAGATTGTGCTCACCCAGATTAAGGGTGGGTCTGCCTTTCTCAGCCCACTGACTCAAATGTTAATCTCCTTTGGCAACACTCTCTCACACACATCCAGGATTGATATTTTGTATCCTTCAATCCAGTCAAGTTGAGCTCAGTATTAACCATTGCAGTTATCTTTTTTCATCCCTTTATTTTCAGTGTATGTTTGTCTTTATAAGTTAAGTGTGTTTCTTCCAGGCAACAGATCATTGAGC
The DNA here is from genome assembly GCF_024542745.1 of Macaca thibetana thibetana. Classification (NCBI taxonomy): domain Eukaryota; kingdom Metazoa; phylum Chordata; class Mammalia; order Primates; family Cercopithecidae; genus Macaca; species Macaca thibetana. The sequence goes on along the minus strand of NC_065588.1, from coordinate 34,531,633 downwards.
TTTGTTCTTTAATCCATTCAGCCTCTCTGTGTCTTTTGCTTGGAAAGTTTAGTTTATTTACATTTAGTGTTATTTTTGATAAGGACTTTCGCCTGTCATTTTGTTATTTTTTTTTCTAGTTGTTTTGTGTTCTCTTCTTTCTTTCCTTCTTTCTTCCATTTGTTGAAGGTGATTTTCTCTGTTGATATGATTCAGTGTTTTGTTTTTATTTGTTTCTTTTTTTTTTTGTATCTCCTGTACTTTCTTGTTTGTGGTTACCATGAGGCTGACAAATATTATAACTCATTATTTCAGCCTTTTAACAACATAACACTGTTTGCATAAAAAAGGAAGTAAGCAAAAAGACAACTCTTAAACTCTATGCTTTAACTTTGTTCCTTGCTTTTTAACTTTTTGTTTTGTCTATACATCTCTTCTTGTATGTCTCGTGGTGCTGAAGACATACCTGAGCTTGAGTAACTTACAAAGGAAAGAAGTTTAATTGACTCATAGTTCCACATGGCTGGGGAGGCCTCATAATCTTAGTGGAAGGTGAATGATCAGCAAAGTCATATTTTACATGGTGGCAGGCAAGAGAGAACATGAGCAGGGGAACTCCCCTTTATAAAATCATCAGATCTTCTAAGACTTATTCACTATCACAAGAATAGCCTGGAAAAGACCAGCCTCCATGATTCAATTACCTCCCACCAGGTCCCTCCCACAACAAACATGTGGGAATTATGGGAGCTATAATTCAAGATGAGATTTGGGTGGGGACACAGGCAAACCATGTCATGGTTTTTTTTTTTTTTTTTTATTGGTTAATTTTTTAGTCTTTCTACTTAAGATTATTTTACACACCACAGTTACACAGTTATAATGTTATAATATTCTATGTACTTACTACTATCAGTGAGTCAGTGAGTTTTGTACCTTCAGATGATTTCTTATTGCTCATTAAAGGGTCCTTTTTTTTTTTTTTTTTTTTATTTTCGAGACAGAGTCTCACTCTGTCACCCAGGCTGGAGTGCAGTGGTGTGATCTCTGCAATCTCTGCCCCTGGGTTCAAGCAATTATTTGCCTCAGCCTCCTGAATAGTTGGTACTACAGGCACGTGCCATCGCACCCAGCTAATTTTTGTATTTTCAGTAGAGACGGGATTTCACCATGTTGGCCAGGCTGGTCTCAAACACCTGACCTCAGGTGATCTGCCACCTCATCCTCCCGAAGTGCTGGAATTACAGACGTGAGCCCCCACACCAGGCAAGGCCCTTTTCTTTCTGATTGAGATATTCTCTTTAGCATTTCTTATAGGAGAGGTCTTGTGTGATGAAATCCCTAAGATTTTGTTTGTCTGAGAAAATCTTTGTCTTATTCATGTTTGAAGGATATTTTCACCAGGTATATTATTCTAGGGTAAAAAGTTTTTTTTTCCTTCAGCATTTTATGTATGTCATGCCACTCTTTTCTGTCCTGGAAGGATTCCATTGAAAAGTCTGCTGCCAGACATATTGGAGCTGCTTTGCGTGGTGTTTGTTTCTTTCTCTTGCTGCTTTTGGGATTCTTCCTTTATCCTTGACTTTTGGGAGTTTAATTATTACATGCCTTAAGGTAGTCTTCTTTGGGTTAAATCTGCTTAGCGTTATATAACTTTTTTATCCTTGGGTATTGATATCTTTCTCTAGGTCTGGGAAGTTCTCAGTTATTACCTCTTTGAATAAACTTTCTTCTCCTCTCTCTGTTTTGCTTCCTTTTTAAAAGGTCAGTAGCTTTTAGATTTGCCTTTTTGGGGCTTTTTCCTAGATCCTGTAGGCATGCTTTTTTGTTTTTCATTCTTTTTTCTTTTGTCTTCTCTGAATGTCCATTTTCAAATAGCTTGTCTTCAAGCTCACTAATTCTTTATTCTGCATGATCAACTTTGCCATTATAAGACTCTGATGCATTGTTCAGTATGCCAATTTTATTTTTAGCTCCAGAATTTTTTATTCTTTCAAATTATTTTAATTTTTTGGTTAAATTTATTTGATAGAATTCTGAATTACTTTCTGTGTCATCTTGAATTTGAGTTCCCTCAAAACAGCTATTTTCACTTCTCTGTATGCTCACACACCTCTCTTTCTCCAGGATTGGTCCCTGGTGCTTTATTTAGTTCATATGTTAAGGTCATGTTTTCCTAGATGGTCTTGATACTTGTAGGTGTTCATTGAACATTAAAGCCTTGAAGAGTTAGGTATTTGTTTTAGTCTTCACTGTCTGGGCTTGTTGGTACCCATTCTTCTTGGCAAGACTTTCCAGATATTTCAGAAAACTTGAGTGTTGTGATCTAAACTGTATCTACTTTAGGGGCCAAAACCCACCAATGCTGTGGTTCTTGCAGACTAGTAGAGATACTGCCTTGATAGTCTTGGATAAAATCTATAAGAGTTCTTTGGATTACCTGGCAGAAACTCTTGTTCTATTTCTTACTTTCTCCCAAACAAACAGGGTCTCTCTTTCTCTGTTCTGAGCCACCTGAAGCTTGGGATGCAGTGACACAAGCCTCTCTTTGGCTGTCATCGCTAGGACTGTGTGACTGTGGTAAGGCTGGTTTAAATGCCCCCTCTGTGGGTGGGCATCAGCTGAGTTTGGTTTGGTTTTACTTTCTGCTATAATAGGGCAGCACTGAGTTCAGTGCCTCACAATTGCTGCACTCTCCTCTCCCCAGCACATGGAGATGTTCTCAGCACCACAGTGTAGCTGCAAGGGGATTAGGGCGGGGTGACATTGGTGATTCAATGTCTGATTGAGTAGCACTGATTTTCCTACTTCTTCAGTGCTTCTTTTGATGATATGAACTTAAACCCAGGTACTGTGAATGCTCACCTGATTTTTAGTTCTTATGAAGATGCTTTTTGTGTGTGTATAGATAGTTGTTAAAATATAGATATTTGTCCTTGCAGGAGGGATGATCAGTGAAACCCTCTGTTTCATCATCTTGCTCCGCCTTCCACCAGTCTTACCTATGTACTAAATTTTGTGAAGGATTACTCATATCTCTTGAGATCATGTTTAACTGTAATGTGAATGAGTTTTATTATTCTATGTCTCTCAAAATGTAAGGATACAGTTATAAGAAGCAGTCTTTAAAACTGATCTTTTTGGGTAACTTTCTTTTTTGGTATAATTTCAATTGCATGTAAAAATTGCGAGAGTAGGCAAGGTGGGGTGGCTCATGCCTGCAATTCCTGCACTTTGGGAGGCCAATTCGGGAGGATTGCTTGAGCCTAGTAGTTTGAGAGCAGGCTGGGCAACATAGTGAGACCCTGTCTCTAAAAAAATGAAAAAACATTAGCTGAATATGGTGGCACATTTGTGTATTCCTAGCTACTTGGAAGGCTGAGGTGGGAAGATTGCTTGAGCCCAGGAATTTGAGGCTGAAGTGAGCTCTGATCACTCCACTGCACTCCAAACTGGGTGACAAAGTGAGAACCTATCTCAAAAACAAACAAACTGACAAAAAACAAATGTAGTTCAGAACCTCCAATTTAATCAGGAGCTAACTTTATTCTGTTCACTTTCTTACCCTCTTTCTTATTCTCTTTCTGTTTCATATTCTAGGTCTTTCTGAGTCATTTGAGAGTAAGTTGAAGAAATTGTTGGAAAAATTGTGCCCACTTTCCTCTAAATACTTGAGTGTGAATTTCTTTTTATTGTTATTATTATACTTTAAGTCCTAGGGCACATGTGCACAACGTGCAGGCTTGTTACATATGTATACATGTGTCATGTTGGTGTGCTGCACCCATTAACTCGTCATTTACATTAGGTATATCTCCTAATGCTATTCCCCCCTACCCCTACCCCACGACAGGTCCCAGTGTGTGATGTTCCCCTTCCTGTGTCCAAGTGTTCTCATTGTTCAATTCCCACTTATGAGTGAGGACAAGCGGTGTTTGTTTTTTTGTCCTTGTGATAGTTTGCTGAGAATGATGGTTTCCAGCTTCATCCATGTCCCTACAAAGGACATGAACTCATCCTTTTTTATGGCTGCATAGTATTCCATGGTGTATATGTGCCACATTTTTTTAATCCAGTCTATCGTTGATGTACATTTGGGTTGGTTCCAAGTCTTTGCTATTGTCAGTAGTGCCGCAGTAAATGTACATGTGCGTGTGTCTTTATAGCAGCATGATTTATAATTCTTTGAGTATATACCCAGTAATGGAATGGCTGAGTCAAATGATATTTCCAGTTCTAGATCCTTGAGGAATCGCCACACTGTCTTCCACAATGGTTGAACTAGTTTACAGTCCCACCAACAGTGTAAAAGTGTTCCTATTTCTCCACATCCTCTCCAGCACCTGTTGTTTCCTGACTGTTTAATGATCACCATTCTAACTGGTATGAGGTGGTATCTCATTGTGGTTTCGATTTGCATTTCTCTGATGGCCAGTAATGATGAGCATTTTTTCATGTGTCTTTTGGCTGCATAAATGTCTTCTTTTGAGAAGTGTCTGTTCATGTCCTTTGCCCACTTTTTGATGGGGTTGTTTTCTTCTTGTAAATTTGTTTGAGTTCTTTGTTTAGTCTGGATATTAGCCCTTTGTCAGATGAGTAGATTGCAAAAATTTTCTCCCATTCTGTAGGTTGTCTGTTCACTCCGATGGTAGTTTCTTTTGCTGTGCAGAAGCTCTTTAGTTTAATGAGATCCCATTTGTCAATTTTGGCTTTTGTTGCCATTGCTTTTGGTGTTTTAGACATGAAGTCGTTGCCCATGCCTATGTCCTGAATGGTATTGCCTATGTTTTCTTTTAGGGTTTTTATGGTATTAGGTCTAACATTTAAGTCTTTATCCATCTTGAATTAATTTTTGTATAAGGTGTAAGGAAGGGATCCAGTTTTAGCTTTCTACATGGGGCTAGCCAGTTTTCCCGGCTGGGGGTGGTGGCTCAGGCCTGTAATCCCAGCACTTTGGGAGGCCTAGGCAGGCGGATCACGAGGTCAGATCGAGAGTGAATTTCTTAATGAGAATCTTCTTTTACACAACCACAATATGATGATCAAAATCAGGAAACTTCATAATGATACAATACTATCTAATCTACTCTTCACTCACATTTCAACATTGTAGCAATAATGCCATTATCGATATATTTTCCTCTTCTAAAATTTAATGAAGAATTGTAATTGAGATTAGTCATTTTAATTCTAGTCTCTTTTAACCTGAAATAGTTTCTTAGCCTGTCTTTGTCTTTTATTGACCTTGCATTGTTTCAATAAACTTCGTATTTTAGAATAGTTTTATGTTTATAGAAAAGTTACAATAGTACAGAAAGTTCCTGTATTCCTGTTATACCAGTTTCTTCTAACATTAACATCTTGTGGTATCGTGGTATTTAATACATTTGTCACAACTAGAAAGACAACAGTGGTGCATATATTACTATTAGCTAAATTTCAAACTTTACTTGAATTTCACTCATTGTTTCACTAATGTTCTTTTTATATTCCAGAATTCATTCAGAATTCATTTCAGGATATACACTTTCTTTTGATCTGATATGTTACAATTTCTTAGTCTTTCCTTGTTTTGTATGACCTTGATAGTTTTGAAGAAGTATTAGATTCTTTGTAGAATGTCCCTAAATTTGTGTTTGTGTGATGTTTTTCTTATGGTTAGATTGGAGTTAAGGATTTGGGGAGAAGGCCACAGGAGTTGAAGTGTCTTTCTCCTTATATCTTATCAGGAATATATATTAATATGACTTATCACTGGTGATATTAACCTTGATCACCTTGCCAAGGGTGTTTGCCATGAAATTGTTCAACATAATGGTGTATTTATCTTTTTGTAGTTGTGTCAATTTTGCTTTATGTATTTTGGAGCTATAATAGTAGGTGCATGCAGTATTGAGATTACTGTATCTTCCCAATTAATTGAATGTTTTGTCATTACACAATAACTATTTCTTGCAAACCTGTTTAATTTAAAATCTGTATGTATGCTATTAATGTAGGTACACTGATTTTCATTAGAATTAGTTATTTTTCTCTGAGCTATCCTTCCATTCTTTTCTTTTGAATTTTTTGAATCAAATTTTGATATCTATTTTGAATAGTTAATGGCTGAATTTAATTTTTATATAATTCATACAATATTTGCATTTAATCTGGAGCATCTAGTTCATTTACAGTTATATCAGTAACTATTCCTCTAGGTTTATTTCTGTCACCTTCTTAGTGCTCCTCATCTGCCCCATTCTTTCTTTAGTCTTAGTTCCTTTTGAACTGATTGCATTTTAGAAACAAAATTTCAAAAATTTTCTTCTCTAAAGTTGAAATTATAAAGTACTTAAATAATTGTAGTTTCTTTGAAGTTTTTAAACATATTTACTCATTTTTTATGAAATTCTATTTTTCAGCATATTTAATTTCTTCCTGAACAATAAGAGACCATGAGAAGGCTTTAACTTAAATTATCACCTTGCTGGTTAATGCTATCATTATCATTCGTATTTGTTATTTTAGTTTTTAACATTAATGTCGCTGATTTAAGGTTAACTCATATTTAGTATTTCCTTGGCTTCTCTCATTCTTTCTTTTTTCTTCTGAGATCTCCCATCTGTGATCATTTCCTTCAATTTGAAACCCATTTTTTAGAAACTTCTCAAGCAAAGATTCTTGGGTATAAATATATTTGTTTCTTATTTGTTTCAAAATATCTGTAGTTTATGCTTGTTCTTAGAATATATCTTTACTGTTTACAATCTTATATTTAGAATTATTTTCTTTCAAACCATTGAAGATATTGTTTGAATTATCTTTCAGTTTCCAGTGTTGCTTCCAAGTAGTCAGCTCTTAGTTTAATCTTTGTAGATCATCTGTCTTTTCTCTCTGGTTCCTCTGGAGGTACATTCTTCATCTCTCATGTTTTTCCCTGCTCCTATCATGTCCCCAAGTATACATTTATTTTTCCTTAGCTTGCTTGGGATTCATTGAGCTTTCTGAATCTGGAAATTGAGGTGTTTCACCATTTCTAAAAGTTTCCCAGCCATTATTTCTTCAAACATTGCATCTGCTCTATTTAGTCCTTCCTCTACTGGAACTCTGATTAAACATATATTAGACCTTTTACCTTTGTGTTCTGTGACTCCAAACCTCTTCATAATAGTTTCCATGTCTGCTACTCCATGCTGCATTATGGATAATTTATTTATATCTTTCTTTCAGTTCACTGATTCTGTCTTCTCCTTTGTCTAATCCAAATATATATAGTCAACTAATTTTTCACAGGGGCACCAGGAGGATAGGATGGGAAGCAGATAGTCCCTTTAATAAATGGTTCTGAGAAAACTGGACTACAGCATGCAAAAGAATTAAATTGGACCCTTACTTTACACCATACGCAGAAATCAACTCAAAATGGGTAAAAGTCCCAAACATAAGACCAGAAACAATAAAACTCCTGGAAGAGAACATAGGGGAAGAGTGCCTGGACATTGGCACTGGCAATGACAGCTTGGATTTACTTCTGGGCTCCCTATTCTGTTCCAAATATCCTTGCTTATTTTTTATAATCCTTTGCTAGTTAACCATATGTCCATTTCCTCTTTACATTTTAAATATATTATAAATACTTATATTTTGTGTACTATTCATAATATTTACAACATTCTAAATCTGTGTTTGATTCTGCAACCTGTTGTTTTGGAGATTCTAACTCATGATGGGTGCATTTTTTCTTGTGTATTTTTTGATATTGTAAGACGAGCCTCATATTTACTTTTAAAACTTTAAATGTGAGATATTTTGAGATTTAATTTGAAGGGAAACTTTTCTAGAGAGGATATGCGTTTACTAGGCAACTGTAGTCGCTTGAATTAAATGTAATTCTTGGTTTGAAGTTTTGGTAACTACTCAAGTGATGTCAGTTATTGAACTTAAATTATTAGGACACATTTTTTTCTCTTCATTCATCACCACGTTTTAAGGCAGTGATTTATTTTTTAGGCCCATAGAGTGAATGTTTATATATATATAACTCATGCTACAGTCAGGCAACCTAGTTAATGAGATATAAGCTTTATGCTATGCATTGGCTGTTTATTGAATTTCCCACCTTGTGAGTCCCACCTCCTCTTGTTTTTCTAATTTTTATGTCCTAGGTAACCATAAAAATCAGAAACCTAGGATCAAGTTCTCCAATGTTCAGTTCTGCTTATCTTTCTGCCTTTACTTTCAGCTTCTGATTGGTCCTTACTTTCTTGCAAAGTTATCTGAGCATTTATAAAGATCATTGCATATTTTATTCAGCATTTTGAAGTGTGTTCAGTTTTATGCTCAGTTGGGGTGTTTGGTTTTCCAAAATGCTGAAAGTATTAAACTCATAGTTCACAAATAGAAAGAAGAGAAAGGTACAGCTGGATTAGAAAAATTAACTGATTAAAGATGCTGGAAGGATGCTGAAAATGATAATATAGTAATATGAGACAAAATGTGCAATGTTATATTAATTGAGTTCTTAGACATAAGGACCTAGGGAAAATGGAAGATCTTGACATGTGTAATTACCATGGTTAAGAGTAAATACATGTGGAAATAAGCCTTAAGCAATGCACGACTGTATATTACATACTTATCTATAGACTAAACACCTGCTGTACACAGACATTTAACTCTGTGCTTACAAGAGCTTTATGTCATGAATATTGCTCTTATAGAAAATGTAATCAACTTGAGAAAAGAAAGGTTAACAATTTGTGCTTTTAGCAGTTAAGGAATAATTAAGTGCTAAACCTTACAGTATTGACTTTAACATCAATAGGAATGCAGAAAAGGCTGAGCTTTGTGTAAGGTTGCCTAGGATAAGATTTTCTTGGAACAAATGGAACTTCATCTGGGGATATGGCAAGTTTGAGGCAAAATAGGGAACAGTTAACAAGCTATAATATGTCAAGGCATGGTAGTGAACACAAAGAAGAAATAAGCACAAAATGTCACCAAATTGATGAAAGGATAGGGAACAGTGAAACCCAGGGTTTTATATAGGTTTTAATAACATAGTAGAAAACTTAGAAACCATGAGAACATTTTGTTCTATAGTCATGCACTACTTAACAACAGGGATATGTTCTGAGAAATGCTTCCTTAGATGATTTCATTGTTGTGCAACCATCATAGACTGTACTTATACAAACCTAGATGGTCTAACCCAGCAGTCCCCGACCCTTTTTGGTACCAAGGAGCAGTTTTGTGGAAGATAATTTTTCCCTGCATTGGGGGTTTGGAGGTAGTTTCAGGATGATTCAAGTCCATTACATTTATTGTGCACTTTATTTCTATTATTATTATATTATAATGAAATAATTATACAACTCACCATAATGTAGAATCAGTGGGAACCTGAGCTTGTTTTCCTGCAACTAGATGGTCCCATCTGGGGGTGATGGGAGACAGTGACAGATCATCAGGCATTAGATTCTCATAGGAAGTGTATACTACTTAGGTCCCTCACAGTTCACAATAGGGTTCAGGCTCCTATGAGAATCTAATGCTGCTGCTGATCTGACAAGAGGCAGAGCTCAAGTAGTAATGCCAAGGATGGGGAGCAGCTGTAAATACAGATGAGGCTCAGCTTGCTGGTGTCTGCCGCTCACCTCCTGCTCTGCAGCCCTGGGGTTGCAGACCCCTGGTCTAGCCTACCACATACCTAGGCTATATGGTATAACTTCTTGTTCCTAGGCTACAAATGTGTACAGCATGTTACCTCACTGAATACTCTAGGCAGTTGTAACATCAGTATTTGTGTATCTAAACGTAAGTAAACATAGAAGAGACACAGTAAAAACATTATATAAAAGTTATAAAATGGTATACCTGTGTAGGGTACTTACCATGAATGGAGCTTATGGAAATGGAAGTTGCTCTGGGTGAGTCTGAGTGAGCGATGAGTGAATGTGAGGGCCTGGGACATTATACTACTGTAGACTTTATAAACACTGTATAGTTAGGTTGCACTAAGTGTATTTACAACTATTTTTCTGTCTTCAGTAATAACCTTAACTTACTATAATGTTTTTACTTTAAAATACTTTAAACTTTAAAAAAATTTTTTAATAATAACACTTATCTAGAACATAAACACATTGTACAGCTGTACAAAAATATTTTCTTTATATCCTTATTCAATAATCTTTTTTTCTGTTTTTAAGTTATTAATTTATTTAATTTTACTTTTTAAACGTTTTTTGTTAAAAATGAAGACACAAACTTACACATTTACCTAGGCCTACCCAGGGTCAAGATCCTCAGTATCCCTGTCTTCCACCTCCACATCTTGTCCCCCGGAAGACCTTCAAGAGCAATACCATGCATGGAGCTGTTGTCTCCTGTGATAACAGTGCCTTCTTTTGGAACATCTGCAGGACCTAAGTGTGGCTGTTTTTACAGTTAGCTTTTTAAATTTTTGTATGTGTAGAAGAAATACACTTAGAAATAATGATAAAAAATATAGTATAGAAAATACATAAACAGTAACATATTTGATGTTTACTATCATTGCCAAGTATTATGGACTGTACATACATAGTTTGTATGACTGGCAGCACAGTAGATTTATTTGCACCAGCATCACACCAACACGTGAGTAATGCTGTGTGCTAAGATATTACATCATTAGGCAGTAGAAAGTTTTCAGCTCCATTATAATGTTATGGGGACACCAGTGTATATGCAATCTGTTGTTTATTGAAACATAATTAGGTGATGCATAACTATTACATTATATTATATATTAGACAATATGGAATATTGAAGATTCTTGAGAGGATCGACATGTTTAAAGTTATGTTAAAAGTTTAGCCTCATTGAGGGCCGGGTATGGTAGCTCACGCCTGTAATCCCGGCAGTTTGGGAGGCCGAGGGGAGCGGATCACCATAGGTCAGGAGTTTGAGACCAACTTAGCCAACATGGCGAAACCCCATCTCTACTAAAAAAAAAAAATACAAAATTTAGCCAGGTCTATAATCCCAGCTACTCAAAATATATTTCGTTAGGGAAGAGCCATCTTATTATTATATGCTCTTTATTAGATTACATAAAAATAAATATGATATATAAATTTATATTATATAGTATTAATATAACATATTAATGTACATAAATATATTTTTGTTGTTTCAGAGGAATTCCAGGGAAGAAATGTGGTACAATCATACTTACAGCAGAGGAATTAAACTGTTGCAGGGTAAGTAAATATTTCTTTTGTTTAGAAAACACTTCCATTCTTCAAATGCTATATCTAAAATTGTACTTAACTAATTAATTTTTAAGTAATTGTAGCAAAAATGTTATACAATTTTATAATCCATAAAATATCATTTTAGATACTTAGCCCTATGACCAGAGAGACTGTATTTCATAGTCCGAAAAGTAAAATCAATTATTTTAATAATCTTTTAAGGAATTGAAAGTGTTAAAATAACACCTAATATCAATACTGCTTTTTAAGCATTAGTATAAGGAATCATCCGTTATAGCAATCAGTTCAATTACTGTAAAACTTTTGAAGATTTGTGTGTAATCCTGAAGGAATATTTCTTGACATTTGCATTTACCCCATTTGTATAACATACTTTCCCCAATTTTTCTAATTTAATTAATTCAGAATTTATATTACTTCCATCTCTTGTTAGCTTGGGAAGTCCACATTTGAAGAAAGGATCAGCTGCCACTCCATCTAGCAGTATGACTGCACAGAGTGCATACTCTGTAGTTTTAGAAGATTGTTACTTTTAGTTGTGATTTGCTGATGCTCATTGACTCATGTTTAATGATTTCACTGTTGTCAAGAAATGGGAAGATAACTATGACACTCCACACTGAAAGTAACGATGGCCAGCTGAATCTGAAGTCAATATTGTCTGTTTAATGTGGGCCAACAGATCTCTGGGAATTGATATTTCCAGAGGAAATAAATTTTCCCTAGATTACCTCTAGTGCCCTTTATTTTTAATTGCTGCTTGATCGTAGGAACAGAAACTCACCCAAACTAACAAAAGCTTAACACTTTGACACTGACCATAGTTTTTATAGAGAGAGCCACAGTTTATTTTTTTATCTCAAGAAGTTGTCTTTTTAACTTTTAGATAAATTCTGTGGCCTTGTTTACATAATACATTTCTGATAGGACATGGTGGCTCATGCCTGTAATCTCAGCACTTTGGGAGGCCAAGGTGAGTCCAGGAATTCAAGGCTGCCGTGAGCTATTGTTTCACTGCACTCCAGCCTGGGCAACAGAGAAAGCCCCTGTCTCAAATATATATGTATATATATTATATCTCTCAAATATAGATAGATGATCAGTAGATAGATAGATAGATAGATAGATAGATAGATAGATAGATAGCTGAGACAGTATGCTCAGGGAATCATATGATATTACTTGTCAGCAAATGATAGAAACTGGGTATTACAACTGATTACATACCTATGGGATTCTGGGGGCGGGGGTAGAACAGTGAGATAACAATAGGAACTATAATAACAGGTGAGTGGAAATAATTAAACACTAATGTTAGAATTTAAGTCATTTAAAATAACATGTAAATTGAAGCCTTCCTATTGTTGTGCTCATTGTCTTTGTCCCCCTGGGCATGTCACAGTCATATCAGTCTCAGTTTTCTCATCCATAAAATACCCAAACATGCCCACATGTAATGCTGTTAAAGACTATCAGATTCAAGTTAAGTTTTGGTTTTGCTACTAATTTGTACTTTGTCTGATCAAGACACTTCACTACTTACTCTGAGTTTTACTTTTCATATTTGAAGGGCAAAAAAAACAAAATATGTGAACTAATCACTAGACTATTTAAAAAAAAAATCTTCCAGTCCTGACAATCAACTACCATAACATTAAGTTTGATACTATAATGTACATAAAAGTAGTATGTATATACTAAGCAATGCCTTAGAAAATATAGCATAATTATTTAAATGCAGAGATATTACCTGTCATCCTATTGTTTTTAGTTAAAATGATACAATGATTCTTTTAAATTATATTATCTGATCACCATTTATACTTCTGGTCTCAATTTGTAAATGTTTAAGATAATATAGGCTTTGTATTAGGAAAGAAAAAAGGAAGTTCACAGTCAATAAGATACATGTTCTTTATGGTGATATTAACATGCTATTTTGTCAAAATCTTGAGTTTATTGAGCATATTTTGTGTAAATATGTCATGAATACAGTATTATCAGTTATATTTCAAAATAGAACCAAGATACCAAGACGTAGGCTGGGTATGGACAGGCTGCATCCTAAATATCTTCCACTTTCAGTTCTAGTCTCTTGTTGGAAGAGCCTGGAAAATTATTTTACTAGGCCCTGGTAAATGAAAGGGAATGTGTCATTTAGTGGTGTAGGTATTTTTATCCCTTTTTTTTACAATTAATTCAAGAACATCTGGAATTCTCTTTCAATGAGTCAACACGTATTTCTCATACTTAGAAATTATAGATCTAATATTTTTATCAATATTGTTTAAAATCTTGGTGCAACTTCATCTTATGTTTTCTGTGTCCTAATTCTTGGCTAGAGCCTTATTGATCATCAGCATCATTATTAATATTAATAAACTTGAAATAGTATTTCATTATTATGTTAGTATAATAGAATGCACAAGTGTACTCAAAGCAATGTTCATAGTTACTTCAGAAGAATCAATGATTTTTAAATTTATGCTTTAGAGAACATTAAAAGTATGGGCATTATTATTTATAATGTTGAATGCAATCATTTTAATGCACCTACAACATCATAAAAATCCATACTTTTTTTCTTTAAAACAAGTTGTCAGTTATTAACTTGTGCAATGAACATAGGCTTTGGAGTCAGGTCACCTACATTTTAGTTTTGCCTTTTTCACTATTTAGCTGAGTGAGGTTATATTGTTGGAGCTTTAATTTATGCATTTGTAATATGACAATTTTTTAAACCAGTTTATTAGGTATAATTGGCATACAAATACCTGCACATGTTTAATGTATACAGCATGGTGAGTCTGGAGATAGGTATATATCCATGAAACCATCACCATATAATTGATGTCATAAATATGTTAGTCACTTCCAATGATTCCTCCTACCCTGCTTATTTATTTATTATTAATATTTTTGTGATAATAAACTGCATAAGATTTACCCTCTCAGCAGATTTTTAAATATACAGTACAGTATTGTTAACCATAGGTACCATACTGTATATAGTAGATCTCTATGACTTATTCATCTTGCATAGCTGAAATTTTGTGCTCCTTGATAATACCTTCCAGTTTCTTCTTCCCCTCAGTCCCTGGAAACCATCATTCTACTCCCTGCTTCTATAATTTTGACTGTTTTAGAATCCTCATGTAAGTTACAACATGTAGTATTTATCTTTTTGTGTCTGGCTTATTTCACTTGTACAGTGTTTTCCAGGCTCATCTATCTTGTTGCAAATGGACAGATGTTCTTCTTTTTTAAGGATGAATAATATTCGATTGTTTTATATATATATATGTGTGTGTGTGTGTGTATAAATTAAATATATGCATTTTCTGTATCGATTCATCTGTTGATAGACACTTCATTTGCTTCAATGTCTTGACTTGTGAATAATGCTAGAATGAACATGGGAGTTCAGATATCTCTTCAAGATACTGATTGCAGTCTCTTTCTTTGTACATATACCCAGAAGTGGGATTGCTGGATCATATGGTAGTGCTGCTTTTAATTTTTGAAGAACCTCCTACTATTTTCCACAGTAGCTGCACTAATTGCATTCCTACCAACAGTGTACAAGGGTTTCCTTTTCTCTACCTCCTCACTGATACTACTTCCCGTTGTGTTTGATTTTTTGATAGTAGGCATTCTAACAGGTGTGAGCTAATCTTTTGTATGCATTTGCATTTCTCTGATGATTGGTGATGTTGAGCATATGTTGAGCATATGTTGAGACATATGCTTATTCAGGTTCTTAGCCCATTTTTAAATTGAGTTGATTTTCTATTTTTCATTTTTATATATTTATAGTTTTTGCAGTACTTTTGAAGATTTGTAGGAGTTCCTTATATATTTTGGAAATTCACCTTTATGGTATACAGTATCTTAGTCCATTTTGAGTTGCTATAAAAGAGTATCTGAGACTAGGTAATTTATTTTTAAAAAGAAGTTTATTTAGCTCACTCTTCCACCAGGTGAGAAGCTCAAGAGCATGGTACTGGCTTGTGGTAAGGGCTTTCATAGTGTTTCACAATGTGGCAGAGAAAGTGAAAGTGGAAGCAGACATTTGTGAACATAGGGAAGCCTGAGGGGCACCCCAGCTTTATAAAAACCCACTCTCAAAAGAATGAACTCATTCTGAGAGAATTAATCCAGTCTCACTCAAGACTGTGAAAGCAGCAACTACCTATTCATGAGGGATCAGCACCCATAACCCAAACACCTTCCATGGGGCCCCACCTCCCAGCACTGTCATACTGGCGATCAGATTTCGACATGAGCTTTGGTGGGGACAAACAAGCCATAGCAACCACAGCATATTTTCTCCCATTCTGTAGGTTGCCTTTTCATTCCGTGGATTGTTTCCTTTGCTGAGCAGAAGCTTTGTAGTTTGATGCAGTCCCACGTGTATTTTTGCTTTTATGGCCCATGCTTTTGTATCATATCCAATAAATAATATCCAAGGCCAGTATCACAAGGCTCTATGTTTCCTTCTAAAAATGTGAATATTATTAATACTTCCTTTAGATGGATACTCTACAGGAAAGAAATGGTAGCATTTAAGAGATGTACAGGTTCACGCCTGTAATCCCAGCACTTTGGGAGGCCAAAGCAGGCGGATCACGAGGTCAGGAGATCGAGACCATCCTGGCTAACACGGTGAAACCCCGTCTGTACTACAAATACAAAAAATTAGCCTGGCATGGTGGCAGGCACCTGTGGTCCCAGCTAGGCAGGAGAGGAGGCTGAGGGAGGCTGAGGCAGGAGAATGGCGTGAACCTGGGAGGCAGAGCTTGCAGTGAGCCGAGATTGCACCACTGCACTCCAGCCTGGGCGACAGAGCGAGACTCCGTCTCAAAAAAAAAAAAAAAAGAGATGTATGGGTCATAAATTTATACAAATGTTTATTTGTAGTGTAATGATCCTAATTATCTCAATTAATTTTGAGACAGTTTTATTCAAATGCAAATTTTATACTTAATTAAATGCCACAATAAAAACTAATATAGTTTAGAAGTTATAGTGGGAGTGTATCTTCACTTAGTTTTTTTTTTTTTTTTTTTTTAAGACAGGGTCTTACTCTATTGCCCAGGCTGAAGTGCAGTGGCACAATTATGGCCCACTGCAGGCTTTGAACTCCTGGGCTCAAGTGATTCTCCCACCTCAGTCTCCCTACTAGCTGGGACCACAGGCATGCACCACCACACCTGGCTAATTTTTTTTTTTTTTTTTTTTTTTGGTAGAGATGTGGTCTTGCTGTGTTATCCGGACTGGTCTTGAACTCCCAGACTCAAGTGATCCAAGTACCCCTTGCCCTCCCCAAGTGCTTGGGTTACAGGCATGAGCCACTATGCCTGGCCTTTTATGTAGTATTTTAAAAGTAGTTTAAAATTTTTCATAAAGAATTTTTTTGTTTTTATTGATTGATTCAATAGTGTTTACAAAATGTTATTATGTCATTGGAGTGAATGCTTAGAATAGAATAGCAAGAAAAAAATAGTACAAAACACAACACCACAACCCCCAACCCTGGTCCTTGTTTTTAATGAACACAGAGTTTGTGGAAAAGAAAGACATTAGTTGGCTGACTATTCAGGTAATAAATGTCATGGCATGTGCCAAGTGATTCAAATATATTATGAGAGTACAGTAGGGATCTAATTTCTATTAAGCCTTAGGGGGATCACTGGGCCTCTTTGAGAAAGTGGCATTTAAGCTAAGACCTAAAGAAGAAATAGCATTTGCCAGCCCAAGGATAAGAATTCCGGCAGACACAGCTGTGTAAGTTCCTGAGGTGGGAAAGGCACATGTGGGTCTGAGGTGAGATGGTCAGGGGTGAGCAGTGGGAGATGATTGAGCTAAAACATTGCCAGATGAAGGTGGAAAAGGCTGGTAGAGCCTATTTGATGTTGGCCTTTGCGGATCATGTTAACGGTTCTGCATTTTTCCTAAATGCAAGGGAAAGCCTAAAAGCATTTTATGTTGTGAGCAACATGAGTTTTTCATGTTTCAAGAACCTTACTCTGTCTGCTGATGGAGAATGGATTAGATACATCAAAGAATGGAAGTGGAAGTAAGGAATAAATGTCGCTGAACATGTCTGGCTGAGAAATAAGATTGAACTGGACTGAGGTGGTGGCAGCAGAGCCAAAGTAAAGATTTGAGCAAAACTTTAGAGGTAAATGGTGCAACTGGTGGTGGATTGGATAAAGGATCAGGAAAAGAGAAGAGTCAAGGATGGCTTCCTTGGGCACTTGAGTGAATGACAATGCCACAAATTGAGCTGGGAAGATTATAGGAGAAGCAAGTTTATGAATAGACATTAGATGTTCAGATTGGAACATGTTAGAAGTGTCTGTGAAATATCCAAGTGGCTTTATTCAATAGAATGTTCCTTATATGTGGAGTATTAAAGAGAGGTCTTAAAAATGTGTTAGGTGACATTAAGCATAAGGCATAAAAACAAAACAAAACTTTGCAGTGATGCTTGTGTATTTCTAAAAGTATATAACTACTTTTCCTCTCAAACAAGATTTATTTTGTGCTTGATACAAATGTACCACTTAATCCCTGCTAAGTTGTTAACCTGGGCAATTGCAAGAACATTATTTTTCCTAAGGTCATATAATTTTCTGCATTGAAATAAATCTTAATTTTGAATCAGTTACTCATTTTGCAAGCCCTAAGGAGTATAATTTGAAAAATTAAATTTAGTATTACATTTACCAATAAGCCAATGAAAATTCATGCTTTTATAATAATATACCTCTGATGTTTTATTCACAATCCATTTGAAATAAACACATTTCATTTATCTATTATGCATTGTAAGTATACAGAATGTTTCTTGGAAGTTTATATTTTGGTCCAGGTGCTTTGGGAGAAATGTGTTAAACTGTACTGTTTTTCTGCAAGAACAATGTCCTTGGAATGTCCCCAGGTTCTTAGAAAGCCATTCTCTCCCAAGGGCATTTAAATATATATGGAAATGAAAGGGCATTCAAAATAAACAAACCAAACCAAACAGCTAGTCCTTTTCAATGCTGCCCTTGATTTTATAATTTGATCACCCAGAATGAGTATTTCACTGCTTCTATAATAGATAGTATAGAACTTTTTGATCTTTAAATCTCAAATTTAAAAAGAACATGATATGCTTGAGAGGTTTGAGGTGATAATGATGTCCATATTGTCCTTACCTCTGTTGTCACTATACCTTGCTAGGATGTATTTCCTGCTCTGTTATAAATGTTCCTCTGATAGAAGTTATCATATCATGCTAAAAGTAAAATCAAATAACACTATACCAATAATTTTGAAAATGGGAAATTAAGAAATCTGACCTTTCCAAGGGTAGATACTGCCTTGTTCGTTACCATATTCCTAGATTCCAGCTTGACTATGCTTGAGAAATGTTTGCTAAGTAAGAAAATGAGTGAATGAATGAATGATAAAGATAGCATCATGTTTTGTGTAGTCTTCTGGAATTACTGAAAGGAAATAATTTAAAATTTTAGGTGTATACTTAGTAAGTATTGCTGGACTCTGTAAGATAAAGAAGTGATGAATAAGATGCTTTTTTAGACATTGTTAACATTTTATCAAGTAATATTCAAAGTTTTAACCTCTTTGTTTAATCTGAATTACTTTGCCACTTCACCTCTTTCCAACATTTTTAGCTTTCCTGTTCAGTTAAAAAACACACAAGCCTGTAATCCTAGCACTTTGGGAGGCCGAGGTGGGCGGATCACGAGGTCAGGAGATAGAGACCTTCCTGGCTAACACCATGAAACCCTGTCTCTACTAAAAAAATACAAAAAAAATTAGCCGGGCGTGGTCGCTGGCGCCTGTAGTCCCAGCTACTGCGGAGGCTGAGGCAGGAGAATGGCGTGAACCCGGGAGGCGGAGCTTGGAGTGAGCGGAGATCGCGCCACTGCTCTCCAGCCTCGGCAACACAGTCTCGCTGTTGCGACACACACACACACACCCCACAAAAGTATTTATTTTAATTTTAAATAACAGTACATTTTCTACTTTAAAAATGGTTATCAATAATGTGTTATGATACCCTAGCTTGTTTTCCTTTAAATCATGTAGCTGCGAGTGTTTGAGTGCATAGAATGATGAAAATGATCTATTTGACATAATAATTAACATGCAAATTGTAATTTAAGTTATAGAAGAAAATAGTTTTTAAATGTAGTTACTGATTCGTTATAGTGCACTTGTATATGATTAAGAAGGAACTTTCCTGTCCCCAGATTATAAACTATGTGGTCAGTGTTTATCTTTCTTATTCCCCATCTAATCATCTAATACATCTTAACATTTGATACGTAGTAGATATGTAGTAGAAACTTAGTAAATATTTCTTTAATGAACAGGAATTTGTTTAACTATGTTCTAAAAATGTGTACCTGCATAACTGAAGATATGAATGAGGATCCTATATTATAAAATTGAGTACCTGGCGTCACCTAGCTTAATATCACTTTTCAAGGGAAAAATATTAAAGTTTTTGAAAAGTAATAGTTTTGTAACTAGAATAAAAATTACCAGCAAAATTTTTAAAGTTATATATAGCCCTTTAAAAAGCAATTTTATGTTGTCTGGGATTCTCCCTAACTTGGCCATTTGCATTAAAATAGCAAATATGTTTTCTTATCGAGTCTTGTTTGTGATCTGCAGTTTCCAGTTATTTATAGCCCAAGTCGTGAACTATTTTATTAATTTTGCTTTTAGGATGCTGTTTTGATGCAATTTTGTGCAAACAAATTGGACAAGAAGGACTTCTTTGGAAAATCAGATCCTTTTCTTGTATTTTATCGAAGTAATGAAGATGGCAGGTAGATTTATCTTTTATGCATTTTAACTATATGGTAATGATGATACTTGAATTATAATTCTTTTTCTCAGAGAAACTCATTAAATGGATTAATGAAGTAAAATAGTTTGAGATTTTAAAAATTGATGTGATTTTTGCATCTCAAAATAATGTGCAACTTTATAAACAGTTTATGTTTTGTCTGATACTTAAAATGAAACATTTCTAGTTTCAGAGAAATATTTCCTCTTTACTTATTATACAATTATAACATTGACTAAATAGTTTAGAAGAATTATATTTTGTGAAAACCTGAATGCTGAAACAAATATATTTTGTTATAGATTTGAACCAAAACCCTTTTCTTAGATGTGGAGCTTATGGGGTTTTTTTTTCCCAATAATATCTGAGTTTAACTTTCAATAAAAATGTTCATTATATTCTAGTAATTTGAATACTTTTGCCAGTTATGATTAGACTAGTTTCTATAAATTTTGAATGTCTTTATGAGTTATAGACCATAATTTAATATGTATGGTTCTACTATTAGATATATTTGACTTGTTTTTTGTGATTCATATTGTACTTAGTATTTGTGAGAATGTTTAGTTGTTAATAATATGGCTAATTTCTGTTGTCTAGATTTAAATAATAACCGTGCTACTTAATAGCTATAGTACTATGGCAAGTTTTTAATCTATGTGAGATTCCATTTTCTCCTCACCTGTAAAATGGGGTAGTAATCATAGCTACCTCACAGGGTTGTTGATCAGATTAAATTAGTTACTATACAAAAAAGTTTCTAAGTTTTTCTGACACATAAGAAGAACTTAAGCATTAGCTAATATTATTATGTTATAGTTAATTTTTTTTTTGTTTTTTTAAACTATGTGTAATATATCAGCTAAAGAGAACATGTTATTTGGAAATTAAAAATGAGGGAAATAGAATGAGAAAAATGTTACTCTTATATATGAAACTATACAATGTGTTATTAATAAGTATAAAATGTTGCATGATATAGAAAGTTTGCTATTCAAAGTGAATGCACTGGCCTGTTTAAAATGATGGTTTACTTATTGGGAGATGTTTGCTGATGCAGCTACTGAGCAACTGTTAGATATATTTGCTATTGTGTTATACTGTTAGATTTTGTGTATTTCCCTTCTTTTTCAGTGGTAAAAATGTCAGAGTGTCATATGCATCTAAACACTAATTTTATTCATATGAAAAATGTTAGAAAGTGAAGAAAATAATATTTGCCAGGCATTTCAAAAACAGGAAAATCTCAAGAATGATTCCGAATTTCTTGAATGAAAATGGTCTTATGAACTACTTGGTCCCTGAATTTTCTATTTTTATTCTTATTAGTTTTCTTTATCAAGATTAGTTGTACAATTATAAAATTTCACTTTATCACACATCTAATTCTCCTAGTGATACTTTTATTAGAAAATGTATTGTGCTTCTAAAAATGATGATGTTCACGGCCAGGCGCGGTGGCTCACGCCTGTAATCCCAGCACTTTAGGAGGCAGAGGTGGGCGGATCACAAGGTCAAGAGATCGAGACCACCCTGGCCAACATGGTGAAACCCCGTCTCTACTAAAAATACAAAAAATTAGCCGGGCGTGGTGGCAGGCACCTGTAATCCCAGCTACTTGGGAGGCTGAGGCAGGAGAATTGCTTGAACCTGGGAGGCGGAGGTTGCAGTGAGCCAAGATCGTGCCATTATGCTCCAGCCTGGGCAAAAAGAGTGAAGCTCTGTCTCAAAAAAAAAAAAAAAAAGGTGTTCACTCATTAAATAAAATCTAAATATTAAGAAAAATACATCTAATCCAAAAATGTCAACTAGTTTGAAAAAACTATTTTTAAAAGTTGGTGAATGTCATTTCAGAAAACTTTCCATTTATATTTACACACAGAAACCTAGTTTGCAGCTTGATCCAGATATTTTATGTATGTATATGCACGCATATACTTTGTTGTATTTTGAATGTATACAGATGCTTTTACGCCTCACTTTTTGTCTCTATTTTTAACTGCAAAGATTCTAGCTTTATTTTAAATATTTTTAAAATATGGAACTATTTCAAAAATTGCCTAATACCTAGTGTATTTGTTACTTATTTCATAAGAAGGGAAAAACTTAATTTCTACGGGAAGTATTAATTAAAAGCCTTCATACTATATGATCTTATACTCTTATATTCTTTCTTTGACATCTATTTAGTAACTTAACATTTATTTATGATTGGGTAATAATTTTCCTTTGGAATAGCCATTTTTGGTAAGTGGCCTCACTTAAAGTATCTTAATACCAGTTATTTAATAAAAATACATTTTTATAATACTATTTGTAACACACACACATAATATTTATATAGAAATACTTCTGAATGTTAGGAAAAGCTACACTGGGCTCCTGGCAGAATTTTTACGAGTTACACCAGGACTGGAATTCTTACCAGTGAGGTTTTCCTGTGTATATGGTATCTAATACATTAGAAATAAGAATGATTAGTAGGCAACAAATGACTACCTGCCTCATAAATATCTCAGTAAGAAGGACATGCCTTCCCTGAGAGGAAATGTTTCAAGTGTCAAAACTATTTAATTATTGCAGCTGGTGACACTAGGAATATAAGAGAAATTTTGATTTAACTATAAGCAAAGAGGCCAAAAAGTCGGTAGATGGTTGAACATGTTGGTTGAAGATGGTCAGTTGGTCTGTCAGTCTAGTCTCTCTCTCGGTCTCTCTTTTTCTCCCTTTTCTCTTTCTCTTCCTGTCATCTATCTATCATCTATTTAGCTATCTATATCTATCATCATACCAAAGACTTGCTATATATTAGAATATGATACAAGAGAAATTCCCTTTGTAGATCTTTAAGAACTTATTGCATTTTTATGAATGGATCTTAATGAATATATTGTTTATTTCTGAAACAAACCAACATAGAGCTCTGCCTTCCCTCTGTAATTTGTTTTCTGTGAATTTTTCTTAACAATTTTTTGGTACCTTTGCCTTTTCTCTGTGTTCTGAGCCCCTACAGCCCTCCCTCACCTTCCCCTATCCACTTTGATTTTCTTCCCCTGCTTTAGACATCTTCATTACCCTTCAAGAGTCTTCTCTGTCTGCCCCTCTGTCTTACTTGTAATGCCTTTCCCCCCAGTGACTCCTAAATTGCTTCAGGTGAGTCAGCTCTGAGAACATTTGACCACAGATACATTTTCCTGGGCTCTAACAATTTAGTGACACGAGTTTCCTTAGATGGGTGAGGATACTCCCAGGAAAGAGAAGGCACTAATGCCATAAGTCTTGTGATAAAAACTTGATCCTTTCATAAAGTATTATGCTTCTATCTTATCTCTTAATAGAACCACATCCCTCTTGTTTGAGAGTAGGAAAATGAACTTGAAGACCTATCAAAGAGTGGATATTTCATTGTGGGGGTTAGAGGCAGTATATTCACTATGGTATTTATTAATATTTTCATGTGTCATTACTATTAGATACTTGCATTTGAAACACTTCATGACTAAGGTCTTGATGAAGATTAGGTTTATTTATTGTTTCAGTGAAGATTACTTTAAATGTTTCTAGCTCAGAAATTGTTGCATAAATTCACATGAAGGAAGAACATTTCGAGGAGCTGACTGATGTCTTCAGATTGAATCATTTTGTAGAAATGACACTGGAATTTGAATCAGAAAACCAAGCTTAAGGCTTCATGAATTCTGTCCCATATTGTGAATCACTGTCTTCCTTCCCTTAGGAATTCTTTAGATATATAGAACCAGTAGTTTCAATAAAGAAAGAACCCACACACTGATTGGTCTTTCTATAGATTCATGATGTGACGGTAAGCTTAAATGGGCCCTTGGGGTTCCTGAGGAATTGTACTCCTTTTTCTTAGTCTGTGAACATTTTCTTTATCCCAGACACTTTATCACTTATGTCTCATCCTCCTTCTTTGCTCATTGTTATGCATCCTCTTTCATAAGAAATTGGTGGCAATTGGAGAGCCTCCTCATGATCCCATCACAACATCAACCCATGTACTCTGCCTTCCTGAATGTTCTTGCAGAATGACTATCTGGCCTCTCAAGGGCAGCTCCTCCACTGATGCTCAGGATCCCATCTACTCTTACCTGCTTAAAAGACATTGCTCCTGGTTGGGCGCAGTGGCTCACGCCTGTAATCCCAGCACTTTGGGAGGCTGGGGCAGGTGGATCACAAGGTCAGGAGTTCAAGATCAGCTGGGCCAAGATGGTGCAACCTCATCTCTACTAAAAATACAAAAATTAGTTGGGTGCAGTGGCAGGCGCCTGTCATCCCAGCTACTTGGGAGACTGAGGCAGGAGAATTGCATGAACCTGGGCGGCAGAGGTTGCAGTGAGCCGAGATCGCGCCACTGCACTCCAGCCTGGGCAACAGACGGAGACTCCATCTCAAAAACAAACAAACAAACAAAAAAACATTGCTCCCACCTTTCTGTCATGCATCAGAAGTGGCTTCCTTTCTACCAGATCTTTTCCGTTAGCAGACAACCTTGCTGTTATTTCTTCCATCAAGAAGTAACAACAAGAACAACGAAAACCTTTCCTGTGATTAATCCTTTCTTTTCCCTTAAATTATTCTGATTTTTTCCTTTTTCTTCACAGCTAGACTAAAAAAAAGGTTTACACAGTGTGCCTCAGATTCTCTTCTCTTTCTTAAACCCACTCTAAAACCAGGTTTTTCTTCTTAACACTCCAACAAAACTGTTCTCAAAGTTGCTGGTGACCTTCATATTCTTAGGGACCAATGGATATTTTTCACTCCATCAGCATGTCACCACAATTTTTACAGAGATTCTTTACAAAACAGCTTCAGGATTTATTGAATTTTCAGTTTGCTTTTGGTAAATTTATTACAAAGGAGATTATGGTGAGGTGATCTTTCAAGTTTTAAAATCACATATCTCTTTTCATGAAGTGATGTAGCAGCAACAATGGGACTGACTATTCTGAACAAAAGGTAAATAGAGGAATGACTACTAAAACAATAGATCAATTAAAATAGTCAAATCATGCAAATAACTGAAAACTTTTTTTCTTTACAGTTTTACAATTTGTCATAAAACAGAAGTTGTCAAAAACACTCTAAATCCGGTATGGCAAGCATTCAAGATCTCAGTCAGAGCATTATGTAATGGAGACTATGACAGGTAAGAAGGATAGTTTATTCAAAAATCTTCAAATAACTTTAAAAAAAATCTACAGTGATTTGGAGAAGTGGCATAAATTGGCTAATTAAAATTTGGTTAAACTTAACTTTCCAAAAATGAAAATATGTAAATGCAAAAATACATTGAATATTAATTTTAAATTTTAATTTATTCAAAAGTTATTTCAGAATCTTCATTGCCTTCAGCCTTTGCCGTGGTACGATCCTTCTAGAGTGGAACAAGTAGAAAAACAAAAGTTGCAACACTATGCTTAGATATGTTATCAACCCTGAAATACTCTTGAAAATGTTATACTGAAATACTCATGATTGCTGACTCACAAAAGTTCCATAGTTGTAGCACAAGAGATTTTAATGTTTCACAATTACCTGGGTAAGGTGGGCCTGAGGATTTTCCCATAATATACCTGAAGATTTCTTAGTATCCGAGTTTTTTTTCTTATGAAACTTTATTGTATGATTGTAATATAAAAACCCCATCCATCCCAAAGAAAAGCAAATAAAAAGTAAAAATCTCAATGTTTATTTTGTTACATGTGAGAAAAATAGTTTTATTAACCCATGTCATAGAACTATTGATTACCAATATGTTACTAAGTTTAGTTTGAAATTTATCATGCCACTTGACTATCATTCTTTTCATTTAATAAGATCATATCTGTATTTAGCTGGACTCATTTTTTCCTAAGAAAGTTCTTAGAAAAGTTCTTAAGAAAGTTCATAATGTTCTTCCTGATTAGCAGCATCAGTCAGCATCACCTGGTTATCTCATGGAAATTCAAATTATCTGGCCCCAATCCAGACTTACAGAAACTCCAGGAGAGAGGTCCAGTAATCCATGTTTGGACAAGTGCTCCATATGATTCTGATCTATGCTGAGTTTGAGAAACACTGCTCCAAGACAGTGATTTTCAAGAGTGGAGAAGTGGGTGCACACCATCCCTTTGGGGGGCTCTATCAAACTGCACCTGCTTCCCCTGTAGACTCTTCTTACTCTCTTTAAGGAATCAGTGAAGTTTTAGAAGCCTCTTTTAAGATACAAATTGGATTATAGTAATGAAATTAGCAAAATTAACTTCAAATTCATATGTAAAATCTATAAGCATACACTGTTTTATCTAAAAAAACAACTTATTTTTAAATTCTCATCCATACATTATTTTGATCTTACTAAGTAACTTTATGTTTTTCTCATGTACAGAACAATCAAAGTAGAGGTGTATGACTGGGATCGAGATGGGAGGTAAGACTTTTCTTATCTTCTTAAGATAGGAAAGAAGGTGTGCTTTAAGAGGCACATACATTGAAATGGCCACATTTTTAAATTGTAACTTTTAGATTGCATATTTGTTTTGTTTTTCCAAATGTTACTGATGCATTTACATTAAATGTTAAGAATGAGCATATTTTCCTCCAACCTCAAGATGAAAATAGAGGGTTTTCTTATTTCCAGTAACTTAGTAAAGATTTTCAACTTAAATCTGATGATTATAGATGTCTAGTTTTATAGCTGTAATGAGTATAAAATTTATGCATCTCACAGTTTCTCTGAACATTTCTATAACATTGATATCCCATACTGTTCAAGGGAACGGAAGTAAGCATTGCATTCACCACCGAACTCTGCCTATATATATATATCATACAACAAAACTCAAGAATTGTGTCTGGTCATTGCCAGACCAAATAGTTGTTCAGAGCTCTGCAATAACTGTAGTTCTCTGCATATCAAAGTAGATATTAAAGACTAAAAGAGAAGAAACACACTACTTTTTCTTTTTTAAGCATATTTTGTTTCTACTGTCATCTACGTAGGATGATGATGAGATGTTTGTAAAATGATCTTAAGCCAAGGGACCCAGAAATGCTCAAATCCTATTTTGCCCTAGACTACTGCCTGAAAGGGCTGAATATGCAGATGTCAAGGAAGAATGATAAATAGGAAAGCAAAGGGTACTTTTAATTTTTCAGTTGATGCTTGTCCTAAACTCAAATCCATAGCTCACTGATAAATGGAGCTGAAACTTGAGGTTAAAGCTAAACAATGCTTTTCTCTCTGCATCATGTACGAGCCAGAAACCAACCCCAAAGGGATGAAAGTGCCTGGATACCTGAACACTCCTGTGAATACAGGAACAAGTTCAAGAAGGCTGGCCTGTGCTGAGAGGGCACCCCCTTCTCATCCCTTCTGCTGCATAGGCAGAAAGTTGCTCAGTTGGAGAGCCACATGCCATCATGTGTATGACACTTGCCCATATGCTTACTGACAAACACGGTGCAATAAGTGTCCTAGAATTTGATGCAACTAGTATTTTCTTTTCTTTCAAGAAGTGATAAGAGAAGATGGGGAGAGAAGTGGAAATTATTATTCTACACTTTAGCTGCTACCAAATAAGTATATAAAACTCAAATATTTCAGTCTTTAAGTTGTATCCCAAGCATTATTATGAAAATGAGTTATAACACGGATTTGAAGTTTGCTGTTAGAGATAACGTCATAATAATACATGCTATGCTACTGATCTTTACATTTCTGCCAGGTATTCATTTGGTTAGTGTATTATTTAGTTCTATGTGCATTCTGGAGAAACCTTATCAGAAAACCTTCTATTTTTCCATAGGGAGTTATGCTCCATTGCGTTATTAAACTTGATTCACTGAGAAAATGAGTTTTGCTGCTCAGAATAATAGAAAAGGAAGTAATGCCAATCTGAGTAATGGACTTTATGCCCTGTGTTATATACCCTATTTTCTATTTTAATTGTGAATAGGCAAAAGTGGTGGCTTTTCCCTAGTAATTTTTAACCAGGTTCCTGTTCAGAAACAAAAAGTGCAGCTCGCTGCCAGAGCTCCTTTAATATTACATAAACACAATCCTTGAGGCTGAAGCACATCTGACTGATTTTCAGTTTGAAAATATAAAACCTGTTTTTGGAGTTATTTCTAAATAGAACTTGTCTCTAATCCTAATGTAACAGGAATGTACGTGATATTACATTAGAATTAGAGATGAGTATTTTTGGGCACATGAGAAATGGCTTAAAACTTTGGGAAATGGTTTTAATTTAACCACTAATAAATAAGGGGTATAAATTTAGGTTTCATCCGCATCCATAGACATTCAATCCTAAATTTGCTGAAATTATAGATATTGTAATGTCTTCCTTCAAATGGTGAGTTTCTGTGACTCTCCTATTGTCTCCAATCTATTTCTGAGCCATAAGAATTTTGAATAGCTTTGAAGATCAGAATTACCTTGGAATTTAATTATCTTTTTTCCTGACTTGAGCACTTTGAGAATTCCTATTCAGGATATGATTTATTGAAAGTTTCTAACATGCCAGGTATTCTCTAAGCATTTTTAATGTTATTCTTTATTTTATTTTCACAATAAATTATAGGTACTACATTAATTACCTTTTACAGATAAAGAAACTCAGGCAAAGAAGTAACTTGCCTAAAGTCACAAAACTAATCAATGGTGGAACCAGGGCTTGAACCCTGGCAGTCCACTTCCAATAGTATATTCATAACTATTGCACTGTCTTTTTTATAGCATTGTAATCGTAATTCTTGGCATTAAGTGAAAGGCTGCAACCTGGACATTGGACTTACTCTGTGCTACTTTAATGTAATAGTTGTGAAGACTATAAGGAGAATTTAAGAAACAATCTAACATAATTTTTTTTATTATCTGAAATTGTATATTGTCTGGAAAAGTGGATAAAGCTTTTCTTGGTAACAGTTTTTATGTAACTAGAAGTTAGGTAGAAAGAAATGAGTATTACAGACTCTGAAAGTATCCTAATAGACATTGAAAGAACCAGTAAAATGTAAAAAAGAGGTGGCTTAGATTAAGCGAATGAGAGCTATAATAAGAGCAAGAATAGAGAGAGAGAGAGAAAGCAAGAGTTCGTTCACAGAGGATTTGGGCCATTAGATAGGAAAAATATTTTTCAACAAGAAATAGTAATTTACTTTTGAGACATCAGATTTAAAAGCAAAGAAACTATTTAGATATTGAGATTTGATCAGCGTATTTTGTCATTGGGTCATCAACTGCCTGGGGGGGAAGATGGGTGGTGCTGGAGGGTATATTGATGTATTTTTAAATACTCATTTTACTATATCATCATTAACAACATATTCAAAAGAAGTCTAAGAAGTTAAAGACCGAAAATAAAGGGATGAGATTGGGAGGGGAAAACATCGTGAGGTGAAATTTAAACATTCCTTGTAAATGAATTATATGATTAGTAGAATAATTAGGGGAATGGATTGTAATTTTGTAAGTGTAAGTTTAATACCTTTTTAATGTTTAAGTGCTCTTTTATTAATCCAAAAATAGATCTATATTTTAATGTAGAAAATTTAGTGTATAATTCTACATAATACATTTTCAGCAAGAAACCTTTTTCAGTGTTAGCAAAATGATCAGTTTGTGGATGCCATATAAAAAGAAAAATTAAAATAATTCTTGATAATTCTTTTAATTCAATAACATGTCTTATGTATGAAATTTGAAAGGTGCATTAGTCTCCAAAAAATATAATACATAAAAGTTTTTTAAAATCCAGACATTAATTTTATAATTTAATAATAATGATCACTGTGTGGATTATTATACAAATTGATATGAAGCTTATGATTATGTGTGGTCTAATAACATGGTTATTACACTTTTTACATTTTTTTAATCTGACAAATTTGCCCAATGTAGATTTTTTTAAAAAATCAAAGTGACTATGATAGGACTCATTATATTTCACAACATAATGATCAACAGAGACTGTTTCCTATTACTTATTTTTGTATTCCTGTCGTCATTAGTATTTGTCCTAAATCCTGTACATGTGTCATTTTTTTACCCTATTTGTTGATCCAGAACTTTTAATTCTTCTTCTTAAAAAATGTTATTTGCTCAGTGGATGTTTTTTGACAGCTTGGACTAACATTGTCCAATGGAAATATAATGCAAGTCACATATATAATTTTAAATTTTCTAGTGATAACATTGCAAAGTAAAAATAAACCAGATTAATGTAGTAATATATTTTATTTAATCCTGTGTTTCCAGAGTATTATCATTTTAATATAGAATCAATATAAAATTACTAAGAAGGATTTTTACTTTTTAAAAATACTAAGTCTTTGAAATGTGGTATATGTTTTGTGTTTGCAGCACATCTCAATTCAGGCTACCTACGTTTGAAGTTATAGCAGCATGTGGCTAGGGGCTGCCATATTAGATGGTACTACATAGACTTTAATGAAGTCCATGTAATATACATCATAAGTAACTTTATATCAGATGAAATGTTTGTCTGAATTTAATAGAAGTCTAGAATCTACTCCTGATAAAATGGGGAAAAGCTGGTCAGATATCTGTATTATTTTGTGTATAAATTTGCTCATGGAACACCAATAAGGCAATGCGCTCTTTCAATCTAGAGAGAATATGTCAGTCAAATATTAAAGTGGCAGCCAGAGCAACAAAACAAGACCCTGTCTCTATGAAAAAAATACAAATTTTAGCTGGGCATGGTGGCATGTGCCTGTAGTCCTTGCTACTCAGGAGACTGAGGCAGGAAGATGGCTTGAGCCCATGAGGTTGAGGCTTCAGTCAACTATGATCATGCTACTGCAACTCTAGCCTGAGTGACAGAGTGAGACCCCTGTCTTAAAAAAAATAAAAAAACAGTGGAAAATGCTTTACTTGCTTATAATGACATTTTGTTTTACTAGCTAGAGTATTTCAGACAGTTGTGGTGGTAATGATATTCACAGATTGGGCACTTCAGGGACTGGTGTCCTCTTGCGTCAGAACTCTGATAGCATTTTTTACTAAATTCATCAACTGAAATTAATTCTGTAAGAAACACCTCACAAATCTATGAAGCATACAGAAATGTGGTAATGCTCTGTTGAGCATGTAACCAGTTGACATTAAATTAGGTATCTCGAGCTAAACTAGAGTAGAAGAAATACAGTTATCTGTTCCTTTTATTGAAACACATTGACAAGGGTCTGAGAGTTAGAGGCATTGCTTGACCTTGGTATTAATAATCAGTTGAAATGTATTCAATTTTCAACAAGTTAAACCACAATACTAAAATCATTTCTATACTTCTCACTATCTTTTTTTTTTGGAGATGGGTGGATCACTATTTCTTTAAAAGATGTGAAGGAAGAATATTTAAAGCTTACTTTAACAATTGAAAAGCTAAAGGGCTGAGAGCCTTGTCTTGGTTGCAAAGCAATCAGTAGCGGTATCCTTGAAAAGCTTCAATTGCTTGAAGTTTCTGCAGCTGAATTTGTAGCTTAACTTAAAATTCGGGGAGCACTAGTGGAACAGTGCTGCCTTAATACCATGTGGTTGTGATGTGGGACTGATTGTAAATGGGCCACCAAGTAGATTGCTGCCTACCAGAAAAATGACATTTTGATGAAAAGGCTGTTAGGGAACTGTCCATCAGAAAATCCCCGCTTGTGAACAGGGAGGTAAAAGTTTCATTTTTACCACTCTGTATTTTATCAAATGCAGTCATTTCAATAATGATATTTATTATAATTAAATGCAAACTTCATTTGTCTCCAAAATGCCATACAAATGCTGTCATTTTCTGTTGTTACCTTAGAAAACATTTGATCAATGCATTTAATGTTTTCATTCTGGGATTATGCATCATCATGACCAAGTGATTCCTTGCCTAGTGCTTGAGAATGTATTTGTGAGTTGTCTAAAACATTAGAACTCATTTAGAAGAAGCATTTGTAAACCTTTTATATTTTTCTTATTTTGTTTCCTCACTTACTCTATGGAATCTTCCCTTAACCGTAACCTACAATTTGCTTGCAGTTAACCCTGAATATCCTAAACCTGTATTTAATAGGCAAGTTTCAGCCTCTTTTTCCTGTTCCCTTACGTATCACTTCTTTGAGACTTAAAATGTTGATAAATGGAATTTCATAATCAATGTATGATTCACTGACATATCTAGTCTTCCACCTGCTAAAAATACAGGTAATTATTTCTCTCAACTGTAGCTTGTGAATTTTTTGTCGCCTTTCACTTCAGTATATAATTCTTACTCTCAAGAAAGATTGATTTAATTTTATATGTATCTAGTATACCTGAAGTGGTAATCAGTTTTTAACTTCTGTACATCTTCATGTATTTATGACTCAATAGAATTATGTTAATTCATTTATGAAGAAATTGTTACTGAGCACTCATTATGTGTTCAACAGTTTGCCAGGTAACATGACTTAACTAAAAACTTCAATCTTTATACAACAAGATTTTAATTTTATTTAATGTGTTTTATATATCTATCTATATCTATATTTCTATATCTATATCTATATCTATCTCCACCTGCCTACCTTGAATGGTTTGGGATTCTTTCAGATAATGTTTCAGAGGAAAGGCTTTTTCTCATTTTCAATAACATTTTTAAGAAAATTATATTCAACACCAGCCCTTTACTGGAAGATCTTTGCAGGATTTCGGAAAGTGGTATTTCAGCCAGTTTCACTATGCAGTTTTGGTGTTTGTCCTGTGCTCTTCTATCCCACATATTTGCCCGGCCTCACCATTTGGAAAGCCCTTCTGTGTTCATTTTGCCTGTTGATATTCTGTTCAGGTTCGATTTCAGTGCTGTCATTTGTATGAAAGTTTTCCTTATATATTGAAAGTCCCTCTCTCCTGTGTGTTTACTTTGCCACTTTGGAATGTTTATCAGCATATCTATCACATTATGACTTATACTGAAGTTATTTGTTTCTGCTTTGTCCTTCATATCACAGTAATCCTCTCTTATCTCTGGGGGAATATGTTCCAGGACCCCCAGTGGATGCCTGAAACCGTGAATAGTATGGAACTCTTTATATAGCTGTATTTTTCCTATACGTACATACTGACGTTGAAGATTAATTTTTACCTTGGTAAGAGGTGAACAATAATACAAAGATAGAGCAATTATAATATACTGTAATACAAGTTATGTGAATGTGGTCTCTGTCAAAATATCTTATTGTACTGTATTCACCTAACTTACAGGTCGTAGGTGACAGCAGGTACCTGAAACCACAAAAAGTAAAACCGTGGTTAAGGGGGCAGGGGTAGGGGAGACTTCTGTAATTATAAACTACCTGAAATCAAGGACTGTGTTTTGTCATATTATTCCTCACAATGTAGATTATAGTGCCTTTAATGTAGTAGTTTCTTGCTATGTTACTTCAGTAATACAGAAGAGAGGACTTAAAATAGAGCTCTGATATCTTTCTTTTTCTTTTTCTTTTCTTTTTTTTTTTTGGAGATGGAGTCTCACTCTGTCTCAGTTCACTGCAACCTCTACTTCCCGGGTTCAGGTCTCAGCCTCCTGAGTTGCTGGGATTACAGGTGTCTACCACCACGCCTGGATAATTTTTGTATTTTTATTAAAGACAGGGTTTCACCATGTTGACCAGGCTTGTCTCAAACTCCTGAGCTCAATGATCCACCCGTCTCGTCCTCCCAAAGTGCCAAGATTGCAGGCATGAGCTACTGTGCCCTGCCAGCTCTGATATTTTTCTGTATCAACACTCAGTCCTCCATCAATACTTATATCCCCTTTATTTTAAATCATGAAATTACCTTAAATAACATTAGAGGTCTTATTTCTCTGGTGAAACTAAAGATAGTGAGTAATTAATTTAGATGTCGTTTACTTAGTCTTGTTTTCACAGTTTGCATGTATCTTAGATGTTATATTCAGGAATCTATCATCTTTCTTGTCATTCAGATTGCTTACTTTTTCTGCTTTATTCCTATCTAAATACCGATAACTTTCACCAACAGGAGAATTATCAAGTTCAAATCATCAAATACATTTATATTTTAAATTTTTATTTTTAATCACCTTACTATTTAAATTCATCTCCATTAGAATGTCATCAGTCAAATTTGGAATATAAATTAAATTCTAATTCTGGTATAAGGTGATATTAGAATCTTATGGCTAGAAGAGGCCTTTAGAGTTAACTCTTTACTTACCAAGAAGAGATTGAGCATATTTATTGATAATTGATCCTGAATGAGTTATTAATTTCACCACTAAATCTGCCTTTTCTCTCTGAAGTTGTATTCTGTTGTGAGGTTACCAGAGGTGATATTGAAAATATTTTTCTGCCATCAAAATAGATGGGAGCTATACGATGGGAATAGGGTCCTGGAAGGTCTTTTCTTTGCAAGAGCCAGCTTTTTAATTGCTGGATTATGGGGTGGCCCAGGGAGTCCAGGGGAAGGTTTTGGGAAGCTGAGGTAGTAGCCAGGCACACAGAAAATGGTGAGCAGTGACTAGTTATCAATGGGAGGGTTGATAGATATCTTTGTATTTTTATATTTACTTTGGCTTTACTGATTTACATCCCTTGAATATAAGGCCTATGCATTACTATAACTCCAACATTGCAGACTGGAAAGAACATAGTCATATTAACCCTGCCCTTGCTCTCATCCACTAAATCCAATCAATTGCCAACTCTCACATCTGTTAGAAATAAATAATTAAATGTTGCCTCCATTGTCACTAGAATGAATGAATTAATTTCCTGAAGTTAATTATGTAATTATTTATACTTTTATGACATGAAAAGATGGAATAAACACAGATGTTTATTAAAAGAGTATAAATATTTGTTACCAGGCTAAATTTATTTTGCAACAGTATCACAATTTATACAACAAAATACTGAAGATGAATTTTTAAAAAGTAAACAGATACTGAAAGAAAAGAATAGTAAAGAGAGCAGCATAGCAGTAGAAAAAAGTTTTTACAATGCAGCCTGGTGAAAAAGAAAATAAATCAGAACTAACGATAGCTTGAATAATAGAAATGGTACAAAGTGATAAAAGGGACTATTGTGAATTAGACAAAATACTCTAGGAAGCTCTGGAATGAGGGCAAGTGGGTGGACCTGAGGTTTTATAAATATCTGTCAAAAAGTCTGAGTTATAAATCCAACTTTCCAAAATAAATAATTTTTTATCTCCAGTGCCACTATTGCTGAATTAGGATTAACTCTATCACTGAAAATGAACTCAATTTATCTGAAAGTCCTAGTTTTTAATTTGGCTTGTAGGCATAATGTAGTATCAAAATTCCTAGCTTTCTAACTCAACATCCCACAGCAACTCAAGCTGAGAATTGCTATATGAAGTCCACAGATTTAAATATATAAAACTTTATAGGTAAAAATATCATATAACAAAAAGTTAAAGGATGATTAGAAAATAAATTGCAACATATATAGTAAAATAAGATTTCTTTAATTTGTAAAGAGCTCTAGTACAATAAGAAGATGCCCATACCTAATTACAAAGAGGCAAAGACTTTGACAATTTTTTTAAAAAAGGTGAATAAATATTTTAAAAATGAAATGTACTAGTGTATTAGTCCATTTTCATGCTGCTGATAAAGACATACCTGAGAATTTACTCTAGTGGTCTGTTTTCATGCTGCCGATAAAGACATACCCGAGACTGGGCAATTTACAAAAGAAAGAGGCTTAACTGGACATATAGTTGCAAGTGGCTGGGGAAGCCTCACAATCAACGCAGAAGGCAAGGAGGAACAAGTCACATCATACATGGATGACAGCAGGCAAAGCGATAACTTGTGCAGGGAGACTCCCATTTTTCAAAACCATCAGATTTCATAAGACTTATTTACTATCAGGAGAACAGCATGGGAAAGACCTGCCCACCAGGTCCCTCCCACAACACGTGGGAATTCAAGATGAGATTTGGGTGGGGACACAGCCAAACCATATCATCCTGCCCCTGGCCCCTCCCAAATCTCATATCCTCACATTTCAAAACCAATCTTGCCCTCCCAATGGTCCCCCAAAGTCGTCACTCATTTCAGCATTAACTCAAAAGTCCACAGTCCAAAGGCTCATCTGAGACAAGGCAAGTCCTTTCTGCCAATGAGCCTATAAAATCAAAAGCAAGTTAGTTACTTCCTAGATACAGTTGGGGTATAGGCATTGGATGAATGCAGCTATTCCAAAAGGGAGACATTGACTAAAACAAAGGGGCTACAGGCCCCATGCAAGTCCAAAATCCAGCAAGGGAGTCAAATCTTAAAACTCCAAAATGATCTTCTTTGACTCTATGTCTCACAGCCAGGTCATGCTAATGTAAGAGATGGGATCCCAGGTCTTGGGCAGCTCCACCCCTGTGGCATTTCAGGGTACAGCCCCCTTCCTGGCTGCTTTCACGGGCTGGTATTGAGGGTCTGTGGCTTTTCCAGGTGCAAGATGCAAGCTCTCAGCAGATCTATCATTCTGGGATCTGGAGGACCATGGCCCTCTTCTCACAGCTCCACTAGGTGGTGCCCCAGTAGGGACTCTATATGGGGGCTCCGACCTCACATTTTCCCTCCGCACTGTCCTAGCAGAGGTTCTCCATGAGGGCCCCACCCCTGCAGCAAACTTCTTCCTGGGCATCCAGGGGTTTCCATACATCTTTCCAAATCTAAGCAGAGGTTCCCAAACCTCAATTCTTGACTTCTGTGCACCTGCAGGCTCAACACCATGTGGAAGCTGCCAAGGCTTCGGGCTTCCACTCTCTGAAGCAGTAAGTCAAGTTGCACTTGACCCCTTTTAGTCCAAGCTGAAGTGGCTGGGATGCAGAGCACCAAGTCTCTAGACTGCACAGAGCATCACAGGGACCCTGGGCCCAACCCAGGAAACCATTTTCTCCTAGGCCTCTGGGCCTGTGATGGGAGTGGCTGACATGAAGACCTCTGATATGCCCTGGAAACATTTTCCCCATTGTCTTGAGGATTAACATTTGGCTCCTCCTTCCTTATGCAAATTTCTGCAGCCTGCTTGAATTTCTCCTTAGAAAATAAGATTTTCATTTCTATTACATTGTCAGGCTGCAAGTTTCATGAACTTTTATGCTCTGCTTCCCTTATAAAACTGAATGCCTTTAATGGCACCCACATCACCTCTTGAATGCTTTGCTGCTTAGAAATTTCCTCTCCCAGATACCCTAAATCACCTCTCAAGTTCAAAGTTCCGCAAATTGTTAGGGCAGGGACAAAATGCTGCCAGTCTCTTTGCTAAAACGTAACAAGAGTCACCTTTATTCCAGTTCCCAATAAGTTCGCAATCCTTAGCATGGACCTTACTGTCCATATCGCTATCAGGTTTTGGTGAAAGCCATTCAACAAGACTCTACAAAGTTCCAAACTTTCCCACATTTTCCTATCTTCTTCTGAGTCCTCCAAGCTGTTCCAGCCTCTGCCTGTCACCCAGTTCCAAAGTCGCTTCTGTATTTTTGGGTATCTTTTCAGCAACACCTCACTACTGGAACCAACTTACTGTATTAGCCTGTTTTCAGGCTGCTGATACAGACATACCTGAAACTGGGCAATTTACAAAAGAAAGAGGTTTAATTGAGCTTACAATTCCACATGGCTGGGGAAGACTCACAATCATGGCAGAAGGCAAGGAGGAGCAAGTCAAGTCTCACATGGATGGCAGCAGGCAAAGAGGTAACTTGTGCAGGGAGACTCCCATTTTTCAAAACCATCAGATCTTGTGACACTTATTCACCATCACAAGAACAACATGAGAAAGACCCACTCCCATGATTTAATTACGTCCCACAGGGTTCCTCCCAGAACATGTGGGAATTATAGGAGCTACAAGATGAGATTTGGGTGGGGACACAGAGCTCAAACCATGTCAACTAGTAATCAACAACAACAAAAAAAGAATTTAAAACATATAACTTAATATATAACAAATAATATTTAAACTAATGTAAACTATTTAAACTAAATAACTTTTTAAATGAAATGGGCAAATATTTTAATATATATTACCCAGTGCTGTTTAGGGTGAACTGAGATAGGTGTTTTTATATTTTTAAGGTATTATAAATGGGTACAAATTTTCTAAAACTTATTTAGTTACATGTATTAATATCCTTAAAAATACTGTTATGACTTTTATCTAGTAATTTTATTTCCAAGAATGTATTCTAAGGTAATACCAGAAACCTGAAAAAGGCTTGTGGTAAAAATGTTCAACTCAGTTATTTATGATAGAACAACACTGATGTCCAAATTAAATTGTGGTACTTCTATCAAAAAGAATATTATGTATCTATTAATAGTATTGCGTCTGGGTGCAGTCGCTCATGCCTGTAATCCCAGCACTTTGGGAGGCCACGGCAGGCAGATCACTTGAGGTCAGAAATCGGAGACCAGCCCGACCAACATGGCAAAACCCCATCTCTACTAAAAATATAAAAATTAGCTGGGCGTGGTGGCTCATGCCTGTAATCCCAGCTACTCAGGAGGCTGAGGCAGGAGAATCGCTTAAGCCCAGGAAGTGGAGGTTTAAGTGAGTGGAGATCGCGCCATTGCACTCCAGCCTGGGCGACAGAGTGAGACTGCCTCAAAAAATAAATAAATAGACAAATAAATAAATAATTACAACAGTATTACTTTCTAGGAATGCTTACTTATTTGGGAGAATGCTTTTTTTTAATAAAATGAAAAGTGAAAATTACAGAGTACTTTATACTAGTACTGTCTAATAGAAATGTAAATTACATCTATTCTAGTAGCCATATTAAAAATGTAAATAGAACCAGTTAAAATTAATTTTAATAATATATCTTACATTGATATCAGAAGTATTAAACATTATTAATATCTAAATTATTGAGATATTTTTCTTTTTTATGTACTATCTTTGAAATACAGTGTATGTTGTACATACTTACAGGAACACTCAATTCATACTAGCCACATTTCAAGGACTCAGTGAGTGCAAGTGGCTAATGTCTACTAGATTGAACAGTGCAGCTTTATACAGTGTATCTGGAATATTTTCTTAAAATATATACATGGAAAAGATATATTGACCATCAGAAAGATTATCCCTGGATGGTGGGATGAAATACACTTTTTACCCCTTTTTTTATGCAGTTCTGTATCCTCAACATTTTTTCCCAGGAGCTTTAAAAATATATTCAGAAAAGAAGGTTTTAACCAACTGTCTAGAAATGTCCACATTATAAATAAGCCAACTTGTCATACCAATTCTCCATTCCTATAGGTGGCTAAATAACTTAAATTCATAATCCACTTCATACTCCTTTACTTGTGGTATTGAGACACAGATAAGTACGTAAGCAAGCAGAGACTTCACCTCGGTGTGAGAGAGACACAAAATGGAGAATAAGCAGTGACACTACAAAGGATTCTGTGTAGAAAATCTTTGGCAATAGCTATGAATATTGGTGATAGTAGTTTGATTAAACTGTTCGTAGAGCATATAGTGTTTTATTACTGAATCAGGATCTGCTTTTCTTTAAAAATAAATTCAGAAAATCTGGTTGCTTCTGAAAAGTGTGGGAAGATCAGATGAGAGTAATTCTATATGCCAATAATAGAGGCTTGGATTTTAGTGTGCCTGATCTGAGGTGGCCTGCAAATCACTCATTTGTCCCACGTTTCTTATTTCTCTTCATAAAAACCACATCTTACATTTTTTTCTCATTCATTCGATTAAGATATATTACATTTCAATCTTACTAGTTCAGGAGACCAAAACCATCTAAGTCATATGCAAATTCAATCACTTTTTTGATTCTAGTTCCTGTTTTAAAGTTGAGCAGTAACAAAGAGGAAACTTTTAATTGTACTTTATTCTCTGTAAAAATTAAGATAATACCTGCTTTACAGCTGATGATTTTGATTCAAGTTCCTGTTAGCATCTCCAAGATGTGTTAGTTTTTGTCCTTAAACCAAAAATATTTCTGTTCCTGTTACATTCGAGACATTTACGAATGATTTCTTATAAAGATGCTTTTAGCAAAGAACAGTCTTCTAATGAAAGAAAGCAGAGTGCTCAATATCATGTTGAGAAACTGACCCTGTGTCAAAATGATATTTAGTCGTTCAACTCTGAAGCACCTCAGCATTGTTTGTTATTGTCAATTTTGTTATCATCTTATGTTGTCTAACTATCTTACAATTTGTAGCTTAAGAAAAAATTAGTATGGAAAAATAGTTTGTTTATATTGTAACATGCATGAGAAATATACTAAGGTTTCCAAAGAAAAAACGTGAAAGCCTGACTTCTTTCCCCCATTCATGGTAATCCTTTTGACCACCAAGTTACTGCATAAAATACTTCATTGATTAGCATGTTTGTGACTTTAGGTAATCTTACCACCTACATCTTAAAATATTTTTGATCTGTGTTCAAAAGGTTTTTTTTTTTGTATTAAAGAATATTTTGAATATCTCTGTGATGACATTGTCATCTCCATCCTATGACATAGAATACCTTGACCTCTTTCTGTAATCAAGAACGAAATATATTGAAATTGTCCTACTGGTTGCCAGAAATACATATTGGCATATGGGCCACTTAATACATATTGGGCCACTTAAAGCAGTGGTTTTTACTGGAGGTATGCATAAGAATCACCTGGAGAGCTTTTATTGAAATAAATTCAAACTCGTGGGTAGCATGGTGAGACCTTGTCTCTACAAATAATTTTTTTTAATTAGCCCAGCATGGTGGTGCACCCCTGTGGTCCTAGCTACTTGATAGCCTGAGGTGGGAGGATCACTTGAGCCCATTAGGTCCAGGCTGCAATGAACTGTGATCACACCATTGCACTCCAGCCTGGGAGACAGAGGGAGACCCTGTCTCTAACAAACTTAGTAACCTCACTTGGTGAAACTGTTATGTTTTAACAAATGTTTTCTGAACATCTATTAAGTATGGGTCACTATACTAGTTACTGCAGGGGAATTTAAAGATGATTGCTATCCAGCCCATGGACTGAAGAAGGGTATGTTCCTGTAGAGTGTGCAATAAAATTCCAGGAACAAAATACCAGGTAGAGCATGGATGTTTCCTGAGAGAGGTATAATGTGATGCTGGATTTCACATCTGTGTTGAAGTATCCCAGATGTGTTCATGATAAAGTATGATATGTGATTTATCTGAAAGGAGTGTAGGACTCAAAAAAGGGCAGATATTGTGGATGAAAAGTTCTGCTTTGGCAGTGTGGTTCTGAGTAGGTTATAATGTATTAGAGGGAATTCAGGAGAAATGCAGACATAGAAAAGTAGGTCAAGATCATATGGTAGAAGGCCTGTAATGACACACTGGGGATTATGTATTGAATCCCATTGAAATTTTGGAATCTTTGAGAAACTTTTTGACTCTGAATCAGGCACATTTTGGCATGGCCAAAGGTGTGGGAAAATATCTGTAGAATGAATTGGAATCAGACAGATACAGAAGTGCAAGGACTAGTTGGAAGGTTATGGAGGTCATTAGGAGAGTAATGAAAACCTATATTACGTTGGTAGCAAAGGTAAGAGAAAGAATAACAAAACCATTGTTATGAATGCCATCTAAAGTACACTTTGAATATGCATAGAGCTCTTCCGTCTACAAAGTACTTCTTTTACATGCTTTTCCATATGATCCTTGCAATAATCCTGATAGGCATACGTAACGTATGGTCGTTCTGCTTTTGTTGATAAATGAATTGAAGTTCAGTTTCTTGCCCAAGTTTACCTATATGACGGCTTCAAAATGTGGAGCCTTCAGATTTCACATTTATGAGTTTTCATTTTTCAACATCACGTGAAGCTTGGGTAGTAGGGACAGTGTTAAAGGGATAACATCTATGGGTTTATAACAGCAACATTATTTTAATTGAAGTCTGATGTAAAACACAATTCTCAAAGTCT
This sequence comes from Macaca thibetana thibetana, assembly GCF_024542745.1. Taxonomy (NCBI): domain Eukaryota; kingdom Metazoa; phylum Chordata; class Mammalia; order Primates; family Cercopithecidae; genus Macaca; species Macaca thibetana. Next base: position 34,489,562 of record NC_065588.1, on the reverse strand, counting down.
AAATGTAGTTGACAAGGAAATATATATAGTATTATTGATGGGAATAGGAGAGTAAGGCGTTGCTAACTTGTCAGTTTGGGGGTATAGAGGTAGATATAATGGACTTAGATTCTGAATGGGTGAATTTAAAATTCTAATATTAGCCTTTCTTTAGTTCTGATGAGGAGAATACCAACTATAAATCTAGCAGACAGTTATAATCCAGACAATACTGGAATTCGTGATTACCTCATGCTAGAGGAATTGAAATATTTCAGATTACACCAACCTGAATCTATTGTGCTTTCTTATGTAAGGTTTAGTTCATGCTTCCTAACAGACACAGATGTTTCCAAGACCTCTCTGTGTTTTACTCTGGTTCCCTTTATCTGAAAACTGGATATTTCTTCTGATATTCAGAAGTCCAGAATCTTTTCTTGAAAGCACAAATTCTTAACCTTTAGCACTTGATGCTGATTATAATAGATACAACCTGAGATAATTAAAACCAAACAAAAATATGTTTAGCTATTTATTCATGTTATAGTCAAATCATGCCTGGAAAAGAAAATTTTATAGTTATTTATCTGGCAGAAACAAAGAGTACAGCATACTGTCACTGCCAATAAAAATTCAGCTTTGATAAATACTCAGATATATTTCAGTGTTGCTTTTACTTATTTGTAATTTTTTTGACTGAATGACACACACTTCTCCAGTATACTGGAGATACTTTATGTATCTCCTAATGTACCCTAAATATTACTGTATGGCCTGAAGTTTGATTTTCTGCTCCCTAAATCAAGAATTTTGTCTTTGCTTTTAAAATTTAGTCTCTGGAGTTCAACTGTGACATTCTTGGTTACAGCCTGCTTGTGCACATAGTTTTAGATACTCATACTTTTTAATTTGTATGAACGTATGAGAGAAGTAAAATAAAGGCGTCAAGTCGTTCTATTTAAAATATATAGGTAATTGTATATTTCAGTGATCTAAGTAATTGCCTCAATTATCCACATCATTACAAAGGGAAGCTATACTTTTTCTGTGGCATATACGATCTTTTAAAATATTTTGGATAATTTTTGCATTATAGATTTAACCAGAAAATATAGTCTACAGTAAGATTTATGCTACTAAAAATTAGAGCATTTTAATATAAAGCAAACACCACATAAAATCTTTGGTATTTCACCGACTTTGACATCGTCAAAGAAATTTAAGAGACTAACCCATTCTCTTCTACTTTATTAAATATATTTCATGTGCATATTTAATGGTTGTAATATCATTATTTGGCATTAAAATTCAGGAAGAGGAAATACTCAGTAAATGCTTTCTGACTAATAAATAAGGTCATAAAAAGATTTACTCTTTTTGGTATCATAATTCTATGATTAATATTTATTATATAAATGTTCTTTAAGAATATCAAATTAATGTGAGGTTTTAAATTTTCAGTTAAATTGTGTATTTAGTTAAGTACAAATGAAATAGTATTGTATATACTATGCTATGGAGTGTTTTAGAATTATTTAGACAACTTTTTCCTTCAGAAACCAAATATTCTAAATTTCTATATTGATGCACACATGAAATAAAATATTATAAACATGAAAAAATGTTTATGGATCATGCTACTTATATTGCTGGTTTTTCTTGTATTATACTATGATTACAACTCTAGGATAGACATGCAAACTTGTTAACTTACAGTTTTTGAGTTTACATTGTATTGTATGTAGAACAAAATAAACATAGCAAACAAGAAAAGAAATTTCTGATGTGGAAGGATCAGAACCAAAGGAAGAATGCTTCCTATGGTTTATGTTTTAAAATGAATTCACAGTGGGATTTTTGTTTAAATCTATAGAAAAATATCCTTCTATTTAAGTCTTCACACATTGCCAGTGCCTCTTTTAAGTCATTATTATCTAAACATATCTCTACTGTTATGTTTCCTAGAATTATAGAATAAGATATTACATATGTAGAAAGAGTCTACCATATTGTAGAGTTTCCCTTATCTTATCATATCTACTTTACAGCACAAACTCATTCTGAATATATCATAGTAGAGACTAAACGAATCAAGCCATTGGAATACATGTGTTAAAATGTAAATTTTAATCTCTAAAATTAATTTCACCATATATTGAGATTAGGGCTACATTTTTATTTTCTAAGATAATACTTTTCTTCAAAGAAACCAAAATAAAATTTTGGTATCCCCTAATTAATTATATCAACTTTAAAAAAGTGAATAGGAAAATGCATTTTATGGTTTTGAGGGGGTGAAAAAATGTATTACAAAGCCTACTAAGTGACCCAAAGTCAGTAGAACCCAAAGGTAGAACCAACATGCAGACGTTATTTTTGTGGGATGGCAAGGACATTTCTTTCATTTTCATAGAATATTCAAAGATTTTTATAATGTGTTTTAGGAACAACTTACCTGCTATGCATATTTAAAAGAAGAGTTTCCACACACAGATATTATACCATCCAAGCACACAGCTTTTTAAATTCTTAGATTTAATGTCTCTGGGGAGCTCAGTAATTCTGAAACTTTACTTCATAGTTTTCGGGAGCCTCACTTGGTTAAAAAAGTATATAAAGTGTGCAGACTTCTAACAAAAAGTCTTTTTTGAGGTGAACTATACTATTTCCATATTCTAATGCTTTGAGAATATTTATATTGTTAAAACCATTTTCAGAAAGTAACACTCTTCAAAAACCATATAAGGAATTATTGAAGCCTCACAAAATCTAGGAAGTTTGTTTCAGCACTTTGGGAGGCCGAGGTGGGTGGATCACGAGGTCAGGAGATCGAGACCATCCTGGCTAACACGGTGAAACCCCGTCTCTACTAAAAATACACAAAAAAAAACATTTAGCTGGGCGTGGTGGTGGGCGCCTGTAGTCCCAGCTACTCGGGAGGCTGAGGCAGGAGAATGGCGTGAACCCGGGCGGCGGAGCTTGCAGTGAGCCGAGATCGCGCCACTGCACTCCAGCCTGGGTGACAAAGCGAGACTCCGTCTCAAAAAAAAAAAAAAAAAAAAAAAAAGTTTTAAGAAAGTAGTTTTAGGCTGGGCGTGGCAGCTCATGCCTGTAATCCAAGCACTTTAGGAAGCCAAGGCGGGTAATCTCTTGAGCCCAGGAATTTGACACCATCCTGGTCAACATGGCGAAACCCCGTCTCTACAAAAAGACAATTAGCTGGGTGTGGTGGTATGCACTGTGGTTCCAGATAGTTGGGAGGCTAACGTGGGAGGATCCCTTGAATTGGAGAGTTGGAGGCTGCACTGAACCAAGATCACCCCACTGCACTCCAGTGTGGGCAACAGTGAGACTCTGTCTCAAAAAAAAAAAAAAATAATAATAATAATAATAATAATTAATTTTGAGAGGTGAAAAGAGTAATGATGTAAGAATCCAAAGAGAACTTTATAAATACCGAATGGTAATAAGTAGTTATTACTTTTACATTAATATTAAAATATGTACACAATCCCCCACTGGCTGAAAATTCTTTCAAATCAGAAAGGTCTGAGTTGCCAAATAAAATCTATGTCAAGGATTACAGTACACTGTCACCTCTAAATTCAAAATTTCACTGAAGTGGTGGGATGATCTTTTAAAATTTCATAATGTACCTTTTTTGACTAAGAAGCCCTTGTCTACACAGCACAAAATAAAATTTGTGAGTTACTTGATTTATTTCAGGCAAATATTCTAGGCAAATTTGATGGGAGCTGGGATAAGTGCTTTTGGGACTTGAATTATCTAAATTGTCTCTACGTATTAATTGACTGAAAACGACAAAAGCAACAATTTACATAACGTTGTACTGGGTAGACGTATATTTTTGGGGTTTGTAAGACTATTAAATCTAAAACCCTGACATTATCAAAGGATGTTTTCCAACATGCATTTCCCCCGCATAGGTTTGAAAGAATTTCAATAGTAAATTTACTTTAATCTCCTCCTCTTTGTGACTTACCCTTTGCAGTTGATCCTTGTTGCCCTTTTTGGAGTCCCTCAGTCTGTCAGGAAGATAATGAACAGTATGTAGACTGGTGGCCAGAGAAAGCATGGAAACTGGTAGCCGGCTCCACAAGCAAGAATGGCGGGGGAGCTAGAACACTTGCGATGCCTTTTGGCAACTCTGGCACAACTCTGGGAAGTGGTGTCCCGAAATACAGAGAGGAGAGGATACGCCAGAGGCAAAGAAGGGACTGTTTGCCATTGAAAAGACCCTACCCTTGGGTAGCAGTGGAGTCTAGAGTGCAACTTGCCAACTTTTGCTACTTCAGGCTGGGGGTTTTGTGTTGTATACGTGTGTTCAGGAGAGAGAAAGAGAATGAGTATGTGTTACTCCTGGCAGATTTTTTTTTTCTTTGTGCTTTCTTATCAAGATACGAACTTTGGTTCAAAACGTTATGGACTTCCCTGTTCCAGGCTTAATCTCTGTGAAAACGTGAGAGAAATTGAGATGAAATTATTATCTTTAAATGACGTATGGTGGTAGTGATGGCTGACAGAGAAAAAACATTTTTTGAACTACTGTGCTTTATAGTTAAAGTAAAATTTTTTGAACTGCAAATTTAATTTGTCTTGTCTACTTATGACTGAAGTATATGTGTATATTTGTTTATTTGTTCCTTTTTTTTTTTGAGACGGAGTCTCGCTCTTTCGCCCAGGCTGGAGTGTGGTGGCGCCATCTCGGCTCACTGCAAGCTCCACCTCCCGGGTTTCCGCCATTCTCCTGCCTCAGCCTCCGGAGTAGCTGGGACTACAGGCGCCCGCCACCTCGCCCGGCTAGTTTTTTGTATTTTTAGTAGAGACGGGGTTTCACCGTGTTAGCCAGGATGGTCTCGATCTCCTGACCTCGTGATTCGCCCGTCTCGGCCTCCCAAAGTGCTGGGATTACAGGCTTGAGCCAACACGCCCGGCCGTATATTTTATATTTGTTCTTGAATAAAGTATCTGTTACTAGTATGTGGGAAAGTAAGTGATCACTTTTAATTGCATTTATTTAGCCATAGACCAATGACATAAAAAGAAAAAGATACAAGAATACAGATTTAGTAGCACAGTTTTTTTTAACTTCAGTCTTTGTTCAGCATTGAATATGTCATCATTTTATAATAATGCTGCTTTTTTGTTTTGCTCATAATAATTATTGTTACTATTATTAATTACCATTACTCTGAAAAAATTACAACTTACTGGCTTATAGTTTAAACTTTTGAAACAGGATACTGAGTCACACAGACTTCCTTTTCTAGAGATTAACGTTCAAGCTAAAAACTGAATTCAATCACATACAAAGTATGTGAGCGACATAAATATTTTAAAATCCATGAAACTGGACAAGATTTTAACCTTAGACATGATCACAGTAAAGTTTCTAACTAATATAATTCTAGATAAGTATCCAAGGTCATAACTGGATAAAGAAACTCCATTCTACTTTTTAATGGATTAAGTTACATTTGTGAAACATTGCTAGGTAAAAGTTATTTCCTGTTAAGAATTTTTTGTCTTAACTATTGTATGCTTTCTATTTGTGTAGGCAAATTTTAATTTGAATGGGGAGCTTTTCTTTGACAATATTCTAGTGCATTCAGCTTGTTAGAAGCAATAGAAACAGAATGAAAGGTATTTATATTTTAAAAGTGTACTTTATGTGGAGTTAAAATTTAAATTATGTCTAATAGATACCCATGCAACTTAAATGACCTACCGTTATGAATATACTTAAAAATATGTATATATCCTGTTTTTTAAAAAAATAATTTGGCATAACTAAATAGGCATGCAATTTTGGCTTTAAATGTGATAAATTATTATATATAACATATCCTTAACTATGGCATATAGCACTTGCTTTACCAATGTAAACCACAATAAAAATATTATCTTCACCTTAGAAAATGTGATTTGTTCTAGTCTTCTTGTATCTTTGTATAGATATAATCAAGAGGTGAAAATAAAATTAATAAAATATTCAATAATCATAATAGATGAAATAGTAACATACTGAAATTTAGGATTATATAAATGTACCATTTTATACATACATACACACACACACACACACACACACACACACACACCCCAGCAGGACAATAGAACTTACTATATATACGTATAAAAAGATATTTGTATCTTTTAAAAATTCTGTCAATATTTGAAATGGACTAATGAGCAGGTGTGGATAAGACTGATAATATTAGCCTAGTTCTCCTGCTGAACTCTTAATTTATGAGAGTGGTTTTATCTATCTATTTGTGTCTTGGAGGCCCAGAGTACTATTGAAATCTACGTAGAGAGCAAAGGAAATATAAACCTCTTGAAGTGATTTAAAATGTCAGCAAAGCTGGAGATAAATCATCACTTCTACATTGAATACATTGATATACATCTTATATATAATGATTTATACTATTAATAGTAAAAACATGAACCAGGACTTTATGAATAAAAAATTATTTTTGCTCAAAATATGCTTATAGTTTGTGTTTACTGGGGCAATTAATTAAAAATCATGCTAGTTCTGCAGATTTAGACATAAATCAGCTCATAATCTAGGAATGCTGAAAGATCATGTTTCTTACCTTTTTAAGAAACTAGATTATCAGGATTTGAAGAAGCTAAAAGGAAAAAAAAGGCTTGATTTTGTTGATGTTTTAACTATTTAAGAATCAGTGAAGGTTGTTGGTGTTATCATGTAAGAAATCATTCTTAGATGCTGAAAAGTTTGTCAAACACTATGCCTACAACAAAAGCAAAGAAAGCAAAATCAGGGAGAGCTAATATGTTGTTATCTGGACCTATGAAGATGGCTTTTTGTGGTGATAGTAAGAAAGCACAAGTCTCATGGTGCATTTTACTTGTAATCATGGAATTAAAGACTTGGTTCCAGTCACCTCTGAAAAACTCTGCTGCCCTCTGCCCACAAATACAGGTTGAAACAGTGAAAATGTCTGCAACCCATGCATTTAATTAGGATCATCGTAACTACATTTCAGTCAAAGGGGTATTTTATTTTCGTGACTGCTCCATTTTCAAACTCACTATTTTCAAAAATCTTGATATGTGTTCCAGGACTTGAACAGAATTGCAAGACAGGGAAACATGGGAAATCACTGCTCTGAAGAATAAATGAGAGACAAAAACTAAGCGTGATGTTCCCATGAGAAAGATCATGCCAATTTTGTTCCAAAATCCCTTTAGCATCCAAATTAGAGAAGTTGTCTTTCATATACAATTTGTGTACAAATCCTCATTTGAGATATCCTTTGATACATACCTGAAACATGTCACACTGTGATGTACTCCAAAGGGGAGACATGCCTTGTGAATTAAGCATACCTGGGTGAGAACACCACAAGCCACATGCGTGTGTAACTCCAAAATATTATGATACAACACACATCTGTTCATAATCCTATTACTTCTTTACAAATTAATTTGATTAAAACTTCTTTATTGAAAAAATGTGTGTCTGAAGTTATTGTCTTCATAATTAGATTGTATTCTAGAAGTGACTTTTTGATAAGTTAAATACCTTTCATAGAAAGAATCAAATGAATTCTCTGGGTTGATGTTTGAAATAGAAAGTAGGCATTACCTCCAATTTTGAGGTGAAGACTTAAGGACCCAGAGGTTGACTGACTAACTCAATACAACATGGTGGTAGAGAAAGGGATGAGATGGATTAGGTATGTATTTGCCATTGATCCATATTATATGCAAAACTAGATAAATGTCAGGAAAATAAGCATTATCTATTGAAGAGTGGCCTTCAGGAAAATCTTCAGTTGTGCCAAAAAAGGCAATGTTCTCTTTTTTTCATACCTTTGTTGTAATTATATGGGGGCATTTTCATGGAAAATCATAGTTGTCTGCATTACTCTCAGAGTTGTTTTAAGGAGATAGAGAAGGTTAATATGTTTAATATGATTGGCACTTGTGCCATTCTTTTGGGCTGAATATAATTGATGTGAGGCAAATTTGTTAATATCACTGGCAAGGTAAAATCACGGCATGACTGTGCTATTGCCCTAAGTGTGTTTGCAAAACTCAGCTGCACCCATTGTGTAGCAGGTACGGAGGGGGATGCTGGGAATCCTGAGATGAAGTTAATACCTTTCTTGCCTTCAAAACATAGGTGAAGAGAGGAAGCACATGAATAGATGGGTTTAATACAATATAGGAACTGTGATGAGAGATACTGGTTGTTTGCTTGTTTTATGTTTTTGAGAGCAAAAAAGAATGAAGCAGAAAAGGCTTCTTGATGGATATTATAGCTGAGCTGTACAGTAAAAGATAAGTGATATAGGGGAGTAATACCCCAAAAGTAGAGGAGGATGGATAAGTTTGTAGACTGCCCTACAGGTTTCAGGTATAAATGTGACTATGCATAATACCGTTTTCCCACTATTTGGGAATACTGTATTCCCAAAAAATACAAGCATAGAAATGATCCTAATGAACAGATTTTATTCAACAGTTTAATCACGTTACTCAAGGACTAAGAGCCAAATTACTAGCTATAGTAGTAATCAGTTTCCTCAAAATACCTCTTTAATTCATTCCCTCAGACTTTAAATAACACATACATGTAATAAAATGTATGGAAAAATATAGAGATGTAAACAGACACCAGCCAGATAAATGGCACTGGAGTAAACTTTATTTTGTAAATGCAGTCAGAGAGCTTGGGACTTATAACATAGAATAATTATTTTAGTTGTGATTACATTAACAGGAAATAGCAAAACAGTATTATTGAATCACAAGGAAATTACTGGTTGTGATTTATTATCAAAGTATTTTTCATCATGTTTCTCTGTTTGTTATACTGCTTTAGCTCCTACAATCTGTATCTTCTTCTAACATACTACATTTCACCATTGCACTGAATACCAGCATTTTGCACTTATTTCTCAGCAGTGTGTGTTCAACTTAGCACTGGCCATTAAATTAACTCAAAGGAGTAGGATATGAGTCTGCTCTAAACCACTGAATATTTAGCATGTTTTTTGTAGTTGCACAGGTCAACCTCAGTTGATAAAAGCTTTTTAGTGAGAACTAATACATGTTTACTCAATCCTTACCCCTCCTCCCCTAAACTGAGAAGGCACCTGAGAACATAGTGATGATTACTTAAAGTGAAGAAATTCTGAATTAACATGTTGTTATTGATAAAATATTTATTAACTATTATTGTAGAAAAAAAGTCGAGTGACTGTTATACATGTTAATATGTTATACCTTTTTAAAATAGCATCCTATTACACTATGGCCATAGGAAAGTTTGAAGATTTTTAAATCATTATATTTAAAAAATATATATCCATAGATATGGACAATAATAAATTTATTAGTGTAGTCTGTAACTTTCATCCTAATTAATCATTTGAATAACAGGTGATTTAACGGTTTTGAGATATGAGTTATTAAAACTAGTATACCTGTTTGAAATGTTAATATTAGTGGAATAAATTAAACATTTGGATATTAATAAAATATAATTGTCCAGTATACATAATTTTGGATTAGTGAAGAATGTAGTTATGTGTTAGTCTTTTTAAATATTTTGTAAATTATTAAGTTATATTCATAATAATATCAAGCATTTTTTTCATAATGATTAAACCTTTCTAAAACCTTTAAAATACAATTGACAAATATATGAAAGCTTATGTACCTTTTTCCTTTAATTTTAGTCATGATTTCATTGGAGAATTTACAACAAGCTATAGGGAACTTTCTAGAGGGCAGTCACAATTCAATGTATATGAGGTAAGAGCCATTTTATTTTACCATTGTTTTTCTCTAGAATAAATAAGTCTATGCTTTGAAAGTATGGATTCTGCAAAGCGTAACTGCCAAAGGTTAACTAAGTATCAATGTATGTTAGAATCTTTGAAGTTGTTGAGCAGACATTTTTAGATTCAATAATAATACTTCTTCAAGTCACATTTAAATGTTTTTGTTTTTTAATTGTGTATAAAGCATTTTACTTTAAAAAATATAGATATGAGTTTATTGTTTCTTAAGCTTCAGCCTTTATGTTTTGCCTTTTTATCAACCTCCTCTTCCATCCCTTCCTAATAAAGAAGAAGATTAGGCATTTTAGTTGTCAGTGTGGCATTATAAAATGAGCTGTGGTCTGCGTATGTATCTGAGCACCTTCAGTACCGTTTAGGTGGAGACTGAAGGGAATGACAAGGTAATATGCAGGCATTAAAGAAATTCAGGTTGTTAAAGCAGAGACATTGTAGTTATTTCTGCCTGAAACCACCGTGCCAGTTAATCACCAGATATGTGTTGAGCATATAGTATGTTCCAGCACTGTTGTTCCTTGAGCTATGGTATCTGTACATTTCCTATAACTTTAAAATTTAATATAGGTGGATACCAAAGGAGAATATCTCAGTATTTAATCAACAGTGGTAATACTTCCCTGCCAGGTTGATGCTAAAATTGGCCTCTGTTAAGTAGAGAGTGGAGAAATCTCCTTCTACCACTTTATTCCAGCCTTAATTTATTCATTCCTGAAACAATTTTATTAAGTAGTTTCTACATTTTATGTTCTATGTTTGGCGCTGGGGATACAGAGGTGAGTATAAATTTCAGTGTCTAATGGGAGAGGCAGATATAAAATATGTTTTGTATAGATTGATATGTGCTCTATATAGTAGTATACTTAGTGCTCTATGAGATTATTACAGAGGGGCCAAACTCAGCTCTCAAAAAAATTTCTCAGTCAGAGACAAAGATAAAGTAATACATTAGTCTATCTGGGTCTTTCAAGGAAATGATATTTAGGCTCTAAACAGGAAATAAGTCATGTAAGATTGCTCGTAATTATGTAAATACCTATTTTGTCTGCCTAACATCAAGGCTGAGGAAGAACACACGTGCACACTAGTTCTCCTTGTACTTAGGCATCATCTGCTGCTGGTCAGCATATAATACTCCAGCAATTAACCACTTTTAGTTTCTCTAGCTTTTATAGCATTTTCTCATCATTGGTTTCAGTCAGTCCCCAGACTCTCTTGTCCAATAAAGCTTGCTAAATGACAAGACTGGTGCCACATCTCATGAGATGACAAAGAAGCTTAATAATGTTTATGTGTTCTTAAATATCCTGTAAGGCCATGACTTCAAATATAAATGTTTTTTTATTATACATATTTTCAAAAGAAGACATCAGTCTGAAGAAAATCTAGGAGACCGTTATGAATTATGTACAAGTAATTTTAGGAGTTCAGTGGACAATCTTTGGTCCAATACATTACAAACTTTATTATCTATACTTGTGTAAGGGATTCAGGTTTATCAAGTAACCAAAAAATTTTTCAGCCATTAGTTCTTCAAATAATTATTTCTGCCACTTTCTCTTTCTCCTCTCTCTTTTTGGTACTACCATTCTACTTACCTTGTTATGCTTAATGGTGTCGCATGGCTCTCTTGGCCTCTGTTTTTTTTCTTTTTTGTTGTTTTGGTTTTTTTCCTTTTGTTTTGGAAACAAAATCTCAATTGACATATCTGCAAAATTACTGATTGAAGGGGTGGCCTGCCCCTCCACACCTATGGGCGTTTCTCATCAGGTGGAACGAGAGACTTCAGAAAAGAAATGAGGCACAGAGACAAAGTATAGAGAAAGAAAAAGTGGCCCCAGGGGACCAGCGCCCAGCATACAGAGGACCTACGCTGGCACGGGTCTCTGAGTTCCCTCAGTATTTATTGATCATTATCTTTACCATTGAAAAGAAAAAGGGGAAGTGGCAGGACAATAGGGTCATAGTAGGGAAAAGGTCAGCAGAAAGACATATGAATAAAGATCTCTGTGACATGAATAAGTTTAAGGAAAAGTGCTGTGTCTTGATGTGCATATGCAAACATCTCCATAAACACTTTCAGTGCATAAAGAGCAGCATTGCTGCTAGCATGTCCCACCTCCAGCCCTAAGGCGGTTTTCTCATGTCTCAGTAAATAGAACATACAATCGGGTTTTACACCAAGACATTCCATTGCCCAGGGATGGGCAGGAGACAGATGCCTGTCTCTATCTCAACTGCCAAGAGGCCTTCTTTCCTCTTTTACTAATCCTCCTCAGCACAGACCCTTTACGGGTGTTGACTGGGGGACAATCAGGTCTTTCCCTTCCCAGGAGGCCATATTTCAGACTATCACATGGGGAGAAACCTTGGACAATACCTAGCTTTCCTAGGCAGAGGTCCCTGCGACCTTCCTTGTATGTGTCCCTGGGTACTTGAGATTAAGAGAATGGTAATGACTTTTAACAAGCATACTGCCTTCAGGCACTTGTTTAACAAAGCACACCCTGTACAGCCCAAAATCCACTAAACCTTGAGTCACCACAGTACATGTCTCTGCAAAGACAGAGTTGGGGGTAGTGTTACAGATTAACAGCATCTCAAGGCAGAAGAATTTTTCTTAGTACAGAACAAAATGGAGTCTCTTATGTCTACTTCTTTCTACATAGACACAGTAACAGTCTGTTCTCTCTTTCTTTTCCCCACAACTGATTATTTATTCTGCCAGCTCAAATGTTCCGTCAAACTCTTCTGGTGAATTTTTCGTTTCAGTTGTACTTTACAAGTTGAGAATTCTTACTTGGTTCCTTTTTATATAATTTTGATCCATTTTTGATATTTTCTATTGGGTAAGGAATTGTTTCATACTTTAATCCTTTAGACTTGATTTCCTTCTTTCAATATATTTATAATAGCTGAGCTAAAGATTTTGTTTAATGAATCCCATATCTGCACGTCCCCAGGGACAATTTCTGTCAACTTCTTTCTTCTATGAATAGAAAAGTATGGGCCATACTTTCCTGTTTCTTTGCATATCTTATTTTTGTTGTTGTTGAATGCTGGAAACTTTAAATAATATAATGCAGCACATTGGGAATCAGATTCTCTACCTTCTCCAAGGTTTGTGTTTTTTGCTCTTTGTTTAGTGATTTTCATGGACTAATTGTGTAAAATTATTCTTTGTTGTGTGGGCTACTGAAGTCTTTGCTTGGTTAGCTCCGTGGACAGCAGATGTTTTGACAGAGATTTGTGTACATTTGGACATTCCTTATATGCTCCAACGACGTAAAATCCTGCCTTAGCTTTCACTTGTTGTTTAAGCAGAGATTTGTGGTTGAACGGAGAAAAGAATTCCCTAGATCTTTCCTGGGCATGTGTACACCCCTTCAAAGGGCACAGGCTTCTAGATTTCCAGCAATATACCAGAGCTTTTAAAAGCCCCCTCTAAACATCTCATTCCTTCGATCTTCCCTTTTGGTTTTTGAGTTAGCCTCTTACTTGCCCCAGATTATATCATGACCTCCAGCAGATATGCTATTGTTAAACACCTGCCACTGTCTGCTTTCAACAAATGTCCTGGAGATAGGGCATTTCCCTCTGAGCAGGCTTTGAGTTAAGTCAGATAACCACAAGCCCAAGCCCTATGAATGGAGCTTTTCCAGAAAGCTTCCATATAAGTCAGTTAATGACAATTCTCTAGAAAAGACACTTTTTTTAAAGTTTTGTTTTTAACTGACACATGTTAATTATAAATGTTAATGGTGTACAGTGTGGTGTTTCAGTACATATATACATTGCATAATGATCAAATCAGGGTAATTATCATATTCGTTACCTCAAACACTTTTTGAAGAACTTCATATCCATTCCGTCCCCTCCAGTGGCTTTTAGACTACATACAGAGCTGGGAAAAGTAGGTTTAGAGTAAAGCAGGTTAAAATGACATAGTGAGATTTACTCTTTTTCTTGATTGAGTGATCACTGATTGTTGCAAGCCTTTGATTAATTTCCAGATTCATGAAAAAATTTGATTTTCACAATTTTTGCTGGTGTTCTCATTGTCTTTATGGATGAGCAACTTTTCAGAGAGCCTTACTCCATCATTCTAAAGTAACTTCCCTAGTTCATTATTTAGTTTTAGAAGTGACAAATGCTACTATGTTTATATTATATAACTTTATTATTGTTATATCAGATGTATTATTGGCGATTGAAATGGCCCTATATGATTAAATGAAAACATCTTTATGCAATTAAATTTAATTATGTAATTTAAAACCAAGTCATAAGGTAATTTTTCTATGACAATAGTATATTATGATGTGCTGACAGCAAAAAGACTCATATGAACTGAAAAATGCTTATGAAATTCTACTAAAAAGTTACTCCTAAAATTTAGGAAAAAACTCTTCTAAACCAAAGGCATAATGCCAGATGAATGATTTTTAGGAAGAAAAATACTGAAATACAGTTTTTCAAGAAAAATGTATTGCTGAACTTTTTATTTTCAAACTTTTGATTGAAATAATTTTATTCACTGATTTCCTATATATTGTTCAGAGTGCTGTGTTCCTCAAATTATCTGGAAGAATTGAGGAATTCTTCAAACCTCGAGATCAAACATTACCTTTCTCCTCCAAACAACCTGCTCCATATTTAATACTATAACCATTGAACCATCTGAAAAATGTGTGATCTTGCCAGTGATGCTCAATATCCTTACTGTTGCATGTTTTCCTGTAGAATGTGTTCAGTTAGGGCTTTCTGAAATACACAGTAAATAATACATGGAATGAATGAATGACCAATTTCTCCTTTAGATTTTCTACTTAAATCTGAAAAATGTACTTTATTCTGTTTTCTTAGTTTTTGTTTTTTTTTTTTTTTTTTTTTTTTTTTTGCGAGCCGTTTTCAATGGGGCTTCCTTATTTAATGATTCAATACTTCTTGCATAGAAAATTTAAAATAAGACCCTAACTGTTGCCTTCATTTTCTCACCTTACAACTCTATCCTGTAGACCAAGGGTCCCCAACCCTCAGAATGCTGACTAGTACAGGCCTGTGGACTTTTAGGAATTGGGCCACACAGCAGGAGGTGAGCCAAAAGCAAGGGAGCATTACCACCTGAGCTTTGCCTCCTGTGTTCTCCTTATAAGAATCTAATGCCTGATGATCTGAGGTAGAACAGTTATCATCCCAAAACCATCCTCCCCACCCCCATCCATGGGAAAACTCTCTTCCATGAAACCAGTCCCTGGTGCCAAAAATGTTGGGGACTGCTGCTGTAGACCTATTATATCATTCTCCTGTTTAAACATCAACTAAATAACATCCAAACTCCCTGGCCTAGGATTAAGGATCTCCTTAACATGGCCTCAGCTTATTTTTTCAGATTCACTTCTCATCTGGTTGTGTGGGTTCTCTGCCCCAGCCAACCTGGATCAGTTGCCTGTTTTTCTTTCTAGAATGGTGTATTTTTTTTTTTAATTGAAGCCCTAGTTTAAATTAATAAATTATGGTTCAAATAATACTCATTCATAAACTATTTCATCTTCTTTTCCCTGTCAAATGCTTTCTCCATATTTTGGATTGAGATGATTTGAAGAAGTCTCTCTTCAGGCAATTATGTATTACATTTATCCTATTAGATTGGCAGGTCTTATTTATCGTAATATTCCCTATATCCCCTAATGTCTTATGAAGTATAGAAGTACAACCTTATTTACTCATGGATCAAATAGTCAAAAAGCCAATCTTATGTCTACAAACCAGACCTTTACCAATTATTATGTAGCATGGGTAACTGGTGGAAATTACCATCATTATAAAGAAACAGTTAAGTTAATAGATCCTTTAAATATTCACACATTGGATGATTTGCTATGTTAGTGTATTTAATTTTTAAAGTTATGTCACTTGAATATACTTTAACAACCCATCATTTTTCTATAAAGCAATAATTAGTTAGGACATTAGATGTTAAAAGCCTCTATCATATCAAGAACGTGACTATAGTTATGGGTAATCAATATGTACAGGTGAGAAGAATATTACAGACAAAACATTTTTTAAGATAGTCAGTATTAACTTTTGTAGGGAAGTTTTTGCTGAATGATCGTCCAAAGTCATGCTGAAAGCATTTGTAAATGCATACATGCATAAGAAGTGAAGGCAGCAGGTTAAACTACACATTTGTAAAACTTCAATATAAAAATTCAATATAAACCGTAACACATTTTAATTGTTTTATCTGCTTTTTAGGTGGTGAATCCCAAAAAGAAAGGAAAAAAGAAAAAATATAGTAATTCTGGAACAGTAAGTCAAATTTTATGTTATTTATTAAAGATTAAAATAAATGAATAAGCATATATGTGGATGGCATCTTTAATCCTACTGGAAGCAATTAAACTGAGCTGTGTTTCACTCAAGGTTTTAATATGAGTGAACACAATAGAAAAATCAGCTTCCCAGGGGACTGATTGTAATGAAGAATACCTTATAGAAGGTATTGACTTGGCTTCTTGCAGATAATCCTAGGGGCTGCAAGGCCTCTGAGAGACGCTGAAGTTTTGTTATGAACTCTTCGTTCAGTGGAATCCGAGTGTAATGAATCAGGCAGACATAAAAAACACAAGTGGTAGTAAGAAATACTATACTCTTTACAGGCTAAACTTAACTGTGACTCATTTCGTGGGATGTGTATGTGCTCATTCAAAAAAGTTGTCTTTAAAATTGACAACTCTGTGGGAATGATGTACTAAATCAGTATAGAAGATGCAAAGATGTATCAAAAATTATAAAAAATCGGTGTCAACTTATTTTAAGAAAAAAATACTGCAGTTTTTTTTTTTTCTTAAGATTAACTTTTTTGGGGAGAAGCAAAATCTAAGTTTTCTCTCAGTTTTCTTTGAAAGATCTCTATAAAGCAAGACAGTTAAAATATTAGATGAGCTCATTACAAAACCATGACTGAAAACACACATTTCCTCTTGAAGGCTTTGTTCACTGATTTTGGTTTTTTGGTTTTAACCATTTTCCAACTCCTTTTCATCTTTCCTTTTATCTAAAATGGGAAGTAACACAATGTCCTTGTAGATAATTTTCATGCTGTTCTTCAACGGAAGTAAACTGGTCATAGAAAGACATTGGTTAATTTTTTTGGTCCCTTTCCTTCAGATAATTTTGAATGTAAGAACAATCAGTCCTAGCAGATGTTAATAAAAAATAATGTCTTTAGTGATTTTCAAAATGCAAAGAAATATGATTTTCTCTCTAATAGTTAGAAAAGTCTATTTGGGGTCACAAACAACTAGAAGGTAATTCTGTCTTTTTCTTTTTCAGGTAACTTTACTCTCTTTCT
Organism: Macaca thibetana thibetana; assembly: GCF_024542745.1. Taxonomy (NCBI): domain Eukaryota; kingdom Metazoa; phylum Chordata; class Mammalia; order Primates; family Cercopithecidae; genus Macaca; species Macaca thibetana. The sequence continues at coordinate 34,472,363 of NC_065588.1, read as the reverse complement.
TGGTAGAAACAGAAGTTTCATTCCTTGACTACATTAAGGGAGGGTAAGTCATTTTCTGGAATTGTTTTGTTGCTTAGGCATTCCGTAAAATTTGTATAACAAGTGCTACCACGAGGTACCTGGCACCGAAATGATCACCTTTATTATATTTTGATGGCAAGCCTATTATAATTCTGTTTCAGATATAAAGTAAAAAATGTACATACCTAGAGCTGTTACTTTTGGGGCAAATTGTAACTTTTCTTTAACCAAGAGAAAATATTGTATGATTAATAGTTGTAAATAATGGCTATTATGTGCACTTTCATAGGATGTTTTTGTTTGCTTAACACATAGGACATTGTACATGCACTATTCATTATTTGTAATATAGGTGTAAAGCTTCAGGACCTGATTTAAATATATATACTAGGTTAAGAATATTAAAGGAATGTGCCTTGTCATAAAATCAGAATGCAGAAATGGATGGTGTAGTCATTTATTCAGTCCTACAGCTCTCAGACAGGAATACATTTCAGGAAAAAAAATAGTTGTAACCATTTCTGAAACTTTTCAAAACCCAGACAGATCCTGTGTTGGTAATGTACTGTTAGTTTTTATACCCTCGTAAACAGGGAAGTATTTTCAGTTTTGCTTCTCATTTTAACCTATTTCTTCCTTTTCTTAACCTGACCAAGCATCCCCTGTATTAGTCTGTTCTCACACTGCTATAAAGAAACTACCCCAAACTGGGTAATTTATAAAGGAAAGAGGTTTAATTGACTCACAGTGCCACATGTCTGGGGAGGCATCAGGAGACTTATAATCATGGCGGATGACCGGTGGTACAGGGGAAGCAAGGCATGTCTTACATGGCAGTAGGCGAGAGAGCGCATGTGAAGGAGGACCTGTCAGACACTTCTAAAACCATCAGATCTCATGTGAACTCACTCACTATCATGAGAACAGCATGGGGGAAACTGCCCCCATGATCCAATCACCTCCCACCAGATCCCTTTCTTGACACATGGGGATTGTGGGGATTACAATTTGAGATGAGATTTGGGTGGGGATGCAGAGTCAGACCATATCATCCCCAGAGATTTAAAACAAGCATTCATTGTCTTGCAGTATAAAATGTCTACATATTCTATTTTCCTTCACCTTGTATTTTCAATATGCAAAAGTGGAGCAAAGCAAATTTGAATGTGTTTAGTAACTTCATGATGAATATCACTCATATAAACCTCTTTCTAATTATGATTCAGCAACTGCCCCCCACCCCATGAAGACTCACTGATAGAATGTCCTCAGGTTGAAAAAGGGGATGAAGGAATGGGGGTACCAAGGGAACAAAGATAGCTTCACAAAACCCTGAGAGCTTGCCTCTTGTTGCTCTTAGTTAAGGATACAAAGCAAACAAACAAACAAAGTACCTACTTAAATGAGTACTCTTTGCTATATGCAGGCATCCAAAATGCAAAGTGGCTGCACAGACTGAGAAGCAACAATGGTTGTTTCAATAAAGTACAAAGTAGAAGAAAAAGTTTGCCAACTCTTAGTATTCCAATGTCTGTGCCTATTTTTATTTTTAGAAGATAGAAAAATAGGATGTTGAATTTGTCATAAAAATATATTCCTGTAAAAACTCCTTAGTAGTAGTAGGTAATAGTGTTACAGGATCTTTGGGGTGTTGCTTTTTCTGGCGTGAAACCTCTGGATGGCGGTGCCTTTTCCTGAGTTTGCTCAGGCCTGCTGGGCTCGTTCCATCCACTTGGCCTAGCAGGCTGCACTTTTCACACACTACCAGCCTGGGTCTCATGCCTGCCAAGGGTGTATCAGGCATGGAGTGGCGAGGGGTGTGTGAGCATGGGATCCAGCCACTGTGCAGTCTGACATGCTGGCTGCTGCAGCAGGGCGGGCACCTATAGGTGCTGGCACAGGTGCCAGCTCTCTGTGAGGCTGTGGCTGGACCAGACGCACCACAAGCAGCTTCCCTGGTGGTACCTGGAAAGCTTGAAGATGGTAGGCACTGCAGGACCCCAAAAAGGAAGTCACAGCCTTGGCTGAGGGAGCTCCCAGGTCTGGGATCCCCCAGGGGCCACAGCTATTCTATCCTTCTCTATGCCTGCAACATGGTGAGCAGTGGGTATGTTTCAACGCTGTTTGTGTTGTAGTTCATTTAGCTCCGCTGTTTGGCAGGTCCTACGTTCTCTGCCACCAGGAAGAATGAGATATGCAGAGAAGTGAAGGGTGAGCCGAGATGAAGAGGAGTTTTATTGAGCAATAGAACAGCTCAGAGGAGACCCACAGGGGGTAGCTCCTTTTCGCAGCCAGGCCATTCCTACTATTTAGCTCCTAGCAGAGCTAGGACCCTGGAGTGGGAAGCTCCTCTCTTCAGGCAGGTTGTCCTATCATCTGCCCAGCTCTCAATGGATAGGAGGCCTTGGAATGGGTTGCTCTTCTCTGCAGGCAGGCCCTCTCATCATCTCCCCAGCTCCGAGCAGAGAGAAGGCCCTAGAGTGGGTTGCTCCCTTCTGCAGCTGACAGTCCTGATGTACCTGCAGGTCTCTGAAGTGCTCAGCAGAAAGGAGGCCCTAGAGCAGGTAGCATCCATCCCCTCGGCCCAGGAATCTGTCTGCCTCCTGCTGCTGCTCTTCTTGGCACCTGGGCTCAGCCCTGACTTTGCTCCAAGATTAGAGCGGAAGCGAACAGCAGGGAGAAGCCAGGCAGTGGGAGGAGGCACTTCTCAGCCCGTGAGGGAGGGCAGGGGCCCTTCCTGGGTCCCCAAGGGTACAGGGATGCCTGAGTTTGCAGCTGCGGTTTGGGCAACTGCAGCTGTGTGGGGAAATGGGAGGGGGCGGCTCCTGCCTGCTTCATGGAGCAGAAGTGGCCTGGGAGTCCCGGGTCTGTAGCCATGGCTTGGACGGCTACAGTTTCCCCACTGGTGCTCCTGCCCCTACTCAGAAAAGGTGGAGATCCCACTTGTCCCCAGCTGCCGCACGCTCCCTGGAGCATGCAGCCCTGGCTACACCTCCTTGCTGCAGCCAGCATACTGGCAGCATAAGGCTGCCTTGAGCAGCTGCTGCCATCAATAGTTGATAAAGAAATGAGGTAAGTAAATGGACATCCCTTAGCACCTTCTTTACAACTTAAAAAAATATTACTTGATATATCTGGTTATATTTTATATATAGAAATACTGATTTGTGGTATTGAAATGTTATAAATTTCTTTCAGTTTCTGTCTTGTTTTCTTTGTTTTGCTTTGTGATCATGTGAAGAGTATGTGTGTGTATATATAACAGATATCCAGTACGTTTGGTCAGCAGTGCAAATCTAGCAATATTTGGGTGTGAGTCTATCAGTATAAAACATTTCAGAATCTGGTACCAATAAATCACTTTTACTGTTTGTTCTCAAACTCCTGTTGAAAATTCTTAGGGCTAATCAGAGCAAATGGGTTTCTACAGTACCTAGAGCAATGGCAGTCTTTATCACGCTGTCATATTTTTCTGTTGCTTACAAACCTTAGGATTCTTTTTCTTAGCTACACGCTTCCTACTTACAGCACTGCCTGTGCAGGAAGAAATGCTAGTTATTCTATAAGTGGAGCCCCAACTTACGGGGTACAGTTTGCTCCCATCCTGGCTTCTTGAGGCTTTTACAAGAACCAAGTTCTGATTTACAAATGGGGCCTGGGGAAATATAGTTTAAGTTTCACTACATAATTAATCTAACTAGACCTAAGATAATTTCTATAAAACTGTGTTATTTGAAAAGGACATGAAAAAATATTATTTGCATAGATTCCATTGTTTTTATACAAACACATATTATAAATGTATGTAATATCCTTAAAATGTATTACAGTTATACATTTAACTATTATTCACTATAATATATAATGTTTATAAGTAAAATACAGAGGTATTAACTTATTCTTTTGGATAGTGAAATCCAAATCAACAAGCAATAATAATCATCGTATTATGTATCTTTAAATGTATTTATATATCTTTGCCCTGAAGGACTTCTTAAAAGCAATTGGCACAATTTCTTTCCTCTTTTTTTTTTTTTTTTTTCCCGAGACAGTCTTAACTCTGTCACCCAGGCTGGCAACACTGCAACCTCTGCTTCCTGGATTCAAGCAGTCCTCCTGCCTCAGACTCCCGAGTAGCTAGCTGGGATTACAGACTTGTGCCACCACGCCCAACTAATTTTTGCATTTTTAGTAGAGAGGGGTTTCGTTATGTTGGCCATGCTGGTCTTGAACTCCTGGCCTCAAGTGATCTGCCCTCCTCAGCCTCCCAAAGTGCTGGAATTATAGGCATGAGCCACCACACCCAGCCAAATTGGGCACAAATATAAAATTTGACTTTTATGGTAAAGAGATCTAGCTTGGTCATGACACCCTTGTGTTATACAGTGACAGGCAAATCATTTAAAATATCTACACTTTAATTTCCTGTAGTTCACATGAATTGGATATTCTGAAGTTCGTTTGTAAAAGGATATAATTCAATTCTATCTTCCAGCTCTTCCATGACCTTAATGACATCTTATTTATTTTTTCTTCACTCTGAAATCATTGTTTGCATTTTGACAGAAGGCTTACTCTAACCTATCGACTTACTCTCGGGTGTAATTTGTGTATGATAATAGCTAACATCTGCTATTACTATTTTTTATAATCATGGGATCACACTATGTACAATACACTGCATTGTATGTTTTGATTATTAAATGTATTGTGTGTATATGCTAGTATGTCATTACTACCTTTTTGTAAACAGTTTTCCATTATATGATTGTACCTCGTTTAATTTAAAAATTTCCTGTTAATACATGCTTTAGTGACATACATATTTTATTATAAACAAAGCTGCAACATATATACATGGTACTTGGCATTTTATGCACTTCATTAGTGCACTTGTGTATAGATATGCTAGCATATCTGTAGAGTTCCTTCCTAGAAATAATGTTATTGAATTTAATGATATATGTATTTCACAATTTGTTAGATATTTCTAAATCGTATTGCTAAAAGACTCTAAGAATTTATACTCCCCAAATCTATGCAGGATGTTTACCATATCCTTACCTTTTCTGAATAGCGCCCCTCCTTTTTCATTTTCATTAATTTAATAGATATAAGTCCTTGTCAGTTTTCATCTGTAAAACCTTTTTATCAGCTATTTTCATGTTTTCTGTAAAAGCTCATGTCAAACCAGCTGTGTCTTTGGAAACAGACCTTTAAGAATTTTTTGTCTTCTGCTCCTTCTTCCCCCACTTCCACCATAAAGGACTGTGTATTTTCAAAGGAAGAAAAAACACAGAAAGATAGCTTGGAGCTACATTCCTTAGAGCTACATTCCTTTTTTAACAAGTCAGCTAAACATCTGCACCTTGGTCTTTGATCCCGCTCCTCTTCAGCATGCCTCAGGGGAGACTCTTCCTAAGTTAGCTCATCTGGCCTTTATGCCCTCTGATGACATTGCAAAAGAATAAAATAAACAAACACTTTGGGCTATCATCAACCAAACCACCCAAATTAATATATTGGAGGGCATATTTATTAGTACATTTGAAGATCTGTGGAATTATCAAGGTTAGCTTTTTTTAAAAAAAGATGCCCTTCCATAATACATAATAAGTGTGATATATCAAGGTAATTGGAACAAATTGCTGAATTTAATTTGTTTTTTATAATGAATCATAGTAATTCCTCACTTTTAATTTAAAATACCAAGATAAGAGCACTGATTACTGCATTTGTGGATGGTTTTGTTGCTAACTTAAGGTGGCATCATCAATTCAGGGACCTTTTTTTTTTTTTCTGGCTTCAAGGCTTATTTCTTTATAATTTTGGGGGGGTACAGGTGGATTTTGGTTTTATGGTTAAGTTCTTTAGTGGTGATTTTTGAGATTTTAGTGCACCCAATACGTAGTCTGTAATCCCTCACCTCCCTCCCAACATTCACCCCTCAAATCCCCAAAGTCCATTGTATCACTCTTATGCCTTTGCGTTCTCATAGCTTGGCTTCTGCATATAAGTGAGAACATAGGATAGTTGGTTTTCCATTCCTGAGTTACTTTACTTAGAATGATCTCCACCTGCACCCAATTTGCTGCAAAATACATTATTTTGTTCCTTTTAATAACTAAGTAGTATTCCATGGTGTATATATATATATATCACACTTTCTTTGTTTACTTGTTGGTCGATGGGCACATAGGTTGGTTCCATATATTTGTAATTGCAAATTGTGCTGCTATCAACATGTATGTGCAAGTGTTTTTTTCATATAATGACTTCTTTTCTTCTTTGTAGATACCCAGTAGTGGGATTGCTGAATGAAATGGTGGTTCTACTTTTAGTTCTTTAAGGAATCTCTATACTGTTTTCCATAGTGGTTGTACTAATTTGCTTTCCCACCAGCAGTACAAAAGTGTTCCCTTTTCACCACATCCATGCTAACATCTATTGTTTTTTGACTTTTTAATTATGACTATTCTTGCTAGAATACGGTGGTATCTCATTGTGGTTTTAATTTGCATTTCTCTGATAATTAGTGATGTTGAGCATTTTTTCATACATTTGTTGACTGTTTGGATATCTTCTTTTGAGAACAGTCTATTCATGTCCTTTCCTCATTTTTTGATGGGGTCATTGTTTTTTTCTTGCTGATTGGTTTGCATTCCTCATAGATTCTGGACACTAGTCCTTTGTCAGATTTCATCATTTGCATATATTTTCTCCCACTGGGTGGATTGTCTGTTTACTCTGCTGATTATTTCTTTGGCAGTACAGAAGCTTTTTGTTTAATTAGGTCTGATTTGTTTACTTTTGTTTTTGTTGCATTTGGTTTTGGGTTCTTAGTTATGAATTCTTTGCCTAAGCCAATGTCCAGAGAGTTTTTCTGATGTTATCTTCTAGAATTCTTATGGTTCAGGTCTTTAATTTAAGTCTTTGATCCATCTTGAGTTGATTTTTGTATTAGGTGAGAAATGGAGATTCAGTTCCATTCTTCTACATGTGGCTTGCCAATTTTCCCAGTATCATTTATTTAATAGGGTGTTCTTTTCCCAGTTTTTATTTTTGTGTACTTTGTTGAAGATCAGTTAGTTGGATCTGACTTTACACCTGGGTTCTCTATTCTAGTCCTTGATCTATGTGCCTACTTTTTACCAGTACCATACTGTTTTAGTAACTATAGCCTCGTAGTATAATTTGAAGTCAGGTGATGTGATGCCTTCAGATTTGTTCTTTCTGCTTAGTGTTTATTTAACTATGTGAGTGAGTTCTTTGGTTCCATATGATTTTTAGGATTGTTTTAACTCATTCTGTCAAGAATGATGCTGGTATTGAAGGGAATTGCATTTGAGTCTGTAGATTGCTTTGGGCAGTATGGTCATTTCACAATATTGATTCCTTCCATCCATGAGCATGGGATGTGTTTCCATTTATTTGTGTCATCTATTATTTCTTTCAGCAGTGTTTTGTAGTTTTTCTTGTAGAGATCCTTTACTTCCTTGCTTAAGTATATTCCTAGGTATTTTATTTTATTTCTTTTTTGCAGCTGTTGTAAAAGGGATTGAGTTCTTGATTTGATTCTCAGTTTGTCATTGTTGGTGTATAGCAGTGCTACTGAATTGTACACATTGATTTTGTAACCCGAGACTTTACTGAATTCATTTATCAGATCTAGGAGCTTTGTAGATGAGTTTTTAGGGATTTCTAGAGATGCAGTCATATCAGTGGCAAACAGCAACAGTTTGACTTCCTCTTTTCCAATTTGGATGCACTTTATTTCTTTCTTTTGTCTGATTGCGCTGGGTAGGACTTCTAATACTATGTTGAATAGAAGTGGTGAAAGTGGGCATTATTGTCTTGATCCAGTTCTCAGGGGGATGCTTTCAACTTTTCCCTATTCAGTATGGTTTTGGCTGTGGGCTTGTCATATACGACTTTTATTACTTTGAGGTAAGTCCTTGGCATGCTTATTTTGTTGAGGGATTTTTATCATAAAGGAATGCTGGATTTCATTAAATGCCTTTTCTGCATCTATTGAGATGATCATATGTTTTTATAAATTCTGTTTATGTGATGTATCACACTTATTGACTTATGTATGTTAAACTATCCTTGCATCAATTTAGGGGCCTAATTACCATAACCTTTCCACTGTCGGGTTATGCTCATGTTGAATCTGAATTGACAAGCAAAATTTGAAGTCATCAAAAGGGTGAAACATTATGATGTAAGATATCATTAACAACAATTATATTGATTTTATAGCTAGCTCTGATTAATCCAAATACTTAGTTGAGTTTTCCTGAATTTATTTTGTCCTCTACATTAATTTTATACAATATTTCTCTTAGACCAGATGCAAGGGAGCATGGGGATACAGAAAGAGTGTGAAACAGGCAGCTGTTGTGAACTGTTTAGCAATTGTGCTGAGAGTCAAACATTGCAATTAAACTCACAGAAAGAACTTAATGAATTGCAGTTTAAAATTTTATCTCTTCTTGTTTCTTCTCACAAAAAAATAAGGGAATCGAAAATTATAAAAATGTTAAGTTGGTTTTTTACTCATGAATCCAATTAGAAATTATGCAGAGTTAAGAAAAAACACATTTAACTACTAAACAAAATTGTTTTCATAGCCTTTTAATATCTTTTCCTTCAAAGGAACTTCTTTTTAGGCCTGGTTCTTAGTATTCAATATTATACACTTCCATTAGTTTAGTTATTATTGATGTAGGTATTTACATGAAAATACAAGCTTGATTGTTTGTGAAACCAGGTTGTTAGTTTGTTACTTTTCATTCATTGTCTCAATCCCTAAAATAGTGTGTTTAGCTGCAGTAGACAGATTTATGGATTCAGGTACACAGTGAGCGGATGAGAGAGATGCATTCTAAATCAACTAAAATCCAATTTTTATTCAAATATTCTCTGAAATACAAATCTAATTTTTAGATTTTTTTTTTATAAGCAGTGCCATGTTTTTTTCTGGAGTATGAGATACATTCTATGATTTGAAATAGTAAAAAGTTTTATTTTCTAAACAGAAGAATAATATTCATGAAGGGGCTTTGTTATAACATAATAAACACTGATGGTCTCTTCTGGATTATTGACCTTGGTGTCGTCATTTTTAATCATACTCTGCACTTTTATCCTGTAGTTATTTTATTCCTCTTTATTAAAAATAGTTTTAGATATTAAAATTTGAATACAATTGTCTACCTAAAATGTTTATTTAGTAATCTCTAACCTTTGACATTGAATACTTCAATTATCATTAATAAGGACAATGTCAGATTCCTTTCAAATTACATACTGTTAAGAAATCTAAGATAATTTCTTAGGTAGCATCATTATTATTTCAGTTATTATTATTTGTGAAATGGGTATATTCACTTTTACAGACTTGTAGAATACATACTTCCATATTCTCAGCAGCTCACACTAAGTATCTGAAGACAGAATCATAAATTTCAATTTGCTTCTTTTGCTTTTTAGTCCTCTATGTCTCTCAAGTGTTATGACACTTCACTTCCCCATCACCTTAACTCAGAAACAAATATCTACAAAGTTTCCCACATCTCTTTGATTGGCAGATGAAGGGGGAAAACAGATCACAAACTTCGTTGCACACTGAGTCCCTGCTAAGCCACTAGAATTTCATGTCAACATGAAATCTTGGTCTATGCTTTTATCAGAAAATTGAGTGTGTTAGAAACTTGGAGGTCTACAGACTGTCATTTTTTTCCTTTGAAGAAAGGCCAAACTCTAATCCAGCCAGTCCAGGTGAGCTTATACTAATTTTCCTGGGTATCACTTTAATTGTTTATTTGTATGATTTGTTTGTTCAAAGAGACGTAGTTTTAAAATATTTTTGTAGGTCTGAACACAGAGTGGCCATTGAGTAAGTACGGACTAATTAACCATTTGGAGCATGATTTTCTACCCTTTTTTTCTTCCAAATTTCTTAGCAAAATTAAAACATAATGAAAAAATATAACTTTAAATACAGAGTGTGACAAACTGGAATACAAACCCTCACATCTGTCTCTCTCAGACCTTATCAATTTGCGATCTTACTCTCTCCACGAGTCATACAGCAATGATCAGATAAAACAGATGGACCAGGCTTTCTGGAATAAGAAAACATGCTTTTGTATTGCCTCTACTAGAATTTGTCTCAGCTGAACTCTATATCTTCATTGTAGTTACTTGGAGGAAAGGCAAAATCAAGATTAAAAGCACAAACTGCTTGTTTTTTTCATATCTTAAGAGAAAGGGAGTATGAGAGAAGGTAATAGGAAAGAGAGTAAGTGGACAGGAACTTCTAGGAAAGAAATTCAGTAAGGAATAAATGTTTGGGAAAAAGTCAGCCCAATTGCAAAGAAGTGGTTGCAGATAATTGAGGCATTGTATAGTAGTGGCAAAGAATTTGGGTTCTGGCATTAATTGTACAGTTCAGATCCTGGATCTGCCTCTTGCTAGCATAACCTGTTTTCATTTCTGTGAAACAGGAATATAAATAACAATGCCTATTTCATAGAATGGCTGTGAGGGTTAACTAAATTTCATATAGTTAACACTAAATGCTAGCTATTAATTTTATGAAAAATCTCAAAGTTCTAATATGTCTAAGCTCATCATATTGTTGTAGTAATTGCCCTAGTTATGAGAGACATGAAGAAAAAAGTATGTATTCAAATTTACAAAGCCAATGAAAATCACTTTCTTACAGTTCATTTCTGTTTGAGGATAACCCCAGGGTACTTCTTTCAGTCCAGACAGCCCTGTTCACTCCAACCCAAACTCAACCCTAAATCTAAATCTTGTTTGAAAAATTTTTTAAAAGCACTATCTGCCTATCATAAGCTAATCTTAAAGACTAAAGTGGGCTTCTTGATACTACTTATTGTAGAGGCTAGTTGAGTATCAGTAAGTTCCTTCATCAACAGGCCCTATACAGATTTTTTTTTTTTTTTTTTTTTTTTTTACTTAAAAATACTTGAACAATTGAAATAATTCTGTAAAACATTTAACTTAGTTTTATAAAATTGGTGGCAGGCTGGGCATGATGGCTCACACCTGTAATCCCAGCACTTTGAGAGGCTGAGGCAGGTGAATCTCTTGAGCCCGGGAGTGTGAGACCAGCCTGGGCAATATAATGTGCCCGCATCTCCATAAAAATTAAAAAATATAATAGTTGGGTGTGGTGGCACATGTGTGTTCTCCCAGCTACTCAGTGGGCTAAGGTGCAGGGATTGTTAAACCCAAGAGGTTGAGGCTGCTGTGAGCCATGATGATGCTACTGACGTGCAGTCAGCCTGGCAACAGAACGAGACCTCTTCTTAAAAAAAAAAAAAAAAAAGTGTCATTGCATTGGATATGTTGCTTCAGGGAGCACATTTTGCCAGAACATGCAACACTATAAAGTTTTTTTTTCCATTAATCCAATTTCTTATTCAAAAATGAAATATACATGTCTAGGATTTTTATAATGCTTTTTGTTGTGGCACCCAAGTACTTTCATTTATCAAATTAGTGGAAAGCTAAACCCTGCGGTGCTGAGTAGGGTTAAATCTAATAAAAACAAAGCCATTCTGCCGTCTATAAATATTTTCACATGGAACATTATCATATCGAAACTGAACTCATCTAAAGTAAGATCTAGAAAACAAACTTTTAGGAATATTAAGAAGACTGTCATAAACATTGATTTGGTTAAGGTTTGATTCTCATTTTTGTACATTTAAAATGTATACTTGGGCTGGGCACAGTGGGTCACGCCTGTAATCCCAGCACTTTGAGAGGCCGAGGTGGGCGGATCACCTGAGGTCGGGAGTTTGAGACCAGCCTGACTAACATGGAGAAACCCCGTCTCTACTAAAAATACAAAAATTCACCAGGCGTGGTGGTGCATGCCTGTAATCCCAGCTACTTGGGAGACTGAGACAGGAGAATCGCTTGAACCCGGGAGGCAGAGGTCACAGTGAGCCAAGATCGTGCCATTGCACTCAAGAGCAAAACTCCATCTGGAAAAAAAAAAATGTATACTTGGAAAGCATAGAGATGTCTAGTTACATACTTTATGATGGTGATTTCGTTGCCAGTTTATGTTATGCTGCAGATAAGTTTTTTCAGAGTCCTCCATTTCAAAGTCAAAGGAAACTCTTCAGGTATGTCTCATCATCAGGGCTAGCACTAATCTTGCCAAATATTGACACTCTGTTGGTATTGGGCAGTTTCATAGCTACGTTGCTTGGTTACAGTGTGCACTTTTAGCCACACACAGTGAAAACTGAAAGAACTGAGTGATGCAACAGCAATGAATTTTTGTAAAACTATTATTAATACTAGAAAAACAACTTTACATCTTTCCCTCCTGATGATGTGCTAATAATTTCCTCTTTAAACATATAACTTTTCTTTGAAACTTAGAAACTTTTGTAGGAACAAAATTTTATCATCTACGTCTGTGAAATTATTCTTTTGTAAACAACACACTTTGCTATTTCTAAAATAGTTTCATAGTTGAGGGCAATTAAAAGGTTGGGGGCTGGGAGCAGGAGAAACAGAAATACATAAAAACAGTAGCTCACCAAAGGCAGGAGGTAGTAGGGTGGGAAAAAGTTTGTCACTGACATTGCTTAGAATTGCTAGTGTATGGTGATATTAAAATGTAGTTTGCATATGCACAAGATATATTACTATATTTAAGTTCTGTACAGACAGTGTACCCCTCTACTGCCTGTACTGGTTGGAGCTTCATTGCCCCACCCTTGATACATCACTAACCCACATTACAGGAAGGACTAATGAAAGATAAATTTATGTTAATATAAAGAAGGAACTCTCTTCTGACCCAACAGAGAAGAGGATTATTGTGAACCAGGAGAAAATGGCATGGGTTACTCAAGGAATTCGTCTTCCAGCATGTAGAGTATTTGCTATGTGCAAGTACTTTAGAGTTTTATTTCTAACATTTAGAAGTCTCCTTCAAAGTGGTTGTTACCTATCTATCATGAGAAAACTGAGACCCAGAGAGTTGATAGTTTTGCAAGGAGTCACAGCTAGCTAGCTAGTGGTGATTCTGGGATTCAAACTCCAGTCTATATGACTCAAGAGTTCACTATCTTCCTACTAGGCAGGCATTACGTCTCTGGCACCTACCTCATTTTAAATGGGATTTTGATGGACAGTGCTTACATTTTCGGTTTGGGGTTGATTATTTTGTTAGCTTATTTTGATTATGTCACATATATTTTCTAACTATTGGTTAGAAAAAAGATTAGCAATTTTGCATACCTTTTTGATAAGGTGTTCTTGAGTTGCACGAAGATAAGCTAGCCTCCTTGTGAAGTTGTATTTTGGAGTAGTATTATTGTGTGAAAAAATATAGAAATCAATCTTCAAAGTCTAGAGAAATTAGAAAGTTTTGTTGATTTGTAAAAACTGGATTCAGTAAGAATGAAGAATAAAAAGTTGAGGAATCATATCTCTTGTCTCCAGTTATTTTTTTTTACTGTTACTTTTGACATTTCACTGATCCCCAGGAATCCAGAGTGTGTGAAGGAAAGAAAGGATAGAAAATAAGGCAAAAGTCAAAGTTTACAATTACTTCATGCAGTAGAATTTTGTTTGAGGAAGTACCTAGATAACACCTAATAAGGTTAGATCATAAATTCATAGTGCAGTTTTGGGTTGGGCAGGTTGGGACCTTATTAGTGGGTGTGAAGGAAAGGAAATCTGACATGGGAAGGTCAGATACTGAGAAATAACCCGAACCTCTGGTAGACCCAGAAATTTAATAAGCATTATACAATCCAGTATTCAAAGAAGTATGCTAAACTCAGGTTCTGAAAAACTAGTATCAGTAATCGTGATAATAATGAATCAACTACTTAATGGGCCTTCTAAAGGACAGGTGCTTTTATGGTCCTCACAGCAACAATCCAAGGAAGGTTTTATAATTCTTTACAAGTGAGCTGCAGAAGGTCGAATAGTTTTCTCAAGGTCACATGAATCATAAGTGAAGGTATTTATATCTGAATTGCATTTGTGCATCTCAAAACCTGCCCTCATTCTAGGATATATTACTTGGCAAGATCTTAATTCACTGAGTAGTTCATGGGCATGGGATGCTAGAATTTTAAAGATGCAGCAAAGTTTGGAATCAGGCATCTGTCTGCATTGCCATTCAGGTAGTTGAACCACTTTTAAGAAAAGCAAGAAGACAAGACAGAAAAGGGCTCAGAGTTTAGCCCATGGTGAAAGAAGGTCAAGAAGGGTTAGGTTGGATGACAATGTTTGAGGCAAGTGCACCAGGGCTTCAGGACGTGTTCCATAACCAAAGTGTGAACTAGAATGCATATTGGTAAATCAAGGCAGAAGCATAGTCCTGATACCAACATGGAAAGAATGAGAGGAATATTATTGTTGGATGGGCATCCCAACTACATTTTTGAGTTCTAGATACCAACAGCTAGTGGATCTGAATCTGTTTGTCAAGATTAATTTAAAGAGGAGTGGGAGAAATTCATTGTATAATTTACAAAGTTCGCTTTGTGCAACTGAACCAGATTTGAAATTGGTAAGAAAGGAAAACAAGCCTTATGCACATCCCCATCAGAGTTTTGTTAGTTCTCTGTAATGAATTCATAATAACAGCTGTAGAAAACACGTGTAAGATGGTATTACTCTCTGTATGTGTACATGTGTGTCTAGTTTTCTTTGATACTCCCATATATACTTGTTTCCTGTGGATCTTTGCTGTTCTAGTAAATTATTCTCATCTTGACATCTGATTTCTCTGTCATTCACAGCTTTTGGAAAGATGGTAGAGTAAAATAGGGACATTTTCCAAGTGCATATTTTAGTAGTACTAGGACATATGTATTGGGAAGTCTCATGAGATGTTAGTACTAACTCATGCAATTTGGCAGGCATAACTTTTTTATATTCTAAAATATAATGCTGCTAACTGGATTTTATGAAATCCTTCTGTCTTTTCTGCTTCTGAAACATAAAATGACAGCTAAAGTAACACTTCCTAAACAAGATGTTTCGAGGATTTAAATGTGATTGTTTATGAATATTCTGTCAGGAGTAATCTTGTATAAATTTGGATTTTTTTTTTACTTTGACACATGATTGATTTTTTTCCTCTAACATTAGGCTTCAAGCAATATTAGAGAATGAAAAAGGGTAACAACTTGACTGACTGAAATGTTGTTTGGTTTACTTTCATAACAGATTGTTTATTAAAGTCTTCAAGAAACCTGTTTTATAACTTGAGGTTATAGTATTGCTAGGAACTTTCTTTAAAATTTTTATCAGTTATTATTTTCTAAATACATAGAGTATGGCACTTGATTTGGTAAGTATGTATTATAATATGAATGGAAACCCTTAGGAATCATGGGGTTGAACAAACTGATGTTCACAGTAAATGTGCAGGTGAGTTTTAGGTTATGCTATTGATTTTGAATTCAATGATAAAATGCTGTGTTATCTTTGTCATTGTTTTTTAACAATATAAAACTGGAGTTTTGCCCTGTGAGTTCAAGAATGGTGTTTCATTTGCTCCTGTTTCTCTTGATCCTACAGCACAGTGCTTGGCCGTTGGAAGGTGCTCCATAAATCGTTGTTGAACTGTGGTTTTCTAAGTAGAAAAATCTCAATGGTATGATAGTAGTTAGCCTAGTGACCATCGCTACCATGAGCTGCTTTATTTAGTAAGCCATGGTATTTTCCTTCTCAGCTGAATGCTGCTGCTGATTCAAAGTAATAAAGGCGAGAGATTCTTCCTGACATGCAGAATGAGACAAAGAATTAACCAAATCTTGTCATCAATCAGTCATCAAATATGCTTCATGATTCTGCTTTACTCATTGAGTGTCTATGTTGCACTGTAATTACCAAATGGTCTTATTTATCATTTAGTGCTAAACGAATGCATCCACCTTTTATACTTAAGCTTAAGAGTATAAGTTTCCACATATTGGAAACCACCTCACTGTATTTACTGGGCAAGTGGACACATTTGTTTTATGATTGTTTCTAACTTGTTCTTCAGGGTAGCCATCAACTTCCTAGAAGCATTGGTTGCAGATACAAGACTTCAGTAGTTGTAGATACAAAAAGTGCCCTGGATTTCAACAGTGCTCATTGGTCCTGCCTTTCGTTCTTCTTCCTTCCTTCTTACCTTCCTTCCCTCTCTTTTTCTTTTCTTCTTTTCTACAGTTCATTGTTTTGTTGTACATAGTCTACATAGTTTTGTAATGTAGTTTAGCTATTTATAGTTTTAGTAAGTGAGTTTAATTCTAAATATCTGCTCCTTTTTATTTTCATTTTTTAATAGTGTCTCACTCTGTTGCCCAAGCTGGAGTGCAATAGTGCAATTATAGCTCACTGCAGCCTCAAATTCCTAGGCTGAAGAAATCATCACACCTCAGCCTCCTATGTAGTTGGGACTACAAGTGTACACCACCCCACCTGGTTATTTTTTAAAGTTTGTATTCAGACTGGGTCCCAATATGTTGCCCAGGCTGGTCTTGAACTCCTGGCTTCAAGTGATCCTCCCACCTCAGCCTCTCAGAGTGCTGGGATTATAAGTGTGATCCACTGTGCCTGGCCTCTGCTCTCTCCTTCTTTTTAACTCTTATGTATGGTTCTTTAGTGAATAGCCATAACTTTTCTTTATAGCTTTGGTAGGCACAACTTTGGCTTTGAGAGGACCTTTGCATCTATGACTACTGAAGTCTTGTATCTGCAACCAGTGCTTCTAGGAAGTTGATGGTTATGCCACACATCCTGGGCTACCCTGGAGAAAAAGTTAGAAACAATCATAAAACAAATGTATCCATTCGTCCAGCAAATACCATGAGGTTTCAATATGTGGAAAGCGTTGTGCAGATGCTGTTACAAGAGAGAGTTGAATCAAGATAATAATGTGTATTTTCCTACAGTGTATTGACATTGAACCAAAGACTGGACTTCCAAATTGATCTTTATAGTCTGTTAAAACATATATTCTTAAAGCTGAAAGTTATTTTTTATGCCTAATGAGGTGTTATTTGAATAAAATAACAAAAAAGAATATATACAGATTATTTTATTTATATATTTGATAACATATTTGATAGAAGGAAAAATTTGCCCAAGCATGAGATTATATCCAGATTTTTTTTTTTTACCATTAAGAACATCTATGTAGAATTTTTTCCAGGATTGCAGCATAATATTAATAATAGAATCCATATCCTTTATTGTGTGCCTATTATAGCCAGGAAGTTTGCAAATATTTAACTGGAGAAACAGATTAGTATAGAGGTTATGATTATGGTCTTTGTAGTTGAATGTGAATTCAAATTCCCGTGTTCTTGTTTATTACTGGTGTGGAAATTATTAAGTTTTGTAAGCATAGATTTCCTTCTCTGTAAAAAGAAGATGATAGTATCTTCTCTTTAAAATTATTGTGTGGTTAACTGGTAGTAGCCATGTAACGTCACATTATATATAATGTGTGATATATATAATGTGAATATCTTATGATATATGTATATATATTATGTGTGTAAAATAAAACATGTATGTAATATCTCATGTTGTTTCCTTTCAGTTCTCATTTCATTTCTATGGTCCAGGTACCTGCCCTCCAAGAGTTTTGAAATTTGGCTAAGGTCACCAACTGGGTTGCTGGGACTCAAACCCAGTTCATTCAGATTCAAAATCCACACCCTTTCTAATCTACCATACTGCTGTGTGTCACAGTCATTTCTCTCCCTACCACAGCATGACAAAGCAGTGTGCTGATGGTGATTATTATTTTCAGTCCCTCAAAGGGGCTTTTATCTGAAAATGTTCTCCCAGAAGTCTTACTATATTCTTTTTTTTTAAATTTGTACTCACTTAGGTTCATGCTGGTTAGTATTATGCTCCAAATTAGCCTATATTCTTAGCCTATAAACCTGATTTCTGTTCTGAGAAAAAAATACCATATAACTATTCATATAAAGGGAATCTATACTAGTTTTTGTTAAATGTAAGCAAGAAAGGTTGTTGTTTCCGTAGGGAAAAAAAAAAACAATGTGTGAATTTGATTCAATACCTGCATTGCATTTAGGTCTTTCCAGGCTGGATATTTGGAGAAAGAAGGAAATATCACTATAGTTTTTACAAAGAGAACTACAAGGGACCCTATGCTGTAATAGCAGAATCAGATTGCTTTATTTAAATCCCATCATTATTTATCCAATAGTTCCAAACTTCAAAGTGTTAAATCAATTGTGCTGTGTGATCAAAAGTAATTTGTTGCTAAAAAAAAATAAGGTACTCGTTTTCAGATGATTTACTTTTAATTAAAAATTATTTTGTAGATTAAATGTGATTCCAGGTTATTACAGTATTAATAGCATTGTCATGTATTTGTGTTTGTATATTTTCTCTGGGAAGAAAGAGATGGAATTACATATAGAGTCATAGGTATGCTCAAAAAAGTGAATTTCCTTTTTTTTTTTTTTTTTTTGAGACGGAGTCTGGCTCTGTTGCCCAGGCTGGAGTGCAGTGGCGCGATCTCGGCTCACTGCAAGCTCCGCCTCCCGGGTTCACGCCATTCTCCTGCCTCAGCCTCCCGAGTAGCTGGGACTACAGGCGCCCACAACCGCGCCCGGCTAATTTTTTGTATTTTTAGTAGAGACGGGGTTTCACCGTGGTCTCGATCTCCTGACCTTGTGATCCGCCCGCCTCGGCCTCCCAAAGTGCTGGGATTACAGGCGTGAGCCACCGCAAAAAAGTGAATTTCTTATGTGAATGCCACCACCTCATTAGTTTCCATCAGAAAAAAAAACTAAACTAATTCAGTAAAATAACTTTGGGTAACAACCATGTGCTGAAATATGTATACACACACACACACACATATATATACACACATACACACACACATATATATATACACACACACACACGGTCCCCAAGTTACAATAGTTCAACAAGATTTTTCTTTACCATGGTGCAAAATCAATATGCATTCAGTAGAAAGAAAAGCAGTATGATATGCTCTCCTGATGCTGGGCAGTGGCCACAGCTCCCAGTCAGCCACAGGATCACTGGGTAAACAACTGATACTCCAAAGTGTACTGTGTTGCCAGATTATTTTGCCCAACTATAGGCTAATGGAAGCATTCAGAGCACAATAAAATAGGCTAGAGTTAACTATGACTTTCCTTAGGTAAGGTATTTAAATGTGTTTGTCTTACAGTGTTTTCAACATATGGTTGATTTATCAGGATGTAACCCCACTGCAAGTTGAGGAGCATTTTGTAACATATTTCATCAATCACTACATATCTGTATTTATCTATATCTGTTAATACACCACACACACATGCACACATACACATACACATACACATACACAAAAACACACAGAGAGAAATGCTGTGAGCAATGGGAGACTACTAGTGTCTGAAATACTTCATTTCTGAAGAAAACAAAAGAAAATCCTGTTTGTTTCTTTTTTCACCTTTTCTTTTAGATTCAAGAGTTACATGTGCATGTTTGTTACCTGGATATATTGTGTGATGCTGAGGTTAAGGGTACAAATGATCCCGTCACCCAGGTACTGAGCATAGTACCCAACAGTTCATTTTTCAGCTCTCAAGACATCCTTCTTCCTTCTCTCCTCTAATAGTCACCAGTGTCTGTTGTTGCCATCTTTATGTCCATGAGTACCCAATGTTTAGCTCACACTTATAGGGAAGAATGTGTGGTGTTTGCTTTCTGTCCCTGCATTAATTTGCCTAGGGTATTGGTCTCCAGCTATATCCAAGTTGCTGCAAAGGGCATGACTTTATTCTTTGTTGTGGCTGTGTAGCATTCCATGGTGTGTATGTACCACATTTTTTAATATCTAATCCACTGTTGATGAGCAGCTAGGTTAGCTCCATGTCTTCACTATTCTGAATGATGCTGCAATGAACATGGAGTGCATGTGTCTTTTTGGTAAAATGATTTGTTTTCTTTTGGGTTTATGCCCAGTGATGGGATTGCTGAGTCCAGTGGTAGTTCTAAGTTCTTTGAGAAAACTCCAAACTGCTTTCCACAGTGGCTGGAACTAGTTTACATTCTCACCAACATTGTATAAGCATTCTTCCCTTTCTTCCACAGCCTGGCCAACCTCTGTTGTTTTTTGACACTGTTGTAAGAGCCATTCTGACTAACGTGAGATGTTATCTCATTGTGCTTGTGATCTGCATTTCTCTGATGATTACTGGTGTGAAGGATTTTTTCATGTATGTTGGCTAGTTTAGAAGTGTCTGTTCATGTCTTTTGCTCATTTTTTAATTGGGTTTTTTGCTTGTTGGTTTAAGTTCCTTGTAGATTCTGGATATCAGACTTTCGTCAGATGCATAGTTTGTGAATATTTTCTCCCATTCTCTAGGTTGTCTGTTCACTCTATTGATAGTTTCTTTTGTTGTGCACATGCTCTTTAGATTAATTAGGTCCTACTTATCAATTTTGTTTTTGTTATGATTACTTTTGAGGATTTAGTCATAAATTATTTCCCAAGGCCAATATCCAGAATGGTGTTTTCAAGGTTTTCTTCTAGGATAATTATAGTTTGAGGTCTCATACTTAAATCTTTAATCCTTCTTGATTTAATAATTTTTGTATATGGTGAAAGGTAGGGGTCAAGTTTCATTCTTCTGCATGTGGCCAGCCAGTTATTCTAGCACCATTTGTGAAATAGATGCTATTAAATAAAATGCTATTCAGTAAATTTCCCCATTGCTTATTTTAGTCAACTTTGTCCAAGATCAGATATCTATAGATGTGCAGCTTTATCTCTGGGCTCTCTATTCTGTTCCATTGGTCTGTGTGTCTGTTTTTGTACCAGTGCTATGCTGTTTTGGTTAGTCTTATACTAAAAAGTCAGGTAATGTGATGCCTCTGGCTTTGTTCTTTTTGCTTAAGATTGCTTTGACTCTTCAGGCTCTTTCTGGGTTCCCTAGGAACTTTAGAATAGTTTTTCCCAATTCTGTGAAAAATGACGTTAGTAGTTTGATAGGAATAGCATTGAATATTTAGATTGTTTTGGGCAGTGTGCCCATTGTAATGATTTTGATTGTTCCAATGCATGAGTATGGAATGTTTTTTCTTTTGTTATGTTCTATGATTTCTTTTGAAGTGTTTTATGGTTCTCCTGGTAGATATATTTCACTGCCTTGGTTAGATTTATTCCTATATATATTTATTTTTTGTGTGTCACTCTTGTGAATGGGATTGCATTCTTCATTTAGCCCTCAGCTTGAACGTTACTGGTGTATAAACATGCTACTGATTTTTGTACATGATTTTGTATCCTGAAACTTTGCAGAATTTATCAGTTCCAGGAGCCTTTTAGTGTAGTATTTAGGATTTTCTAGGTACAGAATTGTATGGTCCGTGAAGAGAGATGGTTTGACTTATTTTCCCATTTGGATGCCTTTTATTTCTTTCTCTTGCCAAATTGCTCTGGCCAGCTCTTCCAGTACTATGTGGAATAGGAGTGGTGAGAGTGGGCATCCTTGACTTGTTCCAGTTCTCAAGAGGAATGTTTCCAGTTTTTGCCCATTCAGTATGATGTTGGCTGTGAATTTGTCATAGATGGCCCTTATTATTTCGCGGAGTGTTCCTTCAACGCCTAGCTTCTTGTGAGTTTTATCAGGAAGGGATGCTGGAGAAAATCTTGTGTTTGGGGGATTGTTAAATAGAATTAGTTTAAGGAATGACATTATTAGAGATGATTTTAGCAATGCAACACTTTTAAGGGCATGCTAATTTCATGATTACTACAGAACAATTTTGGAAACAGATAAATTAATAATAAATGGTGGCATTGAGGCTGGAAAACAATTATTTGCATTTTGACTACTTTGTTATGAGTCACTTACTTAGTTATCATACTCCAAAATAGGAGCTACTTTTATTCCTGAGACTTTAGTTTTCATTTTATGTGACTATAAATATATGTAACTATAAATACATTTTTGCCAAGTTCTTACCATGTAAAACTGCCTTTCTGATGCTATGCAATATGTACTGTAATATATTGCTCTTAATTAACGTTTGAGAAATTAGTGACATTAAAACATATAACCCAAATGGAAAAGAAACTCCTTTTATCAGGTTGTTTCATTATTAATGATTCTTGTTTACTTCTATTTCAGGACGCAAATCAATTTCACAGTGGCTATTGATTTTACAGCATCAAATGGTGAGTGGTTTGGTTATCCCCTGATAAAAATCATCAGCAATTACATGAAATATAAATTTATATTTTCATGAGTGTTAATTTATTCCTATATTCATATACTTCTGAAGCTTTCCATATAAAATATACATAAATTTTTCTTTCTTTTTAATGTTGTGAAATACTTCAGATATACAAAAGGCTAGAAATAATATAAGAAAAATGCTAATAGTATCATTCAGATTATATATTGAAATATTATCATTGTTTTACATGTGTTTAAAAGAATACAAATTTTAGATGTACTGAAGCCTATTGTATATCTCTGACCCATTCTCCTACCCTCTGCTCTTTTCTTTATATAACTCTAATTCTGAAGTGTATCAAGTGATAATCCTCATTTTTATAGTACTTTTGTATGTATGAATTTATATAAATATAATTCAACAATATCTGTCCTTTATAAAGTTGGTTCACATTTACTCAATTATTAATTTTTAATAATTACTCATGTTAACACATTAATATCTAATTCACTTAGAGGGACTGATATGTAACAGTCCATGTATGGATATTCATAATTTATGTATTAACCCTTTTAAGAAAAAAAGATAGTGGACTTTTATGTTGAAGCGACTTTATTTCAAACAGAACAATCATTTGAAATTAGTTATTATGTATCATCAGAATGTGAACCTCATTATGTAACTTTTACCAGAAGTTGCCACTAGTTTATATTTGTCTATTTTTTCTTTCAAATGGCTTATTATATCTATGGATCCCACCTTATATTGTCTTTATTTCATATTTATCTCACAATGATTCACATTTTACAAAATAAAAGAAATTTTAGGGAAGAAAGTACCTTAGAAATCACTTAATTGAACCCTCCTCTTATACAAGTGAGGACTCTCAGATCCAGGAAATATTTTTACTAATAAACACACTTGGCTTGTTAGTTCTAGAGTTAGAACTACAGATAAGACCAGACTCTAATTCAGCTTTCACTGCATGTCACGTTCATTCTCCAACAGTGTGGTTTCCATTAATCATTTTTACTCGTGTTTTATTCAGCATAATACAGAACATAGAAATAATACCTAAGGCCAGGCATGGTGGCTCATGCCTGTAATACCAGCACTTTGGGAGGCTGAGGGGGGCGTATCACCTGAGGTCAGTAGTTTGAGACCAGCGTGGGCAACATGGTGAACCCCATCTCTGCGAAAAATGCAAAAGTTAGCCAAGCATGGTGGTGCACACCTGAAGTCCCAGCTACTCAGGAGGCAGAGGCAGGAGAATTGCTTGAAGCCGAGAGGCAGAGGTTGCAGTGAGCCAAGATTGCGCCACTGTACTCCAAACTGGGCGACAGTGAGACTCCATCTCAAAAACAAAACAAAATAAAACAAGCAAACAAAAAGAAATAATACCTAAAATCCAACGCTTTAAAATACTATATTTTGTTCACTGATAAATACTAGCACAACTATTAAGATAAGAAAGAATTTATTCAATAAAAAGACAAACATTTTTGATTTGAGAAGAAACATTGACTTGAGAAGAAACAGATAATCATAGTAGACCTATAACAAGTAAAATGACTGAATTAGTGATTTTTAGAAGACTATCCACAATGTTAATCCCCAGGGCCAGGGAGCTTCATTGGTGAATTCTAACAAATATCTAAAGAGGAATTAATTCCAATTCTTCACAGACTCTTCTGAAATATGAAAGAAGGTTACTTCCCAGCTCATTTTGTGAGGTTAATATTATCTTGATACCAAGAGAATTACACACCCTAACAAAGTAAGATTTGTCCTTGCAATGAGAGGATTTTTAATATTGAAAAATCAAATAACATAACACACCTGTATTAGTCTTCTTTCATGCTGCTAATAAAGAGATACCCAAGACTGGGTAATTTATGAAGGAAAGAGGTTTAATTCACTCACAGTTCTATATGGCGAGGGAGGCCTCACAATCATGACAGAAGGAGAATGAGGAACAAAGTTATGTCTTACATGGTGGCAGGCAAGAGAGCATTTGCAAGGGGACTCCCCTTTATAAAACCATCAGATCTTATGAGACTTATTCACTATCATGAGAATAACATGGGAAAGACCCACCCCTATGATTCAATTCCCTCCCACCGGGCCTTTCCCATGGCACATGGGAATTATGGGAGCTACAGTTCAAGATAAAATTTGGGTGGGGACACAGCCAAACCATTATCAACACCCTTTCGATAGAAGAAAACACTGAAACCACACAATCATCTCAATTGATGCAGAAAACACATTTTACAAAGTCCAGTGCACTTTCATGTTAAAAACACTCAACAAACTAGAAATAGAAAGGGATTTCCTAATCCAATGAGGGAATCTATGTAAAGTCCACAAATAACATGATACTTAGTGGTGAAAAGCTTGACATTTTCCTCCTGAGATAAAAAACAAGACACAAAGGTATGCTCCCACCTCTTCTATCCAACATTATACTGGAGGTTGTAGCCAAGGCCATTAGGCAAGAAAACTAAAAATATCCAGATAAGAAGGGGAAAAATAAAAGTATCCTTATTGCAGATGGCATGATCTTGTATACAGAAAACCCTAAGGAATCCACTGAAAATCTACTATAACCAATAAATAAGTTCAGCAAGTTTTCAGGATAGAAGATCAATATATAAAACTCAGTTCTTTTATGCACTTCCAAGAAACAATTAGAAAATGAAATTCAGAAAACAATTTATCATAGTATCAAAAGGAATATTATACTTATGAATAAATGTAACTGGCAATTCTTCTTCTGGAAATATATGTAATACAGAATTACCTGCACTCACGGAAAATGCCATAGTTCATAGTAATTTGTAAAAAAAAAAAAAAAATCAGAAAGCTTCATAGAGTATACCAGCTGGGTACTGGTAAAATAAACTGTGGTTCAGCCACAGAATGAAACACTATGCAGCCACCAAAAGGAAAGAATGAGGGAAAAGAAGGAAGGAAGGGAGGGAGGGAGGGAGGGAGGGAGGGAGGGAGGGAGGGTAGGGGAAAAAGAGAGAAGAAAGGAAAGTGGACCATTCTTTCTACTAATATGGAAAGACTTCTAAGATATATTGTTAAATGAAAAGACCAAAGTAGAGAACAGAGTTATCAGTTATCAGTGTGCTGCCCTTTATGTAAAAATCGGGGCACATAACAATATAAATGCATAAATATTAGAAGTATACATAATGAACTAACGGAAGGTGACTAGCACTAGTCAATTAGGTGAGCTAAGAACATTGGAGAGTAACTTCTTTATGGAAGTCTTTTTATAGTATACTGATTGTGAAATTGTGAATACCTGTTCATAAAATAAACAAATATGGTTAAAAGAATGGAAAACAAGAGAAGTGCAAAACTTAAAGTTCAACGACTCTGAAACAAGATAAGTGCAAACTAGTTTCTGAAAAAAAAAACAAAACATTGTTGAGATAAATTAAAAATCAAAATAAAGAGAAAAACCAGCCATGCTCATGGATTAGAAGACTCCACACTGTTAAGGTGGCACTATTCACCAAAGTGATCTACAGATTTAAAGCAATCTTTATCAAAATCTGAAAGGATGTTGTGGAAGAAATTCATATGGAAATTAACATGAAATTTATTTAAAGCAATCCTTATCAAAGTCTGAAAGGACTTTTTGGAGGAAATTCATATGGAAATTAATATGAAATTGCAAAGGACCCAAAAGAGCTAAAGCAAACTTGAAAAAGAACATTGAAGTAGGAGTCGTCATATTTCTCACTTTTAAAACTTACTACAAAGCAACAGTAATTAAGACGGTGTCCTATTGGCATAAAGATGATTATACAGATCAGTGAAATGGATACAAGTTTGCAGAAGTAAACCCTGATGTCTGAGGTCAACTGATTTCAAGAATAATACCAAAACAATGCAATGGGGGAAGACTGGTCTTCTTAGCAAGTGGTGCTGGGACAACTGGGTAGCCACATGCAAAAGCATGAAATTGGACTCTTCCCACATACAAAAATTAACTCAAAGTGGATCAAATATTTAAATGTAAAAGCTAATGCTATATAATTCTCAGAAGAAAACAGAGGGCTGCATCTTCATGACCTTGGATTTGGCAGTTGATTCTTAAATAAGACACCAAACTCATGAGCAACAACAACAACAAAATAGATAAAATGAACTTCAAAATCAAAACTTTTTATGCTTTGAAGGACACTATCAAGAAAATGAAAAGACATCCCCCAGAGTGGAAAAAATGTTTGCAAGTCATACATCTCATGAGGGACTTGAATCTAGAATATATAAATAACTTACAATTCAATAAAAAAGACAAATAATCCAATGTTAAAAGTGGGCAAAGGATCTAAATAGAGATTTCTCCAAAGAAGAATATATAAAGTGGCCTATAAGCACATGAAATGATTCTTGGCCAACTTAGGCATCAGGAGATCCAAATCAAAACTATAATGAGATATCATTTCATACCCACTAGGGTGACTATAAGAAAACGGTCAAATAACAAGTGCTGGTGACGATATGAAGAAATCAGAATCCTCCTAACATTGTTGGTGGTTGTGTTAGTTCATTCACATTGCTGTAAAGGAATACCTGAAACCGGGTAATTTATAAAGAAAGTAGGTTTATTTAGCTCACAGTTCTGCAGGCTGCATAAGCATGGCACCAGCATTTGCCTGGCTTCTGGTGAGGCCCAGGAAGCTTTCAATCATGATGGAATGCAAAGGGGCATCCAGCATATTACATGGTGGGAGCAAGAGAGAGAGAGAGGAGGAGGAGGTACTATGCTCTTTTTAACAACCACCTCTCACATGAACTAACAGAGTGAGAACTCCCTCATTACCATGAAGATGGTACCAAGCCATTCATGGGGGATCCTACCCCATGACATGAACACCTCCCACCAGGCCCCATCACCAACATTGAGATTTGGAGGGGACAAACATCCAAACCGTATCAGTGGGAATGTAAAATGGTACAGCCACGTTAGAAAAACACTTTGCTAAGTTCCTCACATTGTTAAATATAGAGTTGCCATATAACCCAGCAATTTCATTCCTAGATATATACTCAAGAGACATAAAAACATATATCAGCACAAAAACTCGTACGTGAATATATATAACAGCATAATATCCCAATTGTGGAAGCAACCCAAATGTCTAACAAGTGGTAAATGATAAAGAAAATCCATACAATGGAATACTATTCTGCAATAAACAATAATAAAGCACTAATACATGCATGATACAAGATAGATGATAGTTGAGATCTGTCAGCTAAGTGAAAGCAGCTAATTACAAAAGATGACATATTATGTGATTCTATTTTTATGAACTGTCAAGAAGAGGCAAATTGGAGACACAAAGATGATGATTCATTATTTAGGGCTAGGGTGGTAACTAATGGGTACAGTTTCTTTTTGAAGTGATGAAAATGTTCTAAAATTCACTATAGTGATGATTGCACATAACTAAGAATATACTAACCATCATTGAATTGTTCTTTGTTTTGTCTTATTTTGTTTTGTTTTTTGAGAGGGGGTCTCACTCTGTCACCCACACTGGAGTACAGTGGTGCAATCTCAGCTCACGGCAACCTCTACTTCCAGGGCTCAAGCGATTCTCCAGCCTCAGCCTCCCAAGTAGCTGGGACTAGAGGCACATGCCACCAACTCCTGGCTAATTTTTGTGTTTTTGTAAAGATGAGATTTCGCCATGTTGCCCAGGCTGGTCTTGAACTTCTGAACTCAAAGCGATCCACCCACCTTGGCCTCCCAAAGTGCTGGGATTACAGGCATGAGCCACCATGCCCAGCTGAATTATATATTTTAAATGGTTAATATGTAACTTATGTCATTACATCCCAATAAACTGTTAAAAATATTCTATTGAACTGTGATTTTCTTACAAAGGCATAGTACATCTCTAAAGCAAAATCAGATATAATTTTGATAATATTGGGTATAATAAAAGTATCTATATTGTCAGTTTGTTGAAAGGATTAAGTGAGCTATAGCATCGCATCAAGTGGTCGATACATGTTAGGTTCTATGTTATAATTATTATGGCTATTAGTTGGGCCCCAATGTTATTAACCTACTACAAGTTCATTGTTTATAAGCATCTTTGCAGATACAGAGGAAATACAAACACTGTCCCAGACTCAAGGAGTTGACTCAATATTTTAAATTGCCTTTTTTTTTTTTTTTTTTTTTTTTGGTACAGAACACAAGATCCATAACAGTATAAGAGAAAAGACAATAAGGGCTGGAATAAACAACGAGGGTTGTCTAGTATGTGTGAGACATAAGTTGGAGGAGGAGAAGGTGAATTTCAGGACAGGGTGGCAACTTGAGAGGTAGAGGTGGGAGGGAAAGTAGCATTAGCAATAATGTGAAGAGACTGGCGTAGAGGAAGATGCTGGAAAGAGATAGGTGACATCTTTGTATGGGTACAAGGGGCCCAGCTATGCATGATAGGTTAAAATGTTTATATGTTCTGGGGTATTAATTGTATTTGTTTATTTACAGTTTTCATAGTGAAGTAAAAGTATTTGCCATACTCTCACCATTGGGTTAAAACTCTTCTATATTTGCGACTTTGAGAGTTGGGAGAAGTGTTTGTTTGTTTGTTTGTTTGTTTATGTTTGTTTTTGAGACAGGGCCTTGCTCTGTTGCTCAGGCTGGAGTACAGTGGCACTATCAGGGGCTCACTGAACCCTTGACCTCCCGGGCTCAAGTGATCTCCCACATCTCAGCTTCCTGAGTAGCTGAGACTACAGGCATATGCCACCACACCCAGCTGATTTTTGTATTTTTTGTAGAGGCAAGGTTTCACCATGTTGGCCAGGCTGGTTGCGAACTCCTGGGCTCAAGCTATCCACCCACCTCAGCCTCCCAGAGTGCTAGGATTTCAGGCATGAGAGTTGTGTTAAATAACCATTTAGTTTAGTAATGGTATTTTTTATCTCTGATTCCGCTGGGCTGTGGATCAAGTGGCAAAGTCCCTACTTTAGGAGGAAGTGTCAAAGAAAAAATCACACTGGACACATTAAAAAGGCAAGAAAGGCTTTAAGACCATTGCAAAGGAGTCAGGACTATTACAATAGAAGACAAAAATTGAACTCATATACTCCAAAACAAAAGGTGGGAGTGTTTGTGCTTGCTGAGGTGAGCTACTGGAAAAGTCCTGGAGGACATTAGCACGGAACTTGGTTTGTGTGCTTAGGCCATCTCTGTTTGCTAATTGGTGCTTATTGAAGTTAGGCTTCTATCTTCTCACGGAGACTGGAAGATAGGGCTGCTGTTTTTCTTGATGTTTATATTTCAAAGGAATGCCTTCCGTGTCCTTGAGAAAGATACTCCTTGGTTATAGAAGATTTACATCTCAAAGGGGCAGAGGAAAAATTTACAATTGCAAGTTTTCTAAAGTGAGAGCTCTAAGAAGAGAGCAATCTGGGTCTTATAGTCAAGAAGAAACTTTCTACAAGTTTCGTGAAGTTGAGGGGAACATTAGGCCATTTTGGTCAGAAGATACTTTTTTAGTGATTTTGTTCTGTGGAGCCAGCCCCTGAATGCTGGTAACTCCTGGAAATAGATATTTAAAAAAAAAAAAAAAAAAAAAAAAAAGTGCAATTAATTGTTTTTAGGACAAAAATATTATATGTACAATTACCTGTCAGATAACCCAAAGGGAGATCTTTATTTTGTTTCTCTTTGGATCTCAAGTGCTTTTTATTATTTTTTTTTTTTCTTATCAGAAAAACTATGCCCTGAGCCTTTTCTTCCTCAGGCAATGCTTTAATGTAAAATTGAGCTTTATGTGCTGTTAGGAGTCTAGTCTCATTTAACTTTCCATTTTCACTTAAGAAACCAAATGGACTTTCAGGCTGCCTTTATGCTGGTAATTAGGGCAACTTGATGTGAATCTCAATGTGTTTGAGTGGTAGCACATATTAATACATTACACTTTCTGTCAATTTCATCGCTATTCAAGTGCAACATCCTACACAGTATAAGCACTTTGAAATTCAGAACCTTCTGGATGACCCAGACCATAATAACTGTAGCAGTTCAACTTACAATACTATGGTGCTGTATTATTTTTAATCACTTTTAAACATGTAATCTCATTTTGTCCTCCTGGTAAACACAGTGGTAGGATTTATTTTATAGAGGCTGCCGTACAAATGGCAAGACTTGACTCTGGCCTCTGGCTCCTAGCTTAATGTCTAGTTCAAAAGTTGTGAAGAATTTTTTAGATCTAGATATTTAATCAGCCTGCACTTGAAAATCACTATGCTTCCCTTTTTTAAGTGCTAAATTGGGATATTTCTCAAATATTCAGTTTATATTGGTGATAAAACATTACAAAGCCTTCATAATTATTGAAGTCCATTAAATCTACTGGGTAATCTTGCCATAGGCATAAGGATTCAAGCTAAAGGCGCATGATTTTGTTTAAAAGTTAAAGATTATAATAAAATAAGATTAACAAAAGTACTTTTATACTACCGGAACAAAAACTCAAAAATAGCCTGTGGCATTGAAAATAAGAATCATTTCTGAAAAATTCTGCATATGCTTTGGCATATCTTAGAACTTTCTATATGTCTAATATAATGTAACAAATATTCCTATGTTAATATCCATCCAAAAAGAAATGATTTGACACACTGTATATAGGCAGAAAGACATAATTTTGAATATTTCGTTCTGAAATAGACACTAAGAAAAATCTTGTTAAATGTATTTAGCCTAATTGCATATGTTTGAAATATGTGTTCTGTCATCAGGCAACCCTGCTCAGCCCACTTCCCTCCACTACATGAATCCTTACCAACTGAATGCCTATGGTATGGCACTAAAAGCAGTGGGAGAAATCGTTCAAGATTATGACAGTGATAAAATGTTTCCAGCTCTAGGTTTTGGTGCAAAACTGCCTCCAGATGGAAGGATATCTCACGAATTTGCACTGGTAAGAATTTGTCAAAAGGATTTGATGTTCTGAAAAATTAATGTTAGACCTTTTAATATTGCTTTGGTGCTTATTCTTTAGTCAGTCATGTAGCAAGCTTTTCTGACTGTAGCTTAATTTTGGTAAGTAAGCGACTTTGGAGTGTGAACTTAATGGGAAAAAGGACAGCTAAATAGCTTAGCCATAAATCTACCTGAAGTGCACCCACCTGATTTACAAATAGGGGGTCTATTTTGATTATCTATTGCTTGCTAACAAACCTTCCTAAAACTTGGAGATACCAAACAATGTCATTCTATTCTGCTTATGATTTGTGGCTCAGGAATTCAAGCAGAGTATAATGAGAGATAGCGCATTTTTGCTTTGCAGTATCTGGAGTCTCAGCTTAGGTGACTTGAATGGCTAGAGATGCCTGGAATTGGTGATTGAGGCCACATTTTTCAACTTAGTTCTGGCTGTCTGTTGAATTCCTTAGATCTTCTCCATGTTATGTCTTCTGGGGCTGATATGTCTCCTAACATGACTTCTTTGTTCATGTTCATTCATGTCTTGGGCCTGAGCTTGGATAGCTGAAAAACTGGGGTTGCCTGGACAACTCTCCCTTGTTTTATATATGGCCTGTCTCTGTAGTTATGGAGGGCTTCATAACTGTATAGTGGTCTCATTGTAGTACGATTTCTTATGTAGCAGCTAGCTTTTCCAGGGCAAGTAATCTAAAAGTCTAGGACAGAAACTCCAAGGATGTTTATATCATATTCTTAGAAGTACCAAAATGTTATTTCTGCAACATCCTATTGGTCAGGCAAGTTACTAAGACCATCCCAGGTTCAAGGTAGAGGAATTAACCTTCACTTTTCAATGGGAGGAGTATCAAAGAATGTGTGGCTATTTGTAATGTACCATAATTTTTAAAATCTAAGAAAAGAAATAATTGTGTTAAACTTAATGAGGTTTATTAATTTTCCTTTCATATGTTTCTTCTCACCCTTGAATTTTTCCCTTTCTCTGTCTCTGTAATTCTCTCCTTTGCTGCCTTTCCTGCCTCTGTGGTCGTTCCTTGTAATCAAACCTATACAAATATACACTGGTTGAGCCTCCCAAATCAGAAAAGTAAATATTCCAAAATCTGAAACTTTTTGAACTCAACAAGATACTGAAGGGAAACACTCATCGAAGCAATTTGGATTTTGGATATTCAGATTTGAGAAGCTCAACTAGTAATTATATAAATATTTTAAAATCCAAAGAAAGAAATTCACAATCTGAAACACTCCTGGTTTCAGGTACGGGATACTCAACCTGTACTGTTAAGGAAGGATTTGTGCCTTAATTTTTTTTTTTTTTTTTTAAGACAGAGCCTTGCTCTGTTGCCCAGGCTGGAGTGCAATAGTGAGATCTCGACTCACTGCAACCTCTGCCTCCCCGGTTCAAGCAGTTCTCGTGCCTCAGCTTCCCAAGTAGCTAGAATTACAGGCATGCATAACACCTGGCTATTTTTTGTATTTTTAGTTGAGATGGGATTTCGCTGCGTTGGCCAGGCTGGTCTCAAACTCCTGGGCTCAAGCAATTTGCTTGCCTCAGCCTCCCAAAGTGCTGGGATTGCAGGTGTGAGCCATTGTGCCCGGCATTAATTTGTTCTTTGAGCCCAATTAAAACACATATAGGATCCATATTGCTGTGGTTTCAATCTGGCCTCCCAGAGTTCAGGTGCTGCTAATGTAATAGTATTAAGTGAGGCTGTTAAGAGCTAGTTAGTCTGCAAGGGCTTCGTGAATGAAATAAGGCCCTTATAAAAGAGGCTTTACTCAGCTTGTCCTACCTTCTGCAATGTGAGGATACAGCCCTCACCAGACAACTGAACCTACTGGCTTCTTGATCTTGGACTTTCCAGCCTCCAAAACTGTGAGAACATTTCTGTTGTTTATAAATTACCCAATCCCAGCTGTTCTCTTATAGCACAAACAGAATAAGACGAGAGATCAGACCTCTTTAAATCTATGAAAAATAGTCTCCCACATTGATGATGAAAATAAGAATGATTATGTTGATGATAATGTTTCAACTTCATTATTCCCTAATGATTATATTACTTTAAAATTTTCAAAGCACTTTTGTTTTCTTGTATAAGACAGACAAGGGTGAAGTAGGTTTTCAGTGAAATGGTATTTGACTCAATGCTGAGTATTTACTGAGTATCGAGTCACATACTTTATACTCATTATCTTATATAATCTTCATAAAATTCCTATGTGGTAGATACTTCATGCTGACGCATTGCACTGCTCTAGAAACTGCCAATCTCATTACCTGTGGTGAGAAAAGTTCACCAAGGAGTTGTATAATTCAACTGAGAGGCTCAGAAGTTGACCATTGTCCCAAAGGACAGGACTTGAACCCAGGTCAGTCTTATTTTAGAATTCATGCTCTTAACTACACTTAAACCCAGGTCACCTGTAATTCATTATATGCTTATATTTTTTTTTTTTTTTTTTTTTTTGAGGCAGTCTCGCTCTGTAACAGTGGCACGATCTCGGCTCACTGCAAGCTCCGCCTCCCGGGTTCCCGCCATCTTGCCTCAGCCTCCCGAGTAGCTGGGACTACAGGCGCCGCCACCACGCCCGGCTAATTTTTTTGTATTTTTTTAGTGGAGACGGGGTTTCATTGTGTTAGCCAGGATGGTCTCGATCTCCTGACCTCGTGATCCGCCCGCCTCGGCCTCCCAAAGTGCTGGGATTACAGGCTTGAGCCACCGCGCCCGGCCGGATATATGCTTATATTAACACCATGATATATGTATCTTTATATAACTTTTTATATAAGATTTCATCTTTCTCAAATGTTTTAAGAGGAGAACTACACTTTTATTTTTGTATTTATTCTTACTTTTCTATTCCATCACCCACACGATTTCAGGAGAGGTTGCTGGAGGGCTTAATTCTTTCTTCCATGAAATAGGCCACATGCCAAACTCCAAGTGTCATAAAAATGAGTATCTGTTGGGATTTTGTTGTGTCTTAGAAAATTAAAATCTCCCAGAAACTTATAAAACCATGAAAATCACTCATGTGATTCTAAGTCTGAAGTGCCTCAGGAAAAAGGTCAGGAGCTATTTCAATGCCTAAGAAAAGGAGTAATTGTGTTAAGCTAAATGAGAGGTTTATTAATTTTCTTTCCATACATTTCTTCCTCCACTAGTGTGTATTTTTTTTTTCCTTTTTCCTTCTCCTTTTCTGCTTTTCCTACCTCCACATTTACCCCTTGTAACCAAAACTATACAAATATCTACTGCTAAGGAATGATACATATTTTTTGTTATTTACACCATAATCTGTTCTTTGAGCCCAATTTGAACATTTATGGAATAGAGATCATACCCCTTTAAATCTATGAAAAGTAGTCTCTCAAATTGATGATGAAAACAATGATTGTGTTGATGATAATGCCTCAACTTTAGTATTACCATATGATTATATTACTCTAATTTTTTTCAAAGCACTTCTGTTTTGTTGGATAAATAAGGCAGATATGGGTTAAGTAGGTTGTCAGTGAGATAGTATTTGATTTGATTCTTGCTGAAATATTCTGTGTTAAGCTCATCTTAAATCACTGCAGTATCTATTGTCTAGGTACAGAAAATGACAAATACAAAAAGTTCAGTTTCATGACAGTCTGGCCTTTCATGAACTACCTGGTGTTAATATACCCTCACGTTTCCATGGCATGAATTTGTGATATATATTCTCTAACATTAACCTGTTTATCTCACCAAATTCACATAATTCTTTTGGATAGCAAGGGAGTCTTCTTAACAACTTAAATTACCCCCAACGTGTAAGTTTTGCTGGCACAGATGTTGAACTTAAGCTTTACTCATTTGAAAAGGTCTCAGTAAATCCCAGCTTTTTATGTGAGACATACTATGGGAAAAGAAAAAGGAATGGGAAAGGAAAGGAAGAATTTCCTAGTATTACCATTTCAAGACTTATGGTTATTGAAAAGAATGGGTCATTGCTCTCCTCTCATTATAATTCTTGATGACTCCTTTTGGGGTTATAACTGAAAACACAGTAGTGCGGAGTTCTGGTAGAGGTATTTCTAATGAGCTTGTGGCCGGTGGTCCTTACAAGAAGGTCTTCCATGTGGACCAATAGAGAAACGCTACACCTGTCCAGGTGATTTCTCCTGGGAAATACCTAAATGCACTTGCATGCTTTTCACTTATTTTGGCATTTATACAAATGTATGCAATTTAATATTTATGTGTATGTATTTTTTTTTTTGCCAAGTAGGCATCAGCAATTTAATAACCAAGAGTCTTTAACACTGTATTGCATATAAAACAGAAGCTCAATAGGTGTTTGTTTATCGAATAAAAGGAAGAATTCTCTCAGCTTTTTCCCACAGTAAGCAACAGTCACATTTCAGAGTAGAGCAACAGCCCCTAAGAGCTTCTTTTCAGTATTTTGTCAGCTTGTTAGCCCTGCTGAAAAGTGTCAAAGGCTGCAGGCGGCAACAGAAATGACAGGCTTCTTGCATGGAGCTGAGTCCACACTCTCAGCACAATCCCTGAGGGAGCTAAACGGGAGGAAAAATAGGTAAGAGCTGGACACCCCTCCACACTTAAGTCTGAGTGGTGAGATTACTGATCATTTTAAAGTCTGATCTTTATGCTTTTCTATGTGTTCTACAAGTTAACATGTATTATTTTATAAATGGAAAGGTTAGTTAGGTTGTTGAAATATGAAATAGGGCGTCTTTTGCCTTCTTCATTAATAAACAACAAAATTAAATGTGCTTATTTAAAAAAAAAAATCCTATGTTTTACTTTTGTGTCAGAGCCA
This sequence comes from Macaca thibetana thibetana, assembly GCF_024542745.1. Lineage (NCBI taxonomy): Eukaryota > Metazoa > Chordata > Mammalia > Primates > Cercopithecidae > Macaca > Macaca thibetana. Next base: position 34,436,266 of record NC_065588.1, on the reverse strand, counting down.
CACCTGGACTTATTCTAATTTGTTTTAACAAGAAATAACTGATTCCCTGCATAATTACTTCAAGAAATGAGTTTTTAAACACATTTAAAATATTTTTATTTATTTCAATAGTTTTGGGGGAACAGGTGGTTTTTGATTACATGGATAAGTTCTTTAGTGGTGATTTCTGAGATTCTGATGCACCCATCACCTGAGCAGTGGTCACGGTGTTATCCTTCACCCTCCTCCCACCTTTCCCCACCAGCCTCCAAGTCCATTATATCATTCTTATGCCTTTGCATCTTCATAGCTTAGCTCCCACTTGTAAGTGAGAACAGACAATATTTGGTTTTCTATTCCTGAGTTACTTCACTTAGAATAATGGTCTCCAACTCCATCCAGCTTGCTGTGAATTCCATTATTCTATTCCTTTTCTTGGCTGAGTGGAATTGCATGGTGGGTGTGTGTGTGTGTATCACATTTTCTTTATCCACTTATTGGTTGGTGGGCATTTAGGCTGGTTCCATATTTTTGCAATTGCAAATTGTGTCGCTAAAAACATGTGTGTGCAAGTAACAGTCTTAAAACTCTTTTTATAACTCATTACAGCTTTCTCATTAAGAAGAAAATCTCATTTTAGTAGCTGTAAAATATTTAAAATAATCCTGATGTAATCCAGAGCATATGCTAAAAAGAAGTCATAATTTTATGTGGTAAGATATTCTTATCATCTAAGACGTATGAGGGAACCTTAGAGCAACTTATTATGGCATTGGAACTAATTCAGTAATCATTAAATATTCCATGATGATGAATAGAACATCTAATGATTACCTTTACATTATCAAAGAAGAGAAGAATGGTGACCTTATAGTTTCAATTCCAGAGAAATAGTGGTAACATACAGTTTCATCAAAATGTAAACCTCCAATCAACATGTTAAAAAATAAAAGTAGCTCAGGACTACCCTAGTTTGTAACTGTTCCTTTAAGGTAGATATATAATACATTTTTATATGCCCAAAATCAGTAATGAACTTTAATTTTAATTAGCTTAATACCTTATCAGGGGAAAAGAGCACCACAGAGTCTTAAAGGAATGTGAACTAGGTCGGCTCAGATGAACATCAGAACACTAACTGCTTTGTGCTAAATATTAAACTTATCTTTTTATTCTATTTTCAGCCAAGTCATTCAACCAGTTTTATAATGTAAAGAAGGCTTTTATTTTTAAGCTTTCAAAAATGTATGAGGGTTAATAAAAATGTTTGAAGAAAAGACAAAATTAAAAGAAAAAAAGTGGATATATATCCCTCTCTCACAAATGATAAAATTGAAGTAGTTGGTAACATTTGACCCAGTTTCCTAAGATCCCCAGCCTTGTAGAAATCTTGGCATTTTGGCCAGGTGGGGTGGCTCACACCTGTAATGCCAGCACTTTGGGAGGCTGAGCCGGGTGGATCACCTGAGGTCAGTTCGAGACCAGCCTGGTCAACATGGCAAAACCCCGTCTCTACTAAAAATACAAAAATTAGCTGGGTCTGGTAGTGCATGCCTGTAATCTCAGCTACTCGGAAGGCTGAGACAGGTGAATCCCTGGAACCCAGGAGGCAGAGGTTGCAGTGAACCGAGATCTGGCCATTACACTCCAGCCTGGGCAACAGAGCAAGACTCCGTCTCACACACACAAACACATACAAAAAAAAAAAAAAAAAAGAAAAGAAAGAAAATGTAAAAAAGCTTGGCATTTCATAATTTTGTAGCATAATAGTGTTTAAGAAATTGAACTCTAGAGTTAGACTGCCTGGTTTAAATCTTAGCTCTCCTATTTGTGTTGCGTGACCTTGGCTACAGTATCAACATTTTCATTACCTTGGTTTCTTTATAAAGTGGGGTTAATGACTGTCCTACAATTTTAGGGTTATGAAAGTTATATGTAAATATTTTAGTATAAAACTTGGTATATAGAATTCAACAAATTTTAGTTATAAATTACCAGTTACTTGTGATTGTTCAGGTAAAAACATGTATGCTAAAATTATTGCTAACCCTATTTAAAAGTAGTGACTATCACTAGTGGATAAAAAATATATGTACACAATTTTAGATATTCCCTTTTGAGAAGTGGAGGCTATCTCCTTTTTCTCAAGTGTGAACTAGACTTAGTAACTCATTTCTAGCAAATGGATTAAAGTAGGAGTAATGATATGTAACTTCTGAGACTGGCTCATAAAAGACATTGGGGCTTTGTCCTTGCTCTTTCTCTGGGATCACTCAATCTGGGGAAAGTTAGCTTCCATGTTATGAGAACACTCAAGCAACCCTGTGGAGAGTCCATTTGGCCTCCTGCCAACAGCCATGTAAGTGAGCCTTTTTGGAAATAGATCTTTCTGTCCACTGTCAAGCTTTCAGATGACTTCAGCCCAGGTCGGCATCTTCACTGCAACCTCATGAGAGATCCTGCTCAGGAACCACCCTGCTAAGCTGCTTCTGGATTCCTGAGACTTCAAAAATGTATGAGATAACAAATGTTCATTGCTTCAAGCCACTATACATAGGCTATAACTTTGGGGGTAATTTGTTACATAGCAATAGATAACTAATACATGGTCTTGTGTTATTTGTATAATTTGGACTAGGAAAATTAAACCTAATAATGACAGAGCATTTAAGGTATGAAAAAGCCAGCCTAGATGTTCAGGGTTAAAGTTGCCTCAGGTCCTGTCCCCAGAATAAGAGCTTGGGTTAAAGTTGCCTTTCTGGGCGCTGTTCCCAGAGTAAGAGCTTCTTAACAGCAAGCTCCGTTTCCCTTGAATGACCTGGGTTGTTTTTTTATTCCTTTCCTTTTGCCTTGTCTTGATGTTTCCCACACCAAATTATATTCCCTCTGACACCTTCTCTACTTGGAGTTATCAGTTGTGGCCTGAAAATGTTCATGTGGCAGATATTTTACATTTTTCCTGCTATCAGGTAAAACTGTTTGAATTGATAACATTTATTTTTTCTAATTTTAATACATGTTCACTGCAGAAAAATTGGAAAAATAGCGAATAGGTTAAAGGACGAAAGGAAAGTTATCAGTTATCTAACCACCCAGAGGTAGCCACTATTAATACATTGGTTTTCTTCTTTTTAGGATTTCTATATGTTTATCTCCACATGTACACAAACCTGTGTAAATTAAGATACTATTAATTTTAAAGTGTTGTGGTGTTCAGCTTCTCTTATTTAAATTTTTCTTCTGCCATTTTTTGAAGGGTATAGATTTTTAATGACTGCACATATCATATTATGATCTGCATAATATATCATAATCTATTGTTGATCACCTAATGTATTATTGTTTTGCTATTGTAAATTTATAAATAAGCGCTCTTCCAAAAAATATTTATGATTGTCAATGTGTATTATTCTCTTGTCTTTTTTAATTGATCTTCACGGAGATTTACTTTTTTACTGTTGTTTTGTTTTGCCTATGAATTTCTACAGAATGGGAACCCTCAAAACCCCTATTGTGATGGCATTGAGGGGGTCATGGAGGCTTATTACAGGAGTCTGAAATCTGTACAACTATATGGGCCCACCAACTTTGCTCCTGTAATTAATCATGTAGCAAGGTAAGTAGAGAGTAGACAAGGGGCTTATTCTGATGTACTGGAACATGGTGAACTCGTAACATTGTTCTAGTATGACTCCACACATGAAAGTTGTTTTCTTCTAATTTACCTCCAAGAAAGTGAGGAAAAAATGTACCTTAGAAAGAGTCTCTATCAAATGATCATGATACTTTGCTGAGAACTGTACATTAAAATCTCAAGTGAAGAAACATTTGCTGGGTTATGTTAGGAACTATCTTTGTTCAACTAAGGAAAACGTTTTCTTAGGAAAAGGCATCCATGAAGAAAATAACAAGATCAGTGGTGATGTAAACTGTGTAAATCATTCTTATTTAGTATCACATTCCATAGTAGTAATAAGTAGCATAGAAGTAATAAGAGACTGAATTCTATTAGATGACTACTTGAAGCATTCGGTGATATATAGGGCACATTATTTTAACTTCTCTGAAATTAATATAGTAGCTAATTTATAAATTCCCAGAGCTCTACCTGTATATAGTACATAGTACTGAAATCAGAATATAATTGCTTATTACTTCAGGTACATGTTCTGAAGAAAATGTTAAAATGTAAAAAATAAATCTATATATACTTATCATTTTTCATTAATGCATAAATGAATTAGACAACACTGTTTAAATCCCTAGAAAGTTTGGCCTATGTAAATCCTATGACACCCTGACTTATTTTGAGATAATTAGAAATTGCATATCCTTTAAAACATGTAGCCAGAACTTGAAAAAAATTCTGTATTTTGGTCAGTTTATCAAGTACAAAGGTAATGTGAAACCCCAGTTCTCTGAAGGTTCTAGTACTTTACCACTTTCCCTAATGAATATTACTGGCAGTTTCAGTGTGTTCTACTTTTCATTATCTGGGACATGGACAAAATGCTAAAATATCCCTTGCACCCAGGGCTGACCCCAGTGCAACTTCCCTGTGGAACTCCGACTAAGGTTGACAGTGATACATTGATGACTGTTCTGAGTGTGACCCTTCAGCTTGAATTTTTCAGACAAAATCATCTGCAATCTCTACTAAAATATGAATTTTATTAATACATCTTAACCCTGTACACATTCAACCCCACAAAAAAATGGTACTTAGTCTTACCTATTTTACCTTTATTTCTCTGGCACCTGTTCTTTTCTATTTCTCTTTTTTTAATACAATCTTGGCTCCCAAAATTGATCTCACAATCCATTAATGGGTCATTACTTGCAATCTGAAAAACATATCCTAGCTTATTATACTAGCCAATGTAAGTAATGTCATATATACTGTCTCTTGATGGCTGTCAAATAAAGCAGAATATAGTACCATGCTAATACAAGATAAAATATAATTGACGGCCACACTACTCTGCAGATCACTTTTTTATAAAAAGATAAGAGAAAAATGACAGGACTTGTGTTGTGTGAACTCATGTTGGTTATGAGAAATGTGCTCATCAATGCTTCCCAAGTAATTTCATATTTTTTCCTGGTATGTACATATAATAAAAGTTAAAATGATAGATATAAAATATCTAGGTACTTTTCTATATACATTTAAAATTAAAGGCCCCACAGTGTTCTATTGCGATTTTTTGTTTTATCCATCATTTTGTAACTTCTCAAATATAGGAGCAGCTGCTAGTGAAAGCTCTCAGACTTCTTGAAAATAAGCTATGATCTAATAATTTATTATTTTTTACATGAGAAAATTAAGAAAATCAGTAAGAGATGGCTATTTAAGAGTCATCTTTTCCTTCCAATACAATAGGAAGTTCCATGTATACATTTCTTAGTATAAGTCTACAGAAGGAATGCTTTTATCCTTTCATCTTTGAATTTTATGTTTAATTGTATTTTTAAGCTTTTATTGAGAAAGACAATTTCTGTCTCACCCAAAATTATCATTCAAAAACCTTAACAACTAAGTAGACGAGGTACTATTTTTTCCTCTATTAAGAGAAGCGCCGTAGTTATAGTGGTGTGTGACCTCTATTTATATAACATTTTTGCTTTCTATAACTCTTAAATGCTTATCAACAGTACTTAGCATCATACCCATTATGTAGGAGGTAAGTATTCAACAAATATCTAAAAAACAAATTCTGTATATGTTAATATATTATCATTAAAAATTATTTTTAGCAATGTCAAAACATATATATTCATACTTTTTATATTGGCTTGATACTTTTTTCCCTAAAAAGTATGTTTTCTATGTGGGTAAAAGCTCAGTTTTTTATTGTCATTTTCTATAAGCATTTTAAAGAATGCTTATTCTTTTTAAGAATAACGATTTTAAGCACATGTTTATTTTTAGGATTCATATATGTATCTCTGATCTGTTTGACTTTCTAGGTAATATTAATGAGATAACAATATTGTAAAATAGACAAGACTCAAAGTGTCAAATTTACAATAATTGAAGGTTTTATATGCTTTTTTTGAGGCTTTCAGCCCCTGCTTCTGATTTCTTGCCTTTCCAGTCCTCCTTTTCCAGAGCTGTCTTGGGAACAGCATTTCAAATGATGTAAAGTCCTACTCAACATCTGTTGATGCCTTGTCATACATTTAAGTGCAGACGGTTTAGCTTGGCATTCAAGAACATCCAGTATTCAACAACCAGCACTCACCCATCCAACCTCATTTCCACATTCTCCCAAATGTACTGCTCTTCAATCACAGAGAATCTCTGCTTCTTCTGGTCTATGATACCATTCCATGCATATGTCTATTACTAATTTGATACTACTCTGTGGTTACATGTAGATCTTTACCACATTGAAGGGAAGAATTATTCATTGTGACGTTCATATACATGCACATATATACATATAAAAATATAAACCACAGTACTTTGGATATACTGAGATATCTGTACGTGTTTGCTTAATTAAATTATCTGAATACCATATGAGGCTTTGTTTGTTTGTTTGCTCTGTCACCCAGGCTGAAGTGCAGTAGCATGATCTCGGCTTACCGCAACCTCTGCCTCCTGGGTTCAAGCAATTCTCCTACCTCAGCCTCCGAAGTAGCTGGGATTACAGGTGCCCGCCACCATGGCTGGCTAATTTTTGTGTAGTAGAGACGGGATTTCGCCATGTTGGCCAGTCTAGTCTCGAACTCTTGACCTCAGATGATCCGCTCGCCTCAGCCCCCTCAAGTGTTGGGATTATAGGCGTAAGCCATTGCGCCTGGCCAAGTTCATTTTAATTAACAAAGTTATGATAGGAAACTAAAGAACCTTTTTGGTTTTCAGACAGAATCTCTCTCTGTCACCCTGGCTGGAGTGCAGTGATGCAATCTCAGCTCACTGCAACCTCCACCTCCCGGGCGCAAGCGATTCTTGTGCCTCAGCCTTCCAAGTAACTGGGATTACAGGCATGTGCCACCACACCCGGGTAATTTTTGTATTTTTAGAAGAGACAGGGTTTCACCATGTTGGCCAAGCTGGTCTCCAACTCCTGGCTCAAGTGATCCACCCGCCTCAGCCTCCCAAAGTGCTGGGATTACTGGCATGAGCCACTGGGCCCAGCCTAAATACTCTTTTAAATGATAGTGCTTAGCCAATCTTAATGACCTGTGGAAATGTGATTGTGATTAACACCTACTGTATCAGTCAGGGTTCTCCAGAGAACAGAACCAATAGGAGACATATAGACATGGGCATAGATAAAATATAGAGATACTTTTTTTTTTTTTTTTGAGACGGAGTCTCACTCTGTCGCCCAGGCTGGAGTGCAGTGGCCGGATCTCAGCTCACTGCAAGCTCCGCCTCCCGGGTTTACGCCATTCTCCTGCCTCAGCCTCCTCAGTAGCTGGGACTACAGGCGCCCACCACCTCGCCCGGCTAGTTTTTTTGTATTTTTTTAGTAGAGAAGGGGTTTCACCGTGTTAGCCAGGATGGTCTCGATCTCCTGACCTCGTGATCCGCCCGTCTCGGCCTCCCAAAGTGCTGGGATTACAGGCTTGAGCCACCGCGCCCGGCCGAGATACTTTTTAAGGAATTGTCTCACGCAATTGTAAGGGATAGCAAGAATGTAATTTGTAGGACAGGTTGGTAGATTGGAAACTCAGGTACGATTTCATACTGCAGCGTTATGTGAGTATTCCTTTTTTTCTGGGAAACCAGTTTTTGCTCTTAAGGCCTTCAACTAATTGGATGAAAATCCTTTACCTAAAATCATTTGATGGTAGATGTTAACCATATCTACGATCTTTGATTAAATAAGTGGGTTTTATAGTCTAGTTGACACATAAGCATCATCATCCTACTTACCAAAACAAAGAAATATATTGCCATTATGTTGTAAATTGACAACAAATTTAAATTCTGAGAAATAATTTTAGGGCCTTTCAGATATAAACTTAATACTGTGTCTGATGTCTAAAACACTATGTTTAAATTTTATTATTAATCACAATAGAAATAAAAATATTTTAAAATGTTTTTTGTGGAATGCGATTTGAACAAAATGGAGTTTTAAGCATCCCCTGATTAATCTGTTTCCTCTTGTATGTAGTGTGAACTATTTTTACATTCCTGTTAACATTTTTAAAAATTTCTATTTATCTAGAATTCTTCTTCAATAATTTTAAGTAATTTGAAATAAATTTAATGTGTTGGTATATTATACCAGCTTAATATTTCAAAAATAAACTAATATACTAGTGAAAATTTCAAGTATCTTTTCAGATTATTATGAACATTTCACTTGATTTAAATATATTCATTATTTCCTGTTAGTCTTTTGTTTCCTGTGCCTAATGAATTACTGGTTTTGAGGCTGTCACATTGCAATTTTTAAAGGGGATCTATCAGTTTCTGTCTTTTGGCTATTTGAATTTTTTCTGTTTTTTCTTATATTGAGAACCTTCTAAAATCCAGATAACTATCCAAAATGAATTTTCATTTTTTAGGAAATAACTTTTTATTTTGGAATTCTCATAACTAATTTTCAAATTAAATAATATGCATTATTTATTCAATCTGTGCAGTCAACAATTCTTATGGAGCCCATGATCTATCTCTAGCAACATGTTCAGTGCTATAATATGGATTATCTATTCCTCTTCACAACAACTCTAAGAGGTGACAGTAGTGTCATTTGCATTTTGCCGATGATAAAATAGATACATAGAGTGGTCATTTGTGGTGGAGTTAAAATTCAAACCAGAATAAGCTGACTCCAAATCACTATGTTATGATGCCTTACATCTTTAAGTCTTTTTATCTCTGCTACAGAGGTAGACACACAAAAGAAAATGCAACAAAGCTACCTATCTATGTGGATACAGTGGTCTCTTCATTGCCCAGTCAAAAGTATTTTAGGGGTGACTCTTGGTAACAAAATTTACTCTGCTACTTTGTGTTGAAATATTTAAATGTATTCCTTTATTCATTGTTAAGTTTTACTTTTAATAATAAGACTTAATTATGCAACTTATAAAAAGATTCCCCATCAAGTTCTTTTAAGAAGCAAGCTTCTCTAATACCTTTAAAATATAATTTGAATCTGTGAGGCTATATATCAGTGTCACCTCCTAGAAAAAGTACTGAGGTGTGGCCAGCTTATACTTTTTACTTCATCCATTTCTGTAGCATGTTAATTATTTTATCTTAAATATATAATATTTTCAAAATAATAACTAAATTAGAATAAATGGTAGTACTTTAAAATAAAAGGCTAAATAGAATAGATGGTAATACATTGATTTTTTTTGAAATTTAGGTTTACTTGCAAATTGCAACAATGTGCCAACATGTAGAACAAGTGCCATAAAAGTAACAACTGGTTTTAAAAGATTAATTTGTGGTGCTGAAGGTGATAAAGACTAAAATGGATTGGACAGCACTTAAAAGTAAAATGTAATTGATTTTCAAATTAAGTATGCCTAGCAGTAGTGACAGTCACACAATAAACTCACGTATCTTTCTACAGCCTTAATGTTTTTCAAAGTTAAGAGATATAAAATATTAATACAAGCATATATTTATCATAAAATAAAGTGTAAGATTTCCATGAATTTTTAAGATAATACAAACTTCAGAGAAATTCCAAGTTTACTGTCATCTGCTTTAGGCTGTATCTATAACTCTCTTATAGTGTTAATATATTCTTGCCCTTTTCTTAGATATACATTCTGGTGTATCTAAAGAAAATCAGTTAAGCCACTGGAAGCGGTATTTTATATGACTGCATAGTAGTCAGCTGTCTGTATTTTTCTTTAATCTGATAGATATTTTACATTTTAAGAGTACCATTTGGTAAGAAAAGCATGAAAGCCATACTGTTGTACTTAAGAAGGTTTTCACTACTATTTTTAGTCTTCCATTATTCTCATGAAATATAAAACCCTGTGTTTCTGAATCATAGTAAGAAATGCTTTCTTAAAAAATAATGGATATTTAAAAATTAAAAATTGAGATCTTGGGGAAAATTGTTAGACTTCTTTTCTTTAAAACAAAAAAAGTTAAACATGGAATGGGAGAATAGGTTTATAACTGCTTTGGACGGTTTTCCAATGGTTGTGTTACTATAAATTAACACATATTCTTTAATGTCCAGGATCAATTGTTCAGCATTATGACAATATTTTTCATTCTGTAGTACATTGTGGAACCTGTTCAACATCCTGCTTACAGGGTGTGATGAGCATGCCACTTACTATACTTACTTTATCAATCTTTAAAATTACCAGTATTTTATTAGTGGCATGGACAAATCTTAGTATCTGTAGTCCGTGGGGAAAGTCGTATTTTTCTTCTTTATATGTTTTTAAATTCTGCTGCCCAAGAAATAAGTTGTGCCCTGACATATGTTTTATACTACTTGTTTGTCACCAGCTTGTTCAAATGGGATTCACTGCGCTCCTAGAGATTGTAAAGGAATTTTTGTTAATCCTTTAGGTTGTAAGGGAGTTTTTACTTGGTAACTTTTAGAAATACAGATCAAGGTCTTCTTTACTATCCTATCTCCTAAGAGAACCATAATGCTTACTTAGCACCAGACATGAATTGCATGCCAGTCAGGTGCAAAAATCATAAAAATTAACTCTATTGGGAATATAATCTAGATACCTAGAATGTAGAAAACTAGAGGAAAAGAGAAATATAATGAAATGTAACATGTTAATAAAATTCACCTCCAAATTACTGAGTATTATTTGATGAGAATTCTGACAAACTTCAAGTACTGGAATATGTTGTTATCATATACATAATTTTGTGCTTTGAAATAACTCTCCATGTCATCTTTCATAGATTTAACATATATTAAGACTTGACTGTGAATGTGTCAAAAATATTTCTTCTATTGTGTAATTTTATTGAGGTGAAATTTTCATAATAAAATTCACCATTTAAAAGTGTACCATTCAATGACATTTAGTACATTTGTAATGTTGCAATCATCACCTCTATGTAGTTAAAAAACCAAAAGCATTTGATTATTGCTATCATTTATACAATGCTTATATTGAGTACCATACATGCAATCCTTTATTAATTCATGCAGCAATATAAAGATGTAAGTGTTATTATCTCAATTTTAAAGCTAATAAAATAACGTTCACATAGCTTAGGTAATTTACTGAAGATCACTTACATAATGTGTTGCTTAGTCAGGATAAGTCTATTTCCAAAAGCTACGCCCATTCCTTTGTACTAAATAGCCACTCATCTAGCACATCTTTTATTAGTAAATGAACTTCTAAGGCAACCAGATATTTCTGTGTGGCAGCATGCACTAACATTGCAATTATTCTAGTGTGTTATTTCAGATAATTGAGAATTTGAAAGTTTGCATAAGATACACCTCTAACGTGTTCAAATATTTTATTGAGATTAAAATGTTTGTTAACTATTCCAAATTGTATTTGCCAACTATCACGTATAGAAAACTGTTTTACTTTCCTTACCTTTTCGTTGCCTTTCAGATACGCTTCTTCTGTAAAGGATGGCTCCCAGTATTTTGTGCTTCTGATTGTTACAGATGGTGTTATCTCAGATATGGCCCAGACTAAGGAGTCCATAGTTAATGTAAGTGGGGGTCACTCCCTATTGGACTGGCTACATGACAACATGGTGCTACTTAGAGAGAGACTGGAGTCTATTTTAGTTAACGAGAAAATAAAATCACCACACCTTTTCAGCATATTGCGTCCTTAACCTTATCCAGACAATGCATATACATCTTACCACTGTTCCATGGGGATCAAGCTAAGGGGTATGAATATTTTAGTTAAAAAAAATTCTTGCCGAAAGAAAAAAACAAAGATAATAGCATAATTTTCACAGGCATGGGTGTGTTTGCCTCTATTAGTTTGATCTATTTGTATACAATCTTGTGATTTATACTGGTTATTTCTTAACATTTGCATTCCAGTTAGAGGAGAACTATGATAGCTAATTGCTATTTCTGTAGAACTGGATAGTGACTGATTGATTAAAAAACCATCCTGCTGATTATAATTCTTAATTGTATGTTTGTTTTTTTAGGGTTATTTGATCATTTACTAATCTATAAAATCTATATTTACTATATGGTAATCTGTAAAGTAATAGTTTTTACTCTCTAGTCTCTAAGTTTAGCAATGTTTGGCACGAAGTGGACATTTGATAAATATAGGCTGCAGGAATGAATTTCATTAATATGCACTTTAAAATATGGACTTAGTAATTTAGGTTTAACTAAGAAGGCATGAGGCCCTGAGGAATAATTAGTCATATTTCAGTGACCTTCATAGCGAAAGATGTGGTTGCTCTAGTGTTCTATCTATCTGTTGCTGGATCAATCTCACATTCTTACTATTAAATTATTTAAGTGATGATATATGATATGTTATATGGAAAAAACATGTTATAACATGAAATATTTAGTCTCCCTCAAAATCCTCAAGGATATTTAGTGCATAACAGTATTAACTTTCTGTAATGATCATTTGTGTTCACTCATTTACTGTGAAAATTGTTTTTTCTAACCTTGGGTATAAATGAGGTAGATTATAATAATACTACTATTTTATGAATCTGATACCACTTTCCCCTTTAGCAACTGAAAGATTTTTTGAGGAGAAAGAACATGAAAAGAGGACAAAGATACCCAAAGTCAGCTTAGAAAGGTTTTGTCTGAGAGTAGCAAGTGGAAGTAGATGCTCCTTACCTTCTATTTGATCTTACCCAGGGCTGGTCATTTCCGAAGAATGTCCCACTGTATTAATGTGTGCAGAGAGTTTGGAAAGGATAAGAATGGAATTGAGTATATTATTCTGTATTAACAATTTTGAATATGTTCACAAATTATTTTAATGAACATCTGTGAAAAAAATATTAAATAAAACTGGCTATATTTGCTTCTTAATTATTATTTTTTCTTTTTTAATTTTGTTTTTTAGACAGCCTGTTGCCCAGGCTGGAGTGCAGTGACACGATAATAGCTCACTGCAGCCTTGAACTCCTAGGCCCAGGTGATCCACCCCCCTCAGACTTCCAAGTAGCTAGGACTTCAGGCACACACCACCACACCTGGCTAATTATTTTTTGGTGTAGATGAGGTCTCGCTATGTTGCCCAGGCTGGTCTCAAACTCCTAGCCTCAAGCAATACTCCTTCTTTCACCTCCCAATGTGCTGGGATTTCAAGTGTGAGATATCATTCCTGGTCTTTCATTATTTTCTTAAGAACTCAGTTTCTTAATTGAAACCTAATTGTGTTTTCTCTTTGAAGGCCTCAAAACTTCCAATGTCAATAATTATAGTTGGTGTTGGACCAGCAGAATTTGATGGTGAGTAGTAAAATTTCAATAATATTCCTTGGGAATTCATTTAATCTGATGTAACATGCTCTTAGGTTTCTGCCATTCTTGTCTCTGTAGAAGGATGTGACTGTGTATTTGGGTTTGTATATAATGTTCCTGTGTCCATAATTAGATATATACATAGATAGCTCGTGATGATGTCTATTCAGGTGTGCCAATTAAAAGATCCTGTCTTTTGACTAGGATATTATCTCTCTAGTTTATAGATTATTTCAACATGTAGCTTTCCATTTCATTAGAGATAGTTTATACCTCAAAATAATATTTCCTAAGACTGACAGAGTGATAAATTGAGTTTTTGTTCCCAAGGCAAAACACACTCTGGGTTCACTAAAACCCTTTAAAGATGAGTGCTAAATTAATAAATCATTAGGTTGTGAAAAGAAATGTTAACATAAGCATAATATGTCAATTTAATGGGTTTTCAGGCTCTAGCTAGTTGATAGACATTAGCCTTATAAATAAAGAAGTTGTGTCATATGAAAGAGCAAAGTAAAATGAAAATGGAGCTGACCAGCTGAAATTTAATGAGACTTTACATAATTATGCTAAATTGGCATGCTGGGTAGTTTTTCATTTAGGCTCAAGCCTTGTTCAAATGCCCATTAAGAGACAAATGTTTGTGTTAACGAGTGATCTGGGTAAATGTTTCTAGTCATCTGATAAATTCCTTTAAGAGAACTCTGTGCCAGACAGCAAGTACGCAGACACATAATATTCACCCGGTTCAGGTGTTTTATATTAACAATGGCAGCTTATTTAGCTTGAGGCTTTGGAAATGAGAATGGTTTTAGAATTATTGAAACAATCTTTGGTAAGTTACTGGTTAACTTAGGCACATAGGTGGCTAACTAGAGTGTAATTATCACTGGGGTGATTCTTATTTAATGACCAGTCCCTCCTCCATGAGGATAACACAGAGCTGTCAGTCTCAGGTAAAGCACCACAGGCAAGTTGTATTGCTGACCCTGGAGTCCCTAAATTCTAATCTTGGCTGGTCATCCTTTCTAGCATTATAAACTTACAGTTTCAAAAGCAAGTCATTTATCCCTCACTGACACTGCTTCTGCTGATATTTTCTCTATCTCTATTAGCATCTACTTGAGTTGTACTTCAGACATGAATTTCAGATACCTCTCTGGAGACAGGAAGGCTAAGACATCTTTCCTGTCCATGCTTTGCACACTTGATAATCTGCATTAATTAATGATAGACTGTGATTCACAAACTTCACCAATTGGCTAAAATAACTCACACTTTCTTCTTTGACTACTATTTGCTTTTGCCTTTGAAGGATATATCTTTCATGGGTATATCTCAGGTCTCTCAGACTCCTATGGAAGTCCACCATTAGGCATATGACCTCAGAGATGGTAAACCTCAATCAGTTCTTTTTCTTTGAGAGCCCCCACACCTGATTCATAAATGCAAAGCCACTGACCCTTCCTGGTATATATTTCTGGTAATATATTTCTATACAGAGCAGCAGACACAGCCGTTTGGCTACTGTCCTTATCCAATAGCCACAGGTATTTATTTTCTTTGTTTCTTTAGTTCCCAGAAAATTTGTTCGGGTTTTAAGGTATGGTAATTCATCATTTCTTTCTCTGAGGTCCTGAACTAACTGAAAAAAATATATATTCAAGAATCATTCTGATCACTCTATCAGCCTTATTACTAGCAATGCAGAATTTGAGAACTTGGGTTAACCTGTGAATAATCACATTCCCATTACTTCCCCCCCCCCTCGCCCCCCCGCCAGATTAAATTATCTCATTCTTATCTCCAGGACTTCTCCTTATAGAAAGAGGCAGAGTTTTGCTTATTAAGCATGCCACTGAGAGAAATTACACTTAAATGGTGCTGCTCCAAATGAGAGTGATTCAAGCTCAGTTATTTCTCCTAATCTTAGTAATCCTATTCCTCTTTCCATGCAGAAAGGTAAATGAAGATTGTAGATGAAAAGGGAAGTTGTCTTCCCAGAAGTTAGAGTGAAATTTTCCTCTGGAAACATGGGAACAGGGAATTAGGCTCCTGTAACACCTGGTTTCTGTTTTCACCATGATGGAAGTTTTAATGGGATAGAAAAACTTAGGGCCCAGTACTAGAAAAGTAGATTATTCTGCTAGGAGACAATAGATGCTTCTCTGAAGTATTTTTCTTTTTTTCCTTTCAAAACACATCTCTTCCTGGCTAAAAAAAAAAGTTCATATATTAAACTCATGTTTAATATAGAAAAATATCTGACTAGTCAAATTGTTGCTGTCCTATCAGAGGAGCCTCTCATGGCACTTCCAAATCTACTCTAGAGTAAGTGTATATATCACACATATATGAACTGACTGACGGAGATCCAACTCGCAAATTGTATTAGTCCGTTTTCACACTGCTATAAAGAAATACCCGAGACTGGGTAATTTATAAACGAAAGAGGTTTAATTGACTCACAGTTACACATGGCTGGGTAGGCCTCAGAAAACTTAGAATCACAGTGGAAGGGGAAATGGGCACATCCTACATGGTGGCAGGAGAGAGAGAGAGCATGTGAGAGGGCAGGAAAGAAGGCTATTTATAAAACCATAAGATCTTGTGAGAATTCACTCACTATCACAAGAACAGCATGGGGGAACCACCCCCATAATCCAGTCACTTCTCTCTCTCTACATGTGGGGATTACAGGTCCCTCCCTCAATGAGAATGGGAATTACAATTCGACATGAGATTTGGGTGGGGACACAGAGCCAAACCATATGACAGATTTCATCAGCTAACCACATAAATCCAACATCTACACATTTTTTAACCTGAAAGACATTGTTTGCATGGGCAAGAAATACAATATTTTGCCATCTGTCCTTTGAAGGTAGAGGAAATAAGAATAAACTGTTAGATTGAGTATTTAAATTTAACTCTGTATTTTGATAAGACCATTTGAAAACTATCTACATAAATTTCCCCAGTGACTCTTTTTCACTCCTGAAAAAAGAACCTTTATTGTGAAGAAAGATTTCTCAAAGCAAGATTTCTTTATACTTAAAAGGCAGCCAAAAAGTCAAATTAAAGCAGCATCTGGCTATCTGCTTTGATTCGAGTTGGACGAAGGGGATAAATAAAAGGGTTTCTAACTTCATTGTGACTCCCATGGGTAGAAAGAAATGCAGATCTGTCTCATACACCTTTCCAGGAAGAGGTAATGGTGGGAGACTGGGGTTCATAATCTCCGTCTGCTTGAGGACCAGATGGTCTGCAAACCTGAAGAGTAGACCTGACCCCTCCACCACTTACACACCATCTCTCTTGTTTCTCTCAAAAGCATAGCCTCCACTTCTTGCTGTCTACAGTGTTTTAAACCATGGGACATGCTGAAAAGTGGGAGATATTTTATAGGACCTCATGCTAATACAGTATTGCCTAAATGACTGTCCTTTTTTTCATTAATTGGAATGAAACAAAGACCAATGGGGATTGTAGAGGATTGTGGAAAGTGAGACCTAGATTATCATCTAATCCTTGTTTCCCATTTTAGCATGAGTATAGGGTAATTGTTGTAAATTATTAACATGTTAAAGAATAATGGAGAAGTGTTTGTGACCACTGGATGTTACCATTGGTGCGTATTTATGTCCCAAAGTAATGTGAAAATTGTAAAAGCAAATTTAGATATAAAAAGAATTAATCACTGAAAATATTTGAACATAATAAGTTATATTTACATATCCAAGAAGTAAGGGAGATTAAAACATGTCTTTTGCATTGGGATAATTATCTTATTATTGATAATATAGTTTTTACATAATTATGATATATATTGTACACCTTGACAAATTATTGAACAGTAGCTCTCCGTTCATTTGTATACTCGCAATGTTTCAGCCCAAGCATTGACTCATGAACATGTGTAGAAAAGTAAAATTGAAAAGAATGTTTTTAACCCAAATACATTATCTAAGCACCGAAGAAAAGAGTAAAGAAGTGAGGATTGTATGCTGACTGAGCAGTATTGGAGTCAGGTAGAGAGGTGATGAGGCCAAAATTATAATTGTAAGTGGCTCTCTGGAGTCTGGTGAATGTCATATGTATACAAAATGAAATAACAGCAATAGAATTATACAAGCACAAATTAGCATTCCTCATGTAATTAATTATTTAGAGAATTCTCACTGAAAACTTAATAAACCCTAGAAAATGTTCTTAATTGCAGCATGGCATTACTGTATCACCAGCTGTCCCATTATATCGCAGCACTTCCAAATACCAACTGATCTAGGAAATGTCAGAATTATTTCTTAATCAACAAAAAAATTGTACTTCAGAAAAATCATACTTTATCCAATCAGTATAAGAGCAGAGAAAATGCCTCTGTTTTTAAATATGTTTGTAAAGTAAAAATTGGGCAGTGTGTGTATGTGCATGTGTGTATGTGTATGTGTATGACTTTGCCGTAGTTTCAGTAAAAATAAAGTTCAACTTGTAATTGAAAATTCTATGATGATTAAGGCCAAGCTTCTTAAATTAGAAAGAAAAATTAAAATTTGATGGATTAACATCACTTGCTCAGTCATGTAACCATATAATCCGAAGTTTAGAACTGGTAGAATGGAGAGATAGACTCAGAAACAGTTTCACAATGACTGGCTCTGCTCACCTTTCAAAGAGTCACACAAGATCTTGGCTCACTTTGTCTGTAAAATGCACACTTAGTCAAGTTTTGTGTGAGAAATGAAGACCTGAAGGGATCAACATGCTTGCTTTCTTTTCATAGGACATTTTGCTACTTCATACATCTTGATTTCCTTACTGTCCACATTGTTTTAGTATTTGGCTGAAATGTACTGAATAAATGATCATATTTTCTCTTAAAGCAATGGTTGAATTGGATGGAGATGATGTCAGAGTCTCCTCTAGAGGAAAATATGCTGAAAGAGACATTGTACAGGTAAGAAATAAATCTTTTCCTACTTTACTATTGCTAGAAAATATCACTGGGATATTTTAACAAAATTAGAAGCTAGAAATATAACAGTTTTTTTAATGATGCTTTTCTATTTATTAGTCTCAACAAAAACTAAATATATTTTAATCTGGTAGATACTCAGAGTAAATAAATTTAGTAAAAATATACCAAAAACTTTGTATGTATTTTCATACTTCCCTCATAGATTATGGTTAAGAAAAAATAACGAAACAGATTCTAAAATATGTCATATATAAAAAAATTATATCTACATATAGAAAAGGCTAGAATTAAGAAAAATACTTAACTAAAGCCTATTATTCTGGAAGTGAATATAAACAATCAGTAATTAAATGTAATTAAAATTTATAATTGAAAACAAGGTGTTAATTCAGCTAAATAGTTGCATAAAATTTCCATATTTTTTAGTATGTCAGAATGGAAAACAAGCTGTGAAGTATATCTTTTTGGATAGGAAAAGGAAGAAGGTCTCAGTACCATTTGAGCACATGGTATCAAAATTTTAAGGGAGCAAACAATGAACTTTAATATTATTTCCTAAATAGTAACATATATATTCACCCATAATACAGTCATTAATAGAAAATAATTTGTGATTGTAAGAATTGAAGAAAGAGCAGAGAAACACAAAGGGTGGCTCCACAGTCAACAGGTTTATTTCAAACCTGGGAGGGACTTTTGACTGAATTAGGTCAGAAGCCACACTCTCTTACAGACCAAGAGTTTTTAAGGATTCAGGGTGGGAGAGTTTATCAGAGGCTTGGATTGCTTCTGTGTCTCTTTGTTGTGCTTATCTGGGAGGGAGAGTTGTGTGTCTGCTCCTATACATCTTTCTGCAACTTCAGGCATATCCTTCCGAGTCTGCGTTTAGCTTCCCTATCTTAGCGCACCTGAAGGGAAAGGAATGTGTTTACTAAGGCCCACTGTTTTATTGGGCCCATTGTATAAGGGTAAAGTTTGGCAGTTACCTGAGAGACTTTTCCTCCCACCTCCCTCTGCGCCCAAGCTGTCTTATCTGTGTTTTATTGTCTGCTCTTTGTGGCTGCTTGTAGTTAGAAGAGAAGTAATTTCCTTAAAATGCATGAGGCTAGAAAGAGAGCTGGAACTTACAGTGGCCGTGTTTGTCCGAGATGACTGTGCTCCTGCTCTATCAGGGATCATACAGAATTTGGTTCTAATTCTGACTTTTCCACTATGATAACTTGGATAAGCTTTCTATATTTCAGTGTTTTGGGGAATAAATGGAATTGTGAAGATTAAGTGAGATCATGCATATAAAATACATTCCTGAAATAGAACTTTTAGACAAAAGAACAACAAAAAATACTTGAAATAATTTGAGGAAGTAATAATATAAAGTAATCTGTTAGTATGATAATATAAAGAGTAATGTTGATAAAGATTCAAAAATAATTATTCTTCATTAGCCAGCAAAATTAAATTTTAAAATAAAAACTTCTGTAAAATAGTTTTTTTAAAAAAGATAATTGAATATTATGTAAGCTTTTCAACCTAAAGAACTTGATACAGTAAAAATCACATTCACATAAATGATTAGGTTAAAAGCAGCTGAGAAAAGGAACTTGGTGATATTGTCATTTGCTTAAGAAGCTCATTATGTGTTTTTGTTTTTTCTTTTTTTTTTTTTTTTTTTTTTTTTTTTTTTTTTTTTTTTTTTTGAGACAGAGTCTCGCTCTCGCTCTGTCGCCCAGGCTGGAGTGCAGTGGTGCAATCTCAGCTCACTGCAAGCTCCGCCTCCTGGGTTCACACTATGCTCCTGCCTCAGCCTCTTGAGTAGCTGGGACTACAGGTGCCCGCCACCATGCCCGGCTAATTTTTCTGTGTGTTTTTTTAGTAGAGACGGAGTTTCGCCATTTTAGCCAGAATGGTCTCCATCTCCTGACCTTGTGATCCACCTGCCTCGGCCTCCCAAAGTGCTGGGATTACAAGTGTGAGCCACTGCGCCCGGCCCATTATGTGTTTCTTTCATAATTAGACACATGATTATTCACCTTAACCTCATCAGCATAGTTAAAGGTCTAAGTAATTACACTTTATTTAAAATCTCTCTATAATATCCTTTCAGTTTCAAAAAAATCGAATTACTGCATGGAAGTATGAATTTGAAGTGTTTAGAATGTGTTATGTTGCTGTCCTAATGCATTTTTACCAAGTTAGCAGAGGCAACCTCATATCTCATAGTTCCATTTAAATGATGCTTAAGAGAAGCGTGGTATTACTTTCTTCATTAGGAAATAGCTAAGATTGCTCACATGATTAAGGTTCCTTTTAAGAAGGCCAGTAGGTTATGTTAGTGACAACCTATTTGCATTAATAAAAATTGTCCTTGATCATGAAACTAATCAATCAATAGATATATTACATTGAACAGAATATTGAGATAGGTCACCGATGATCTGTGAAACTATACGTTTGTCACTGTGGTCTTGAACAAGTAAAAAAAATTTCTCTGTCTTTGTTTCATTATTGGTAGACTCCAAATTCTTTCATCTTTGCTCCTCCCTTGATGTTGTGAGTCTCAAAGGAAGTAACAGACATAAAATACTTTGTTACTTACCAATAGCGTAGGTATATATTAGTATAATTATGTAAGTTTTTGCTTCTTGAAAGTCAGAATCCGACCGGGCGCAGTGCCTCACGCCTGTATTCCCAGCAGTTTGGGAGGCCAAGGTGGGAGGATCGCCTGAGGTCAGTAGTTCAAGACCTGCCTGGCCAACATGGTGAAACCCCATCTCTACTAAAAATACAAAAAAAATTACCTGGGTGTGGTGGCAGGCGCATGTAACCTCAGTTACTTGGGAAGCTGAGGCAAGAGAATTGCTCGAACCCAGGAGGCGGAGATTGCAGTGAGCCAAGATCATACCATTGCACTCCAGCCTGGACAACAGGAGTGAAACTCCGTCTCAAAAATGAAAAAAAAAAAAAAAAAAAAAAGCTGAAGGATTCTGACTTCTATCACCATAAAGTAACACTGGGATCCCAAAGATTTTGAACACACCTGGGGATACAGGTGAACACTCAAGGGATTCTGCCATGTAAAGTTGAACTGAAGAATAGTGAGGTCTTAACATTTACTGAACAAGAAATTAAAATGTCCCTAGGAAATTAGTGGCACCCTTAATGACAGTGGCATCTTGACTTACATTCCTGCATTGACTTAGAGATTCAATGTACTCTTTTCTACTGTCATGGAGAAGTTTCTAAGTGGTGGTCAGTACTTTACATATCAGATTGATCATTTACATTCACATTGTGTAAAAGAATTGGCACCTCCTCTCTCACCTTGAATAAGGCTAAACATTCCACCATCAGAGTTTTCCAGGTTCTACCAGTCACTAAAAAGTTTTTAAAGCAAATTATTTTAAAGGAGAGAAACACTCTTGAATATTTAGAATAGTGGGGTTGCAAGTGTACATGCAGGATAATATTTTCAATCTTCCCATGGTCAGAAAAAAACTGTAAACCAATTCTCTAAAATATTATCAGATAATAGGGTCTATTTCTGCTTTCCATTTCTCACTGTTTGAAGTGAATCCAGTTTATACACACAACACAATTGAAATTCCAGATTTCTCAAGTGGATAAAGAAAACCCTAAGGTGGCAAATAATAGTATGTAGCTGAGGTTCAGCAGAAAATTGGGGGTAGTAGATAGGGTTTTATTATTATAGTAAATATTAAATACCTTCCTTTTCATATAATGATATTTAACCCTTTATTAAGTGTTTCATGTGCTAGGCAGGCTAAGAGCTATAGCATTATATCACTCAGTCCTTAATTTACTTTATGTGACAGGTACTTTGATTATTGCATTTTACAAAAAAAAAGGACATGAAGCTAGCTCAATTCCTCTTGTCCACAGTCACCCAGCTAATGAGAAGTGGACGAGGATTTAATCCTAAAATGGCTGATTCTAAAATTCTTAAGATGTATTCTGTATAATTTTGATTCTAACACCTAAACATGGCATTTAAGATTATCCGTGACCTGATTTCAGGCTTTTTTTTTTTTTTTTTTTTTTTTTTTTTTGAGACGGAGTCTCGCTCTGTCGCCCAGGCTGGAGTGCAGAGGCGCGATCTCGCTCACTGCAAGCTCCGCCTCCCGGGTTCACGCCGTTCTCCTGCCTTAGCCTCGGGAGTAGTTGGGACTACAGGCGCCCGCCACCTTGCCCGGCTAATTTTTTTGTATTTTTAGTAGAGACGGGGTTTCACCGTGGTCTCAATCTCCTGACCTCGTGATCCACCCGCCTCGGCCTCCCAAAGTGCTGGGATTACAGGCATGAGCCACCGCGCCCGGCCTTCAGGCTCTTCTTTAGCTAAATACACACAGAAACAGACAAACATACTGTACTTTATCTTAATAAACTAACTTCACATCACACATTTCCGTGGTTCTTGCTTTTATTTTCACTTGTCATTTTACCTGGAATACTCTTCCTCCTCATCTGTGCCGATTGAAATCCTATACTTTGAAATTTCTCAACATAGAGCCTGTCACACAGCTCTCTCCAAAGACCTCACTCGCCACACCTGGATGAATTTTCACTTTGTCCCCATATTACTTTGTATCTTCCTAAAAATACCGGTCATTGTTTGTCTTAAAGTTATTTACAGATAAAAAAAAACTGAAGCCAGCCCCAGAACAAAAGTTATTTAGGTCATAAGTTGGTAGATCCAGATTTCCAAGAGTGTTCTGGTTCTAAAACCGGTGTTACTCCTATTATAATGCACTGTCCTAAAAGACAAAATTTTAATGAAAATTATTAAGATCTATTACCCTTTTTATATTACCGAAGTGGCTAATGAATTCAAGTCAGATCCATTTGAGTTCAAATAGTGATTCTGACATACTCAGAGCTGATCCTGGATAAGTTCATTAAACTTTCTTTCAGTTTCTTCTTATGTGCATTCAAAGTATATAAGATTCTTGTGAATATTAAATGACATATTGTGCTAAATCTCCTAGCAGAAGACTTCCCAAATACCAGTTGCTCAATAAATGATTATCAGTACAGTACATCTGTGCAGTCCAGTGGGAAGGCATTTTTTGTCACTATTTCATAGTAGCTGTGCCCTAACATATGACAAGGTAGTAAGTTTTATGTGTGATTAAGTCTCATGGCCTCATTATTTAATTTCATGTCACTATAGTATAAATAGTAAGCAGGATGGTTATTAGTCTAAAACTTAGGTGACTTATTTTCTTAAGTCAATATACATAAAGGCTTTCTATTTGTTTATGCTATGGATTGGCCATTGTGTATAATGCAGTGCCATTCCCCCTGGCTGCATGTAGCTGCTGGGCCAGCCTATCATTTCCTTAAAAATTATATTTAAATCATATTTTCCATTAAAAGAATAATAACCTTGAGGGCTTAGACTTGAAAATCACTAATGGAGCTCTGCACAGTAGGAACAATCCAGCAAAACTGAGCAGAGCAGTAACTAAAAGCCCATTTGTCCAAACTAATTCAAACTTGTTTTTACGAATAGGCAAAGCAAGCAGTTAGAGCAGCCATGTGGAACATTTTCCCTATGCTGGTGGGTGCTGAAAAAAGATGTAGAGTAACAAGTATACCATACTTCCTATAGAATAAAATGCATTTATTGGTATTCTTTATATGAATGTGATAAATTAGTACAAAGAAAAATTGATTTATTCTTCTAAATATTATAAGGGTCCAAATTACCATGTGGTCAACATGCATTCACAAATGTGTGGGAATTATTTTGGACAAGAGGTTCCCAGGTACAGGGATCAGAAATGATGGACTAATAGAGGTAATAAACAGAGTGGCCTAAGAAGTTGAGTGGAAACCTGTAAAAATAAAAGGATATGAGCAATCTTCCAAGAAAGAGGGCAATTTTGCCATGAAAGTTTTAAGATCTGAAATAAGAGGTATAGGAAATTTCTGAAGTCATTGTCTTTTCTCTCATTATAAAGTACCTTGTGACATGACTGAAGAAATAAATGTTCCTTTGGAAAAGGTTTAGTTTAGGCTAGTGACTTTTTTTTATCCTACTCCAGATATAAGTGTGGGATGAAGGATACTCCTGTTTGATAACCCTGACTTCTATGACAGTTGTTCTCAACCTGTAGGCAGTGCCCCCTAATGTCCAAATGGAATATCAGACTCTGTGCTTACCTAACAAACCTAAGCTAAATGTGATATATACTCCCATTCTAGGTTGAAATTGAGGATTTCTTTTTTACCTGTTATTTATAAACTGTTTTAAAGAAGAGTAGAACTGTGTGTATTCTAAGAACAGTGATGATTATGAGCCTTAGCTTTGAGGTTCCAGAGTGTCATAAAATTCTTAAAAGTGAAATTCAATTTACCTCAATTAAAAAACATCTGCATATCCTGTGGGACTTGCTGAAAAGGTGAAACAACAGTGTTTTAAAATTTAAAAAGGCCAGGAATTACTGTTTTAGATGAACTGATACTGTATTCAAATTTGAAAGAGATAAAATTGATAATAATCTTCATTAAAGTTTGATATGAATATAAATTGAAAACTATTTTCAAAATTGCTTTATATTGACTATATAAAGGTGTAAGTTAATGAATAGAAAAGTAATTATAATGATGGCTTTCATATATAATACATATTACAAATTGAACTGCTACTGTTTAAGCACTTTAAGTTTTAACTTATTTAATACAAAACAATGAAATAGGTATTATTTTATTGACATAATTATACATATTTCTAGGGTACAATGTGATGTTTCATTACATGTATGCAATGTGTGATTATTCTATCAGGGATAGCATACCCATATCTCAGACATTTATTTTTTTGGTCGGGGACATTCAAAATTCTGTTTTCTAGCTATTCAAAAATATGCAGTAAATAATAATTAACTATGGTAACCCTACAGGGCTAGAGAACAACAGAATTTATTCCTCCTATCTAGCTGTAATTTTGTATCCATGAACCACAATCTCCTTACTCCTCTTTCCCGACCTATCCTTCCCAGCCTATAGTAACCGCTTTTCTACTCTCTATTGCTACGATATCAACTTTTTCAGCTTACACATATGAGGGAGAACATATATATTTATTTTTCTATGCCTGGCTTATTTCAGTTAACATAATGTCCTCCAGGCTTATCCATGTTGCCACAAATGACAGAATTTCATTTTTTATGGCGGAATAGTATTTCATTGTGTACATATGCTACACTTTCCTTATCCATTCATCTGTTAATGGACACTTAGGTCAATATCATATCCTGGCTATTGTGAATAATGCTGCAATAAACATGGGAATGCAGCTATTTATTTGACATACTGGTTTCCTTTCATGTGGATAAATACCCAGTAGTGGAATTGCTGAAGCTTATGGTAGTTCTGTTTTCCATAATGGTTGTAATAATTTACATTCCCACCAACAATGTATGAGTTCCCTTTTCTCTACATCCTTATCAATATTTGCCATTTTTGTCTTTTTGGTAATAGCCATTCTAACTGGGATGAGATGATATCTCACTGTGGTTTTGATTTGCATTTATCTGATAAATAGTGATTTTTCCGCATTTTCTCATTACTTTTGGCCGTTTGTGTGGCTTTTTTTGAGAAATATCTGTTTAGGTCACTTGCCCATTTTAAAATCAGATTCTTTGCGGGTTTTTGGTTTGTTTTTTTGTTTTGCTATTGTTTGAATTCATTGTATATTCTGGATATTAATCTTATTAGATGAATAAAATGTTGTCTCTTCACTCTCTTGATTACTTCCTTTGCTGTTGAGAAGATTTTAGCTTAATATAATGCCATTTATGTAGTTTTACTTTTGTTGCCTAAGTTTGGAGGCCTTATTCATACAATTTTTTGCCTACTCGTGTCCTGATGCATTTCCCCTATGGTTTTTTTCTAGTAGTTTCATAGTTTAGGATCTTACATTTAAGTCTTTAACCCATTTTGAGTTGATTTTTATATGGTGATAGATAAGAGTGTAGTTTCATTCTTCTGCATGTGGATATCCAGTTATCCCACCACCATTTAATGGAAAGGGTGTTCTTTCCCCAGTGTATGTTCTTAATGCATTTGGCAAAAATCAGTTGGCTGTAAATATGTGGATTTATTTCTGAGTTCTCTATTCTGTTCCATTGGTCTATGTGTCTGTTTTTATGCCAGTGCCTTCCTGTTTTGGTTTCTATGGCTATATAATATATTTTGAAGTCTGGTAATGTGATACCTTCAGCTTTCTTCTTCTGGCTCAGAATTGCTTTGGCTATTTGGAGTCTTATGTGGCACCACACATTTTAGGATTGTGTTTTTCTATTTCTGTAAAGAATGTCTTGGCATTTTGACAGGTATTACTTTAAATCTGTAGATTGCTTTGGGTAGTATGGTCATTTAAAAATATTAATCCAATCCATGAACACGAAATTTTTATTTTTGTGTGTCTTCCTAAATTTCTTTCATCAGTGCTTTATAGTTTTTTATTGTAGAGAGCTTTCACCTCTTTGATTAAACTTATTTCTAGTTTTTTTTTTTTTTTGGCTATTATAAATGGGATTGCTTTCTTGATTTCTTTTTCAACTAGTTTGCTATTGGTATAAAAAAGGTCACTGATTTTTGTATGTTGATTTTGTATCTTACAACTTTTCTGAATTCACTTATTACTTCTGACAGTTGTGTTGTGGTATTCTCAGGGTTTTCCTTATATACAATCATGTCAAATGCAAACAGGGATAACTTAATCTCTTACTTTCCAGTTTGGATGCTGTTCATTTCTTTCTGTTGCCTAATTTCTCTGGCTAGGACTTCCAGTGCCATGTTGAATAAGGATGGTGAAAATGGGCATCTTTCTCTTGTTCCAGTTCTTTGAGGAAAAGTTTTCAACTTTTTTCCTTTCACTATGATATTAACTGTGGGTTTGTCATATTGGCCTTTACTGTGTTGAGGTATGTTCCTTCTGCACCTAATTTACAGATAATTTTTATCCTGAAGAGATGTTGTATTTTATCAAATGCTTTTTCTGCATCTATTGAGATGATGTGTTTTTTGGTTTTTTTTTCTTGCTTTCATTCTGTTCATATGATGTGTCACATTTATTGATTTGCACACATTGAACCATCCTTGCATTCCTGGGATAAATCCTACTTGATCATGGTGTATAATCTTTTTGATGTGCTGTTGTATTTGGTTTGCTAGTATTTCGTTCAAGATGTTTGTGTCTGTATTCATCTACAGGAATACTAACCTGTAGATTTTTGTTGTTGTTGTGTCCTTTTCTGGTTTTTGGTATTAGGGTAGTTCTAGCCTTGTGGAATACATTTGGAAGAATTCATTCCCCTTCAATTTTATTTACTTATTTATTTTTATTATATTAAATTCTAGGGTACATGTATACAGTGTGCAGGTTTGTTACACAGGTATACATGTGCCATGTTGCTTTGCTGCACCCATCAACTCATCATTTATATTAGGTATTTCTCCTAATACTGTCTCTCCCTGAGCCCCCCACAGGCCCTGGTGTGTGATGTTCCCCACCCTGTGTCCAAGTGTTCTCATTGTTCAATTCCCACCTGTGAGTGAGAATATGCAGTGTTGTTTCTGAGGCCTCTGTTCTGATCCATTGGTCTATAGCTCTGTTTTGGTACCAGTACCATGCTGCTTTGGTTACTATAGCCTTCTAGTATAGTTGGAAGTCAGGTGGCGTGATGCCTCCAGCTTTGTTCTTTTGGCTTAGGATTGTCTTGGCAATGTGGCCTCTTTTTTGGTTCCATATGAACTTTAAAGTAGTTTTTTCCAGTTCTGTGAAGACAGTCATCGGTAGCTTGATGGGGATGGCATTGAATCTACAAATTACCTTGGGCAGTATGGCCATTTTCATGATATTGATTATTCCTATCCATGAGCATGGAATGTTCTTCCATTTGTTTGTGTCCTCTTATTTCATTGAGCAGTGGTTTGTAGTTCTCCTTGAAGAGGTCCTTCACATCCCTTGTCAGTTGGATTCCTAAGTATTTTATTTTATGTGTAGCCATTGTGAATTGAATTCACTCATGATCTGGCTGTTTGTCTGTTATTGGTGTTTAGAAATACTTGTGATTTTTGGTTGGTAGGCTATTAATTATTGCCTCAATTTCAGAGCCTGTTATTGGTTTATTCAGAGATTCAACTTCTTCCTGGTTTAGTCTTGGGAGGGTATATGTGTCAAGGAATTTATCCATTTCTTCTAGAATTTTTAGTTTATTTGCATATAGGTGTTTATAGTATTCTCTGATGGTAGTTTGTATTTCTGTGGGATCAGTGGTGATATCCCCTTTATCATTTTTTATTGCATCTATTTAATTCTTCTCACTTTTCTTCTTTATTAGGCTTGCTAGTGGTCTATCAATTTTGTTGAGCTTTTCAAAAAACCAGCTCCTGGATTCACTGATTTTTCTGAAGGGTTTTTTGTGTCTCTATCACCTTCATTTCTGCTCTGATCTTAGTTATTTCCTGCCTTCTGCTGGCTTTTTGATTTGTTTGCTCTTGCTTCTCTAGTTCTTTTAATTGTGATATTAGGGTGTCGATTTTAGATCTTTCCTGCTTTCTGTTGTGGGCATTTAGTGCTATAAATTTCCCTCTACACACTGCTTTAAATGTGTCCCAGCAATTCTGGTACATTGTGTCTTTGTTCTCATTGGTTTCAAAGAACATCATTATTTCTGCCTTCATTTCGCTATTTACCCAGTAGTCATTCAGGAGCAGATTGTTCAGTTTCCATGTAGTTGTGCGGTTTTGCATTAGTTTCTTAATTCTGAGTTCTAATTTGATTTCACTGTGGTCTGAGAGAGAGTTTGTTGTGATTTTTGTTCTTTTACATTTGGGGAGGAGTGCTTTACTTCCAATTATGTGGTCAATTTTAGAATAAGTGCAATGTGGTGCTGAGAAGAATGTATATTCTGTTGATTTGGGGTAGAGAGTTCTGTAGATGTCTATTAGGTATGCTTGGTGCAGAGCTGAGTTCAAATCCTGGATATCCTTGTTAACTTTCTGTCTAGTTGATCTAATATTGACAGTGGGGTGTTAAAGTCTCCCATTATTATTGTGTGGGAGTCTAAGTCTCTTTGTAGGTCTCTAAGGACTTGCTTTATGAATCTGGGTGCTCCTGTATTGGGTGCATGTATATTTAGGTTAGTTAGCTCTTCTTGTTGCGTTGATCCCTTTACCATTATGTAATGGCCTTTGTCTTTTTTGATCTTTGTCTAAATCGAGCATTGCAACCCCTCCAGTTTTTTTGCTTTCCATTTGCTTGGTAAATCTTCCTCCATCCCTTCATTTTGAGCCTATGTGTGTCTCTGCATGTGAGATTGGTCTCCTGAGTATAGGATACTGATGGATCTTTACTATCCAGTTTGCCAGTCTGTGTCTTTTAATTGGGGTATTTAGCCCATTTACATTTAAGGTTAATATTTTTATGTGTGAATTTGATCTGTCATTATGATGTTAGCTGGTTATTTTGCCCATTAATTGATGCAGTTTCTTAATAGCATTGATGGTCTTTACAATTTGGCATGTTTTTGCAGTGGCTGGTACTGGTTGTTCCTTTCCATGTTTAGTGCTTCTTTCAGGAGCTCTTGTAAGGCAGGCCTGGTGGTGACAAAATCAATCAGCATTTGCTTGCCTGTAAAGGATTTTATTTCTCCTTCACTTATGAAGCTTAGTTTGGCTGGATACGAAATTCTGGGTTGAAAATTCTTTTCCTTAAGAATGTTGAATATTGGCTCCCACTCTCTTCTGGCTTGTACGGTTTCTTCTGAGAGATCCACTGTTACTCTAATGGAATTCCCTTTGTGGGTAACCCAACCTTTGTCTCTAGCCGCCTTTAACATTTTTTCCTTCATTTCAACCTTGGTGAATCTGACAATTATGTGTCTTGGGGTTGCTCTTCTCAAGGAGTACCTTTTGGTGTTCTCTGTATTTCCTGAATTTGAATCTTGGCTTGCCTTGCTAGGTTGGGAAAGTTCTCCTGGTTAATATCCTGAAGAGTGTTTTCCAACTTGGTTCCATTCTCCCCATGACTTTCAGGTACACACATCAAACGTAGATTTGGTCTTTTCACATAGTCCTGTATTTCTTGGAGGCTTTGTTCATTTCTTTTTACTCTTTTTTCTCTAATCTTGTCTTCTTGCTTTATTTCATTAATTTGATCTTCAATCACTGATATCCTTTCTTCCACTTGATTGAGGCGGCTACTGAAGCTTGTGCATGCATCACAAAGTTCTCGTGCCATGGTTTTCAGCTCCATCAGGTCATTTAAGTTCTTCTCTACACTGTTTATTCTAGTTAGCCATTCGTCTAACCTTTTTTCAAGGTTTTTAGCTTCCTTGTGATGGCTGAGAACATCTCCTTTAACTCGAAGAAGTTTGTTATTACTGAGCTTCTGAAGCCTACTTCTGTCAACTCATCAAAGTCATTCTCCATCCAGCTTTGTTCCATTGCTGTCAAAGAGCTGTGATACTTTGGTAGAGAAGAGGCACTCTGGTTTTTAGAATTTTCAGCTTTTCTGCTCTGGTTTTTCTTCCCATCTTTGTGGTTTTATCTACCTTTGGTCTTTGATGTTGGTGGCCTACAGATGGGGTTTTGGTGTGGATGTCCTTTTTGTTGATGTTGATGCTATTCCTTTCTGTTTGTTAGTTTTCCTTCTAACAGGTCCCTCAGCTGTAGGTCTGTTAGAGTTTGCTAGGGGTCCACTCCAGACCCTGTTTGGCTGGGTATCACCAGTGGAGGCTGCAGAACAGCAAATATTGCTGTCTGATCCTTTCTCTGGAAGCTTCGTCCCAGAGGGGCACTGAGCTGTATGAGGTGTCTGTCAGCCCCTACTGGGAGGTGTCTCCCAGTTATGCTACACAGGGGTCAACAACCCACTTGAGGAGGCAGTCTGTCCATTCTCAGAGCTCAAATGCCATGCTGGGAGAACCAGTGCTCTCTTCAGAGCTGTCAGACAGGGCTGTTTAAGTCTTCAGAACTTTCTGCTGCCTTTTGTTCAGCTGTGCCCTGCCCACAGAGATGGAATTTATAGAGGCAGTAGGCCTTGCTGAGCTGTGGTGGGCTCCCCCAGTTCAAGCTTCCTAGCCGCTTTGTTTACCTACTCAAGCCTCGGCAATGGCAGATGCCCCTCCCCCTGCCAGGCTGCAGCTTCGTAGGTTGATCTCAGACTGCTGTGCTAGCAGTGAGCAAGGCTCCGTGGGCGTGGGACTCACCGAGCCAGGCACGGGAGAGAAGCTGCTGGTCTGCCAGTTGCTAAGACTGTGGGAAAAGTACAGTATTTGGGCAGAAGTGTCCCCTTTTTCCAGGTACAGTCTGTCACAGTCTGTTATGGCTTCCCTTGGCTAGGAAAGGGAAATCCCCCAACCTCTTGTACTTCGCAGGTGAGGTGACGCCCCATACTGCTTTGGCTTGCCCTCTGTGGGCTGCACCCACTGTCCAACCAGTCCCAATGAGATGAACTAGGTACCTCAGTTGGAAATGCAGAAATCACCCATCTTCTGCGTCTATCACACTGGGAGCTGCAGACCAGAGCTGTTCCTATTCGCCCATCTTGGAATGGACCTGAAAGGCTTGGTCCTGACCACCAAAGAAATACTTTATCAGCTCCTGCAGTGTCTATTCTTCCATCTGTGCATAGACTTGCATGGCCATTATGGAGGATCCTTTAAGCTAGGTTGCTGGCCAGTTTCTTTCCTTCAATTTAAAAAAACAGTTTGAGAATAATTCATGTTAGTTCTCTAAAAGTTTGGTAGAATTTGCAGTGAAGCCATCTGGTTTTTATTTTCTAGAAGAAGAAACAGGCAAAGAGTAGAAAATAACCTGCTCAAGATCATGCAGGCAACAGGCAGCAGACCAGGCTTTGAAACTAGGAAGTCTAATTCCAAAGTTTCTGAGAATAGGGAGGTAAAAACTTAAATGAGTTTAATGTCCATAATGCGGAAGCAAGGTAAAGAATTAAAAATATGAGACCAAAGTTGAGGTAAAGGTAAGATAAAAGCAGGGGAGATCTCCCCTTTCCACAGAGAAGCATCAGCTGCTTGCCAACATTTCCCTGAAATGTATGCATTAGTTACATACATTTTCTATAAAAAAAAAAAAAAGAAAAACTCTTCAAAAAAAGTCTAAAGACCACTGTATGTATATTAACCATACCAACATTACTAAATGTTAACATTTAAAGCATTATACCTTCTAGAATAAGAATGAAGTAAATTATAGTTACAAGTAGATATATTTTCTCATTAATCGCTAACTATGTTGATTCCTGTTTTCTCTTTTCTAATTATAGTTTCAGAGAGAAAATTAACCTCAATTTATTTTTTTATACCTCTTTGATTTTTTTCTATTAAAAATGTCAAATCTTGTCCATAGCTAGGGAATAAAGACTTCACAAAAGTTCTGATTCTCCTCATTCTCTTCTGAAGTGAAGATCGCATTTATTGTTAGTTTTTCTTTTCCCCCGCACCCTTAGCAAGCTTTCTTGCCCTTAGTAGCAGAAAGATATGTCACCTTTTAAATACCTATTTCTAAAAACTGCCCTGAGCTTTCCTCCTGGAAATAGGGTAAAGACAAATAAGGTAAAATTTTAGTCATATACATGTGCTTGTTTGTAATGTCTTATTTTAAAAAGAAAGGAATAATTTTCTTCTCTTCTTTTAAAAGAGAGTACCTTCACTGAATGAAAGGCAGTATACCTAATCTTTGATTTCTTAAAATTTTTCTTGGTTTACCTGTAGCAACCTGACCGTTTTAAATGCTGCCTTCCTATAATGATTGTTTTCCAGAGGCACATATTGAATAACTTTAAATAAAAAGCAAACTTATTTTATTTTCCAAATAAATGTAAAATGGTATTTTACAGCATGAGACAGGATTGTTTTTTGTCTTCATCCAGAGAAAAAATGATTTAATTCAAATTTTTATATATTGTACTCAAATTGTTCAACATATTAAAATATCTTCACTTTGCCTTTTCTCTGAAGACCTAGAATTACTGTGCTCTTAAATTATCACAACATTCACAGTTCCAATCACTTCAAAGTTGCGTCAAGCATCATTATGCCCCTAAGGGAAAATTGAACTAATGCCCTCAAACAGCACAGTGTTTATTAACTTAAGTAACCATTATAAATGAGAGTGGAATCAGGCAATCTATTACAGGAGCATTTGGTGTTGAACTGATAAGGGCTCTCAAATAATTACATATATAAAGATATAGTAATCATTTTTATTAAGGGTGGTGCAAAAGTAATTGTGGTTTTTGCCATTGCAAAACCGCACTTTACTGCAAAAACCACAATTACTTTTTGCTCCAACCTAATATGTGTTGTTAGAATGATGATATTTCAATAAGAAATATACCCAAATCTTATGCCAAGATCATTTTTACTGTCTTCCCAAATAATAGGTATTAAAAAATCAACATATGATGCAAAACTCAATGTACTGAATATTTCAGCTTTCTATGAATATGAGCTGTGTGAATTCTGTATTCATATTCCATGTGATTTTTTTGTTCTTAGAAATAATTAAAATACTTTAATGTGTTTAGGACTTTTTAACAATGTACACTATTATATTTTACCCTGAATTGGGTAATACTCGTTTCTTATCCAGAATTGGGTAGTATTTTTATATCGGAAGCTGAATTAGGCATGTATTAACTCCATTTGAGAGGAAACCAAGCCCCAAAGAGGTTAAATGATCCATCCTGTTGGGATTCAGGCTAGGTATTGAACCCAAAACTGCAGAAGACATTTGGCAACATAATAAGCATATTAGGACTAAGTGACATGAGTTATTGGGGGAAAAACATAGAAAACGATTGTGTTCCTTTTGAGATAAAGCATATATTAGGTAAGTTTAGTCACTTATAGCTATTTGTAGTGTATTGAATCCTTTTTTTTTTTTTTTTTTTTTTTTTTTTGAGACAGTCTCACTCTGTTGGCCAGGCTGAAGTGCAGTGGCATGATCTCGGCTCACTGCAACCTCTGCCTTCCGGGCTCAAGCAATTCTCCTGCCTCAGCCTCCCGAGTAACTGGGATTATAGGGGTGTGCCACCATGCCCAGCTAATTTTTGTATTTTTAGTAGAGACGGGGTTTCACCATGTTGGCCAGGCTGGTCTTGAACTCCTGACCTAAGGTAATCCGCCCACCTCGGCCTCCCAAAGTGCTGTGATTACAGGCATGAGCCACCGTGCGTGGCCTATTGAATATTTTGATAATGTATAATTGTTATCCGTCTCTCCATTACTCTCAGTTTCCCTGATTTTCCTATGACCAAATGTGTACATGTGTTGATTTTTTTGTGTTTATTATATAGCCTGCTAAAGTCTGTGAAGTAACTTTCTTTCTTCTCTGTTTTAGTTTGTGCCATTCAGGGATTATATTGACAGAAGCGGAAACCACGTATTGAGCATGGCTAGATTGGCGAAAGACGTCCTAGCTGAGATCCCTGAGCAGTTTCTCTCCTATATGAGAGCCCGAGGAATCAAGCCATCACCTGCGCCTCCCCCATACACCCCACCTACACATGTGTTACAGACTCAAATATGACTGTGCTCTGAAATGCTAATGTCACTACAAATCAGAACTGCTGAGTTAATGCTTTGTGCCTGGTGCTCTGTGATGAACCAGGCAATGGGATACTTTTCTCAGTTTGGTTTCAGCAGTACTGGTTAATGTGCTTTCTTGGATCCAAAATTAAATCTATTCCTAAACCAAAACTGTAAATATGGTTGTTGCATGAGCAACAGAAAAATTGTTTAAATGCTTGAAGCAAAGTACGGATGTCTTCTCTAAATCTTTTTTTTTTTTTTTTAACAGAAACAGCTAATTTCCAATGTATTGTTGGAAAAAAGCACAAACTATGTTTTTAACTCAAATATTGTCTTCGACTGCTATGTGTATAGGAAAGCAGTCTCTGTATCAATGTTTACATGTTACTACTTTTTAAATTTCAATACTTTTATAACCGTTCTTAAGAATAAGAGTTTTGAATACTGAATCCTTTGTCTTCTAAATTGCAATAGCTATAATCACAAGAGCAATATCTCTTTGAATGACTGTCTGGACAAACACAATTGCAAATAAGGGAAGGGAAAAATGATTTTCTATTTCTCAGTAACTGGATTGTCTTAGGAAACTACATCTGCTTAATAATCAGTTTCTCAGCAATGTTTGCTGAGTTTGGGAGTCTAAGCCTAGCAGATGTGTCTCCTGGTTGAACATGCACTTTTCATGGAGTTTGGGTTCTAAATTTAGACCGCAGTTGGTTTGTATTTTGTAACACTAAGTAGAAATTAGAAAAAGTCAAACATTGTGAGCTATAAATGCACAGAAAATGCTTTGTAAAAAGTAGCATCCTGATATAATAATGCTATTTAGAAAGACTGAAACCAAGACTATTTAACTGTGAACCATGTAGCAGATGTTTTAAACTTTTTATTCCATTATATCTTGTCTAGATATTTTAATTCAAAGGGATACTGGCTCTCTTGATTGGGATTTCTTGTTATCACCATTCCATGTTGCCACGCAAGGTGCACAGGCTGGAAGTCTTTTGTGAAATTCTCAGTTAAATATATACAACTATGTGACTTAGTGCACAACACATTTGTGAAATAACCTACTCCTATATACTGACCTGCCTGTCCACAAATAATTGTAAAGAGTTTTTGCATGTACAGTTTTTACAAGAATTACAGTTTTGTGAAGTTGTGTCTAAATTAAAGCATTTCTTTAGAACAAATGGCCTTAAATTCTCACAGAATTCCTGGAAATGATTGTGAATTGCCTTCAAATAATGGAAAAGTATATTTATTTGTGTGTGTGTGTGTGTGTGTGTCAAAAATGTAACTGCTTTATAATATTTTTTCCTTACCTATATATTCTATTTAATACTTGGTTTATTTCTACTGTACATTGTTTTCTTTGTCCCAAGTTGACCTAGGGTGACTTTTATAAGCATGAAACTATTTTACTGGAAAGAATATATACATCCACATATCTAACAGTATCAGTGTTACATAACTATGTAATACTCAATTGTCCATTTTTAATTATGTATTAAAATCTTTAAATCATTACTATTTGTTTTGTACATTTCATGTATGAATGACAGTAGAGTTT
Source organism: Macaca thibetana thibetana (assembly GCF_024542745.1). NCBI lineage: Eukaryota > Metazoa > Chordata > Mammalia > Primates > Cercopithecidae > Macaca > Macaca thibetana. Next base: position 34,399,742 of record NC_065588.1, on the reverse strand, counting down.
GATATTTTCATTTACTGATCTTATTTATGCCAGTACAGTGTATAACCTGCAGATTTTTAAATTTACCTTTATCAACCCATAAAACAAAAATAAATAAGATCAATATTCTTTTCTTCTTGTCAAACATTAGTTATTTTTTTGAACTGTCCAGAGAAAACAAAAGTTACACAATTCCTTGTATAAATAATAGTTTGCTCAAACCTAGTGGGAGTAAATGGCCAGGAATGAAGCAATTTCTCTTTACAAATGTTATCATTTATATGGCTGAGAATGATAATCAGAAACTTAGTGATGTTAATGCTATATATAAGATTAGAAAATACTTAAATCTTGTATCTTCATTGCAGAAATGTAGTAAACCAAGAGTGGAGGGATTAAGTGATGTATCCAAGACTATATAACTAGAGAAGAGCTCATTACCATTGTGGAAATATTTGTTATAACTTAAATTTTGTTAGGTGCTATGCAATAGGAAATCACAGAGACATGTTCCATAAAGGCAAATGCATAGTAATAGTTGTACATACAAACTGGTTATCAGGGATGTTCACACAGTAATGAGCAACAAGAAAGGTATGTATTGAGAAGGGGTGATAGATTCAAGTCATTAAACCTGCTGCAGAAGTCAGTCTTCAACTGGTGCCCTCAAGAACCCCAAAGACTTTGGGCACTGTCCTATCTTTCTAATCTCATTTCCTTCCTTTCTAATGAAAGCCTCTAATTATCACTTGAACTCCAGGATGAACTCTTGGTGTTATTTTCAAGTATCTCCATCATCTGATTTTGCCCAGTTATGTAATACCAATTCCCATTGCTTCTCAAATGAATATTGAAACTAACCAGGCCTACCTCATTCCTTTTCCACAACCACTCTGAGTTTACCTGGAGTCGTCTATAGTGTTCATACTTTGTTCTTTCATCAGGCCCTCTCCTCTGGTCTTTACCTGAGGATATCCTTTGCACTTTCCATCTCAAGCCCCAGCTCCTCTGAACCTTGTTCTTTAAAACTTCAATGCTAACAATAATAATCAGTACTTTCTATGAGCTCATCTTTGTATTGCATTTTAGCATATTAATTGCCTCAGATTATTTCCAAACTATTTTACTTTATCTGGGGCATCTTGTCTCTCCATCCTTATAGAATAGTATTTAATGGCACCTAGATATAGGTAAATTTTAAAAACTTCCCAGTTTATTGTACTGTGTAGCTAGAGTGTGAAATTACTGCAACTAAAGACTATTGGATGACTCAATTACTACTTTTTGAATTATCTCTTCCAACATGCAATATCGAGAAAAAAGAAGGGGTGGATATGACTCTGGTGGTGGTGAATGTGGAAAGAGAGGGGATTTGGGATTAGGGTTGGAGCATAGGTTGTTCTGTTTTTCGGGCTCAGGGAAGATAACAGATGGACTCATACACTTTTTTTTTTTATTACTGTGTCATCATCAACTTAGGAAATAAAGACCTCTCACAAGGATGAGGTGGATGTGGTTATTTCTTAGAAGACCTGAAATGCAAAATATTTTACTGAAGAGCATACCTTTTTCTTTCAGCTTGTGTGATTTTTAGTTATTTAATATCTTTGTGTTACATATATCTGTAATTGAGACAGTGGCCAGATTCTTCATAAACTCAGAGTAAAGAATAATTTTTGTGATTAGCACAAATCACATACATTTACTGATAAATAAGCAGCTGAGTTGAGGATCAAATAGGTTTCCTTTGAGTGCATGTGGAGTATTACCTATGAAGATGGAAAACATGGAAATCTACTTGCAAAAAATCACACTAGTGCAGAGCTTTCTCATCAGTGTGTTACAGACGATTTACAGATTTATGCCTTGCAGATGGGCTACAGGTATACACCTTGGGGTGGTGCATAGTACCTGGGGTAATTGGAGCTCCCAGCCTCCATCATGTTCATTGGCTAACCTCAGGATATTTTAACAAACATTCCCATTTTTAATGTGTGTCTTGAAAGGTAGGGAAGCACTGCATTACAGAGATTATTTCTTAAATAACCTCTGCTTACAGTTCCACCTTCATTTTTTCTACTTACATTCCCTATCATATTTATACTAAAATTAAATTGAAAGATGATTCACATACAATTCCTTGACAAATGTATTGTAGCAAATAAAGTTCAGAGAAATAAGACATGAATGTCCTCATGAGAATTTTTTTTTTTTTTGCGTTAATCTTGTTTATCTTTTTACAGTGTATTATAGAATTCCTGGGAAAATTTTCTTGCCTTTTTCACCACCTTCTTCATAAACATCCTACCACTCACGGAAATAGGTGTATCACCAGATGACCCAGAGGACATCAAAGCATAGAGTCAAAGGGATTCAACCTTGTTATTGCCTTAGAATAAACACAGTTCTCGAAGACATCCTCTTCTCCCCACCATGACTGTTCCCCTCACCCCACTTTCCCACCAAGTATAATTCTGTTTGCTCTATCGAAACCTGAGCATCGTTTAACAATAGGCAGTCTTTCATTTTACAAAATACTGGGATGTGCTGAGATCAGATACGTGGGTCTTAAGAATAAGCACATTTTAAAAACATATTGACATAATTCTTTGCACCAAATTTTTTTTCTAAAAAAATCTTTCTTCATCAGATCTTAGTTACTTAGATATGACTTTGATAAGGGAAGACTTGGTATATCATGAACATACACATGGTTTAAAGGGCTTCCTTCAGAAATGTGAAAGGGGAAATAGAGAAGCAACAAACAAGTATTTTCTTATGAGTTATTGCCGAAGCTATGTTTATAACTCTTAAGAGATGATTATCCTAGCAATGCTCACCTCCTAGATTTCAGATTTTTAACCTGGAATAGGAGATACCAAGTAGAAGTACTTCCCCAACACAGAGTATCCCATAACAAAATTATTTTTCTTTAAATGGATATGACCCCCAGCCCTGGCTACCATTTTACTGTATAGAATCTTACTTCTTTAAGCAAAATATGCTAACATAATACACAGAAGTCTCCAAATATAATGTCTGTACTAAGATTATCTCAAAGACATAATAGTTCTAATTCATATCACAAACTTCTAAGCAATATTTGAGGCAATATATTCACACCTCATCAGTTAGGGTTATTGCTTACCTCATACTTCATCAGCGCACCCCCAACCCCAACAGCTAACCTTGCTCTTATTTTCTGGGCTTTAGAGATGCTCTGAATGTCAAACTCTAAGAGGAAAATGACCACTGAACTCTGACTATGGAAAGAGCAAAAGCAAACTAATCGAAAGATTTGCTCATTTAGTTTTAAAGCAATAGTGGCCATGACCTCATGATTTTCTCACCACAAAGTTATTCACCAATATAATTTCCATGAAACAGGCCTGCTGGCCATTCCTAATGTATTTAGATAAGCTGATTTCATACAGATGGGATTTGCTATCAGTCAAATGGGTGGATATCATTGACCTCACAAATTAAGGGGAAGGATAAAGGAATAAATATGCTTAGGGTTGGTTTAAAAATAGCTACCCTTTCAAAGATCTTTCTCTCCTTATGAAATAAGTGAATTAAAAGAAGTTATAAGACCGCTTCAGTAATTTTGACAGAGAACAACCAGTTTGTTAACTCTTACATTTTCTACAAGATAATGCTGACAAGAAACAATAAATAAAGCACCTTTCAAATCTTTAAAACAATATTTAAATCAGAATCTGCTTAAAATTCACAAAATTATTTTACTATCACTTTCTACCATGGCAAAAGGCATACACTGTAATTTAGACATTGGCAAATTTGTCATGCACTTTAGATGACAATTCTGCACCAGATTTCAAAGAAAGTGGGTGATGCCTGAGAAAACGAAATGACAATCACTAGAAACCACTTTGGGTCATCAAGCATCAACTTTTAAGTCCCTAAACATTATATGGACCTAATGCATCTCCTTTGAAAAAAAAGATCTGTGACATTGGTTTGCAAATCTTGAGATAGGTCATCAGATCAGTCTTGAAAGATGAATTACAGGTGACTTTTATCTTTCATTTATTTTCTGAGGATATCCTGTTGTTTTCAATCGATTTGAAACCTAAATCCAAAGTTATATATGTGCTTGGTATCTTCTATAGGCTGGTTATAAAATTGCTGGAAGCTTCAATGGAAGGAGTGTGACTCGTCAATGCCATCTACTGAGAGTCAAAAAACCTTAGTTTCCATCTTGGCAGTCTGATTTTGGGAAAATACCAAGTAAATGTCCAAACTTGATTTTTACCATTCATATAATATGGTGATATTTCCAAGGGTCCTTAAAACACCCTCCTTCTGCAATTCACTCAGAAGGACAGAGGTTAACTTTAATTGGAGCACACCTGGCAACTTGGTTGTTTAATAGCGAGGTGGGACGAGGTTATTAAATAAACTTAATATACTGAGCTATCAAAGTACCTTCTTACAGATTGTGCAGCAAGTGAAACATCTGAATTTCTTCTTTTACAAGGCAGGTTATTAGCTTAGCCATTACTCTTAGTCCCGTATTCTCAATACATTTATTTTCATCTGAGAACCCAGAGGAGTAGGGAAAGATGGGAGAAAATGCCAAAGTCCCATTGCTCTGCAAAGGTCTTTGATTGTCTATCTATGTGCCCCCATGCTTGTGTCACTCAAAAGAGGACTTCTGGACACACACTTCCTAGTGATGGTCTGGATGCCCCGCAGGTGTTTTCTCTATTCTCCTTAAGGACTTGCCTGAAAAAAATACAAAGGCTACTCAAAACAAGTGTTTCTTATTAGGTAATTTAACTTGATTGATTGCAAGATCTCTGCCTCAAATGCTCATCAAACTCTCTTGGCTAGCTGCTGCTTGTTCTTCAAGTCTTCCCTTTACACGATTCCCTTATAAAGTCCTTCCTTGAAGACATGGACTGGATTGAATCTCCATGTTCTGCCTTCCCACAGCACCCTGCGTGTATCCTCCTGTCATTCATCACATCTGTAATTCCTGGTCTGTTGGCTGTATTTCAGTTTTGCCCATGAACTTCAGGAGAGCAGGAAGCAGGCAAGTCTTGTTCACTCATCTCTCTCTCTAACACATAACCCAGGGCCTGGCTTTCGGTAGGTCATCAATTGAATTGTGGAAGTGAATAGAATCAAAATATTGGTTACTAAGAATGTTTTATTAGTAACTTGGTATTTTAATATTTTAAGCCTGAATTTCAGCCAATTCAGATTATCTGTAAAATTTTAAAGCAGCACCAAACCTCACTTTTCCCATATTTATTTTTCCCTCCTTCTAAACCAGAACCGTGAAATTGAATGAAAACAGACCAACAGCTTCTCTCTACCTGTTTTCAGGGATAATTACCAGAAAAATGGTCAAAAGGCTGACAGCAGCAGGAGAGAAGAGATTAATAAAGCTTCAACACAATCTGATAGCCTGTTGGTCTTGACTCAGGACAAACTGAGGAGAAAGTATTCACAAGATGCCGAGATCTTATGTTATGTCAGCTCTGAAATTTCCTTTGACTATGCATGCTAAACAAAACAATACAAAACAAAACAAGATAATATGAAAGATTCTTTTAAGGATATGTTGACCCATATTCTCTCTTAAAAAGTGAAAGTGACAAGCATTTATATTTAGGTAGTAGAAAGGTATTCTAAATCCCTACCTTTGCATTTTAGCTGTGTCTGTGTGTATTTCCAAGCGGATTGTGCATGTATGTGTATGGGGGTGAATACATGCCTTCGCTTATGCATGTGCCATCATATATGTGTAGGTATCAGTAAAAGTGGAGATAATAAACAAGGGTGGGGGTATAGAAGAAACAGCAATGCTGTGCAAGCATTTACTGCCTTTTCTGATGCTGATTATATACCCTGGAGGAAGTACTGATGACCTGCACAGAATGTGGACAAGAATTCAGAAGGTTAGAACTTTTCAACTGCATTCATAACAGGACACATTGACTTGCAAATCCTACTGTGATAATATTTATGATTTTTAATATATTCTTACATCATCTGCTTAGCAACAAGCGAGAAAGATTTAATGAATATGAATTTGTGGGAAAGGAATGTGGAGGACTGTAGTTCTTACATATTGATATTTTAGCTCAAAATTCCACCCACTAGTTGATAAGACTGAATTCCATTTAACTTTCTAAGAAGAAATGAATAAACACTCCAAATCCTACCTGCATCCTCCATTAGATAATCTATTTTCTATAATCATCGGTATAGTAATGACTTTGCTTTAGCATGTAATCACTTAGAAAGCACTATCTCACATGTAATCTTCTATCTTCACCTGTCAAAACTCTGCTCACTCACCAATCCTCAGCTCAAAGGCTACTTTTCAACACAGCTTTACTGCATTATCTTGATGACTAGAGCAATCTCTCTCTCTCTCTTTTTTTTTTTTTTTTTCCAGCCTGTATATAGGCATTCTACTCTGCCTCTCTAGGGGCAGATTCTGTGTTTCTGTGGGAAAGTCTTATGGCCCTAACCCTGTTGAAAGTCAATCTGTTTGATTGAGGTTAATTAACAGGAAACCCATCTGCCTAAATACATGAGTCACCTTCCCCTATACGTCCTTTGTCAGAAATAAAATTCATGCTTCATCTTCCATTTGCGTTGCTCCTTTGTCCTATTTTTATTGCTTCAGAGAAGCAGGGATGATTTCTCTGGACACTCAAAGACCCAAACAATCTCCCAAGGAGTCCCTTGCCTGCATTGTTGCTCATTATCCTGCCTGGTTCTGTGTAGTCCTCCTTGACTAGAGTTTCCACTGCCTTACAAGGTAGAATCTACAAAGCTTAGTTTGTGTTCTTAACGCAGAGCCTGGGGCCAAGACCTGGGTACATGTAGTTCATTAGGAAGGCAATATCCCAGGGCAGGAGTAAGCAACTTGGGAGAGGGAGAAAGTAGGGAAATCTATTATAAGAGTAGGTTATCAAGCTCACCACTGTAGGTAACAAAGCTCTCACTTGTCCCCTCAACTTCTGAGCATAATGTGTTCCCTTCTCAGAATTGTCTCCATGAGGACCAACTGGAAGTATTTATCTTTAAGTTCCCATCTTCTATTGGTTAGGGTTGCCTGCACTTTCTGGGCTGCCTATGTAGGCATGAGGAAAGAGCATTCGAGTTTCTGTGGCATGAGAGTGTTTCCAGGGTGAAAAGTTTAAAAACTGCAGTACCTGCTTGAGGTAAGACACCATCTACAAAAAGAAGTTGGAGTCAGTATGGAAGCCAGCCATGGCTGAAATGGGACATGAGGCTAAGAGAGTGAGTTGGGTCATTAGAGTCACCTGAAACACATGAGCTTCAAGCCCCCATTGAGCTGTCATTACCTGTATTTCCAGCCTCCTCTCCTTCCACTTCTTACCACACAGAAAGCAAATTGCATTAAAGTACATGCAGTTCTACAAATACTCCACTCCATTTCATACTTCATGCATTCCATATGCCAACTCTTTCACATTCTCACTCCTACTCAGCTTCCAAAGCCCTGCTTAGGTGTCTCTGCATAAGAATCTCTTCCTCCTTTGTTTTATGTAACTTTTTAATTGAAGTAAAATATATTTAGAAGTACAAAAATTATAAGCACACTGCTTTAGGATTTTTCACAGAGGAACATATCTGTGTAACAATTTCACAGATCAAAAATACAACATGATCAGCACCCTAGCATCCTGCTTTTGTCCCACCATAATCACACATGCCTCCTCAAAGTAATCACTATCTTGATTTTCATCACCATAAGTTATTTCTGTCTTATTTTCAAATTTTATATAAATGGAATTAAACAATTTGTATTAATTTCTGACTTCTTCCATCCAATATTTTGTGAGATTTATCCAAGTACTTGTGCGTAGCAAAATTTTTTCTCAATTCTCTTTAGAATTTACCTGTGTTAATATATTACAATTTGTTTTTCTCCTTTCATGAACATTGGGTTATTTTTAGCTTTGAATATTATGAAGAAAGCTTTATGACCAATATTGTACATTACTTTTAATAAAAATACACATCCATTGCTATTAGGTATATACCTAGAAATGTTTATTGCCTTAGAGCTTATTGGTCTGAAATTAGCATATCTAAACCTCCATCCTATTACTTTTGGTTTTTCTTATCCTTACATCTAAGGTTTATTTAGGGGTGGCAGGATTTACTTGAGTTTGCACTTCTGCTTCTCTAGGAATTATGGAGGTTTGCCTGAAGTCATGCTGTAGTTGGGTTAATCTGTCTAGTCTGAAGTTATTAGGGGGCCATTCTGCCACAAGTCATACTCTCCATTGGCAATGATAATGGAGATAATGTTGTACCTACGTTTACCAGATAAAACACATCATGTTCAGTTTAATTTGAATTTCTGATAAACAAATTTACTCCCATCTACAGATGTGCCTCTAACATGCATATTTTCCCACATACATGTCTGTTTTCCTCACCATATTGTGAGCTTTCTGAGGATAGGGACTGAATCTTTGTGTTGATTATCCACAGGCACACGTGGCCTAGCAGACATTTAGAACTCAAAAAATACAAATTAAAATGAACTGAATGTCCACTGGGTGGAAACTATAAAAGTAGACCAGAACCATATGGATAAAACCTAACTCCAAAGAATTTTTTTTTGTGAGACAGGGTCTGACTCTGTCACTCAGGCAGAAGTTCAGTGGCGTGATCTTTTGCTCACTGCAACTTCTACCTCCCAGACTCAAGCAATCTTCTCACCTCAGCCTCCCAAGTAGCTGGAACTACAGGTACACAGTTATTTTTTTTCTTTAAATATTTTTTCATAGAGGTGGAGTTTTGCCATGTTACCCAGACTGGTCTTGAACTCCTGAACTCAAGCGATCCACCTACTCAGCCTCCCAAAGTGCTGAGATTACAGGTCTGAGCCACTGTGCCCAGCCAGAAGAAAATGTTTAAGTATACTAACTTTAGCAGGAGAAGCATAAAGCTCAACAGAGATTTCAGTGACCTGAGCCCTTTTTGATATAATCAGTATTGTAAATATCTCAGAGACTGTTTCTTCCCTGTCTTATGATGGAAATCATTTCTCCATGTAAAAAAAATCAAGTCAGTAGAAGATATTTTTGGCATGAAATGTTATTATAGGTTATCATAAAATAACTCTGAAAGCCTCAAACTTCTTTCAGTGGATAAAGACCTTTGCCTACCAGACACCAGCCAACAAACCTTATTGAGTTTGCATCTGCTCTGCCGTATGCCTAAGATTTCTACCCCCCATTTCTATGAAGCAATATGAAGGACCAATTAACTATTTTAGTAACTTCAGTACATTCATGTTTATGCTTTGTCTTACAATGTTATTTATTTGGCTATTGTTTCCTAGATACGTTAATAAACTCTGAAGAAATCATGTTTTGGGGAACAATAGACACTGGGGACTAAAAGAGATATAAAGGAGGGAGGAGAGCAGGGTTGAAAAATTACCTCTTGGGTACTATGCTCATCACTTGGGTGACAGGTTCAATTGTACCCCAAACCTCAGCATTATGCAATATACCCGTGTAACAAACCTACATATGTACCAGTGAATCTAAAATAAAAGTTGAAATTTTAAAAATAAAAATACTATTTTTATTGCTTTTAAAAAAGAAACCATCCCTTCAGAACCTGAAAACATTCTCAATCTTAAAGATTGAAACTGCTATAACTTATATTCCATCAAATATTGGAAAAATAATATAAATATGGTATATAGACTTATGCAACTCTAGATGGAAAAATCAGGATTAGTTGTAAAGTTGTAAGAAAGTATATTTTGTATAGACATAGGAAATATTTTTTTAAAAACTTAGAATCCTTCAATTACAGGATGGATTGACTTAGAGGATAGCAAGTCTTCTCTTCTCTTACTATTTAACAGCAGAGCTGGATGACCTCCTGGGATGTCATAGAAATACATTTTTATAAGATAATTGTATTGGTCTGTTTTCATGCTGTTGATAAAGACATACCTGAGATTAGATAATTTATAAAGTAAGGACATTTAATTGACTCACAGTTTCACATGGCTGGGGAGGCCTTACAAGCATGGTGGAAGGCAAAGGAGGAGCAAAGTCATGTCTTACATGGTGGCAGGCAAGACAGAATGAGAGCTTGTGCAATGAAATTTCCCTTCATTAAACCATCAGATCTCATGAGACTTATTCACTATCACAAGAATAGCACAGGAAAGACCCACTCCCATAATTCAGTTACTCCCACTGGGTCCCTCCCACAACACGTGGGAATTGTGGGAGTTACAATTCAAGATGAGATTTGGGTGGGGACACAGACAAACCATATCAATAATCTTAAAGTTTTCACCTAAATCAAGTTGCTCTGTTATATTCATCAAGTTATATTTCTTCTAACATAAAACCTATACGAATAAATATGTAAGCTATTATTGTATACTGATAAGTATGAGGAATAAAATAGGTTGAGTCATATAATAGAAAATGTTTGTAATATGGTTTGGTTTTGTCCCCACCCAAATCTCATTTTGAATGTTAATGCCTGTAATTCTCACATGTCATGGGAGGGACCCAGTGGGAGGTAATTAGATCATGGGGGCGTTTTTCCCCATGCTGTTCCCTCGATATTGACTGAGTTATCAAGAGATCTGAAGGTTTCATAAGCATCTGGCATTTCCCCTGCTAGTTTTTATATTCTCTAGTGCTGTCCTGTGAAGAGGTACCTTCTGCCATGATTATAAGTTGTCCGAGGCTTCCCCACATGTGGAACTGTGAGTCAATTAAATATTTTTTCTTTATAAATTACCCAGTCTCAGGTATTTCTTCATAGTAGCATGAGAAACAGACTAATATAGTTTGGGTTCTTACTTTAGACTGGGCAATCAGGAGGTCAGCTGAAATCTGAGGACAAAGAATCAGCCATTCGAGATCTAAGCGAAGAACATGCCTTGAAGACGGAGTAGCTAGCAAAAAGACCCTGATGAGGGAACAATTTGTTATGGGAGCAGATCAAAAAGAGGGTGACTGTAGCAGGAGCCTAGTAGGCAAGGGCAGGAGTGGCTGAGAAGGAGGTGGAGAAGCTCTCACGCCCCATGAATTTCTGAAATTCATCAATGGCGTCAGTACATTCAAGAAGATGCCACATCACACGCTTCACATCTCCTCTTTAAATCCTTCACCAAACCTTCTCTTGAGGTTTGGCCATGTCCATAGGTAGTGTCATCTCTCTGCAAATAGTTTCATTTCATACTGTGGTCAATCAATGGTATTTTCAGATGCCCACACCCACTCAGAGTCCTGCTGTAGACTGGATGAAATTTCCCCCTTCTCTTGTAGTAAATTCTATTAAATTGTGTTATTTTTATTGTCTCAAACCCATTTATTTGACCTCTATATAAATCAATTTATTTCTTTGATAAATATTTTAGTCAACAAATATCTATGTAGTGCCTAATGATACGTATCAGGCAAAATGAGATTGGGCATGAGTCTAATATGGGAGTGGAACAAGCAATAAATCTCTAATGACAAACACCATGTTGGACATAGAACCATGGGTCCCTCTGCTGACCAACATGTTGCTATTTGATAAAACTGGTTATTTCTGGCTTCTTTCTTCAGAACGATTTTCCTCAAAGAGATGCCACATTACCTCCCATAACTAGACTTTAGTGGTTCAATCCACCCATTAACCAGACGATGCTCTATTAGTTGAGCCTAGGGGCAGACTTTGCCTAGACTATTAACAGTCTTAAACATGTTAATGTTTGTGAAATAATAAACTTAAAAAAACACGACGTTCTAAAATTGGATTGTGGTGACAGCTGCAGAACTCTGTAAGTTACTAAAATCAATGAATTTTACGTTTACAATGAGTGAATTTTATGGCATATAAATTATACTTTGACAAAATTTTTTTCTAAGGAGGACAAAATGCCAGCTATAATCCATAAGAGCCAACATTTTAGGAGAGATTAATCTAAAAGAATTACTTCCTTTTTAACCTGAAGTTTCAATTACTACAGATAATATAAAACACTATTTACTCTATAAACATCTTTTGCTTGGTTTACTACATCTACCTGATCTCTTCCATGGCACTTTCAACAACAAACTTTTGATCAACAAATTTCTGAAAGGTATAGCAGCTCACCAAAATTCCCTCTTTAGCCCACTACTCTTCTTATTGAATAATTAAAGGATAAGGTTTGCAAAAAGAGGCATTGGCCAGGATTTTTGGACAGGACCCTGGTGAAGAGTCTTATGCTGGCCTACTTTTAGGGGCAGAAAGAATTAGGGAACAAAGTAAAATTCACAAGGAGATTAATGAACATTTTTAAAGTTCAAATAGAAATAGGTAAAAATAGTTCAAGTTCAAAAAATAGGTAAAAAACAACCGTGTGTCAACACATCTACAGCCATCTAATCTTTGACAAACCTGACAAAAACAAGAAATGCAGAAAGGATTCTCTATTGAATAAATGGTACTGGGAAAATTGGCTAGCCATAAGTAGAAAGCTGAAACTGGATCCTTTCCTTACTCCTTATATGAAAATTAATTCAAGATGGATTAGAGACTTAAATGCCAGACCTAAAACCATAAAAACCCTAGAAGGAAACCTAGGTAATACCATTGAGGACATAGGCATGGGCAAGGACTTCATGTCTAAAACACCACAAGCAATGCAACAAAAGCCAAAATTGACAAATGGGATCTAATTAAACTAAAGAGCTTCTGCACAGCAAAAGAAACTCCATCAGAGTGAACAGGCAACCTACAGAATGGGAGAAAATTTTTGCAATCCACCCATCTGACAAAGGGCTAATATCTAGAACCTATGAAGAACTCAATCAAATTTACAAGAAAAAACAAACAACCCCATCAAAAAGTGGGCAAAGGATATGAACAGACACTTCTCAAAAGAAGACATTCATACAGCCAACAGACAGATGAAAAAATGCTCATCATCACTCACCATTAGAGAAATGCAAATCGAAACCACAATGAGATACCATCTCACACCAGTTAGAATGGCGATCATTAAAAAGTCAGGAAACAACAGGTGCTGGAGAGGATGTGGAGAAATAGGAACACTTTTACACTGTTGGTGGGACTGTAAACTAGTTCAACCATTGTGGAAGACAGTGTGGCGATTCCTCAAGGATCTAGAACTAGAAATACCATTTGACCCAGCCCTCCCATTACTGGGTATATACCCAAAGGATTATAAATCATGCTGCTATAAAGACACATGCACACGTATGTTTATTGCGGCATTATTCACAAGAGCAAAGACTTGGAATCAACCCAAATGTCCATCAGTGACAGACTGGATGAAGAAAATGTGGCACATATACACCACAGAATACTATGCAGCCATAAAAAAGGATGAGTTTGTGTCCTTTGTAGGGACATGGATGCAACTGGAAACCATCATTCTCAGCAAACTATTACAAGAACAGAAAACCAAACACTGCATGTTCTCACTCATAGGTGGGAATTGAACAATGAGATCACTTGGACACAGGAAGGGGAACGTCACACACCAGGTCCTATTGTGGGGAGGGGGGTGAGGGAAGGGATAGCATTAGGAGATGTACCTAATGTAAATGAGGAGTTAATGGGTGCAGCACACCAACATGGCACATGTATACATATGTAACAAACCTGCACGTTGTGCACATGTACCCTAGAACTTAAAGTATAATAGTAATAAAAAAAAAAGTGTGTCAAAATAACAGTTTGGCAGGATTCTTGCTTGGTCCACAGCCAGCATCCTGATAATAATTTTTCCTGTGTTGGTATGTTAGTTAATTTATGGAATTTCACAGTTCTTTGTCATTGCTATTTTTCATTGGTTTCCTAAACAATGCAGAAGTATTCATTTATTTTTAAACAAATAGCAATGAGATAAAGAAAAATCAAATAAATTAAAGTTGAGATTTACAATTTTTAAAAATATATTTCCCTTTTTGTTCTAATCCACTTTCAGCCAATTTTGCCAGCTATCATTTTTGGCAACTTTTTCATAAAATATTACATTGTATAACTTACTTGAGTAAATGCATGGAATTAATAGAGTATTTTTTGAACAAACATATGGCCTATAGTGAAGGCAGTCCCATTTTGATATATAAATGCTTCTATGATAATTAAAAGAGTCTCATCATCTCTCGGCTAAATATATGAAACCAAAGCCTCCCTGCTTTAGGTGTTTGTGTTGCAAGACAGCTATAGTAGAAAGTAATCACGTCTGGAAGTGTACCATACTGGCAATTAAATTTTAATGACCCATGAAAACCCCAATATACCTTTAGTTATTTTTTTTCCTCAATATCTGAGAAGACCACGGAGCATTTGCTGGGGATTAAAGTCTAATACCACTTTCCGGCCAAATCAGTTTCAAGCCATTTACTTCAGCTACTTATTACACCCTTGGATGTAGCTCAGACTGTTTTCCATTTACATTTTGTCTTTCTAGTGCTAAGACTTTTCTTTCTTTTCTTTTTTTTTTTTTTTTTTTTTTTAACATAGATCTGCTCCGCTGTCAGAATGATTTCTGCTGGTGCTTTGCATACTCTTCACTTTAGTTAAGGTTTACCATTTATCAAATGTGACCTACACATGTTATCATATTGTTGGATTCTTGCAACCACAATTCTCCATCTCCCAAAACTGGTTAATGCCCAGTTCGTCCCTGGGTTGTCAACTTTCTGTAATATTATGCCAATTGGGATTATGTTACCTCCCTGCTTAAATCCTTCAATAATTCCCCACAGGCCTCAGGATAAAATCAAAACCCCTTTGCTTGCATACTCGTCTCTCAATATATGCGTAAGTCCTGCCTGCGACTTCAGGCTCATTTCTCACCAACATCCCCACACAACCTTTGTTTTCATCGTTTGGAACTTTCTATAGTTCCCTTGGACATCTTGCTAGTGAGCCCGCAGTTTTCTGCTTCTCAGTCTTCACTTCTTTCATCCAATTGACTCTTACTCATTAACAAAACATGGCTTTTTATTCTGCCATTCTCTTGTATTTCTTGATCACAGTGTTTACAATATAGTGCTGTCATTGTTGAGTTAGTGGTTGTTCTCCTCTAATAACACGCTTCTCGAAAAGAAATACCAATTATTATTTGGCTTTAAACCTCAGATCCTATTAAATGTTTGTTCATACTGGATATTTGATGGTTTCAAATGAATGAATGAGTGAACAAGTAATATGTGTTGGGCTTGGTTCAATTAACTGAATGAATACAGTTGCCACTTTATGGGATGAAAATCCTAACGGTCATTATAATGTCTTAGAAAATAATTCTAATGGCATCAACTAAATCTGCATTTTCCCATATGTCTTAGAGCTATAACCATTTTTACCCCAACAAGATGAGCTCAAATCTCTTTCTCATCTTCTCAGTTCTCCCCTTTGCTTAAAAGGTCATGGAAAACGCCTATTTTAGTTTTAAACTCAATGTCCAAATCATAAAATTATTGAGTGAACCAGTTGTTAAGTAGCCATGTGTTAAGCCAATAGTTCTTATTATTCATTAAAATACAAAGACAGATATTTGGAAGCATCCGATATACAAAGTCAGTACAGTTTTGTCTGTGCTTCAATATCTGATTGATACAAATTTCTTAAGGGATTCCCCTGAGACAGGTTTGAAATACACTGTTAAATGAGAAACTGTTTATAAAAACACTCTCCCCAAAACTTGCCTTGTTCTTTGTCTTTTAATTGCCTTAGTCAATACACTTTCTTAGTCAATATACCTTCTCATATACCTCATAGCTCAGGATGGTTTGTTGAAAATCCAAATTGTTTATTTTCCATACCCTAGCACTGTTCCCAAGTACCATATATCCAGGAATAATGACTTGCAAGACAGACAAAAGCATACTCTAAAGCTTCTCTGTTCAATGTGAATTCTTTCCTGATGAGGCCCAATTGGGACTTGAGAGTTAGAACAAGTTATTCCCATTGCCAAAATTGAGGAAATCATCACTGGCTCTGTAAATAGTAACACACATGCTCAATTCAGAAACCAGAAATCACTTTTAAACCTTTCTCTCTCCGCATATCCTGTCACACAATCCATCCTGTCTCTTCTGTATTTTAACTACCTCTCAAATCCACCAACTTTCTCATTTTCCACTAGCACCATCCTGTATGAAACCATTATTATTTCTGACTTCAATCTCCAAAAGCACTCTGACAGCAATCTAACTTACTTCCCTTCCATCTCAGTGGCTGCACTTCTTTGTCCACACTATAGCCAGAGATCTCTAACAGTCTGATCACATTGTTCTCCCTCATTAACTCCATCAAAAGTTTCCTGTCGCTCTTAGGAAAAAGTCTGCGGTTGTTATCAGTGCAGGTTCCAGTTTACATCTGCAGCTTTAAGACTTATCCATCCTACCTCTCTTCACTAATTCCTTTTCAAACACACACACACACACACACACACACTCCTAATGCCTATGATCCACTCAATCTTTCAATTTCTTGAGTGTGACATATTTTTTTCTTCTCTCTCCATTGGTGAGAACAACATCCCATTAGGTGCTACCAAAGTTCCTTGTTAGTGCTTCTGAAGTACCCTGCTATATTATGTTGTACTGTAATATTCTCTTTTTTTTTTTTTTTCTTTTAACCAGAGAGTCCAGTCAAGGCCTGATACTGGCTGATATTTTTAAGGCTCTTATGGGATTAAAAAAAAAATGACTGTATTCAAGGTTCAGAATCCATGTTGGTTGGATGGCTTGTCATCATTTATATAGTGCCCTGAACTTAATAGAACAATTAAATTTATCTTCTCTATAGCCAAATGGCATAGATTTTTTTTATCTGCATATCCAGAGGACTTATTCATAAATAACTATGGAGACTGTGATCAATAACAGCCTCTGTTAACATCCAACACCAATGAAAGAAATCCTGCTTTAAACCTTCTTAGTTTAAAATCCAATTTGCTATGACATTTTTTTCCCACATATATCATGCACTCTCTGCTTTGAAGGGGTTTGAAATATGATTATTCATCTAAATAATGTCCTGATCACAGAAGTCAATAAGTGTGAAGTTCTATGATGACTCCAGGAAGTGCTGCATTACTTCAATATCCCAGACAAAGTTAAACTTTTTAAATAAAGAAAATAATTAACATTTTCAATGTATGAGAAGAAAGGTGAGCCGAGAAAGGTGAACAAAATCTCCCTTGAATGGCTGGTAGAGAATAATTTTTTATGCTCTCTCTTGTTCCCCCTAGGACTCTTCTTTATGCATAGTAGTTATTTAACAAAGACTTACTCAATTGAAGGCCATAGTACATATTAAAAATGAATAATCTTTTGTTGTAAATTTTAGAATAGAATGTATCTTCTTGTGTTGGAATCTTCTGTTTACAGAAGAAAAACAAAAGCTGGTCTGTCTGTTCTAGAATATGTTTCCTTAAAGCCTTCATTTGATTACGTTGCATTTAGCATGAGTGACTCCAAAATGGAGTGATCCATTTTGGTTTCGTCTAGTCTGTTGGGGCCTAGTGCATAAGCTCAGTCCAAACAATAGCCTCCCATAATTTTGTTTTTAAATTTTCCCCCTTTTGGTCATGTTCTCACTTTAGGTGAGAGTATGACCGAAACATAGAGTCTTAGCATCACTCTCAGTCACCATCATTTTGGATTTCTGGTCTCAGCACATCATTCATAGGTTACAGTGCCCTCAGGATTACACGTTTCTTTGAGCTCTTGCCATTCTGGTTGAAGAAAGACCATTTGACATTCCAGAGATGGCTTCAGGCCAACATTTACAACCTTTGAGAGAATACAGTGCACTAGGAAGCCTACTATGGCCATCAGGAGAATAATGCCAAAAGTTTGGACTATGCTCCTTAGCCAGAGGCCCCATGAACCAAACCAATCAGAATCAAATAGATCAAAGAATGCCTTACATAAAGAATCTATTTGCTTTAGTCAAGCAGCCTGTTCTTAATCCCCTACAACTGAATCTCTGTAACATCCGTTGTATTTTTCATGGGCGATAAGAAGTGTTACTAAACCCACTGTTCTGCTATTTCCTAGTGAGTTTTAAGACTAAATAAGTACATTTATGATGGTGATAGTGACATCAATGACTAAACTTTTGGTCAACACCTCAAAATTGAGAGGATAACTAAAAGGGGGAAATTGTTAAATCCAGTTCAGCCTAAAGAGGCCTCCTTACGTACTTTAAAGTTTTCTCAGTACATAGTGAATTATAACCTAAATGGAGGTATAAACAGATTGTAACTTACTCTTGTACCAATCACTGAGTTTTGGCCAAAGGGGACCAAATGGTCAAACCATGTTCAAATAAGGCAAATGCCAAAATGTAACCAATCCAGCTGTTTCTGTACCTCACGTCCATATTCTGGACATCATTTTCCTTTTCCTATCCATAAATCTTCTTCCATCATATGGCTGTACTGGAGTCTCTCTGGGCCTACTGTAGCTCAGGAGGCTACCCCATTTGTGAACTGTTTTTTGCTCAATTAGACTCTGTTAAAACATTTTTTAAATTAAATACTTTATATCAGGAATCATTGTTATAAAATATTCATTGCCTCCCAATTACTGATTAAATATATTTTTCCAGACTATTCTACCTAGTATTCCTAAAAACATCCCACTGAAATTCTACTCTTTTAACCTTGCCCTGTTTGGGACTGCATAATCTATTTGGAAAAGAGAGATAACTATCTGAAATCACATTTGTGCAGATATTAGTGTCAACAGCACTATATATGTTCTGTTTATTCTATTGCCTATTTAACCTTCTGGATGAGTTGAGTGGGTAATGAAGCCTTATCTGTTTAATCCTATGAGATGGGTTGACTCTTGCTGTCCTAACTTCCATATCTTTTCTCTCAATAGAGGCTGTTTATTCATTTGTCAAACATTAAGGAGAACCTATTACCTCTATGTTTATGAAGCTGCACAAGTAATGGAGATTCAATCGTGAGCAACAAAAGCATATTCCTGCTCTCATGAAACTTACTTTCTAGTAGAAGTGACAAAGAACAATAATGAAGTTCATAAAACTGGCCCCTGACCTGATCCATTTTAAAATATCAGTGACACACAGTCATTATTGTTTAGATAATTAGATTGTGAAAAATTTTTAAAAAAAGGAATTAACTAGATAATTTGTGGGAAGAAAAGAGCAAGTTTTGTCTAACTTACTCAGACCTGCTCTTAACATCTTTTACTTGGGAACTATAAATTCTCAACATAAAAGGGACCTAGTTCTTTTTTGTCAATGTCATAGAACATTACATCTATGTTAGTATTTTAACAAAAATTCTACTACTTTTTTTCCTTTAGGTAAATAAATTCCAGCAAAACTATTTATAGCTCATTCATTTTTCTAAGCATGGGGGATTTATAGATGTAAAGAGATACAGTGCTTTTCAATCAGTACCAATATCACCAGTACCAAAATCTATGATGGAATACCCAGTTGCAAGATATTTCTTCTCTTTCATGTAGATGACTATCTGTGCCAAAGCAAGGATTATGTAATTGCTATAAAAGCACTCTTATGAAGCCTCCTGGGAAAAAAAATAGGACACATTTAACTCTGGTTAATTAGAAAAATCTTTAAACTTCTAGGTTTTTATATGTTTATGTGAAGGAGAGGATAGGCATAAAAACATGGAATAAGCACACCCTCTACAAAACAGTAGTTTATTGCTAAACAAATACTACTTTCCTTCATTGTTTCAGTAGAAGATTGTGTCTATTTTTCAATCACAATCATCTATGAGAAATATTGAAAATGCAGCAGCCACCGAGGCACCCATGTAGATACTTAGAATCACTAGAATCCACATGCTATTAATGGACACAGTAGATCCTGGTCTGTATTGTCATAAATTTAGAACCACACCATTCCTCTGGGATGTCCTTCTACCTGCAGAATCTAAAAATGCATATTCTGGGAAGGGCCCATTATATAGGGAGACATTTGAAGCTTTTCCAGTAGAACTTAATTCTTGTCATTTACTCATGCATGAAGTCATCGAAAATGTATTTGTTGAGTGTCAGTGTAAGCAAGCAAGTGTCAATATAAGGAGATATCACAGCTTTCTTAAAATAATCAAACCTGGATTCTTCCTAAAGTGAAGGGATGCTCTTGCTTATCTTTCCTTTGAGAACTGTTCTCTAACTCTTGCTGCCACTGTGACAAGGACCTTTGGATTTCTTTACAGGCTAAATGACAGTCAGTGTAAATGCATCACAGCATACAAAGATAAACAGTGTGTGGCTCCTGCCTTCAAGAAGCTCACATTCAGGAGGATGATAGAGATAAGAAAGCTGATAATATCAGGAGACTGTATTATAAGTAGATATTTAAGGAGGATTAATAGAGCACAGAAGATCTTCTAATTATTGTACGTCAAGTAAGCCTCCCTAAAGACAAAGGGACACTGAACCTAATTTTTAAAATGTGTAGAAAGGAGTAGAGCAAATGAACAGCGAGTAGAGGAAAAAGGATACGGGCATTCCAGTACATTTGGCACAGTCATGGAACAGCACAGCATTTAGGGAAATACAAGTACTTGGGTATGAATGGAATAAATGGCATATTTAAGGAAATAGGATTAAGTAAGTTCAGAGAGGTAGATAGAAGAATATTTATGAAAGACTTTACATCTTAGATTGAGGAATTTGAATTTTGTCTTTGAAGCTTTATGGGAGGGCCACTGGGGATCTTGAGCAGGAAAGTAAAATGATTCTATTTAAATAGCATGAGCTCAAGTTTAATGAGTCTAGAGGCAGAGAGATTTGGAAGGGAGGTCATTGTAATAATCTAGTCAAGAAATAATGAGAACCCAAAGAAGTGACAAGAGTAACGATTGCTAGAAGCGAGAGGACAGAATAGTTCTGAAAGCAATCAGGAAGCATTTTGTGACTGACTGGGTTTTAGGGATGAATGAAAAGCAAGAATGTCAAATGCATTACAGGTTTTGGTTGGGAGAACTGGCTGGACAGAGAACAAACGAAGTCAAACCTATATTTTCAAGTTTAAAATATTTGTGATATCTCTATATGCAGAAATCCAGTAGGCTACGCATATAAAGGTGTGAAACAGAGTAAGACATCCTGGGCTAGAGATGAATATACCAGTATGTAAGGGTTTTTGGTGCTACCATTAGCCAGCTACACTGTCAAAAGAGGTTATAAAATGTATCATTTAACTAAATAAATGTGTTATCATATTAGCATTATTGTACAGTATTTCCAGACTTACTGAATCTAAACACACTGAATTAAATTAAATAAAAAATGTATAATTTTTAATAACTTGTCAACCTAAAATGTGGGTTTCTTAAAAAAATTTTACACAGGACCACACTTTAATGCCTTAAGATCACATCATAAAAGAGGCTATCTGATGACAACATGGAATAACTGGAACAAGTTACCACTCTTCCTGCTTTATAAAGTTATCATGCATGAGATGGGGAAGGGCCATTATTTGATGATGACCTATTAACTCAAAACACAAATGGCCTTGTTTACCATCCCAGAGAGTTTAGATTTTAGCCACATGATAGGGAGCCATTAAAAGGTTTTACAAGGAGAATAACAATACCAGACTTAATATTAAATAAAGTTAATGCTAGCAGCAGTAGAAATGATGAGATGGAAAGAGGAAAGTTGTGGTCAGGGAAGAATTTGGGGGAGTTATTTCAAGAATCTAAGGGAAAGTTTGGATCATACACTAACAATAGAACAGATTATAATTCCAGGAACTGAAAATAATAATAGCATTAGTAGTAGTAATAGTATTTATTGAATACCTATCATATGCCAGGCACTTTTCTAACCCTAACATTAAGTAGTATTTTACTTAATTCTCATTAGCACCCTATGAAGTAGGCATTATAATTTTTCCCATTTTATATGTGAGGAAACAGATACCAAGAAACAAACACACTCTATATTATACAGCTGGTAAGTTATAGAGTTAGAATTTAAATTTAGACTGTGTGATTCTAGGGTTCTTGCTCTTAATCATGATGCTTCAAAAAAATCCCTGACAGAAAGAGTGGAAATCCATGGGTCATTCTGAAGGCATAAGGCTTGTGTAGCTGTTATGGGTCACCATCTGAAAATTACAATTCCACCCAAACCACTCAGATAGCATGTCAATAAACACCAAAGAAAGGAAGAAGCAAAAGAGTTATCTGTATACATCTTTGAAAATTATTGGATTTCCAAAACCATTGTATCCAGTGTCAATAACACTCAACTAGGAGTTAGAAAACATATTAGTTTCACCTAGCTGAGTGACCAGATACGTGCTAGACCTTGGTCTCCTAATATACCAGATGTAACGGCTGGATTAAATTATTTTCCAAGCCTTTTCCAGGACTAACACTTGACTATTCTCAGTGTTAGCCAAGAGGGTGCTACAAAGCAGCTATTGGTTTGGCTAAGCAGGCAAAGCGTTGGTGGTCGTAATATGCTTTTCAAACGGTAGCTTGTACTGAACAATAGGGGTGAATGCATTTGTCCTTGTCAAGAATTAATTGTCTCATTCTGTGGCCACCTTCATCTCAGGCTATTGGTTTACTTTGCCTGGACTTCAGTTATTAATAAAAATATAAAATTTAAAAGGTCAGGGTCAGTCTCTACAAAAACATGCCTCATTGATGCAACTTAAAAGGAATTCCAAGGCCAAAGAGAATGATCACCAAGGGGTCAGGATCTAAGTAAAATATCTAGATGTCATGCATTGAGCAATAGCAGAAAAACTCAATGTATTTGCTTGCGACTAGGAGTTTTTCAATTCCTTTTTTAAAACATTTGAATAAAATCAACTGGTTCAGATAAGCTTAAAGTACACACTAAATCTCTACCTCCTTTATTTAATTTGTGTTCCTTTTCAGAGGGTAACCTCTATTTGCAGTTTCTTTCATGTTGTTTCACAAAATCTATTCTTTAACAAGCATTTAAAATCTCCTTCTCTTCCATACACGTTTAATTATACTTGTTTTTCTGAAACTTACCTTCATTAATGAATATATTGGACATCTCTTCGTATCTACGCACAGAAATAAACATTATTTGCCTGCTGATGAGCCATATTTTATTTACCAGTACCATATTTTCTTGGCTCTTTGGCTATACCACAATTTAATAAACTGTGTGCTATTAATTGGCATTTAGATTTATTCAGATTTTTACCACTGCAAATAATGCTTCAATGAAGTTACTTTGTACATTCATGTTTGCATACTTAGGATAAGTTCCTAGATGTGAAATTATGGAACTATGGTTAGTTCGAAGAGTTCTTTACATATGAAAAATGTGTGTGCTTTCTTTACAAATATTGAAAGTAATTTTCCTAGATATTAAACCTTTTTCTTTATGGTATTTGGCTAAAGAAATTTAAAAGTATATATCCAGTAAAAATTATTTCTTTGTAACTTTGATTTATTTATTTCAGGTAGAAGGGACTTTATCCACTCAAAGATTATTGCCTTTGCTTTCTCTAGTACTTTTATTTTTAATATTTGAATATTTGATGCATGTGAAATTTATTTTGCTGTAATAGATGACAAAGGAGACCAGGTTTATTTAGTAGTCAGCTCTTTTCACAACATTTATTGAATACTTTATCTTTTCCCAATGACATTTATATGACAAATTTTATATATAGTATATTTGGGACTGTTTTCTTTTATCTAATTTCTCTGTGTTTCTCTATATCAGTATGAATTTTCTTTAATTGAAGTGGCATTTTAATATGCTCAAATATCATGTATGATTACAGTATTCCTTTATTCCATTTTTCTTCCTCTTTTTTAAAAATTGGGTTAAAGATAGCAGAGTTTGATACTGAGGCTAGATGAAAGATGTACTTTATTTTTAAAGTTTGAGACTCCTAAATGCCAGATTAGACTTATCAGCAAATACAAACATGTATGTAGATTTGTCATTTGTGATTACAATACTTACTTCAGAGCCTCTGTCTCCTACACTCTTATAAACAGTATTATTATAATTTGTCAAAGAATGAACATATTTAATATGTTGAGTTTGGACATATGCAGACTTTTGGGATAACATCACCACAATGAAGGTAATAGACATTTCTAGCATCTCCCAAAGTTTTTTTGTGTCCCTTTGTTTTGTTGTTGTTGTTATATTGTGATAACAATGCTTAACATGAGTTCTCCTCTTTTAACAAAATTTGAAGTGCATATGTCTGTGCTATTAATTATAGGCACTATGTTGTACAGATCTCTAGAACTTACTCATCTATCCTAACTGAAACTTTATAAGCATTGAACAACTTTCTATTTCCCCCACCTGTCAGTCCCTGACAACCACTATTATATCTTCTTCTTCTATGCGTTTCACTATTATATTTTCCTACATGTTTTGAATTAATTCAGCCATTACAATACAGGAGGTTGTATCTTCTTTGGCCAGTTCTTATGCTGATACAAATCGCAGAGTATATATTTCATGGGCACAACACATACATGTAAAAGTTCAAATAGTTGATAGTTTTGCTTTTTAATAATTCGTAATATTCAGCACTTCTAACTATGATTAACATGTAAGATCTTATTACTTAAATTATATGTCATATTTACTATATCTAGTATATTCTAGAAGTTTTTGCATTTGAAATGTGATTTTCTTTGTGTTTGGTTGGTCCTATAAAATATTCTATTTCTGATCAAGTTTGCTTCAGTGACTGCATCCCTGGTGGCAATTGAAAGAGAAGCAGCAAATGTGAACATCTTAATCTTTACAAATTAATGCCACTGATAACCTGTTTTGATTACTACTTTAGACCCCAGTGATAGAAATTTTCTTTATGCTACCAAATTTAGGCACATACACAGAGAGAGCTACTAAGCTGCCAATACCAAAGGCTTAAACCTTTCATTAGCACAATAAATGAATCTGAACCTAGTATAGACTGTGCTGCACCTCTACAATTTCCTGATGCACTTTGGAAATAAAGAAGTGGGAATGCAATCAACATAATAATTTGGCCAAGCTCTGGATGAGAGATTTCAGAGTTAATGTAGAGCATATTTTTAAAGAATAAATGTAAAATGACCTGAATCTAAAGAAAGGTAATTTTGATAACAAGTTACTTGAAATAAGTATTCACCAAATTTAAAATTCTTCTAGAAAATAGTTCATGTTGTCATAGGGGCATTTTGAGCTTAAATCAAAGACTGTCTAATAAACAATGCTGATTACCAACCAGGGAACTAGAGGGTATATTTACAGTGCTGCTCTACCAACTTTGGCATTCTCCTAATCTACATGCACTGTACTATTTAATTGATAATTGGAATTTGGAGCTGACCCTTGAAGAAGTATGGAGATTGGTAGTACAGATAAAAGTAAGACATATGTCTTAGGAGAATGATGATAACAAACTGGAAGCAAAATGTATAAAAAATGTATATAAAGTAAATTAGACTAAAAGAATTGGAAATCAACCTATAATCTGTGGTTTAAACTTTATGTATTGGATGGTTTTTGCTTTTGTTAAAGCGTTTTCTATGCCATCCCATTTTTGCTGGATGGGTGGGTTGGGATGTGAGATGCTAGTTGTATTATCAAGGGAACTTAGGTTGAGTACAAAGGTTAGGAATATTTGGCTGGGATTAACTGAACATATGTATGTATAAAATTGAAGTATGAGGAGTTGAGGCAGAAGCTTGGGGAAAAGTTGCATAGAAGTCCAGATTACTGCTCCATAGAAGGCCAGCAAAAGAGGAGAAATCTGTATGTAAACCATCAGAATGGAAACCAAAAAAATCTAAACAGGTTCAAAGAGGAAGTGGAATGTTGGTGAAGTAATATGCATATATTTCCTTAATCCATAAATGGTTGTCATGGCTTTTTATAAGGAAACATTAAAGACATGGACACTCTCCTGGTCCTGACCTGAAATGCCTAATTTCAACTCTGTCATTCCATTATCTACCAACTCAAACCCAAACCCATCCTTTAAGGGTTGGGTTTAGTTGTATCTCCTCGACAAAGTCTTCTGTAATGACAAAATTCAGGGATTCTCAATGATGGCTACACAATTAAATCAATAGTGAGGTTTTTGACATTTGTTTTTAGTAGCAATGCCCATACCTGATCCTAGGTAAATTTTATCTGGCTCGTAGGAGGTAAGTTCTAGGGTATTTTATAGTGGCATATTTTTTAGAATTTTCCCCAAGTACAGCCAGGGGTAAATTTAGACTTTACTCATCTTTCTCCCTTTTGCTATGATAATGGAATCCCGGATTTTTAGTTGAAAAAATGGCTCCTATCTACAGTAAAAATTATATTTTCTAGCTTTCCTTGCAGCTTTGTGTAATCATGTGACCAAGATCTGGCAAAATGTATACAGGTAGAAATGTCATGAGATTTTCTTTTTGCAATCATCCTATATTTTGTTACCTAGAATACAGACACAATAATTTGAAGCCATGTGTGGAAGAGCAACTTGATAGTAAGATGTCCATGACATCTTGAGGAGGCATACTAACTTTAGACTGCCTTTCAGATGTTGTTAGAGAGAAACAAACTCCTATTTTAATTCTATGTCTTTTTTGTCATAGATATCTTAAATCTAAAAAACAAATTAACTTCAAAGTAGAGTGCTGCACACAACTAAAATATTTGACATTGTTTTGATCATATAATAAGTAGCAAAGGCACAGATATTGCCAACTGTGAAGCTAGTGGCTCTTATTGTACTATGGCAATTAAAAAAAATATAGTTAAACTGTTGCCATTGATGTCTTGAAAGGTAGTTCACGTATCCACTGAGATTGTAGCATTATGACAAATAACAGGAACAATTTAGAATATGTCATCTGTGTGGGATGGTTCATTCTTATTACCAGATGGGCTCAATAAGAAACTTATTTGATTGTGATAGAAGAGATCTTTGGGGGCGGAGCAAGATGGAGCTCCGAAAAGGAGCAGCTCCAGTCTCCAACACAGCGCCGAGCAGACACAGAAGACCGGTGATTTCATGCATTTTCAAACTGAGGTACATGGGTTCAGTGCCAGGACGATCGGGAGCTGGTCAGCTGCTGCAGCCCGACAAAAAAGATATATATAACAGCGAGAGCTGAAGCCAGGGGCGATAAATTAGGTATGGAGCAAATATAATTGCTAAAATAGGCACTTTCTACCTATAACCAGAATTTAAATTAATAGATAATCTGTAATTTGAGGCTTTACATGGTTAAAAAGCCAACTACTCTGTACCCCAATGTCTCAGTTCATTTCGTGCTGCTGTAATAAAACATCAGAGACTTACTAATTTAGAGTGAACAGAAATTTATTTCCTCACAATTCTGGAGTCTAGAAAGTTTAAGATCAAGAGGCTGACATCTGGTGAGGGTCTTCTTGCTGTGTCATCACACGGTGGGAAGCAGAAGAGCAAAGAGAAACTAGAGGGGGCTGAACTTGCCTTTTTATATTGGCATTAATTTCACCATTCTGGCATTAATATCCCTCATGGTTTAGTCACATCCTAAAGGTCCCAGTTCTCAATATTGTTATAATGACAATTAAATTTCAACATGAGTTTTGGGGAGGACAAATTTTCCAACCATAGTATACAAATCAAAACAGTAGTAAATGATGGCTGCAAATGCACTAGTAGGTGGTAAGACTGAAGCAGATTTTTAAAGTAGCTTCCTTTAGGAATTCTCTGCTAAACATGGGAGAAACAGAAAGAAAATTAAAGATTTTGCCTTCCTACACAAACCCGTGGTTTCAGATGGCCTCAAGCTATCCTCAGTTTCAATGAGAAGAGGGAATGGGCAGAGCCCGAAGCTCAGTAAGTAGAAGACTAGGTTCCAGGCTAATAAAAGATGTCTAATGAAATGTTTGAATTTGGTTACTTACACATGGAACTCACCAGAAATAGTGAAATCAGTTGAAGAGATGAGTATATTTGTGAGAAAATTGTTTTGCTAAAGAAATGCCTGAAATAGCCTATTTTATTCCTAAAACAATCCCTTAGACCTTAAACATCTAACATTAACTGGGTCCCCAAAGTATGCAGTTCCCAAGAACGGCATCCAAAGCAACTTCCAGGAGCAGATCCAAAGCCCATGGAGGGCTCTGAACAAGCAAAAATCCTCAATAAAATACTGGCAAAATCAGCAACCACATCATAAAAGCTTATCCACCTATGAATCAAGTGGGCCTTCATCCTGGGAATTTCATTCCAGAGCAAGAATAAGAAGCTACCAGATGGGCTCATAAGAAACTTATTTGATTGTGATAGAAGGAGGTCTTTGCAGTGACTGCCAGTAGAAATCTGATAATGTTAATAAAGGATGAATGGCTGCATGTTTTTCCCTCTCCTTTTTTCCTTTCTATTCTCATATTCTTTTGTGGTAGACAGAAAAAAAATGGCTCCCCCAAAACACCTGTGTCCTATCACCAAGTACCTGTGAATATACTACCTTATTGAAGTGGGACTAGGGCTTTTCAGGTGTGATTAATTTAAGGGTCTTGTGATGGGAGATTATCCTGTATTACACAGGTGGGCCCAATGTAATGACAGGGCTTTTATGAGAGGGAGCTATGAAAGTCAGAGACAGAAGGCGATGTGACAATAGAAGCAAAGTCAGAGAGAAAGACAAAGAGAGAAAGACAGACTTGAAGATTTTATGCTACCAATTTTTTTTTCCTGTTTGAGACAAGGTCTCACTCTATCACCCAGGCTGGAGCACAGCAGCACAGTCATGACTCACTGAAGCCTGGACATCCTGGGCTTAGGCAATCCTCCTACTTCAGCCTCCTGAGTAGCTGGGACTACAGGTACAGGCCACCATGCCCAGCTAATTGTTTGTATTTTTTCTTTTTCTTTCTTTCTTTCCTTTTTTTTTTTTTTTTTTTTTTTTTTTTTTGAGATGGAGTCTTTCTGTTGCCCAGGCTGGAGTGCAGTGGCACGATCTCGGCTCACTGCAACTTCTGCCTCCCAGATTCAAGTGATTCTCCTGTCTCAGCCTCCCAAGTAGCTGGAACTACAGGCATGTGCCACCACCCCCAGATAATTTTTTTGTACTTTAGTAGAAACGGAGTTCCACTGTGTTGCCCAGGCTGGTCTCGAACTCCTGAGCTCAGGCAATCCGCCCACCTCAGCCTCCCAAAGTCTAGGTGTGAGCCACTGCTCCTGGCCAATTTTTTCTGTGTTTTTTCTAGAGACGGGGTTTTGCCATGTTGCCCAGGCTGATGTCAAACCCTGGGCTCAAGAAATTCTCCCACCTTGGCCTCGCAACGTGCTGGAATTACAGATGTGAGCCACCATGTGCAGCCTGTTGCTGGTTTTGATGATGGAAAAGGGAATAAGAACCAAGATCGCCTCTAGAAGCTATTAAAAGAAAGAAAATTAATTCTTCCCTAGAGCCTCCGAAAGAAACACAGCTCAGCTGACTCTTACGATTTTAGCCCTGTAAGTAACACCCTCCAGAAATGTATGATGATAAATTTGTAGTATTTTTAAGCCACTAGTTGGTGGTAGTTTATTGTAGCAGTAATGGGAACCTAACACATCTCCAACATAGTTCCAATAGTACTTAAAAATTTCCATGATACTTCCTCCAAATATTTCAATGGATGAGCTCTAATGTTTAATATCCAATATATTTTATACTTAGGAATATACAAAGATACTCTCTGAAACACACACACATTTTACAGGTGTATTAGTCTGTTCTCACACTTCTATGAATAAATAGCTAAGACTGGTTAATTTATAAAGGAAAGAGGTTTATAATTGACACAGTTACACACAGCTGAGAGGCCTCAGGAAACTTACAATCATGGCCGAGGGCAAAGGAGAAGCAGGCACCTTCTTCACAAGGTGGCAGGATGCAGTGAGCGCAAGCAGGGGAAATGCCAGATGCTTATAAAAACATCAGATCTCGTGAGAATCACTCATTATCATGAGAATAGCATAGGGGAAACCACCCTCGTGATTCAATTACCTCCACCTGGTCCTGCCCTTGACAAGTGAGAATTATGGGGGTTACAGTTCAAGGTGAGATTCTGGGGAGGGACACAGAGCCAAACCATATCAACAGGTGAGAAGATTTTTGGTGTCTCTCTTGCTGTTTTTTCTGTTCAGGCAAACGTACTTATTTTCACTGCTTATCGTGCTTTAAAACAATTCTGAATTTTGAAGAGATATGAAACTTTATTTCTTCTTTTTACAATGATCTGCTCTCCCTTTAAAATTATATCTTATTGTATAATATAATAAAAACATGGGTCAGAATTTATCTCCTGCATGAGAACTTTCCTGAATAACCTGGGAGAATAGCCTGACAGTCCTGGTGGTCACTTAAGCAAGTCACTTAGCATATCTGAGCTTTATTGTCTAATCAAACATTATAACAGTCAGTTTTGTTTGATTTGATTGTATTCGTACCACAGATTAAGCAGTGCTGTATTTCATGTAACACTATAGGGACTTAAGTGAACTTGGAAGTGAGCAGGAAGAATATTTTGTGGGAGTGAAAGCCAATTCAATCAGGTAACCAATTGAGAGTTGAAGGCAATTTAGCTTTCTCTTATCTATGTGAGTAAAAATAAGACTTTCAAATGGAAAATAAGTACATTATTTTCTGCTTAAAATGTATTGGAAGATCTGCTCTCCACAGACCACAGTGAGCAGAAAGAAAATGCTATTAAGTCCTTAGTTCTGTTGTCTGTTTTTGAAGAAAACCTTGATTGTAACAATGATGAAAATGGTTTCCAATGAATGTCATTGACCTCTTCCAGGAAAATTAGATTTAGGAATTGTATTGGTCCATTTTTGCATCACTGTAAATACCTGAATCTGAGTGATTTATAAGAAAAGAGGTTTAATTCACTCACAGTTCTGCAGGTTTTACAGGAAGCATGGTGCTGGTGTCTGCTTCAGGTGGGGGCCTTGGGAAGCTTAGAATCAGGTGGGGGCCTTGGGAGCCAGCATGTCCCATGGTGAGAGTAGGAGCAAGAGAGACAGTGGGGAAATCTCCGACTCTTTTAAATAATCAGGTGTGAACTGAGTGAGAACTTACTTATCACTAAGGGGCTGTCGCTAAGCCATTCATAAGGAATCCACCTTCATGATTCAATCACCTCCCACCAGGCCCCACCTCCAACATTGAGAATACCATTTTAACATTAGTTTTGGAGGAAACAAATATTCAAACCATGCCAGAAATCACACTTAACCTCCTTTGTCTCTTTTAGCAATTGTATGTATGGTATCCTCAAGTTTTCTGTGTTGCTTTTTTCCATACAATTAGTTTGATGTTGTGTGTTTTATTTTACTTTTTAATAGTTTATTTTGCTTTTTCTGGAATATTTTAGCTATGTCTCTGTGTCCACTCAATTTAATGGCATTAAATTGGAAATAGAATTTTTCTGAGATGGAAGAGGACTCTGGCAGCTTTAAAGAGTATTAGATTGCCTTAGCTTTGATGAGCAACTTTAATGTTCATAGTATTGGAAACACTTTGGAAGATTAGTTTCAACAAGTTCACAGTAGTGTCAGTTGAAGTGCCCTGATCACAATTACTAATTCTTTTCAAAGACTGATAAAGTGATGCTCCTCAGGATTCTATATGTTACCATCCACTAGACATCTCAAAATAGAAAACAGTCAGCATGAAATAGAGAAAGTGATATCTGCTCCAATGACATTAATGTTTTTCTGAGAGCATGACCAATCTCATTCTGCAATACAGTGCCATCAAAGGAATTTAGTTCTGGTTTATTACAAGATTCTTTCATTTTATGGGCCATTCATTGCTTCAAAAAACACAAAAATAACCCTATTTCCAAACACAAAACTTCTTTTCTTTTTTTAAGACAGAGTCTTGCTGTCACCTAGGCTGGAGTGCAGTGGTGCCATCTCAGCTAACTGCAACTTCCACCTTCCATGTTCAAGTGACTCTTCGTGCCTCAGCCTTCCAAGTACCTGGGATTACAGGCATGTGCCACCACATCCAGCTTATTTTTGTGTTTTTAGTAGATACGGTTTTATCATGTTGGCCAGGCTGGTCTCAAGCTCACAGCCTCAGGTATCTGCCTGCCTTGACCTCCCAAAGTGCTGGGATTACAGGTGTGAGCCACCATGCTTGGCCCCAAATAAAGCTTTTTGATAGCTAAAGCATTGCTATACGAAACGAAAATTTTGGTACTTTCCCATTTATTAACTCTTTCCTTGACTATTGCTACTATCTGGAACCTTCTGCTATATTTGGCTTTGTTATTATTAGGTTGGTACAAAAGTAATTGCAGGCTTTGCCATTACTTTTAATATTTTAATATTGTGTGTGTGTGTGTGTGTGTGTGTGTGTGTGTGTGTGTGCGTATCCCTTGACTGTTTTCTCCTGGATACTTAAGTAACTAAATAATACAATATTCATTAGAGAAAAGGTCTATGAGAGAGGAAAAATGGAAATGACCAAAATGTCCCAAAACAGAGATTTAGTTAGTTAATTTAAAACATTTAGGACATACAAATATAGTTAGTCTTCAGTCAATAAAAATGAAGCAATGGGCTGGGCACGGTAGCTCACGCCTGTAATGCCAGCACTTTGGGAGGCCGAGGCGGGCAGATCACAAGGTCAGGAGATCAAGACCATCCTGGCTAACATGGTGAAACCCCGTCTCTCATAAAAATACAAAAAAATTAGCTGGGCGTGGTGGTGGGTGCCTGTTGTCCCAGCTACTCAGGAGGCTGAGGCAGAAGAATGGTGTGAACCTGGGAGGCGGAGCTTGCAGTGAGCTGAGATCACGCCACTGTACTCCAGCCTGGGCGACAGAGCGAGACTCTGTCTCAAAATAAAATAAAATAAAATAAAATAAAATAAAATAAAATAAAATGAAGCAATGAAAGATCAATGACATAGGAATATGTCTATCCTAATTATTAAATTTGAAAAGGAGGTTAAATATGTCAAACTCCGTAAACATGGTTCTGTTCCGTACTGCCACAAAAACTCCTCATGAAAACACTGCACTTCTACAGAAAACTACTGAATTCTCAGGAAAAACACATTAGAAAAATATACAGCCAAACTCACCAAAAGAAAACAAAAGGGAGGAGATATTTGTTCATTGCTGCAAATGAAAGGGAAACATAAAACAGAACTTTTAGCTGTGACTGAAGTCTCTTGGAGGTATGAGAGCTGAGATAAAGTTGAGAGATCAGGATATTGTTACTCATATTGGAACAAAAGCTGTGCTTTTGGCTTCACACAAGATATTTAGCTGGAATGGAACCCTCTTCAAAGAAAAGAAAATAGATGTCACTATTGGCTATAATGTCTATGAAAATTGGACTAGAAAATCCACAGGTCCAGGAGAACATCAGGAATCATGTCAATTGCTCAGAACCATAAAAGGTAAAAAACAAAACCTTGAAGAAATGAAAACTCTAATCCCAAATCACAGGCTGTGAGGTTTGAATGTTTACCACCCATGTGGTAGGAAACAAAAAGTTAATAATTTAACATTGGCCTACAATAACTAAGACTCCCACAAACAAATCTGCCCTCACTGAAGATGAGATATAATAAAAAAATTAAACTCCACATGAAAATTAATTACCCACCTCAACAAATGTGAAAAATAATGTATGAATAGCTAGGAATAAAAGAACAATACAAATATGACTATGGAATGTCAATGTTTAACATTGTTTAACAATATTAATTGCTTAATGTTTAAAGAGGTGCAAGAAGGATAACATCCATACTGAGAGAGGTATGGGAATTGTAAAAGACTAAATGTGAAACAGAGACAAATCAAATATCTAAGAATGAAAAATATAATTATTAAAATTATGAACACAAAGGACAAATTACACAGAACAGTAAATTCAACTAACAATGGATAGTATATAGAAAAATCAATGTAGTGATGTATATAGTGAAACAAAGGATGAAAATACAGACACGAAAGAGAGTAAATGAAGGTCTAATATATAGTAATAGGAATTCCAGAATTAGTAAGAAAAAAGGTTGGAAAGATCATAGTCAAGAGAAGATAATAGTTGATAATTTTCTAATAGTAAGTAACATTATTAGTTTTCAGATTGAAGACATTCAAAATGCCTGATGAGCGAAAACAGAGTCATTTATATGTATGCATCTCACTAAAACTGAAGAATATCAAAGAGAAAGATAAAATTTTACAAGTAAATTTTCTGCTAGTTTCTGTTTCTCCTTTACAACTGTAGCTCCAATTACATATGTCTTAAACTGTCTTATACTATCACATAGGTCACTGATGTTCACTTAATTTTTCTTTAATCTTTATTCTTGCAGTTCTCCAGATTTAAAATTTTCAATTCTGTATCATTGAACTGCACTAATTCTTTCTTTTACTTTCTCCAATTTGTTGTTAAGCTGTTCAATTAATTTTGCTTCACTTATTATATTTTTAGATTTAGAATTTTTATCTGGCTCTCCTTTATACTTTTTATTTCTTTGCTATGACTCCTCATTTTCCCATTCATTAGGACTGTATTTTTCTTTTTCTTTTTTTTTAAGATGGAATTTCATTTTTGTTGCCCAGGCTGGGCTGCAGTCGTGCAATCTCGGCTCACTGCAACCTCTGCCTCCTGGGTTCAGGCGATTCTCCTGCCTCAGCCTCCCGAGTAGCTGGGATTACAGGCCTGTGCCACCACGCCCAGCTAATTTTTATAGTTTTAGTAGAGACGGGGTTTCACCATCTTGGACAGGCTGGTCTCGAACTCCTGACCTTGTGATCCACCTGCCTTAGCCTCCCAAAGTGCTGGGATTACAGGTGTGAGCCACCGTACCTGGCCCTGTATTTTTCTTTTTAAATTTAACTTTTATTTTAACTTCAGGGGTATATGTGCAGATTTGTTATACAGGTAAACTTGTGTCATGGGGGTTTGTTGTACAGATTACTTTGTCATCAGGTATTAACCCTAGTAGTCATTTCTTATTTTTTCTGATTCTCTCCCTCCTCCCACCATCAACCCTCTACCCTCTGGTGAGCCCCAATGTGTGTTGTTTCCCTTTGAGTGGCCATACCTTCTCATCATTTAGCTCCCACTTATAAGTGAGAACATGTGGTATTTGTTTTTCTGTCCCTTTATTTCCTTGCTAAGGGTAATCGCCTCCAGCTTCATGTGTGTTCCTGCAAAAGACATGATCTTGTTCTTTTATATGGCTACATAGTATTCCATGGTGTATATGTACTACATTTTCTTTATCCAATCTATCATCGATGGGCATTTAGGTTGATTCCATGTCTTTGCTATTGTAAATAATGCTGCAATGAACATACACATCCATGAGCATTTATGTCAGAACAATTTATGTTTTCAGGTATATAACCAGTAATGGGATGCTGGGTCGAATGGTATTTCCATCTTTAGATCTTTGAGGAATCGCCACACATTTTTCCATGATGGTTGAACTAATTCACACTTCCACCAATAGTATATAAGCATTCCTTTTTCTCCACAACCTTGTCAGCATCTGTTATTTTTTGACTTTTTAGTAGTAGCCATTCTGACTGGTGTGAGTTGGTATCTCATTGAGGTTTTGATTTGTATTTCTCTAATTATCAATGATGTTGAGCTATTTGTCACACGATTGTTGGCTGCATGCATGTCTTCTTTGGAAAAGTGTCTGTTCGTGTTGTTTGTCACTTTTAATTTTTTTTTTTTCTTGTACATTTGTTTAAGTTCTTTATAGATGCTGGATATCAGTCTTTTGTCAGATGCATAGTTTGTAAAACTTTTCTCCCCTTCTGTAGGTTGTCTGTGAACTCTGTTGATAGTTTCCTTTGCTGTGCAGAAGCTCTTCAGTTTAATTAGATCCCATTTGTCAATTTTTGCTTTCATTGCAATTGCTTTTGGTGTCTTCATCATGAAGACTATGTCCTGAATAGTATTGCCTAGGTTGTGTTCCAGGGATTTTATAGTTTTGGGTTTTTAAGTCTTTAATCCATCTTGAGTTAATTTTTGTATATGGGGTAAGGAAGGGGCCCAGTTTCAATCTTTTACATATGGCTAACCAGTATCCCAGCACCATTTATTGAATAGGAATCATTTCCCCATTGCTTGTTTTTGTCAGATTTGTCAAAGATCAGATAGTTGTAGGTGTGCAGCCTCATTCTTGTCTAAACAGTGAGCTGAAAGCTCTCTACAAAGAGAACTACAAAACACTGCTCAAAGAAACCAGATATGACACAAACATGGAAAAAACATTCCATGCTCATGGATAGGAAGAATAAATATTATTAAAATGCTGATACTGCCCAAAGCAATTCATAGAATCAATGCTATTTCTATTAAACTATAACCGACATGATTCTCAGAACTAGAAAAACTATTTTAAAATTCATATGGAACCAAAAAAAGAGCCCGAATAACCAAGGCAATCCTAAGCAAAAAGAACAAAGCTGAAGGAATCATGTTACCTGACTTCAAATTATACTACAGGGATACAGTAACCAAAACAGTATGGTACTTGTACAAAAACAGACACATAGACCAATGGAACAGAATAAAGAACCCAGGAATATACTTTTCTGTAAACCCTGGGTCTATTTATAATAGCTGCCTGAAGGATCTGGTCTCTAGAAGGCTGGAGCATCCCAGTATCACTGCTGCTGGGAAATCAGAAAAGTAGTCTCTGGACACTGCACCTGCTGTCCCTCTCTACCACATGCACAGAAGAATTGGCATTTTGATATGGATTGCATGGAGTTTGTAGATTGTTTTGGATAGTATTGTCATCTTAAGAATATTGTTTTACAATACATAAACATAGGATGTTATTCCATTTATTAATTTATTTATTTTCTTTCATTCCTTTCAGCAGCGTTTTGTAGTTTTTGGTAGCATTCTGCCATTTCAGTTACCCAAGGTCACCAAGGTTCAAAAATATTAAATGAAAAATTTCAGAAATAAACAATTCATAAGTTTTAAATTACAGGCCATTCTGAGTAGCATGATGACATCTTGTGCCATCCTTCTCTGTCCTGCCTGTGATATGAATTATCCCCTTGTCAAGTGCATCCACATTTTATACACTACCTGCCCATGAGTCACTTAGTAGCTTACTCAGTTGTCAGACTGACTGCTGCACTATTGCAATGATTGTGCTAAAGTAATCCTTATTTTACTTAATACTGGTCCCAAGGTGCAAGAGAAGTGATCCTGGCATATTGTTATAATTGTTATGTTTTATTATTTGTTATTGTTAATCTCTTACTGTGTTTAATTTATATTGTGGGTATGTACTTACAGAAAAAATCATTTTGTGTGTGTGTATGTGTGTGTGTGTGTGTGTGTGTGTAGGTTTTATTGCTATCTGCACTTTCAGGGATCCACTGGGGGTCTTGGAATATGTGCCCTATAGAAAAGTCAGGACTAGTGTACAAGTATTTTACCTTTTGTGTTGGGTTAACCCCTAAGTATTTTATTATTTTAATTCTTTTGTAGATGGAATTGTTTTCTTAATTTCTTTTTTGGATAGCTTATTAGTTCTGTATATATCTGTTAAAGACACTCATTTTATTGTGTTCTCTATTTTTTTTAACTTATCTTCTGTCTGGTTGATCTATCTATTATTGAGAGTATGGTATTATAGCCTCCAACTATTATTAGTGCATAGACATTCAGCTATTTTTGCATGTGGATTTTGTATTTGATGAATTTGCTGTATTTTTTTATTATTTCTTTTTTCCTTCCTTCTTTTCTTTTTCTTTTCTTTTCTTTTCTTTTCTTTTCTTTTCTTTTCTTTTCTTTTCTTTTCTTTTCTTTTCTTTTCTTTTCTTTTCTTTTCTTTCCTGAGAAAGAGTCTCTCTCTGTCACCCAGGCTGGAGTGTAGTGGCACGAACTCGGCTCACTGCAACCTCTACCTCCCAGGTTCAAGCAATTCTCCCTGCCTTAGCTTCCTGAGTAGCTGGGATTACAGGCATCTGCCATCACATCGAGATAATTTTTGTATTTTTTTTAGTAGAGACGGGGTTTGCTATGTTGGCCAGGGTGGTCTTAAACTCTTGACCTCAGGTGATCCAGCTGCCTTGGCCTCCCAAAGTGCTGGGATTACAGGTGTGAGCCACCATGCCTGACCTGTTTCTTATTTCTAACTGTTTTCTTGTGTAATCTTTGGGGAACTCTACATGTAAGATCATATCATCTAAGTACAATGATAATTTTATTGTTTCCTTTCAAATTTTGATGTCTTTTACTTCTTGTTTCTTGCTGAATTGCTCTGGCTAGGATTTCCAGTACCATGTTGAACAATAGAAGTGGTGAGAGTAGGCATCCTTGCCTTATTCTTCATCTTAGAGGAAATGATTTTGGACACTGAGTATAATGGTCACTGTGGCTTTTCCATAAATATTCTTATCTTTTCTGTTACTGTGGTTTATACCATGTGGTTTATTCTGTTAATGTGACATATTGTTATAATCGTTATGTTTTATTATTTGTTATTGTTGTTAATCTCTTATCTTACTGTGTTTAATTTATATCGTGCATATGTACATACAGAAAAAATCATTTGTGTGTGTGTGTCTGTGTGTGTGTGTGTAGGTTTTATTGCTCTCTACACTTTCAGGGATCCACTGGGGGTCTTGGAATATGTGCCCTGTAGGAAAGTCAGGACTAATTAATTTTTGTATAATGAACCATCCTTGCATTCTAGAAATAAACTTCACTTGGAGTTTTGTATTCGTGTGCATCAGGGATAGTGGTTTGAAGGTGTTTTTTTACTTGTAATGTCTTTTTCTGGCCTTGGTATCAGGGCAATATTGGCCTCATAGAATGAGTTAGAATGTGTTCCCTCTATTTCGAATTTTGGAAAAATTTGAGAAGGATAGATGTTAGTTCTTAAAATGTTTGGTAGATGCTATGGTTTGAATGTGTCCCCCAAAGTTCAAGTGTTGGAAACTTGATCCCCAGTGCAGTGTGTTGGATAGTGAGATCTTTAAGAGCTGTTTAAGTCATGATGGCACCACCTTCATGAAGGAATTAATGCTTTTATCGAGGCAGTGGGTTTGTTATAAAAGGGGGAATTCAGTCCCCCTTTCTCCTTCTTGCCCATGTGATGTCTTCTGCCAGGTTGTGATGCAGCAAGAAGGCCCTCACAAGATGCCAGCGTCTTGACCTTGGACCTCTCAGCCTGCAAAACTGTCAGGAGATAAATTTCTGTTCTTTGCAAGTGACTCAGTCTCAGGTATTATGTTTTTGTTTTTGTTTTTGTTTTTAAATTATACTTGAAGTTCTAGGGTACATGTGTGCAACGTGCAGGTTTGTTACATATGTATAAATGTGCCATGTTGGTGTGCTGCACCCATTAACTCGTCATTTACATTAGGTATATCTCCTAATGCTATCCTTCCCCCCTCCCCCCACCCCATGACAGGCCTAAATAAATAAATACAGTAGAGTTTACCAGTGAAGCTGTTTGGTCTAGAGCTTTTACTTTTTTAGGAGTTTTTGATTACTGATTAAATCTCCTTACTAGTTATAGGTCTATTCAGATTTTCCATTTCTTTGTTATCCAGTTTTTATAGGCTTTATGTTTCCAGGAATGTGTTCATTTCATCAAAGTTATCCGATTTGTTCATATACAAAGTAATCTCCCATAATTCTTTATATTTCTGTAGAATTCAGAGTCATATATCCACATTCATTCCTTATTTGAGCTTTCTCTCTTTTTCTTAGTCAATCTAGCAGTAGGTTTGTCAATTTTATTAATGTCTTTGAAGAACCAACTTTTGGTTTTATTGATTTTTCTCTATCATTTTTCTATTCTCTATTTTATTTATCTCTGCTCTGATCTTTACAATTGCTTAACTTCTAGCTTTACATTTAGTTAGGTTTTTTCTTAATCGTTCCTAAAGTTTTAAATCTAGGCTATTGATTTGAGATTTTTGTTTTAAATATTAGCTTTTATAGCTATAAATTTCCCCTTCAGTACTGCTTTCACTATGTTCCATAAGTTTTGGTATGTTGTGTTTTTATTTTCATTCATCTCCATATGTTTTCTAATTTGCCTTGTGATTTCTTTTGATCCATAGATTAAGAGCGTGTTGT
This sequence comes from Macaca thibetana thibetana, assembly GCF_024542745.1. NCBI lineage: Eukaryota > Metazoa > Chordata > Mammalia > Primates > Cercopithecidae > Macaca > Macaca thibetana. The sequence continues at coordinate 34,359,629 of NC_065588.1, read as the reverse complement.
TTAATTTTTACAAATTTTGTGAATTTTCTAGTTTTTCATCTGTTACTGATTTCTAACTTCATTCTGCTGTGGTAGAAGACACTTTGTATTATATCTCTTTTTAAATCTATTGGTATTTAATTTGTAGCCTAACATATGGTCTGTCCTGAAGAATGTCCCATGTACACTTGCATATTTTTGTTTTTGTTTAGAAGGTTCTGTATGTGTCTATTAGAGATAACTAGTTTTATTCTGTTAAGTTCTCTATTTTTTTTTTTTTTTTTTTTGCCTGTCTTCCGTCTGGTTGATCAATTATTTTTTTATTTTTATTTTTATTTTTTATTATACTTTAAGTTCTAGGGTACATGTGGATAACGTGCAGGTTTGTTACATATGTATACTTGTGCCATGTTGGTGTGCTGCACCCATCAACTCGTCAGCACCCATCAACTCATCATTTACATCAGGTATAACTCCCAATGCAATCCCTCCCCCCGCCCCCCTCCCCATGATAGGCCCCAGTGTATGATGTTCCCCTTCCCGAGTCCAAGTGATCTCATTGTTCAGTTCCCACCTATGAGTGAGAACATGTGGTGTTTGGTTTTCTGTTCTTGTGATAGTTTGCTGAGAATGATGGTTTCTAGCTGCATCCATGTCCCTACAAAGGACACAAACTCATCCTTTTTTATGGCTGCATAGTATTCCATGGCGTATATGTGCCACATTTTCTTCATCCAGTCTGTCACTGATGGACATTTGGGTTGATTCCAAGTCTTTGCTATTGTGAATAGTGCCACAATAAACATACGTGTGCATGTGTCTTTATAGCAGCATGATTTATAATCCTTTGGGTATATACCCAGTAATGGGATGGCTGGGTCATATGGTACATCTAGTTCTAGATCCTTGAGGAATCGCCATACTGTTTTCCATAATGGTTGAACTAGTTTACAATCCCACCAACAGTGTAAAAGTGTTCCTATTTCTCCACATCCTCTCCAGCACCTGTTGTTTCCTGACTTTTTAATGATTGCCATTCTAACTGGTGTGAGATGGTATCTCATTGTGGTTTTGATTTGCATTTCTCTGATGGCCAGTGATGATGAGCATTTTTTTCATGTGTCTGTTGGCTGTATGCATGTCTTCTTTTGAGAAATGTCTGTTCATATCCTTTGCCCACTTTTTGATGGGGTTGTTTTTTTCTTGTAAATTTGTTTGAGTTCTTTGTAGGTTCTGGATATTAGCCCTTTGTCAGATGAGTAGATTGCAAAAATTTTCTCCCATTCTGTAGGTTGCCTGTTCACTCTGATGGTAGTTTCTTTTGCTGTGCAGAAGCTCTTTAGTTGAATTAGATCCCATTTGTCAATTTTGGCTTTTGCTGCCGTTGCTTTTGGTGTTTTAGACATGAAGTCCTTGCACATGCCTATGTCCTGAATGGTACTACCTAGGTTTTCTTCTAGGGTTTTTATGGTATTAGGTCTAACATTTAAGTCTCTAATCCATCTTGAATTAATTTTCATATAAGGAGTAAGGAAAGGATCCAGTTTCAGCTTTCTACTTATGGCTAGCCAATTTTCCCAGCACCATTTATTAAATAGGGAATCCTTTCCCCATTTCTTGTTTTTGTCAGGTTTGTCAAAGATCAGATGGCTGTAGATGTGTGGTAGTATTTCTGAGGACTCTGTTCTGTTCCATTGGTCTATATCTCTGTTTTGGTACCAGTACCATGCTGTTTTGATCTATTATTAAGAGTAGGGCATTAAAACCTCCAACTATTATTGTAGAACTATTTCTTTCTCCTTTAAATTCTGCTCAGTTTTGCTTTCTATATTTTGGTGACTTGTTATTAGGCATGTGAATGTTTATAATAATTATATTTTCTTGCTATACAAAGCTTTTATTAGTATACAATATTTTCTTTGTCTCCTGTAAGTTTTTTTATTTAAAATATATTTTGTCTGATAGTATGGCCATCCCTACTCTCTTTTGATTACTATTTGCATGAAATGTCTTTTTATATCTTTTTACTTTTAACCTGTGTGTATCTTTGGATCTATCGTGAATCTTTTATAGACAGCATATAGTTGAGCTATCTTGTTTTTTACCCATTCTGCCAATCTCTGTCTTTTGATAGGAGAATTTAATTCAATTCATTTAGAATAATTACTGATAAAAAAGAACTTGCTTCTGTATATTTGGTACTCATTTTCTGTATGCTTCGTATCTTCTGTCGTTCATTTCCTGTATTATTGTCTTCTTTTGTATTTAGTTAATTTTTTCATATTAAACATTATAGTTGCCTTCTCATTCTCTCTTGTGTGTATTATGTAGCTACTTTTTGTGTATTTATCATGGGTATTATATTTAAAATCCTAAAGTTAGTGCACTGTAATTTAAATTTTTACCAGCTTAACTTCAAAATCCTATAAAAATTATGTTCCTATACATCTCTGGCCCCATTCCCTTTCCACCATTGATATCACAAAATTACATCATTGTATGTTGTGTATCCAAAAATATAGACTAGTAATTGGTTTTTAATACACCAATCTCATAAATTATGTAGAAAACCAAAAGTGAAGTTGCAAACAAAAGTTGAAATAATGTTAGCTTTGATGATTGCCTATGCATTTACCTTTACCAAGATCTTCATGTCATCATATGGCTTCAAGTTCCTGTCTAGTGTCCATTCATTTCTTTTTTTTTCCAATTTGACTCATTTTATTAATGTTTCCCACACAATCACTCGACTATTTAATGTAAGTTTCATATATTCTATTGCATCTAAAATAAATTCCTAAAATACGGACAGATTCTTAATAAAAATTAAAGTTATAGAAGGAGGGAGACAAAGAAGTTCATTTTTTACAACATTTTTCTTCAGTGTTCAGATTAATATCTTCCCTTTTTTGTCCTTAAAATAATTATATGATTCTAAATCATTTCCACGAAGTGCAATGCTACAATACTATCTCTTGTCTCCCTTCTTTTCCTCTCCCCTCCTCTGCCATTCCATTCCTTTCATTTGTCTTTCCTTCTCAACACACACACACACACACACACACACACACACACACACACACACACGGTCTCAGTTGGTAGAGGAAGCCAGAAGATGAGCTAAATATTTTAGAACAGGAAGGGGCTCTCTCCCTTTCCTCATATCACAAATCCCAATCATGTCCTTTTATTTGAAACTGGAGGACTCGCTTTACCACTGATTGCAGGGCAAGTCTAGTGGTAATGAACTTCCTCTGGGAACATCTTCATTTCTCCCTCACTTTTGAAGGGCAATTTCATCAGAGATAGGATTTTGTTTACTGTTTTGGTATTTATGAAGAGACTATGGAAACTATAAATGTTCAAAAAACCCAAGATGTCATTGTTGGTAAACAATGCTAGTACATTTGAATTTTTGTTAGATCCTAAAAATAATAACTTCTATGACAGAAATTTCAGGGACTTCCTATACTAGGTTTTGTAAATACTGGGATGAATTAAGTCATAGCTACATCTGCAGATCATGACATATAGACCTCACCAGGTTTCATCAGTAATGTGATGTGTTCCAACTAAACAGCTGCACACAGATATTTATTGATCCTCAAATGAATCAGCATTATCAGTTTGATCAAATATTTGCAGAAATTCAAGAATCAGTGGTTTGGAGAGAGTAAGAGCAAAGGAAGAATACACCCTGAAATGAGATTTATAAATGCATTTACCAGTAGATACTTGAAGCCTCTGGTAGATTGGTTACAAAGCTGACATGGATTTGTAAACCAGCAAGATCCAGATCTAGTCACAGCTCACCTCACTCAAAATATTCCTTTATCCTTTTACTCAGACTGGTGAGATAGCCAACAAATCAACAGCTCAGAGTGAGAGTAAGCACAATAAAAAAAGCAAACACTAAAACAAAACAAAACAAAAAAAAAACAAAAAAAAAAACCCTGAGACATTTATTTTTAGTGATTATTTCCACCTGGCAGAACACAAACCTCTGAGAGAAATAAATCCTGCCACTGCTAAGACCAGTTAGCTATGACACTTGTCAAAGGTCACAACAGAATGCAGGGAGATTTCTTTATTTTTTGCTTTATTACAGAGGGATGTGGATACTCCATTCCTCTAAAGATGTTATTTTAAAGATTAAGAAGCTGTATTTTTCAATGTCATATTTTAATACAGTGCAGGGGAATGTATTTCTCTTTTTATGGGAATCCAACATACATACACATACACACACACACACACACACACAATCAAGGCATAAATTCACTGACATTTTCATTTAATGTGACAAATCTATGTTGTATAAATTATTAGAGGGAAAATTTCCAGATATATGAATAGCATAATAGGCTTTCATCTTCTTTTTCTCTCAGTCAGAACCTTCTTGTGAACAAAGGACAGTTGAACAGTAATCCTTCTGAAAACAGAAAAAATTATAATCTCTCTAACCTGATTTTCAATTGGAAGGATTGCATAATATGTAGAGGGACAGGAAATTATTACACAAACCTCAAAGAAAATATCTTCTTAATATATTCCAGGAAACCACAAAATTGTTTAATTGAAATTTGCAAAATACACCATAATACTAAAAACATGGTTATCTGTAATATTCTCCTGGATCTGGCAATATAATAAAGCTAATGATCACACACTTTATATTCAAGCAGTTAATAAGTGTTAGTGAAAATAGCAATTATTTATTGGATATTTATTAGAAGAGGTCAGTACTTTATACACATTCTGTCTAATTCTCACAAAACCTTGTAATATATCATAGTCACAATTTTACAGTGAAGACTTCCTCAGTGTCAAATAGCTGGTGTCCTGGCATGTCCAGCAATGTTACATGTAGGAAATAGAAAGCACATTAGGTGTTTTAAGCAGAAAGAAGTAGAATAGAATGAATAATGATCCCTACAAAATTGTTGAAAAGTAGAAGAAATGCAAGTCTGGACGAGAACAACTAAGGACCCTTGGTTTACAGATCACAACTGTAGTTATAATCTAGAGGTGAGGAAGCTATGATTGGTGCTTCTGCTACTATTGCTGACATGACCGCCTCACATGCAGCCACACACTTGTGCTATCATAACATGGTTTTTACCTGTGGCAGGCACAGTGAGATTGTCTCCATCTTATTTTTACTTTCCCAATATTGTGTGAGTAAATCTCATTGGCAAAACCAAAGCACATCTAGAATTTCATTTGTAAGGGAAGATTAGAATCAGCCCCGATCATGCAAAGCAAAACATAAGAGAATGTAAATGGATGTGCTCCACTTTATAACACAGTCAACCCCCTTTTAGCTCAGTGTTCATATATACGCTTCTATCAGTAAAGTTTCTAACACCAAGGATGACAAATATAAAAGTAATTGAAACTTCTTATGTAACATAATGCAACACCCTCATGTAACTTACATTATCCCCAATAGGAAAGATTTTATCTACCTCTGTGTCTATCTTGTAGTGATGTTCACTATTTTTTACACAGTAATTTAAATTTATTTTTGAAAATTTTATTTTATTGTGGTAAGAACACTTAAAATGAGACCTACCTTTAAAAAATTTTAAGTGTACATTATTGTTGACTATAGGTACAATGGTGACCAGCAGCTCCCTGGAGTTTATTTATTTTGCTTAACTGAAACTTTCTGTCTGCTGATTAGTAACTGTATTTGTCCATTTTCATGCTGCTGATAAAGACATACCTGAGACTGTGAAGAAAAAGAGGTTTAATTGGACTTACAGTTCCACATGACTGGGGAGGTCTCAGAATCATGGTGGGAGGCAAAAGGCACTTCTTACATGGCTGTGGCAAGAGAAAATGAGGAAGATGCAAAAGTGGAAACCCTTGATAAAACCATCAGATCTTGTGAGACTTATTCACTACCACAAAAGCAGCATGGGGGAAAACACCCCCATATCGGGTCCCTCCCACAACATGTGGAAATTATGGGAGCACAATTCCAGATGAGATTCGGGTGGGGACAGAGGGCCAAACCATATCACTAATTCTCCATTTCTGCCTTCCCCTATCCCTGGCAACCACCATTCCATACTTTCATATTATAAATTTGACTATTTTAGGTACTACGTGCAGGTGGAATCATGAAGTGTTCCTTCTGGGACTAGCTTATTTCAATAAGCATAATTTATCTATATTGCCACATATTACAGATTTTCCTTCCTTTTTAAGGCTATATAATATTCCACTGTGTGTATATCCTACCACATTTTCTTTATCCATTCATCTTTCAATGGAGATTTAGGTTGTTTTTATAACTTGGCTACTATAAGTAGTGATGTAATGAACAGGGGAGTGCTAATATCTCTTCAGGATCCTGATTTTTATTTTTTTGGGTAAATAGCCAGAAGTGGAATTGCTGGATCATATGATAGTTCTATTTTTAATTTTTTGGTGGAAATCTTTATACTGTATTCCATAGTGGCTGCACAATTTGCAGTCCTACTAACAGTGGTGCAAGTATTCCAATTTCTCCACATTCTTGCCAATACTTGTTACCATGTGACTTATTAAATAGGCATCCTAGCAGGTGTGAGGTGATAGCTCATTGTGGTTTTAATGTGCATTTCCCTGATGACTATTGATGTTAAGCATTTAAAAATATATCTTTTAAAATCAGGTTATTAGTGATTTTGCTATTGAGTTGTGTAAATTCCTTATATATTTTATAGATTAACCCCTTATCACATATACTGTTTGCAAATATTTTCTTCCATTTCCTAAGTTGCCTATTCATTCTGTTAATTATTTTCTTTATTGTGTAGAGATTTTTAGTTTGATGAAGTCCCACTTGTTTATTTTTGGTTTTATTGACTGTACTTTTGGTGTCAAATGCATGAAACCATTACCAAGACCAATGTCATGAATGTTTTCATCTTTTTTTTAGTAGTTGCACAGGCTCAGGTCTTATGTTTAAGTCTTTAACTCATTTTGAGTTGATATTTGTGTACGGTGTAAAGTAAGAACTGAATTTCATTCTTTTGTATGTGGATAGCCAGTTTTCCAATACCATTTGTTAAAGAGACTATCCTTTTTCCAGTGTGTATTCTTGGGAGTCTTGTTGGAGATCAGTTGACATTATATGTGTGGGTTTATTTCAGGGCTCCTTATTGTGTTCCATTGGTCTATATAGCTGTCTTTGTGACAGCATCATACTGTTTTGATTATTGTAGCTTTGTAATATGTTTTGAATCTAGGAAATGTGAGGCTTCCTGATTTGTTCTTCTTCCTAATTTGACTATTCCTAGTCTTTTATGTTTCCATATGAATTGCAGAATATTTAAAAAAAAAAAAACTTTCTGTAAAAAATGCTATTGGAATTTGATTGTGGTTGCATTGAATCTGGAAATCTCTTTGGGTAGTATGAACATTTTCATAATATTAAATGTGTCTATCTGTGAACATAGAATATCTTTCCACTTGTTTGTATCTTCTTTTTTGCATAAAAGATTTGTAGTTTTTGGATTGTTAGTGTACAGAAATACAACTAAGTTTTGTAGGTTGATTTTGTATCATGCAACTGTACTGAATTGTTTATTCAATCTAATAGTGTCTTATGGAACCTTTAGGGTTTTCCATATATAAAATCATATCATCAGCAAATGGGCAATTTTCCTTCCTTTTCATTTGAATGTCTTTTTTTTTTCTTTTTCTTGCCTAGCTGCTCTATCTCTGTCACAATTACACTTTCATGTCCTATAATTTGGGGAATAAATTAAAATTATATTTTTTACCATTACTAGATTGCTTTTTCACAAATTAGCAAGGAAAGGGGAGAGAAAGAAACCTTTGTCCACTAAAGAAAACAGTACTGATAATAATGGCATATCCAATGTAGTTTAGTTATAGAGACATTTCAGGCTTCTTAGTGACACCAATACTCTATCTTGGGGGTACTAAAGGCAGCTGTCTTACACCTATGTAGGTGAGATAGTAGAGAGAAAGAGAAAAATGGATTCCCTTAGACCTATTTCTAGAAGAAAGTTTTGAGTCATGATATCATTGTACTTATCACATTGCATCAGGAATTGAGCCAAATGTGGCCTGTATGCAGGCTAGCAGGTCCAAAAGAAAAAGATGAATGGCAGAACTCTATATGCTTGATTCTTTTCCAATTACAAAGGCCCTCTTTCTTTATGAAGGATTGAATTGGAAAAGATGGTAGAAATTATCTCCCCATTTAGTTCAATCAGTGGAAGCTCTTACCCTAGAATACTAGATGAAGAATTGCAGCAGAATGAGGAGAGAATGATTCTTATGCATCAATTATAAAAGCAACATTTCTTGTATACAAAGTTTTAAGACAAATTATTTGCTAATATGAGTAGTGTCATTCATCATCAATGGAAGGGCGAACAGGAAGACTATGAATTGATAACTCTCCTGTTTAATAAAGACAATTCAAGTAGTTACTTTGCTGGTGTTAGAGACTACAAAATAAATGCTATATTATTAATTAATTAGCAAGAAAAGATTGATAATTGCATTCCATTAGAAAAAAATTAAACTTTAAGAGTTTAACGCTACTTATATAAATAGCAGATATCTATTTCTCTATATAAATGTTATATATTCATATAAGTAACAGATATCAATTTTATATATATAAATAACAGATTATATATTTATACAAATAACAGATATCTATATAATTTTTATAAATAAATTTACAAAGTGTTTATGATAATTTTAAAAGTCAGTAGAAATAGGTTTCTCTTAACATTTCTTTGGGATTTGTGTTTGTTGTATTTCTGAATTATATTTTAAAACTAATTCTTAGTCTTCAGTTCATTATAAAAGTTTCTGAAAAGGTATGCTTGTTAAAATCCTGCCTTATAAAATACCTGGGTAAATAAATCTTTGAAACCTTGAAAAAGCTTTTCTACTCCTCTTCCCATGAGTGCAGACTGGCACAACTTCAAATACTCTGACTTTTTCACTTACCTTGTAGGACATCCTGTCCCCATTCTCTATATCTCTTTGATATAATCCTTAAAACAGTTCAACTTCTTGCCATCAGCTTTAGTACCTTTAGCACTTCCATTGATAATACTTGCAACATCTGAACTCAGCCTAATATCACTCATATCCTTCATTCTTTAGCATTTATATGGATGTTTTATGGTTTAGAATTATAACATGTATGGCATCCAGCTATAATGATGTATCTATTATTTTAAATGAGCTAGATATAAGCAAGGTTTTCAGCTCTTGCTTGCTAATTTTAAGAAAAATTTCCATACTCTGAAGCTATGATCTGTTCTTCCAATACATTTTGATGCAAACGAAAAGAGACATGAAATTGTAAGTAATAATGGAGATCAATCAATTTCTTTACACAGCTAAAAATTGGAAATATTGTAAATAGATGCCACTCATCAAGAAACTGTTCTGGTACTGATGAGATATTCTTATATTTCTTCATCAGATTCATATGCGGTGCTTTGGCTTTATCAAAAGCCATACAGTTTCAAAGCTTTGTTGATTAATTCCATATGTCAAGCAACTATAACACTCATTATACTTTTAATGTTTATATTGCTCTTACATTCATTGTAAACAATGTTGCCAGCTGTTGATAATTTTTTAAAAAAATCTTCAAATTGGCTCAGAGAAAGCAGGAAGCAGTGATGCAGTTTAAAAATTGATAAATAGTTAGCTAACTTGATAGAGGAATGAATAGGTGGGTAGATAGATAGATTGGATAGCAATAGAGAGGCTGAAGAAAATTTCACTCACCAGACTGCCTGTGGAGAAAATCATGCATTTTTAAGAGAAAGATTAATAAATCATTGTGGGTGGATAGTGAACAGTCAGGAAGTAAGTTCATTATCCCTAAATATCCATTTCTTTTTCTTTTTTGATAATAAAGCTTCAGATTTTAACTGGACTCATGATTTCCCAGAATAATTTTCCAGGTTCCTTTGAAGCTTATTGTTTGGCAAAATAAGAAATATTGGCAAAAGGAATTAAGTAGAAGTTGTATGTGCAATTTCTTGGAAGCATTCTTAAAGAGGGATGGAGAAGTCATGCTTTTCTTTTGGTGCTTTCTCCTTTCTGCTGATTGAAATACAGATGGCTGCAGTTTGAGTAACCATGTTGAAACATGGGATGGGAACCATGCACCAAGGAAAGGATAGCAGAGCAATAAGATTTGGGAGATTATTTTTTATTATAACTGTGTCATACCCTACCAGCCTGGGATTAATATAAGAAGTTTTTCTTATAAGAAAATAAAATAAATTTATACCTTCTTTAAAGTACTGTTACTGTGCATCCTCTTGTTATAGACAGCATTCTGAAAGCCTAATTAATCTTGTGAGCCACTGAAAACGTTTTCACGTAGCAAAATATGATTGGTAAACTGTCTCCTATGAGTATAAATTTCTAATTCATTTCATATTTTTTAAAAAAGGGCAAATTGGTGGGACATGGAGATGTAAGTTTTGGAGGCAGAGGCCAAGAGGACTTGATTTATTTGTGTAATAGAGAAGAGAGAAAATGTAGGTTTTTAGAAGAAATCAAGGGAAAAAGTAGAGTAAACAAAGGGATTGAGGAAAGAGAGGAAGAGTTAAAAAAAAATCATACAAATAAATCCAAAGAAACAAAAACATGAAGCTCATGTGGCTGGACAGATGAAAGAGATTTGGGGACACCAAATGATATAAAAGAAACTTCTAATATATTTGTTTTGGCTCTGCTGTCAGTTTTCTATGTTTTCCCTATACAATCATTTGTGAAGTCTAGTTAGCTCACAAAGATGCATCTATGTATATATACATTTACTTTTTTTCTTTGGGGTTGAAGTCATGGTGATTCAGGGAAAAAAATAAGTCTATATGCAAATATATAAACAAATATTTAGTTGGCTCATTAATAACCGAGATATCCTTCATCTTAACCAGATAAATGGTTAGTCTAGAGTATAAAGAAACAAAAGAAGTTTGTGTGCCAGAGGCAAAGCGAAGAAAATATTTTAGAGGAACAGCAATATATTATGGGAAATATTGCTGATAAGGAAAATAAAAGGAAATTGAAATTGACTCTATAATGTGGCAAGTTGGAGGTCATTGGTGACCCTCACAAGCACAGTTCCATAAAATGATAAATAGCTTGGCTGAAGAGCAAGATAGAATGAGAAAAGAAGAATTAGAAACAGTGAATATATCCCAAACTTTGGAAGAATTTTATTGTGAATTGGAGCATAGAAGTTGGGGTGTAGCCGGAAGGGGATGTGGGATTAAGAGATTTGTTTCTATAAGGTGAGGAAAAGTAATAATACCTTTTAATACCGATGAGGATACTCAACCTGAGAGGGAGAACTGATGAGTCAGGAGAGTAAAGGAAGACCTGCAGTAGCAGTAACCTTGAGTTGAGGTTGGAATCCAATGCACAAGTAAAATTGGTCCCAGTAGGAGTATCAGTCATTGATCCATGGTAACAGGAGGGAAAACAGATACAGATGAAGATGGCTTAGATATGTTTGATGATGGCAACTTATGAAAGTAACACTTACAGCACTTACTACATCTGACATTATTATTATTTATTTAGTTGTAAGGGCCATCTCTTACATTAGATTGCAAGCTTTCTGTGGGATTGGAAAATGTGTACCTATTACATCACTATATTCTCAGCACAAAGAATAGTACTCAGATTTTAATAAATGCCCAATAATGGATGAGTGAATTAATAATACCCCCTCCCATCACACACTCCACTTCATATTGTGTTATGCTTCCACCTGGTTAGGATGTGAATATTAACTGTTAAGGGTCATCATTCTAGGGATTCCAAAATTCTAAGTTATTACAATTCCCCAAATTTCATAGCATATTCATTATATAAAAAAGATAAGGCTGTCTGAGTTTCTGTCATGTTTATAACCCTCTGTTAGATAGAAAGAAAGCCACAGCAGTTACTTTTCACTTTTACTTTTTTGTGCTTCATGAGTCTATTCCCTGGACCCACTGGATTGGACCTAAAGGCATACAGTAGAGGCTCTTGAAATGGGTTTTGCTCAAAAGAGAACATCTTTTACTGGATGTAACAACCAAGCACCCAAATTCTTTTCCTTTTGGAAAGCATGAATGAAAGACACAGAAAGATTAAGGAAAAATTTAAGATACAAACAGAAGGCACTAAAAGCCATTGGGAAGATAGCAGTGGGACAAAACAAAGGTATCCAGAAGCAAAGGCAGATAATACTTGGGTCAACATTATGGTGGTAGCACTTGGGTAAGGAGTGAGGAGAGGTCTTTCTGGGAGCTTGCTGGGTTTAGAGGTTTGCTAGAATGACTATATTAATCTGAATGATGTTTCAGAGTCTTATGACATCTGGATGTGTGGCTTCAAAGGCTGTTTCTTATTCTTCTTTTCTGCAATAATACACCTTGAATTAAGTTAATGACTTAAAGTAGCACTTAAGTGACTCTGTTTTTTGCAGCCTGGAATGTGCAAGCATGTATTTATTATTTTTACTGAATTGTGTTCTTTATGGCACATTATCTCTGGAGACATGATTAAGCTTCATGTTTTTCTTATGAATGTCCATACTAGTGTCAAATTATTCAAACTATAAACTTGGGGATGATAGGGCCAATGTCAGTTAATTTGAAACATGAGGTAGAATGGTATAGTTGGATTATTATAGAATTACTAAATACCATTGGTATTTTTTTTTTATTTAAAATAATTATTTTCATTTCTTGGGTAGCTATTACTAAATGGACAGATGGGTATGAATAATGCATTTCAACTCAAAGTCGCTATTATTTCAATTAGATATCAAATAACTTTTTAACTAAAAATGTATTTACCTGGGAAATTATCTTTCCAGCTCTTGACTGCTTATCAGAGCATAGAAATTAATTGCTTCTTAACATCTTCCTTTTCTCTTTGAGACTTCCTGCTCTATGTCAATCCAATTTTATCCAACCAATATCAAACATGGCCTAATGTCTTGAGCTCTCAGCCCTTGTAGGTTAACTATATCATAACTCTTCCAAGTCCCGCTATTTATGCCTGCATTATGACTTGCTTTTAATAGTCTTTCTCAAATATGGTATTTTATTTTATGAAGGCCCTGTTAATCCTTTTATGGTTTCTTTCCAGACACCAAGCATCTCTTTTTCTTCTTTGATCTTTTCAAGCATCATCGAATACAGTAGGGTAGATTTTTAAACAAAAATTAAGAATGGTTTCAACACAAATAATTTTTGAAATTGATGATAATTTTAATACTACTTCTCTATCAAGAAGATGGAAAATACAATCATGATCACTTGTGCCCTACTTAACATTAGAAATAACTTACAGGTCCATTTCTGGATTGTTTACGGCAACAGTGAAAATCTTTCTATACTATTTTATTGGGTTTATTTAAAACCATGCTATGAAGATCCTAAAAAATATTCTTTGGGGCTGTATTTTTAAAAGGACATGGCCAGGGTAACGTAAGTGCTTTTTGATAGGGAACTTTCCTTTTGTGGCAAATATGGAGAGGAATATGATAACTGTTTAGTTTATACTTAAAGCTGCAGAACCTGGCCAGAAGGGAGTCTTCCTAATATTACTGGTGACCTCAACTCCTGATGTCCTTTAAGCCATATGTTGTTTATGGGTAGAGCTAAACACACTTCCATGACCAGATGTGTGAAATAGAGTAGTGGCCCCGAGAAGATGTCTACATCCAAAACTCCAGAAACTGAATATGTTGGGTTACACAGCAAAAGAAAATTAAGGTCGTAGAGGAATTATGGTTGCCAAACATCTGACCTAAAAATAGAGAGGTTATCCTGGGCTGTCCAGGGTGGACCCAATGTTCTGACGAGATTCTTGAAAGTGGAAGACGGCAGAAGAGAGGGTAAGAGAAAGAGATGTGATGTTGGAAGCGGGGTCAAAGAGTTGCTATGTTGCTGGCTTTGAAAATGGAAGAAAGGGGCCAGAATCTAAGGAATGTGGTTAACTAATGAAAGCTGAAAAACATGCAGAATAGATTCTCCCTTAGAGCTTCCAGAAGGAATACAGCTCTGCTAACACTTTGATTTTAACGAGATCTATGCCAAACTTCACACCTATAGTGAGATCTATGCCAAACCTCACTGCTATAGTAAGATCTATCCCAAACTTCAAACCTATGGAACTATAAGATAATACATTTGGGTTGTTTTAAGCCATTGTATTTGTGGTTATTTGTTATAGCAGTAAATAAGAAACTAATACACCAGCTATAGGTAACATAGCAACACTTGGTTACTAGAGTATTTCTGTGGTATGCTGACTTGGTAAATTCCTTAGTGGGGGTGAATTTTGAGTGCTAGGTCACTCAAATATTAAAGTTCAAGAAACTGAATATTAGCATTAACTGAGGATGGCTTTAGCTAGAAATACAAAGAATAGGAAATATGATAAACTAAACACATGACTGCAGCTTGCTAAGAACACATTTGATATGCAGTTACCACGTGAAGTGTTCATTAAGAATAGTCTCTTCCTCCGAATTGTCTGAGATGTCAGGAACTAAACAGTTGCCCTTTACATGTTTTAAGATGTTTTAAAACTGTGAGCCTGTATTATTTTTACAGAATTTAAAAAATGGAGCCTGATTTCTCCACAAAGGAGAGGACTCCCAGGTGTTATGAAATTAAAAGTGGACATTCAAGATGTTTCAGTAACTTGTCATCACTTGTTGCTCATGTACTAGGTGCCATACCATGTTTTGTGGTTTACCATCTATTTCATCACATATGTATCACATATTATATACTAAAGCTGAATAAAGTTAGTATTCTTCCAATTTTAGATTAACACATCTAGGCAATACAAATACCTTGTTACAGATAGAACCAAGACTTGAACACATGCTTTTGTGCAATTTCAAATTCTTTCTATTACTTTATAGTGACTTATTTTGTTTAGCTTTACAAATATTATCTTTATCAACAAATATTAATGTGGCAAGTAAGGATGAATGTCATCAGGGTTATTTGTAATAAGAACTCCTTATTTATCCAGGAATATTAAAATATCACTAGAAAAGAATAATGAAACTGGTGTAATGAATTTAGGTGAAAGTGCATCTCGTCATTTTGTAATATTAATTGTACAAAGCTTTCTCTAAATGTGAAATCTATGTTTTTAAAAGATACTGATTGACAAAGACCTCATTAGGTAGTGACAGAAATGATTCTGAGAAAATAGGTGCTCTCAGTCTAGCAGAGAAATGAACAAGAATTTTGGAAGATCCTGCTAATGTTAAGCAGTATTTGCTATGTGTGTTGAATCTAAAAACTAAAAAAATATGCACATTTCAAAATTAAGGGGTAGAAATTGTTATGGCTTGAGTTTGGGCTAAGATAAAGTGTAACTGGCAAGAACAGAGAATACATGTTGAAAATAAAGAGATGTGAGGTTGAATAGATTAGGATTAGATTTTGAAGGATTTTTGAAAGCAGGCACGGTAGATCATAGAGATGTGGAACATAGGTGATTCAGTAAGGCAATAATAGGATGACCTGTTAGCAGCATTTAGGATAATCCATAGTAGGGAAACAGCTGAATGAGAAACTACAGGTAGGACCTAGTTGCAGTGGCTCATGCCTGTAATCCCAGCACTTTGGGAGGCCGAGGTGAGTGGATCATCAGGTCAGGAGTTTGAAACCAGCCTGACCAACATGGAGAAACCCCATCTCTACTGAAAATACAAAAAAATTAGCCAGGTGTGGTGCCACGCGCCTGAAATCCCAGCTACTCAGGAGGCTGAGGTAGGAGAATCGCTTGAACCCAGGAGGCAGAGGTTTCAGTGAGCCGAGATTGCACCACTGTATTCCAGCCTGGGCAACAGAGTGAGACTCCATCTAAAAAAAAAAAAAAGAAAAGAAAACTATAGGTAGGAAACCATTATGTCTCTAGGTCCTAATCCTCTCTGTTCTGAACAATATCATTACACATAAAGTTGGAAATCTTTGGTCTTAGAAATCCCTATAGCTTCTTTTTTTTTCTCATTTTTAAAATATAGACTAAAATACTCAATTCATTTCTTTCACAAATAATTTTTATTTTTCAATTAAATATAAAATTGGGAAATTTTATCCTAAGAGGTACATAGATGTACATATTAATATAGCAGTTCAGCAGTTTTACAATGCATTTCATGACCATTTTCCATCTAGAGATCCCAAATAACCCTATGAGGTGGACAAAGAAAATAGCCTCATGTTCATTTTAAACCCACAGTAACAGAGACTCCAAGATGTTAAGGGGTGAATTCAGGGTAAGAACCAGTCTGTTGTCTTTTGATTTCTCATCTGAAACTATCTTCATGGTAACAATCACTTTGGAAACGAAAATAAATTAGTTACAACCCCCCACCCTTGGATGTAATGTGAGCTCTCTGCTCTCTGTAAGCTGTCTAGCTATTAACAAGAAATCTGAAATGCATTCTTACCAAGGATTACAATAAATTTTGGCTGGTACTGAAACATCTGCTTGTATTTCCATTACTTGCATTCCAGTACTCATGAAGTTTATAATTTCTTTTAATTAAAAATTAATCATTGTTCATATGCCTGCTTTGGAGATCTAAGTTCCTTCTATTATTTTCATATGAAATTGAAGACACTAAACAATGCAAACCTGACTGTGAGCTAACACATAGATGGTTTCCTTTGTAATATGCATGTGAAAGACTCCAGAATCTCCCCAATTTCCATTTGCTCTTTCACAGTGGCTGTTCAAACTGCTAATATGGGTGTGTCTGTGTTGACAGCAAGCCATTTTGTGTGTAAGTGCTTATAAGTGACAGGGCGAGGGTGAGGGCAAAGCAGTGTTTACCCAAAAGCAAGTATATAAGAGAAATGAGCTATTAACAATGAGTATGGGGGCAGGGGACATGAAGCCATGAGATTTTTTTTTGAGTTCTTATAAAAGTGAAGAAAGGAGAACTTCAATGAATTTGGCAGTACCTAAAATAAAATTATTTTATTTCTAAAATGAAAGTTCACAAGTCAAATCTATGTATTCATGTTCCATTATTTGTAATATTGAGGAGTGGCTGTGTTTCGGTGTTTATCCAGCAGTGAAATCCCTCTTCAGAAGCTCAAGAAAGTTTTTCTTTCTCTACTGTGGGTTTAACAAACCAACTCATATTCTAATAGCTAATATTTCTGCATCCTCACTTTGTGTCAGGTATGTTCCGAGGGTTTTATGTACATTGTTTCAATTAATATTGCAATAGGTATCATAACAATCTCAAGAGGAAGACTGACTTTTTTAAAACAGAATAACTGAAGGCAAGAGAGGGTAAGGAATTAATCCATGGTGACCCAGACAGGATGCAGTGGGGTCAGGATTTGAAACTCAAGTGCCTGACTCCACAATCACTCTTTTTACCAGGAGGTAACATTGCTGCCCCAAAGCTGTGACTATGGTAGTGCCAAATGAAGGGGAATACAATATCTTTGAGCTCTGTAGGTGAGATCTTTGCTTTTTTTTTTTTTTTCTGGGTATTTTGTAAGATCTTATTAAATATTTAAACTAAAAAACTTGTAACATGATTTTGGAGTCTTACCCTCATAATTAAGCATGTTGTTGATAAGCTAGAGAAAGGGGCCCACAAATGCAATTCATCAGGACAAGAACGAAATGAAATATTTGCTGAGTTATTTGAAATAACAGAAGTAAAAACAGAGTGGAACTCATATTTTGCAAAAGAAAAAAAAAATCAGGAAGTCAGCGGGAATGCCAGATGAAATGTTTCTTGATATTAGGAGGAAATATGTTACTTCATTCTGATTTTAGAATAGGAGTAGTGATCATCACCAACTCAATTAGTTTTCCTTCTCTAATTGTAGACTTGTGGGGAACTGAGGAAGGCCCAGCTGTACAAGAGTGACATTCTCTCTGCTTAAACTCTTCAGAAGTTGCCTTACGTTGACTGAACACTATCAGATGCAGAGCTTTCCACACCAAATTATGTATCTGAATTTAGGGAAAAGCACCCTCCCCTGGCATCTCCCTAACATATTAAACATGTTTCTATCTTTCCAAGCTGATATCTGCACAGGCAATGAGACCCGTTTTTTCTGTCTCCCATCTCTCTGTCTCTGTCATCTTATCATAAATCACTTGGCCAGAAGGCACAGGTTTTTGCTTTTCCTTCCCGTCTGTTCAGAACTTTGCTCCACAGTATATTGCTCTCCTTGTTGAGGTAGTGGCCATTCCTTCTCCCCTTTCTTAGAATTGTGATGAGACAAGAGATCTAAATGTGCTCATGGATATATTTTGGGTTATATACTTAAAATAACATAAAGCTGTTTCACATTTTTACTTCCCTCTAAACCTGTGTTTGAAGAAATGGTTGTTTTTGCAATTTAAAAATTTAATATGGAGAGAAGAGAATAAAACTAGGATGTTTTGAGGTAAAGCAAAAGATAGCTAAGATGATGATGTTTAGCAACATGAGTTAAGCAACATAATAGCCTTATGAGGATACAGATAAATGATTCAGACATGAGCAGTCTGGAGCTCCAATTTAGATAGCAGAGAGAAGCTTAAATGTGGTTAGTACCAGGAATTATAGTTTAAGATAGGGTCTTAAGGCATCAATGTCCAGAAAGAATCCCAGTGTGTTAGAGGCTGGATGACCGTGGGAGGTATGGTAAAGAGAATGAATAACAAAGATTGTGCAATTAAAGGTCTAGGGTATGAATGTTGAGATAAAGGGATAAATTCATTCATCTGTACAAAATATTAAATCACCATAGTCATTATTGCACTTATTAAAACTGAATAAGCACTTAGGGAAGATAGCTGATTCCAAGCTGTATATTTTATGAGTGCCTAGGAAACAATAGGAGAATGCCAAAAAAAAAAAAAAAAAAAAGAAAAATAAAAAAAGAAAAAGAAAAAACAAGCTAGGTTTCTGCTTTGTAATCGTACTTCTTCTTCACAGACAGGAGTGGTGTGCTGCATGGGGAAGATAACAGTATTAATAGATGACAGAAAGAAAGAAGTACCTCTCTCTTCTTTGATTCTGCCTTTTTTTCTGGCAAAGATATTAGAATAGAATAGAAACATCAGAATAAAGAATAGAACAAATATTTTGAAACAGAAATTGAAATCCAAGTTAGTCAAAAAATTGAGAGGAAACCTGCTTTTAATGAATTTAAATATTTGGTTCCAATGGATAATAACATAGGGGGCATTGAGCAAATTTGCAAAACTTCACTGATTGTTACAACAGTGTCACAACAAGTTGGGAAATGATGAAAAATTAAAAGCGCTCCAGCAAACTCTAAATATATAGGCAAAGTCACTGTCAAAGTCAAGAAAATGCTTGATATCACTGTAACAAAAGAATTATAGGATAGATTGTAAAAAGTAATGGTTTGGGCCTTCATTTAAATATAGTAACTAAATATCATTCTCTTTCTGGACAGTATTCAAAACCAACAAGGATAAGTGAAACAAAATTATAAAATCTGAATAAATAAATAGAATCTATTTTTGGGAAAAACTAGAAGTCAACCAAAACTCCATATTCTCAAATAGCTGGAATGATGCTCAAAACAGTAGAAACAGAACAGGAGGACCCCTGAAAGAAAGTGGAGGAAACAAGGATCCCATTGGAAGAGTTGTCTTTGACTGTAGATTTCAGGAAGAACCAGTAAAAATACCACTATTTAAACTGAGAGGCCTACCCTGAAGTGTACAACTGAAGTCCACAGTGTACCATATGAAGAGGAGCATGACAGAGTGCAGTCTTTCTATCAGGAAAGAAAAAAATCCACGGCTACTTACTCTTGTTGGTTGCAGAGAAGTCACAGCTAAGCAATTCTCAGGCAGATCATGCTCATGGGACGTGTCCCCTATCTCACGTGAAAATTCTGAAATAGCAAATCCAGAAAAATATACAACAACAAAAAAACTACAATACTGAAAAAACTTATCAAAATAAAGAATAAGTTTAAAAGGCAGGGTAGTGGGAGAAACAGAAAAAGAAAATGAAGATAAAGGATGTTGTGGCAGCCGTTGCCTTTCAGGTTCTGTGGTGCTCCCCTAAACCTAATCTCACCCATTTTGTGAGCAAAAGAATCCTAATTTAGAGTTGCCATGGTCCATCCAGCTGAGAAACTATGTCTCCCAGTTTCTTTTAAAGATATACATGACTCCTTTGGGTCAAAGAGATATGTAAGCAGAAGTGTTAGGTGGAACTTTTGAAGAATTACTTGAAAGGAAAATAGTACTTTCTTCTCCCCCTCAGCCTCCACAGTTGAATTTCTAGCCAGAATGAGATACAATGAGTCAGAAAGATCATAGGTAATTTTGTGGGCACTCACCAGCTCCAGGCTACTGGATACCAATCTTTTTTTGTTTGTTTATACATGAATTGGGGATAAATTTTATTTGTGCTACAGTCATTTGGGGTTTTACCGTTACATGTAGCTGGAAACAAACTCACAACAGAAAAGTGTTCTCATGGAATGAGTAAAAATTTTCATTTGCCAAGACTTTACTTATTATTAAAGTACAGAAATAAATTAAACATTCTATAAAACAAGTGTATAAAACAAAAGTGTAAGTACTCAAGGAGAAAAATGATATGATAGCAGCAGAAAATAAAAAGAAGTTGGCATAATTCAGGAAAGAATTAAAAGGAAAAAATATAAAGCCATCACAAAAAGCAGGACAAATTTTGAGGATCACAGTGAGAATAAACACTGTAGAAAACAATTAAAGACATTGATGACAAATTAAAATGACAGTAATAAAAGATTTTAAAAAGATTAGAGAAAATAATAACTATGGAGATCAATAAAATATAATACTCATAATTATTCTTCCATGAAGTTAACTGAAATGATTGAACAGAACAAATATTTAAAGATATAATTTTTAAAATAAAAGAGGATTTGAATGGACATACTGTTTCCCATGAAAACTTACCAGAAAATTAACAGAGGCACATCCTGGTAAATAGACTGCACTTCCAAGATAATGATGGTATTCTTTAGGCAACAGGTAGATAAAGTCACTTATGAAGAGTGAAAAAGCCAAGCTAGCCTTAGTCTTCCTTAGACATGAAGGAAGGCAGAGTAATACCTCTGAAATCTTCTAGGAAAAAAAGGAGCCAAAGATTTTATACCAAATGTAACTGTATTTCCAGTAAAAAAAGTTACAGATCAATCGTGATCATATAAGAACCAGGTAGTAAAATGTTCTTATAAGACTTTCTTAAGATCAACTTCACCTAACCAAGAAACAATTGGTTAACACTGTCTAAAAGTAAGACATAAACACATGTGTATTTTAGGGTAGTGGAACATAATATTGCTACTTGTAGGAAGCAGGATTAAATGCATCAGAACTTTTAGTTATCAAGTAAAATTGTAACAAAATAAAAACCTTCTTAAGATAGAAGTATATGAGCAAGGGGAACACAGTAAAGGATTTTATTAAATCTATACAACATATTTTCAAATACAACATATTTTCAAATAAGGTGCAAAAGATATTTCAAAGTATGATAGAATTTTACAACACTGTGAATTTACTAAATGTTGCTATATGGTTCACTTTAAAATGGTTAATTTAATGTTATGTGAATATCATCTAAATTTCAAAAGTACAACAGAATTAAGATCAAACATTCTCGTGATATTATTTAACCTAAATGGACTATGCTTACCTATTAAAAGAAAAAAATCTGAATGGATCCGCAAAGTGAAACCCAACTAGAATGAACAGAAAGACAGTCTAAAGCAAAGTGTCTCAAAAAGATTGATGTTAAAAAGAATTGACAGAACAAAAAAAAACTATCATCAGAGCGAACAGGCACCCTACAGAGTAGGAGAAAATGTTTGCAATCTACCCATCTGACAAAGGTTTAATGTCCAGAATCTACAAGGAACTTCAACAAATTTACAAAAACACCCACAATCAACCCCATTAAAAAGTGAACAAAGGACATGAATAGACACGACTCAAAAGAAGATATTCATGTGGCCAAGAAACATATTTTAAAAAGCTCAAGATCACTGATCATTAGAGAAATGGAAATCAAAACCACAATAAGGTACCATCTCACAATAGTCAGAATGCAATTATTAAAAAGTCAAGAAACAACAGATGCTGGCGAGGTTGCAGAGAAATAGGAATGCTTTTAGACTGTTGGTCAGAAAGTAAATTAGTTCAACCATTGTGGAAGACAGTGTGGCGATTCCTCAAAGATCTAAAACCAGAAATACCATTTGACCCAGCAATCTCATTACTGGGTATATACCCAAAGGCATGTAAGTAATTCCATTACAAAGATACATGTACACATATGTTCATTGCAGCACTATTCTTTGCAGCAATAGCAAAGACATGAAATCAATCCAAATGCCCATTAATGATAAACTGGGTAAAGAAAATGTAGCACATTTTACCGCTTGTGTACAGAATACTGTGCAGCCAGAAAAAAGAATGAGCTCATGTCCTTTGCCAGGAGGTGGATGGAGCTGGAAGCCATTATCCTCAGCAAACTAACGCAGGAACAGAAAACCAAACATTGCATGTTCTCACTTGTAAGTGGGAGCTGAACAATGAAAACACATGGATGCAGGGAGAGGAACAACACACACTGGGAACTTTTGGGGGTGGGGTGAGGAGAGGGAGAGCATTAGCATAAATAGCTAACGTATGCTGGGTTTCATACCTCGGTGATTGGTTGATAAGTGCAGCAAACCACCATGGCACGTGTTTATCTGTGTAACAAACCTGCACATCCTGCACGTGTACCCAGAAACTTAAAATTTAAAAGAGTTGACAAATGTGCCCTAGAAAATAAAAACAAACAAGGCAGAAACCATATTCACATGAGGCCAAATCCAATTCAGAGCAAAATGCAATACATGAGACAAAGCAAAATGCTTTATAATGTGGAAAGTAAAGATACAAAAGTTATGAACACATTTTTAATAAACAATATGCCATCAACATTCATAAAAAAAAACTAGTTACAATGAGAAATAGACAAAAAATTACTAATAATGTAAAATTTTGCTTCATTCCTTTTAGTTTATCACAGTCCAGGCAGGAAAAAAAAAAGAGAGCCGGTACCTGAGATTTAAATTACACAAATAAAAGGGTAAATATAATTGATTAATACTAAATCCTGAAAAGAGAGAATAGACCATTTTTCAAGTTGCTATGGAACTTTTGCAATATGAAATTTTGAAATACATTTGCCCATGTATTAGAAAGAAATACTCAGTAAATGTCAAAAAGTAATATTAGATTATGCCCTCCCTTCACTGTGTAAAAATACCTAAAAAAAATAAAAAACAGAAAACAAAAGCATTAAAACCTGAAGGTTTTAAAAAGCTTTTGCATATAAAATTATGTATTTTTAAAAAATCTAAGTTGAAATGTAAAATATCCAGAAAATTATAATAGTGAAAATATTGCATATCCAATACATGAAATTTGTTAAGATGTGTTCAGAGTAAAATTTTCACCTTAAATAATTTAATCAAATGTGGCATTAAAGAATTCCAAAAAGAAAGAAGATAAATGAATTATGCATCCAACTTAAGAAATTTAGAAAAGAAATTGTTAAAGAAAGCAATAAAATAATAAAATAATGAGTTAATAAATGACAAAAGAGAAAAACACTTAAACCAATACATCCAAAAGTTGTTTCTTAAAAGAACAGTAATAAAATAAAGCAATACAAATGACTTTAGTTTTTTAAAGGTGAGCGAATGCATAGGTGAGCAAAGGAAGAAGTGATAATATAAACATAACCATACTGAAACAGTCAGAAGAGACTGATATGCTCACCCTTTTTAAACGTATTTTATGGACAGGGAAAATGGCAAAGTTTAAGTGAAAACAAAGACCAGAATGGTTATGCTTATAATAAAATGAGAAATTTCTCAAGATACTTGGTCCCACAGCTTTCCAAAATGCACGAAGCTCACATTGTGTTGAAGTAAGTTATAACAATCTTTTGAGAAACAAATATTTTCAAAATAAAATATTCTCAAACATAGAAAAAAACTTCTGAATTATTTCTATAAAGCCCCCCCAAATTGATATCAAAGCACAAAAGAATCAACTAAAAAGAGAATTAACACTTTTACTTATAAAGAAATACAAGTGGCCCGGCCCAGTGGCTCATGCCTGTAATCTCAGCACTTTTGGAGGCCAAGGCGAGTGGATCACGAGGTCAGGAGATCGAGACCATCCGGGCTAACATGGTGAAACCCCGTCTCTACTAAAAATACAAAAAATTTGCTGGGTGTAGTTACACGCACCTGTAGTCCCAGCTACTTAGGAGACTGAGGCAGGAGAATCACTTGAACTCAAGGAGGTGGAGGTTGCAGTGAGTTCAAATCATGCCATTACACTCCAGCCTGGCTGAGAAAGCAAGACTCCATCTCAAAAAAAAAAAAAAAAAAAAAAAAAAAGAAATACAAGTGTTAAAAAATACTAAAACAAATTTGTGAACTAAAACCATGTTCCATACTTGCTGAAAAGACAGTCCAAAATCCAACATGTATTTTAAAAATTGAATAAAATAGAGCAGATGAACTTATTTAACATGATAAAATATATTTTTCTCACATGACAAGCCAACATCTTTCTTTTTTTCTTAATTTGTTAATTTTTTATTTTTTATTAGTATACTTTAAGTTTTAGGGTACATGTGCATAACGTGCAGGTTTGTTACATATGTATACTTGTGCCATGTTGGTGTGCTGCACCCATCAACTCATCAGCACCCATCAACTCGTGATTTACATCAAGTATAACTCCCAGTGCAATCCCTCTCCCCTCCCCCCTCCCCATGATAGGCCCCGGTGTGTGATGTTCCCCTTCCCGAGTCCAAGTGATCTCATTGTTCAGTTCCCACCTATGAATGAGAACATGCGGTGTTTGGTTTTCTGTTCTTGTGATAGTTTGCTGAGAATGATGGTTTCCAGCTGCATCCATGTCCCTACAAAGGACACAAACTCATCCTTTTTTATGGCTGCATAGTATTCCATGGTGTATATGTGCCACATTTTCTTAATCCAGTCTGTCTCTGATGGACATTTGGGTTGATTCCAAGTCTTTGCTATTGTGAATAGTGCCGCAATAAACATACGTGTGCATGTGTCTTTATAGCAGCATGATTTATAATCCTTTGGGTATATACCCAGTAATGGGATGGCTGGGTCATATGGTACTTCTAATTCTAGATCCTTGAGGAATTGCCATACTGTTTTCCATAATGGTTGAACTAGTTTACAATCCCACCAACAGTGTAAAAGTGTTCCTATTTCTCCACATCCTCTCCACACCTGTTGTTTCCTGACTTTTCAATGATCGCCATTCTAACTGGTGTGAGATGGTATCTCATTGTGGTTTTGATTTGCATTTCTCTGATGGCCAGTGATGATGAGCATTTTTTCATGTGTCCGTTGGCTGTATGAATGTCTTCTTTTGAGAACTGTCGGTTCATATCCTTTGCCCACTTTTTGATGGGTTGTTTGTTTTTTTCTTGTAAATTTGTTTGAGTTCTTTGTAGGTTCTGGATATTAGCCCTTTGTCAGATGAGTAGATTGCAAAAATTTTCTCCCATTCTGTAGGTTGCCTGTTCACTCTGATGGTAGTTTCTTTTGCTGTGCAGAAGCTCTTTAGTTGAATTAGATCCCATTTGTCAATTTTGGCTTTTGTTGCCATTGCTTTTGGTGTTTTAGACATGAAGTCCTTGCCCATGCCTATGCCCTGAATGATATTACCTAGGTTTTCTTCTAGGGTTTTTATGGTATTAGGTCTAACATTTAAGTCTCTAATCCATCTTGAATTAATTTTCATATAAGGAGTAAGGAAAGGATCCAGTTTCAGCTTTCTACTTATGGCTAGCCAATTTTCCCAGCACCATTTATTAAATAGGGAATCCTTTCCCCATTTCTTGTTTTTGTCAGGTTTGTCAAAGATCAGATGGCTGTAGATGTGTGGTATTATTTCTGAGGACTCTGTTCTGTTCCATTGGTCTATATCTCTGTTTTGGTACCAGTACCATGCTGTTTTGGTTACTGTAGCCTTGTAGTATAGTTTGAAGTCAGGTAGCACGATGCCTCCAGCTTTGTTCTTTTGGCTTAGGATTGTCTTGGCAATGCGGGCCCTTTTTTGGTTCCATATGAAATTTAAAGCCGTTTTTTCCAATTCTGTGAAGAAAGTCATTGGTAGCTTCATGGGGATGGCATTAAATCTATAAATTACCTTGGGCAGTATGGCCATTTTCACGATATTGATTCTTCCTATCCATGAGCATGGTATGTTTTTCCATTTGTTTGTGTCTTCTTTGATTTCACTGAGCAGTGATTTGTAGTTCTCCTTGAAGAGGTCCTTTACATCCCTTGTAAGTTGGATTCCTAGGTATTTTATTCTCTTTGAAGCAATTGTGAATGGAAGTTCATTCATGATTTGGCTCTCTGTCTGTCTGTTACTGGTGTATAAGAATGTTTGTGATTTTTGCACATTAATTTTGTATCCTGAGACTTTGCTGAAGTTGCTTATCAGCTTAAGGAGATTTTGGGCTGAGACAATGGGGTTTTCTAAATATACAATCATGTCATCTGCAAAGAGGGACAATTTGACTTCTTCTTTTCCTAACTGAATACTCTTGATTTCTTTCTCTTGCCTGATTGCCCTAGCCAGAACTTCCAACACTATGTTGAATAGGAGTGGTGAGAGAGGGCATCCCTGTCTTGTGCCAGTTTTCAAAGGGAATTTTTCCAGTTTTTGCCCATGCAGTATGATATTGGCTGTGGGTTTGTCATAAATAGCTCTTATTATTTTGAGGTACGTTCCATCAATACCGAATTTATTGAGCGTTTTTAGCATGAAGGGCTGTTGAATTTTGTCAAAGGCCTTTTCTGCATCTATTGAGATAATCATGTGGTTTTTGTCTTTGGTTCTGTTTGTATGCTGGATTACGTTTATTGATTTGCATATGTTGAACCAGCCTTGCATCCCAGGGATGAAGCCCACTTGATCATGGTGGATAAGCTTTTTGATGTGCTGCTGAATCCGGTTTCCAGTATTTTATTGAGTATTTTTGCATCGATGTTCATCAGGGATATTGGTCTAAAATTCTCTTTTTTTGTTGTGTCTCTGCCAGGTTTTGGTATCAGGATGACGTTGGCCTCATAAAATGAGTTAGGGATTATTCCCTCTTTTTCTATTGATTGGAATAGTTTCAGAAGGAATGGTATCAGCTCCTCCTTGTACCTCTGGTAGAATTCAGCTGTGAATCCATCTGGTCCTGGACTTTTTTTGGTTGGTAGGCTATTAATTATTGCCTCAATTTCAGAGCCTGCTATTGGTCTATTCAGGAATTCAGCTTCTTCCTGGTTTAGTCTTGGGAGAGTGTAAGTGTCCAGGAAATTATTTCTTCTAGATTTTCTAGTTTTTTTTTGCGTAGAGGTGTTTATAGTATTCTCTGATGGTAGTTTGTATTTCTGTGGGGTCGGTGGTGATATCCCCTTTATCATTTTTTATTGTGTCTATTTGAAACTTCTCTCTTTTCTTCTTTATTAGTCTTGCTAGTGGTCTATCAATTGTGTTGATCTTTTCAAAAAACCAACTCCTGGATTCATTGATTTTTTGGAGGGTTTTTTGTGTCTCTATCTCCTTCAGTTCTGCTCTGATCTTAGTTATTTCTTGCCTTCTGCTAGCTTTTGAATGTGTTTGCTCTTGCTTCTCTAGTTCTTTTAATTGTGATGTTAGAGTGTCAATTTTAGATCTTTCCTGTTTTCTCTCGTTTAGTGCTATAAATTCCCCTCTACACACTGCTTTAAATGTGTCCCAGGGATTCTGGTATGTTGTATCTTTGTTCTCATTGGTTTCAAAGAACATCTTTATTTCTGCCTTCCTTTCGTTATGTACCTAGTAGTCGTTCAGGAGCAGGTTATTCTGTTTCCATGTAGTTGAGCAGTTTTGAGTGAGTTTCTTAGTCCTGAGTTCTAGTTTGATTGCACTGTGGTCTCACAGTTTGTTATAATTTCTGTTCTTGTACATTTGCTGAGGAGTGCTTTACTTCCAATTATGTGGTCAATTTTGGAATAAGTGTGATGTGGTGCTGAGTAGAATGTATATTCTGTTGATTTGGAGTGAAGAGTTCTGTAGATGTCTATTAGGTCTGCTTGCTGCAGAGATGAGTTCAATTTCTGGATATCCTTGTTCACTTTCTGTCTCGTTGATCTGTCTAATGTTGACAGTGGAGTGTTGAAGTCTCCCATTATTATTGTATGGGAGTCTAAGTTTCTTTGTAAGTCTCTAAGGACTTGCTTTATGAATCTGGGTGCTCCTGTTTTGGGTGCATATATATTTAGGATAGTTAGCTCTTCCTGTTGAATTGATCCCTTTACCATTACGTAATGGCCTTCTTTGTGTCTTTTGATCTTTGATGGTTTAAAGTCTGTTTTATCAGAGACTAGTATTGCAACCCCCGCTTTTTTTTGTTCTCCATTTGCTTGGTAGATCTTCCTCCATCCCTTTATTTTGAGCCTATGTGTGTCTCTGCATGTGAGATGGATCTCCTCAATACAGCAAACTGATGGGTCTTGACTCTATCCAGTTTGCCAATCTGTGTCTTTTAATTGGAGCATTTAGTACATTTACATTTAAGGTTAATATTGTTATGTGTACACTTGATCCTGCCATTATGATATTAACTGGTTATTTTGCTCATTAGTTGATGCAGTTTCTTCCTAGCCTCGATGGTCTTTACATTTTGGCATGTTTTTGCAATGGCTGGTACTGGTTGTTCCTTTCCATGTTGATTGCTTCCTTCAGGGTGTCTTGTAAGCCAGGCCTGGTGGTGACAAAATCTCCTAGCATTTGCTTATCTGTAAAGGATTTTATTTCTCCTTCACTTATGAAACTTAGTTTGCTGGATATGAAATTCTGGGTTGAAAATTCTTTTCTTTAAGAATGTTGAATATTGCCCCCCACTCTCTTCTGGCTTGTAGACTTTCTGCCGAGAGATCTGCTGTTAGTCTGATGGGCTTCCCTTTGTGGATAACCTGACCTTTCTCTCTGGCTGCTCTTAAGATTTTTTCCTTCATTTCAACTTTGGTGAATCTGGCAATTATGTGTCTTGGAGTTGCTCTTCTCGAGGAGTATCTTTGTGGCGTTCTCTGTATTTCCTGGATTTGAATGTTGGCCTGCCCTACTAGGTTGGGGAAGTTCTCCTGGATGATATCCTGAAGAGTGTGGATGATATCCTGAAGAGTGTTTTCCAACTTGGTTCCATTTCCCCCCTCACTTTCAGGCACCCCAATCAGACATAGATTTGGTCTTTTTACATAATCCCATACTTCTTGCAGGCTTTGTTTATTTCTTTTTCTACTTTTTTGTTTAGATTTCTCTTCTCACTTCATTTCATTCATTTGATCCTCAATCGCTGATACCCTTTCTTCCAGTTGATCGAGTCGGTTACTGAAGCTTGTGCATTTGTCACGTATTTTTTGTGTCATGGTTTTCATCTCTGTCAGTTCGTTTATGGCCTTCTCTGCATTAATTATTCTAGTTATCAATTCTTCCACTCTTTTTTCAGGATTTTTAGTTTCTTTGCGCTGGGTATGAAATTCCTCCTTTAGCTCTCAGAAGTTGGATGGACTGGAGCCTTCTTCTGTCATCTCGTCAAAGTCATTCTCTGTCCAGCTTTGATCCGTTGCTGGCGATGAGCTGCATTCCTTTGCAGGGGGAGATGCGCTCTTATTTTTTGAATTTCCAGCTTTTCTGCCCTGCTTTTTCCCCATCATTGTGGTTTTATCCGGCTCTGGTCTTTGATGATGGTGACTTACTGATGGGGTTTTGTGTGGGTGTCCTTCCTGTTTGTTAGTTTTCCTTCTAACAGTCAGGACCCTCAGCTGTAGGTGTTGGAGATTCCTTGAGGTCCACTCCAGACCCTGTTTGCCTGGGTATCAGCTGCAGAGGCTGCAGAAGATAGAATATTGCTAAACAGCGAGTGTACCTGTCTGATTCTTCCTTTGGAAGCTTCCTCTCCGGGGTGTACTCCACCATGTGAGGTGTGGGGTGTCGGTCTGCCACTAATGGGGGATGTCTCCCAGTTAGGCTACTCAGGGGTCAGGGACCCACTTGAGCGGGCAGTTAGTCCGTTCTCAGATCTCAGCCTCCGTGTTGGGAGATCCGCTGCTCACTTCAAAGCTGTCAGACAGAGTTGTTTGCGTCTGCAGAGGTTTCAGCTGCTTTTTTTTTGTTGTTGTTGTTGTGTAGCTGTGCCCTGTCCCCAGAGGTGGAGTCTACAGGGACAGACAGGACTCCTTGAGCTGCTATGAGCTCCACCCAGTTCGAGCTTCCCAGCTGCTTTGTTTACCTACTTAAGCCTCAGCAATGGCGGGTGCCCCTCCCCAGCCTCGCTGCTGCCTTGCGGTAGATCACAGACTGCTGTGCTAGCAATGAGGGAGGTTCCGTGGGCGTGGGACCCTCCCGGCCAGGTGTGGGATATAATCTCCTGGTGTGCCCGTTTGCTAAGATCCTTGGTAAAGTGCGGTATTGGGGTGGGAGTTACCAAATTTTCCAGGTGGTGTGTATCTCAGTTCCCCTGGCTAGGAAAAGGGATTCCCTTCCCCCTTGCACTTCCCAAGTGATGTGATGCCTCGCCCTGCTTCAGCTCTCACTGGTTGGGCTGCTGCAGCTGACCAGCACCAAGTGTTCGGCACTCCCTAGTGAGATGAACCCAGTACCTCGGTTGAAAATGCAGAAATCACCAGTCTTCTGTGTGGTTTGCACTGGGAGTTGGAGACTGGAGCTGTTCCTATTCGGCCATCTTCGCCAACATCTTTCTTAATGGGAAAACATTAACATCAAAAAACAAAATATTTCTTATTATTGTTCTAAAGCTACTAACCAAAATGATTAGAAGAGAAGAATGTATCATTGGTATGAATTTTTGAAAAATATAATATTATTGCTAATATACAAATGATATGCTTTTGTTATTGGAAAATCACAAAGGAATCAAAACAATTTGTAAGTTTATTGCCAAAAACAAAACAATTACAAAAATTTAAGATACTTTCATAATAAGCAAACAAAAAATATACATAAATTAATAGTTCAGATATGTAATTAATAGCTAAATAGAAGATGTAATGGAAGAAAAGATCACACATAATAGCAAATAAAATATATAAAAGATAAAATAGAAATAAATATAAAATGGTTATGCATTATTTACATATAAAATAATAAGCTCTCCAAGGTAGATATGAAGTGAAATAGGAAGCATCCATGTTCTGGGACAGGCACATGATAAACATGTAATTATATCTAATTCATGTATATATTAAATGCATTTCCATTACAATATCAAGTGTGTTTTTAATTTCAATAGATGAGCTGATCTTACTTTAATATGGGAAAATAAATATGAATAACTACAAAACTTTTGACAGAAAGAAGAAGAAAGTAGTGTAGTCTAATTCATTAGATAATATTTTATTTTTAACTTTAAATTTTACATTTTTGTGCAACATAATAGATATATATTTATGGGGTATGATGATTTGATACAAGCATGCAATGTGAAATAAACACATTATGGAGAATGGGGTATCCATCCCCTCAAGCATTTAACCTTTGAGTTATAAACAATCCAATCACACTCCTGAAGTTATTTTAAAATATACAATTAAGTTATTATTGACTATAGTCATCCTGTTATGCTCTCAAATACTAGGTTTTATTCACTCTTGCATTTTTTTGTACCTGTAAACCATCCCCACTTCACCCTCCCACTACCCTTCCCAGCATCTGGTAACCATCCTACTGCTCTCTATGTTTGTGAGTTCAATGTTTTAATTTTTAGATCCCACAAATAAGTGAGAACATGTGATGTTTGTCTTTCTGTTCCTGGCTTATTTCACTTTACATAATGATCTCCAGTTCCATCCCTGTTGCAAGTGACTAGATCTTATTCTTTTTTATGGCTGAATAGTCCTCCACTGTGTACATGTATCACATTTTCTTTATTCATCTGTTGACGGACACAGGTTGCTTTAAAATCTTAGCTGTTGTAAACAGTGCTGCAACAAACATAGGAGTACAGACAGCTCTTTGATATGCTGATTTCCTTTCTTTTGGATATATACCCAGCAGTAGAATGGTTGGATCATATGGTAGCTCAATTTTTAGCTTTTTTAGGAACCTTCAAACTGTTCTCCATAACACTTGCACTAACTTAAATTACCACCAAAGGGTTCCCTTTTCTTTATAACCTTGCCAGCAGTTCTTATTGCATGCCTTTTGCATGTAAGCCATTTTAAGTGGGATGAGATGATATCTCACTGTAGTTTTGATTTGCATTTCTCTGACTGAGCACCTTTTCATGTGCCTGTTTGCCATTTGTATGTCTTCTTTTGAGAAATGTTTGCTCAAATCTTTTGCCCATTTTTCGTTGTTATATTTTTTTCCCATAGAGTTGTTTGAGCTTATTATATATTCTGATTATTAATCTCTTGTCAGATGGGAGGTTGGCAAATATTCTCTCCCATTCTGTGGGTTGTCTCTTCACTTTGTTGACTATATCCTTTGCTGTGCAGAAGCTTCTTAACTTGATATGATCCTATTTCTCCATATTTGCTTTGGTTACCTGTACTTGTGGGGTGTTGCTCAAGAAATTTTTGCCCAGACCAGTGTCCTGGAGATTTTCCCCAGTGTTTTCTTCTAGTACTTTCATAGTTTAAGTTATTAAAGTATTTAATCCATTTTGATTTGTTTTTTTCAATATGGTGAGAGATAGGGGTCTAGTTTCATTTTGCTGCATATGGATATCCAGTTTTCCCAGCACCATTTATTGAAGAGACTGTCCTTTCCCCACTGTATGTTCTTAGCAGTTGTGTCAAAGATGAGCTCACTGTAGGTGTATGAATTTGTTCCTGGACTCTACATTCTGTTCCATTGGCCTATGTGTCTGTTTTTATGCTGGTACCAATATGTTATGATTACCATAGCTGTGTAGTATAATTTGAAGTAAGGTAATGTGATTCCTCCAGTTTTGTTCTTTTGGCTCAGGATAACTTTGGCTACTCTGGGTTTTTTGTGGTTCTATATCAATTTTAGAATTTTTTTTTCTATTTCTATGAAGAATGTCATTGGTATTTTGATAGGAATTGTGTGGAATCTGTAAATTGCTTTATGTAGTATGGACATTTTACTAATATTGGTTATTCCAATCCATAAACATGGAGTTTTTTCCATTTTTGGTGTTCTCTTGAATTTCCTTTGTCAATGTTTTATAGTTTCCCTTATAGTGATCTTTCACTTTGATTAATGCCTAGATATTAAATTTTATGTGTGGCTATTGCAAATCAGATTGTTTTAAAATTTCTTTTTCACATTGTTCACTGTTGGCGTATAGAAATGCTATTGATTTTTGTATGTTGATTTTGTATCCTGGAACTTCACAGGATTTGTTCATTACTTCAAATACATTTTTGGTGGAGTCTTTAGGTTTTTCCAAATATAAGATAATATTATCTGAAAACAAGAATAATTTGACTTCTTCCTTTCCAATTTAAATGCCATTTGTTTCTTTCTCTCGTCTGATTGCTCTAGTTGGGACTTCCAGTACTATGTTGAATAACAGTGATGGCAGTGGGCATCCTTATTGCATTCCAGATCTTAGAGAAAAGGCTTTCAGTTTTTGCCCATTCATTATGATACTAGCTGTGAGTCTGTAGTATATGGTTTTTATTATTTTGAGGTATGTTCCTTCTATTCTCAGTTATATAGGGTTTTTATCATGAAGGAATATTTTATCAAATGTTTTTCCAGCATCCATCAAAATGATCATATGGCTTTTATTCTTCATTCTGTTGACATAATGTATCACATTGATTAATTCATGTGTGTTGAACCATCCTTGCATCCCTGGAATAAATCCCATTGGGTCATGAAGGATGATCTTTCTATGTATTGTTGAACTCAGTTTGCTAGTATTTTGTTGATGATTTTTGCTTAATACTCATCAGAGATATTGTCCTGTAGTTGTGTGTTTGTGTGTGTGTGAATGCGTGTGCATGTGTCTTTGTCTGGTTTTCTTATCAAGGTTAATACTGGCCTCATAGAACGAGTTTGAAAATATTATCTCCTCTATTTTTCAGGATAGTTTGAGTAGGATTGGTATTAGTTCTTTAAATGTTTGGTAGAATTTAGCAGTAAAGCTATTGGGTCCCAGGCTTTTCTTTCCTGGGAGACTTTTTATTACAGCTTTGATCTCATTACTTATTATTGGTCTGTTCAGGTTTTGGATTTGTTCTAGGTTCATTCTAAGTAGGTTGTATGTATGTAGGAATTTGTCCATTTCTTCCTGATTTTCCAATTTATTGGCATGTAGTTGCTCATAGTAGCCACTAACAATACTTTGAATTTCTGTAGTATCAATTGTAATGTCTCCTTTTTTAATTTCTGATTTTATTTTACTTATTTGGATCTTCTGTATTTTTTTCTTAGTCTGGCTAAAGATTTTTCGATTTTATTTAATTTTGCAAAACAACAAAACTTTTTTTTCATTGATCTTTTGTATTTTTAAAAATTTCTATTTATGTCTTCTTTGCTTTATTATTTATTTTCTTCTACTAATTTTGGGTTTGGTTTGCTCTTGTTTTTCTGGTTATTTAATCTACATAATTAGATTGTTTATTTGAAGTTTCTGTTCTTTTTTGATGAAGGCATTTATAGCTATAAAATTCCTATTTAGTACTGCATTTGCTGTATTCCATAGGTTTTGATATGTTGTGTTTCTGTTGTTATTTGTTTGAAGAAAATTTTCAATTTCCTTCCTAATTTCTTAATTGACTCACTGGTCATTCAGGAGCATATTGTTTAATTTCCATGTGTTTGTATAATATCCAAAATTCCTCTTGTCATTAATTTCTAGTCAGATAAGATGCTGGATATTATTTCTTTTTTTAATGTTTTAATATTTGTTTTGATACCTAACATATGATTTATCCCTGAGAATGATCCATATGTTGAAGAAAAGAATGTGTATTCTGCATATTCTGCAGCTCTTGGATCAAACTTTCTGTAAATATTTATTAGATCCATTTGGTCTATAGTACAGATTAAGTCTGATGTTCCTTTCTTCTTTTCTTATCTTTTCTTTTCTTTTCTTTTCTTTTCTTTTCTTTTCTTTTTGAGATGGGGTCTCACTCTGTTGCCCAGGCTGGAGTGCAATGGTGGGATCTTGGCTCACTGCAACCTCTGTCTTCCAGGTTCAAGCGATTCTTCTGCCTCAGCCTCCTGAATAGCTGGTACTACAGGGGCGTGCCACCACACCTGGCTAACTTTTGTATTTTTAGTAGAGACAGGGGTTCACCATATTGGCCAGGCTGGTCTTGAACTCCTGACCTTGTGATCTGCTGACCTTGACCCCCCAAAGTGCTGGGATTACAGGCATGAGCCACCGCACCCAGTTAAGTCTGATGTCTCTGTGGATTTTCTGTCTGGAAGATCTGTTCAATGCTGAAAGTGAGATGTTGAAGTCTTCAACTATTATTGTATTGGTGCTTATCTGTTTCTTTAGCTCTAATGATATTTCCTTCATATATCTGGGTGCTCCAGTGTTGGGTGCATATAGATTTAAAATTGTTATATCTTCTAATTGAATTGACCCTTTATCATTATATAGTGTCGTTCTTTATCTCTTCTTATAGTTTTTGTCTTGAAATCTATTTTGTCTAATGTAAGTATAGCAACTCTTGCTCTTTTTGGCTTTTATTGGCATGGCATATCTTTTTCCATCCCTTTATTTTCAGTATGTGTCTTTATAGGTGATGTGTTTCTTATAGGCAACGGGTCAATGAATCTTGTTTTTAATCCATTCAGCCAGTCCACGATATTTTACTGGAGCATTTAGTCCATTTATATTCAGTATTATTATTGATAAGTAAGAACTTATTTCTGCCATTTTGTTATTTGTTTTCTGGTTGTTTCGCAGTCTTCTCTTCCTTTTTTCTTTCCTTCCTGTCTTCCTCTAGTGAAGGGGATTTTCTTTGGTGATATAATTTAGTTTCTTGTTTTTTATTTTTTATGTCCATTGTATGTTTTTTGGCTTGAGATTATCATGAGGTTTGCAATAATGGGTTATTTTATAACCCAGTATTTTAACCTGATAATAACTTAACATGATTTGCATACATAAACCAGCAAAAAGAAAACTAATAAAAACTCTACGCCTTACCTTCACCTGTCTGCTTTTTAACTTTTTGTTGTCTCTATTTATGTCTTATTTTACTGGCTATGTCTTGAAAAGTTATTATTTTTGATTGGTTCATTGTTTAGTCTTTCTACTTAGAGTAGTTTCGACACCACCATTACAGTGGTATAATATTCTGTTTTTCTGTGTACTTACTATTACCAGTGAGTTCGGAATCTTCAAGTGATTAATTATTGCTCATCAGTGTCCTTTTCTTTCTGATTGAAGTACTCCCTTTAGCATTTCTTGAAGGACAGGCCTGGTATTGATGAAATCCCTTAACTTTTGTTTGTCTGAGAAAGTCTTTATTTCTCCTTCATATTTGAAGGATGTTTTCAACAGATATACTATTCTATGGTGAAAGTTTTTTTCCTTCAGCACTTTAAAAATGTTATGCAACTCTCTCCTGGCCTGTAAGGTTTCCACTGAAAAGTCTGCTGCCAGAATTATTAGAGCTCAATTGTATGTTATTTCTTCCTTTTCTCTTGCTGCTTTTAGGATATTTTCTTTATCCTTGACCTTTGAGAATTTGATTATTAAATGCCTTGAGGTAGTCTTCTTTGGGTTAAATCTGGTTGGTGTACTATAACCTTCTTGTACTTGGATATTGATATCTTTCTCTAGCTTTGGGAAGTTCTCTTTTATTATCCTTCTGAAAACTTTTTGCCCCTGTCTCTTTCTCTACCTTCTCTTTAAGGCCAATAACTCTTATATTTGCCCTTTGAGGCTATTTTCTAGATCCATTGTGTTTTATTTTCTTTTTTCTCCTCTGTGTACTTTTAGTTATCTTATCTTTAAGCTCACTAATTCTGCTTAATCTATTCTACTGTTAAAGGACTATGATGCATTCTTCAGTAGGCCAATTGCGTTTTTCAGTTCCACAATTTCCTCTTCATTCTTTTAAATTATTTCAATCTCTTTATTAAATTTATCTGATACAATTCTGAATTCCTTCTCTGTGTTATCTTGATATTCTTTGCGTTTCCACAACACAGCTATTTTGACTTCTCTGTCGGAACAGTCACACATCTTTTTCCCTAGGATTGGTCCCTGGTGTTTTACGTAGTTTACTTCATGAGGTCATGTTTTCCTGGATGGTGTTGATGCCAGTATATATTCTTCAGTGTATGGGCATTAAAGATTCAGGTATTTATATTGAAATTGTCACTGTCTGGGCTTACTTGTAGCCATCCTTCTTGGGAAGGATTTCCAGATATTTGAAAGGCCTTGGGTATTGTAATCTAAGCTGTATCTATGTTTGGGGGCACCCCAAGCCCAGTAATGCAATGGTTCTTGCACACTCGTAGAGGTACCACCTTGATGATCTTGGACAAGATCTGGGAGAATTCTCTAGATTACCAGGCAGAGGCTCTTGTTGTGTCCCCTTACCTTTTCCCAAACAGAGAAGGGGTGGAGTGACACAAGCACTCTTCTGCCCACCACTAGTATAACTGGGCTGGGTCAGACCTGAAGCCAACACAGCTCTGGGTCTCACCCAAGGCCTGCTGTAACCACTCCCTGGCTACTGCCTATATTCACTCAAGACCCTGGGGATCTATAGTCAGCAGGTGGCAAATCCAGCCAGGGCTGTGTCCTTCCATTTAGTGTGGTGAGGTCACCAGGCCCTGGATGAATCCAGAGGTGCTGTCTAGGAGTCATGGCCTAGAGTCAAAACCTTAGAAGTCCAACTGGTGCTCTATATTTTGAAACTCAGCTGGTACTCAAACCACGAGACACAGTCCTTCCCCCTCTTCCTTGCCATTTCCAAAGGCAGAGAAGCCTCACCCTGTAGCCACCTCCACCCCAGGCCACAAGGAATACTACCAGACCACCAGTCAATGTTCCCTTAAGGCCCTAGAGCTCTTAAATCAGCCTGTGGTGAATGCTGTCTGGCCTGAAACTTACCCTTCAAGGAGATGGGCTCCCCTCTGGCCCAAGGCAGCTCCAGGAATGCTATCCAAGAGTTAAGCCCTAGAATTGGGGAACCCCAAAAGCCCACTAGGTGCTCTGCCTGTCTCCACCCTCCATAATCATGCTGGTACCTAAGGTTGAGGACAAAGTCTCCTTTATGTTTCCCTCTGCATTTCTTAAGCAGAAGGGGTTTTGTCCTACAGCCAATACAGCTAGTAATATACTAAATCTCTCCTGAAGCCAGCAAATCTTAGAGGCTCACTCAAGTCTCTTGATGTAGTACCTGGGTATCTCTGCTGGTTTTTCAGTGCCCAAGGGCTCTTCAATTAGCAGGTGATGAATCCTGACAGTAATAGGTCCTTTCCTTCAAGGTAGTGGGTTCCCTTCTGGCCAAGGGTTTGTCTACAAATGTCATCTGGGAGCTAGGGCCTGGAAAGGGGGCCTAGCTGGCCTCTGTCTGGTGCTCTATCCTAATGTGGCTGAGCTGGTATCCAAGATGCAAGACAAAGTCCTCCCACTCTTCCCTCTCCTCTCCTTAAGTGGAAGGAAAGGGTCTCTTTTGGAGCCATGAGCTGGCTCTTCCAGGTCACTAGGGGTCCTTTGCAGTCAACTTGTTACAAAGTGCCTAGTGGGTCTGTGAAGTAGCATCATATTGGGGGCTCAGCAGTGGTCTCTGTTGCTGACAGGTTGGAAATTCAGACACCAGTAGTTAGATCTGTAGTGGGAGTCCAAATTGTTGGGCCAAAAAGAGACTTCTTTTTCTATCACTGTGGTCATTCCACTTTAGTGCCCATCATGTCAGTAGTGGGGGTGACTAGTGATGCTGATGTTTTCATTTGGCTTGCTATAACAAAATACTATAGACAGGCTTATAAAACAGCAACAACAGCAACACTTATTTCTCTCAATTCTAAAACCTGGAAGTCTGAGACCAGAGTGGTTGGGTTCTGTAAAAGCCATCTTCTGGTTTGCAGATAGTTGTCTTTTCATGGTCTCCTCACATAATAAGAGGACAAGACAGTTCTCTGTGGTTCCTTTTATAAGTGCATTGATTCTGTTCATGAGGGCTCCACCCTTATGACTTAGTTACCTTCCAAAGGCCCCACCTCATAATACCTTTATATTGAGTTTTAATATGTAAATTTGGGGTTGGAGGCACAAACATTCAGTCCCTTGAAGCTGGTTAATGTCAGTTGCCTGATTCATTTTGTTTACTGGGATGTTCTGTGCCACTTTAATGGTAGATGCTTTCTATGGGGCACTAACTTTAGTGCCCATTTAGAGACACAAGAATTGTCAGACTTTATGCCCACCCCCATATCACTATCCATATTCCTCTAACCAGACCTCCTTGTCCACCTTGTCTCATATTTTCCAGCCCTTGTCCTATAAGTCCCTTGATTAAAGGGCATGACCTTGCTTCAGGATTATAGGGACCTAAGTTGTCATTGACATCAATTAATACTACATCTTTTCTCACCATTGATATTTCCAGCACCATAGGCTCTTCCAGATTGTATGACCCAAGTGGCAGGGCTGTTTGCACCACAGTATAGACTTGCTGAAGAGCCCTGTTATGCTTTAAGCACCACTCAAAGCTGTCAGTTTTTGACATCACTTGGTATATGGGCTACAGAAATATTTCCTACTGTCTCCATTTGTGTCTAGAACCCAAAGAGGCCTACCAAGAGCTGTTTCCATTTTTATGGTAGAATAGATGCAACATTTTTATTCACTTTGAAGGGGATAACCTTGTATGCTTCTGACTGCTAGATCCCTAAAATTATCACTAAATTGGTAATTCCCTGAATCTTTGTAGTGATTACCTCTCACCTGTTAGAGTGTTTGTGTCATTCCAAGGTCTCAATCATACTAGTCACCTCTTGTCCATCCTGTCTGATCAGCATCATGTCATCAGCATAATATACCCATGTGATGCTTGGTGAGATACCCACGAAGTTTAGATACCTTTGGACTATATTCCAAAGGAGATAGGAGAGTCAATATACTCTGAAGTAAAAAAAGAATTAAATATTTTTGCTTATTCTATTTTTTTCTAATCACAATAGAAAAAAAATTCACCAAATGAATGACCACCTAACATATATTTGAGGCCTTATTAATATCCTTCTGCAGTGATACCACATTTGACAATGTAAGTGTGATCCATTCTACTATTGGTTGAGTTTGTGGTAGTCTTCAGTTATTTGCTCAGATCCATCTGGTGTCTGCAGAGGGCCAGACTTATTAATTAAACAGAAATATAGTAGGTACAGCTGCCTGTGTTTTTTTTGTTTTCATGGTGGCATGAACCTCTCCCATCTCCATGGGATGCAATATTATTTTTAATTTACTATTTACACTAAAGAGAATGAGGAGCATTTGAGAGGTTTCTCTTTGGCCTTCTCCATTACACTAGCTCTTATTCCACAAGCCAAGGACCCAAATGAGTTGCAACTTCATTGTACACTCAGATGCTGGAAAAATAACCACTGTGTGGATCTACAGAAACAAATGGATTCAATATGAACTGGTAATGAATGGTCACAATGATGTTTTGGACTCCAGGTACCAACGTCAACCTAAGATTTGTACCCAACTGTCCTCTAAATATCTGTGTATTCCCCTTTCTCTTATATGCAGTTACCCAAGCAAATGGCTGTAGATCCCTTGTGGGATAAGGACCAAGGGAAAACTTTGTCACATATACCTGCCAGAGGATTTCAGGGCCCTTCTTCCTAAGGGCTTAGGAACTGAGAAAGTTATTGTGCCTTTTCTTGTTGTTGTTAGAGCAAATACACTCTGCCTCCTTCTCTTCTATTCTTGTCTTTTCTGGCTGTAGATGTTAATCAGGATGCTGGTTGGCTGCCCATGCTCCAGTAATCAACTCCATGATTCCTTGATGGTCAATTCTCCTTGGATGTTGCTTCTACCTTGCTGGTCATTATGACAATTGTGTTATACTGGCTTCTGGAAGTTAAGAACTGCTACCTGGTCCCTATTACTTTGTGGTCCTATCATCCACATGGATAGTAATGATCTCTGTGTCCAACTCTCAGTCCTGGCTTACAAAGGACAGTCACCAATGAACTTCTGAGTGGTCCTGGTGGCAGTCTCACCAGTGCATTCCTGATGGCCCTGGTGAATGTGTATTCTCTGAGTCCTCTCATGGACCATGATCCTCTTGAAAAATCCTCTTCTGGCTTCACATAATGTATTTATCTCAACATTCTCTCTGCCATTAGCTTCATTATTTCTTTCTCTATTGTCTGTAAGTACAACTCAGGCATTTCCACTTTACTCAGCATGAGTTGTTATTTTCTCTGTGCTTCTAGCAGTGACTTTGTCTTCCAGGACCCTCTGGTGTCTTTACCAGGATGTTAAATTGAAAGGAGCTGGGCACATTCCTCAGCCCCGGGCTCAAAACTCCCTGAGCCTAGCACAAACACATCCCATCCTCCCATCCCACCACCATATATCTCTCAAACTCCCTGAGCTCAGTACAAACACCACCTGGAAAGTCTCCGATAAGGAGACAGCCGTTCAAGGTTACTGAAAGCGCAGGAGCCAAAAGAATTTCTTTGTTCCCCTACAACTTTCGGGCTATAAAAAGCAAACGCTCGCATTGTTCGGGGCCCTCTTGTATACTGTGTAAAGGAGGGACCAAGTTCGAACTTGTAGTAAAGATCCTTGCCGCTTTGACTCTGGACTCTGGTGGTCTTCTTTGGGGAACAAACAGTCTGGGCATAACATCTGGGGGCCCGTCCAGGATTCCCCAAGCCCACCAGACCCCTGGTCAACGGATCTGCTAGGATCGATCTACTGATAGGTGAGCTGGCTCGTCTCCGTTTGTCTGTCTGTGTCTGT
Source organism: Macaca thibetana thibetana (assembly GCF_024542745.1). Taxonomy (NCBI): domain Eukaryota; kingdom Metazoa; phylum Chordata; class Mammalia; order Primates; family Cercopithecidae; genus Macaca; species Macaca thibetana. The sequence continues at coordinate 34,317,562 of NC_065588.1, read as the reverse complement.
GTGTCTGTTCTGAATCTGAATCTCTGACTCGCGAGGTCTGAAACTGAGGCTGGCACAGTCCTGGCGGACGCGCTATAGGACAGCCAGTGGAGACCGGTGGGAGACGTCCCCTGGCTCTCTTCTGATTTAAATTGCGATCTGAGTTGCCGGAGCGGGTTCGCAATCCGGGCAACAGCCGAATCTGACCCCGGTCCTCGGGTGCGCGCTTGCAGTCTGAATCTGACCCCGGCCCCCGGGTGCACGCTCGCCGTCTGAATTGCCCCGGCCCCCGGGTGCGCGCTCGCCGTCTGAATTGCCCCGGTCCCCGGGTGCGCGCTCGCCGTCTGAATTGCCCCGGTCCCCGGGTGCGCGCTCGCCGTCTGAATTGCCCCGGTCCCCGGGTGCGCGCTCGCCGTCTGAATTGCCCCGGTCCCCGGGTGCGCGCTCGCCGTCTGAATTGCCCCGGTCCCCGGGCTCCCGGCTTCCGGCGCGCGCTCCCGGCCCGGTCCCCGGGCTCCCGGCTTCCGGCGCGCTCCCGGCCCGGTCCCCGGGCTCCCGGCTTCCGGCGCGCTCCCGGCCCGGTCCCCGGGCTCCCGGCTTCCGGCGCCGCGCTCCCGGCCTGGTCCCCGGGCTCCCGGCTTCCGGCGCGCTCCCGGCCCCGGTCCCCGGGCTCCCGGCTTCCGGCGCCGCGCTCCCGGCCCGGTCCCCGGGCTCCCGGCTTCCGGTGCCACACTTCCGGCCCCGGGGCTCCCCGGCTTCCGGCGCCACACTTCCGGCCCCGGTCCCCGGGCTCCCCGGCTTCCGGCGCCACACTTCCGGCCCCGGTCCCCGGGCTCCCCGGCTTCCGGCGCCACACTTCCGGCCCCGGTCCCGGGGCTCCCCGGCTTCCGGCGCCACACTTCCGGCCCCGGTCCCCGGGCTCCCGGCTTCCGGCGCCGCGCTCCCGGCTAGCTATCAGTAATAAGTCAGATCAGATTTCCTCTAGTGGGATTCTAACCCACATTCCTTTACAGGAAAGGACTACAAATCGTTACAGGATGGGCAATACCCAGAGTACTCCTCTATCTCTCCTTACAAATAATTTCAAAGAAGTTAGAGCAAGGGGCCATGATCTTGGTATGGAAATCAGGAAAGGAAAGCTAATTACTCTGTGTCGCTCCGAGTGGCCTGCCTTCGATGTGGGGTGGCCACCCGAGGGGACCTTCCGACTTGCTGTCATCACTAGGGTAAAATCCAAGATTTTCCTACCTGGACATGCGGGCCACTTAGACCAAATCCCATACATCCTCATATGGCAGGACCTTGTTGAAAACCCGCCTCCTTGGCTGTCCCCTTTCCAATTAGCCTCTGAACCCTCTAAGGCACTGGTTGCTCGACCACTAAAAACCAAGCAACCAACTGCCCCCTCCCATCCTGTTCTACCTGATAGCGGGGACCCACTGTTCACAGAACCCCCTCCGTACCCCTCCGGGCCCCAGGTCCCGGCCCCTCGGGCTGAGTCGCGGGAGAGAGCAGGCGGAGGGGAGGCGGCCGCCACTCACGGGCCTGCTGAAAGAGAAAGTAACTTTGAGGGGCCGGCGGGGCGGACGCGAGGGCGCACTTCGCGGACTAGCCCCCCCCAGCCGCCTGACTCCACGGTGGCTTTACCCCTCCGGGAAATAGGACCCCCAGATGACACAGGAATCCCCAGGCTCCAGTACTGGCCATTCTCCACCAGTGATCTGTATAACTGGAAGACTCAGAGTGCTCGGTTTTCAGACAACCCCAAAGATTTACTGTCTTTACTGGATAGTGTCATGTTCACCCACCAGCCCACTTGGGACGATTGTCAGCAGCTCCTCTGAATCTTGTTTACCACGGAAGAGCGAGAGAGAATACAGGTAGAAGCTAGAAAGCTGGTCCCAGGGGACGACGGTCAACCGACTGCCAACCCCGACCTCATAAACGCGACCTTTCCTCTGACCAGGCCGGCATGGGACTACAACACGGCAGAAGGTAGGGGACGGCTACGCCTTTATCGCCAGACTCTAATGGCAGGTCTCCGGGCAGCTGCTCGCAAGCCCACTAATTTGGCTAAAGTATATTCTATTCTGCAAGAAAAGACAGAGAGCCCAGCCACCTACTTAGAAAGATTAATGGAAGCTTTTAGACAGTACACCCCCATAGATCCAGAGGCTCCAGGAAGTCAGGCAGCTATTGTAATGTCATTCGTAAATCAGGCAGCCCCAGATATTAAAAGAAAACTCCAGAAATTAGAAGACTTGGAAGGAAAGCGGATTCAGGACCTCCTTCAGATAGCCCAGCGGGTTTACAATAACAGAGATACTCCAGAAGAAAGGCAATTTAAGGCCACTGAAAAAATGACCAAGGTCCTGGCAGCAGTAGTACAGAAAGAGCATCTACAGCCAGAGTACACCCAACCCAGGCGGCCCCCCAGGCATGATAATCTGAAAAAAGACCAATGTGCCTACTGCAAGGAGGCTGGCCACTGGGTAAGAGACTGCCCCAAAAAGAAACAACGAGGACAGGGACCCCCTAGGTCTACACCCGTACTAGTCACTCAAGATGAAGACTAGGGAAGACGGGGTTCGGATCCCCTCCCCGAACCTAGGGTAACTTTGCAAGTGGAGGGGTCCCCAGTCCAGTTCTTGGTCGATACGGGAGCACAGCACTCAGTCTTAGTTAAAACTAATGGAAAATTATCCTCCAAGTCCTCGTGGGTACAAGGGGCCACAGGAGTTAAGAAATACCCATGGACAACACAAAGAACAGTAAACCTCGGAGCCAAGAATGTAACCCATTCTTTCCTGGTTATCCCTGAGAGCCCCTGTCCCCTATTAGGGAGAGACCTGCTAACTAAAATGGGAGCACAGATCCATTTCCTCCCTGAGGGGCCCATCGTGACCAACTCCCACAATCAACCCGTGTCCGTCCTAACTATAACCCTAGAAGATGAGTACCGGCTCCACCAGGAGCAACCGGCCCCTGACCAGGACATAGCAACCTGGCTCCAGCAATATCCAGAAGCTTGGGCGGAAACGGGGGGCTTAGGACTAGCAAAACACCGTCCTGCTTTATTTGTTGAACTTAAACCTGGGGCAGACCCCGTGCGGGTACGCCAATACCCGATGCCCCTAGAGGCCAAGAAAGGAATTGCCCCGCATATCCGCCGGCTCCTTGACCAAGGAATCCTCTGCTCATGTCACTCACCCTGGAATACTCCATTGTTGCCGGTACGAAAACCTAATAGTGGAGAATACAGACCTGTACAAGACTTAAGAGAAATCAATAAGAGGGTTGTGGACATACATCCAACTGTGCCTAACCCATATACCCTCCTAAGCACCCTAAACCCTAAACATCAATGGTACACTGTTTTAGATTTAAAAGATGCTTTCTTCAGTTTGCCTTTAGCCCCTCAGAGCCAAAAGCTCTTCGCCTTTGAGTGGAATGACCCTAATAGAGGCATAAGTGGCCAACTGACATGGACCAGACTGCCGCAAGGACAGCCCTATGGAGGCCAGAAAAGTTAGCCATTGTGCATTGCCCAGGGCATCAGAAACTAACTACTCCAACTGCTCAAGGCAACTTTCTAGCGGACCAAACTGCAAGAAAGGTGGCGAAGGCTCCCAGCCAACTCCTTGCACTCCAGCTCCCTGACCCGGGCCCCCGGGACTTGCCATATTTCCCTGATTATTCAGAACAAGATCTCCAGTGGATTGACAAGCTTCCCCTGAAACAGATCCAGAATGGGTGGTGGACTGATACTAATGACCAAACCATCCTACCAGAAAAATTAGGACAACAAGTGTTAGAACACATCCACCGAACCACCCACCTGGGTGCTCGGCGGATGATAGACCTGATCAGACGCTCTAAGCTCAAGTTCAGACATACAGCCGAGATGGCCAGCAACATCGTGACAAGTTGCAAAGTCTGCCAGCTTAACAACGCCTACCCCCAATCCCAGGCTGCAACGGGAACAAGGCTCAGGGGAACCAGGCCCGGTATCTACTGGGAAGTAGATTTTACTGAGATAAAGCCAGGAAAATACGGGTATCGGTACTTACTTGTCTTTGTAGATACTTTTTCAGGGTGGACTGAAGCATTCCCCACCAAGAAAGAGACTGCTCAGGTTGTAGCAAAGAAAATCCTGGAAGATATCCTCCCCAGGTATGGCTTCCCCGTCCAGATAGGGTCAGATAATGGGCCGGCCTTCGTCGCTAAGGTAAGTCAGGATTTGGCTTCCATCCTTGGGGCAAATTGGAAACTACATTGCGCTTACAGGCCCCAGAGTTCAGGACAGGTAGAGAGAATGAATCGGACCTTAAAAGAGACCTTAACTAAATTGACTATGGAGACTGGCGCTAATTGGGTGGTCCTTCTCCCCTACGCTCTGTTCCGGGCCCGTAACACCCCTTACAGACTGGGCCTTACTCCTTATGAAATTATGTATGGCAGACCCCCACCCTTAGTTCCCGGCCTAAAAGATGATCTGCTCAAGTCCGAAACAGAAAATGTCTCTGAACTCTTGTTTTCCCTACAAGCCTTGCAGAAAATTCATCAAGAAATCTGGCCCAAGCTAAAGGAACTATATGAGACTGGTCCCCCGCCGACACCCCATCCGTACCAGCCGGGAGACTGGGTCCTGGTCAAGCGACACCGACAAGAGACCCTAGAACCCAGGTGGAAAGGACCACTCCAGGTACTCCTAACCACACCCACCGCCCTGAAGGTAGAAGGCATCGCGTCGTGGATCCACTACACCCACGTCAAGCCAGTGGACCCAACCTCTGATCTTCTGGGACCAATCACGGTGGCGGCTGAAGCACCGGACACGTGGACTGTGGACAGAGCTAGGAACAACCCCTTAAAACTCACCCTGCGCCGGCAGCATAGCTCACTGCAAACATGCAGTTAGGTAGTCTAACCCTAATGTTAGTCGCCCTAGTGGCCGCTGGAGAAATCACAAAACCAGCTCATAATCCCTTTGTCTGGAGATTCTGGCTTTATGAAAACCGAACCCACCCTGGGCAACCTCATAAGCCCGGAAAATTATTGGCCAGTGCTGATTGCCCTTCCTCAGGGTGCAACAGCCCAATTCTACTAAATTTTACTGGTTTTCAAATAGCCAAACCTATGACACCAATAATATGCTTTGAGTTTGATCAGACTAAATACAATTGTAAACACTATTGGTGGCACCAAAATGCTGGCTGTCCTTATAACTATTGTAACATCCACAGACCCCGTTATTAGGGAGAGAGAAAACAGTTAGACCCTAAATGGTCCTTCTATCGTAGACGGGATAGAGACTTTCCATATACATGGATAGTTAGAGACCCCTGGAACTCCCGCTGGACCACACCTCAACATGGGGCTGTATACTACTCCCCCCTCCTCCACATGGCCTAGCAGTCACCTCTATCTGTGGCGAGGCCTAGTGCAAGTACTGCCCCTGGTCCACGGGAATATCCAACGACAGGAAAACAGACTAACACAAGACTTACGTCCTTTCTCCTGGTTAAAGTTATTACAAGAAGGACTAGAACTTGCTAACCTTACAGGACTTCATAGCCTGTCTGGCTGCTTCCTGTGCGCCACTCTAGGGCGTCCACCGCTAACAGCTGTCCCTCTGCCATGGGGACCCTCTACCTTTGCCCAAGCTAACAACCTCCGAAACCACTCGTATGCTCCTATCCTGAACGTGCCCCTATACCTAAACCCCAGTCAGGAGAAGTTTCCCTACTGTTTCTCAGGAACCAATTCCAGCCTCTGCAGCATCACTGCAACGCCCCCTAATATCACCTTAAGGGCTCCATCAGGCATATTCTTCTGGTGTAATGGAACCTTATCTAAGAACCTACCTAGTCCTTCTGTTAATAACCTACTATGTCTCCCTGTCACATTAGTTCCCCGGTTGACTCTACTAACTGCTGGCGAGTTCCTAGGGTATACCGGTAACTGGACTAGTGCTGTTATTCACCCAGACCCTAGACCAAGACCTGCACGAGCCATATTTCTCCCCCTCATTGCAGGAATCTCCCTCACCGCATCCTTCATTGCGGCCGGACTGGCGGGGGGAGCCCTAGGTCACACCCTCATAGAAAGTAACAAGTTATACCAACAATTTGCCGTTGCTATGGAGGAGTCGGCTGAGTCCCTTGCCTCCCTTCAGCGGCAGCTCACGTCCCTAGCTCAGGTAACCTTGCAAAACCGGAGGGCCCTAGACCTACTCACTGCAGAAAAAGGTGGTACATGTATATTTCTAAAAGAAGACTGTTGTTTCTACATAAATGAATCAGGACTTGTAGAGGACCGGGTCCAACAGTTACGCAAGTTAAGCACTGAAGTAAAAACACAGCAGTTTGCTTCAGCTGCAGACCAATGGTGGAATTCCTCTATGTTTTCTCTGTTAGCCCCCTTCCTTGGACCCCTGCTAAGTCTACTATTTCTGCTTACCGTAGGACCTTGTGTTGTTAACAGAATTTTACAATTTGTTAGGGAGAGATTTGACACCGTACAACTCATAGTCCTCAGAGCCCAATACCAACCTGTAAACGCTGAAACAGAATCAGACCTATAAGACCCAAGATTGGCTCTAAAGATACCTGAAAAGAAGGGGGGAATGAAAGGAGCTGGGCACATTCCTCAGCCCCGGGCTCAAAACTCCCTGAGCCTAGCACAAACACATCCCATCCTCCCATCCCACCACCATATATCTCTCAAACTCCCTGAGCTCAGTACAAACACCACCTGGAAAGTCTCCGATAAGGAGACAGCCGTTCAAGGTTACTGAAAGCGCAGGAGCCAAAAGAATTTCTTTGTTCCCCTACAACTTTCGGGCTATAAAAAGCAAAGGCTCGCATTGTTCGGGGGCCCTCTTGTATACTGTGTAAAGGAGGGACCAAGTTCGAACTTGTAGTAAAGATCCTTGCCGCTTGGCTTTGACTCTGGACTCTGGTGGTCTTCTTTGGGGAACAAACAGTCTGGGCATAACAAAATCATGTGTACCAAGTAAATGACCCCAACTTGATGAATTCTTTCTTATTCAGATTTGTGTTATTATCTCCTTTATTAAGCACCTTTAAAACTCAAACTAGGGTTTGTGAACTCTCCTGGATCCTTGCAGATACATCTATTTAAATCTTGCAATCTCTTTGGCATATAATCTCCTTTCCCCCAATCGGGTCCAGCACACACTAAGCTAGGTTATGCTGAGATTTTTGTTGTGGTTGTTATACTCCTGGAAGTCAGAAAAGAAGGTGGAAATATAGGGGGATTGGCAACTTTTGGGGTGGTTGGAGGCTCTGCAGAATCTTCCAGCTTGAAGTGTTATGCCCAGACCGTTTGTTCCCCAAAGAAGACCACCAGAGTCCAGAGTCAAAGCCAAGCGGCAAGGATCTTTTACTGCAAGTTCGAACTTGGTCCCTCCCTTCCACAGCATACAAGAGGGCCTCGAACAATGCGAGTGCTTGCTTTTTATAGCCCGATGTAAACAGTATATGTAAAGTTACAGGGGAACAAGGGAATTCTTTTGGTTACAACATTACAATTGGTTAACATTATACATTTAGCATTTTTTATTGATTCCCGCTGTGCCCTTATTGGAGATTTCCCAGGTGGTGTTTTTCTAAAGTTGAGAGAGATATGGAGGAATGTGTTTGTGCTGGGCTCAGGAAGTTGGGAGATATATGGAGGAATGTGCCTGGTTTCTTTTCAGAAGAAATGCTAGCTGTTACTAAGGAGAGGTATTAGAGTTCTTATTAGATGCCTCAGAACCTGTGCAAGATGAGTGTGTTTTGCAGAGCCAACATCTCCAGAGACAGTCATCAAGATATTCCAGTTCCATATTTCAGGACTCATGATTGGGGCCCTGACCTGTCTTGGCCTAAAAGTCTCTGGAGCTCTGTGTCTCCATCAAACCCCAAGTGTGCTTTTTGGCTGTGGTCCCTCTTCTATCCTTTGTGGTGTTCCCCTACACTGGGATATTTTCCCAGATCACCATCTATGACATTCTTCAGGAATCAAGCTGCTTCCCTGAGCCAGGAGCCAGGTATACTCCCCTGACCACTCAGAACAGCTTTCATTTTGCACTGTGGGTGGTAAATGAGCCAGTCTCCAAATTTCATCTGACTGGCAGGCTTCTTGGACCACTCTTAGTACCGTATTGTAATTCAGGTTCTTTGCAAAGCAAATGCCAAATGGAATTGGATTGTGAGAGTTTCATTGGGAAAAACACCTGTTAACAATAAAAAGAAAGAATCAGGAATAGGCAGAGAGCACCTTCAGAGTGCACCACAAATCTGACACCTACTAAAGAAAAGGGGAAGGAAAAAATTGGGAGAAAGCGTCTCAAACTACAGGAAAGTTCAAATAAACTTTTCGCCGGAGGGAAGGTAGTTTTCGAGCCAGGATTGCTTGCACTAGTACTCCCCATTGTGTTCAGTCATTTACTGGGAAAAGCCCAGGAATAGCATGATCACTATGCAAATGAATTGGTAGATCCAGATGTGGGGGCTAGAGCTGTCAGTCAACTATTATTCCCAAGCTGAGAATCTGTGTGGCACATTTTCAAGGCTACCACATGCACCAAGTGTGACCAAGTATTCAACTGGGGTAAATACATAGTCTTAAAATTTGGATTAAAACAAAACAAATAATTCATTCATTTCTTACTAGGGTGAAAGACATAGTATGATAGAAGTTTATTTAATAAAAATCTCCTCAGATTTATTTATTCCTCAGGTTTATTGAAAACCTCAGGTTTCTTACTCCTCAGGTTTTCAATAATGCAACAATAGGGAGTAACTCCCTTAGACATGATTGGCGTCTTACGCTGCCCTTGTTGGAATATTGCATCCAATTCCCAAAGAGTAATAGCCCTCCTGTTCCTCATACTCATGAGATGCCATCGCTGGTTTGTTACAAGTTCTGTGTGACAACTATATACAGAAGAAAACCAAGTGAAATTTTGTCAAACAAACAGTTGAAGGAAATGGAATGTTTGATTGGCAGAAAAAAAACCACTGTCAAATATTTGAAGGCTGTCTTGTGGAAGAAAGAAAAGACTTGTTTTGTTTTGCTCCAGGGAGCAGAATTAATAACAATGAGAGGTAATTACAGGAAGGCAGATGATAGCTCAGTAAAAGAAAAATCTCTGTAACAATTAGAGTTATCCAACATTTGAACAGGCACATCAATTGCATGCTAGGTTCCTGATCACTGCCTGGATGACCACTTCTCAGGGATGCCCTAGAATTGACTCATGCATTTGGAAGGGACTGAGTCTGATCTTTTTGTTCCCTTCCAACCCAAATGTTTTATGATTCACCAGTTTAAATGGATAGAAAATCACAAAGCATTACTTGAATTTTCCTTTTTGGTCGACTGTAATCTCGGAAAATTTTGCTAATAGAAGAGGAGCTTGAAATATCTAGATCAAAAATTAGAGGTGAAACATTAGTTGTTGTGTGAACAGGTGGCATACACTTACTACTCTTGAAATATTAATGTTTTATGGCTTTAATAACATTTTTTCTGGAATAAACTTTAAAATCATTTGGTTCATTTTACAGATGAGAAAATAGGCTCTTACTTGATCATGTTCATGTATCAATTTAGTGGTTAACATCCTGAACATCAGATTTCAAATAAAAGTGAATATGTTCCCACAACACTGTGCTGTTACTGTCACCTTTCTATAGAACAACGTTCTTGTTTGGATAGACCATTATGGGGCCAATAAATAAATAAATAAATAATTTATTTGAAAGAGATGAATGATGAATTCCTTATTAATTTAACTTAATACAATATGTATTTAATCAGCACCAATTTTGTGATCTAACATTATTATTAGTATTGTGGGGGATATATTGCTTTATTTTTCTTCTTTAGAAAGACATTTAAGTGCATACAGTTTCTTGTTAGAGACATGGAACACACATAGAGGAATATTGAGAAAAATTTTCTACACTCTACTTTTACAAAATCTGTTAAGTAAATGTTTAAGTACTATTGAAGGTTTGGGAAAATTCATGTTGTGTATGTGTGCATGTGTGTGTGCAAAGCTTAAAATAAACATTCTGGCTAGGTGCAGTGGCTCATGCCTGTAATCCCAACTCTTTGGGATGCTGATATGGGAGGATTTCTTGAGCTGAGGAGATTGAAACCAGCCTGGGCAACATAGTGAGACTCTGTACAAAAAAAAAAAAAAATTAACTAAACTGTGCCTTCGTTTTTGATCCAAACCCTTATTTTTCTGGGAACTGTTGCTTCTCCTCCCTCATGTCGTTTATCTGCTAGTTTCCTTTAAAGATGGGAGCAGCCATTTTTAAAAGAAGTGTTTTCTCTGGCCAAATTGATTCAGCCAGCACTTGCCACATAATGTATGCTTACCAAGTAGCTGTCTTTCCTGGCAATGTTGGTCTTGGGAAAGACAAAGTTAAATTAGATCAGTTTCTCTCATGTTGGTTGAAGTTGAAATTTGTAATTTGGAAATCCAATCTGGGCCAGGGTGTTTTCCACTATGTAGAAGGAATAGCAAAGAGAAAAGAAAAAAGGAACAGAGAGAAAGTCAGACAACAGAGAAAAGCCCTCAGCACTCAGACCCTGTGTTCCAACTGCTCCTCAGTGGCAACAGTCCTCCCCCTCTTTAGTCTGGTTTTTCATTTACTCTCTGGATTCTGGTTGTTCAATTACTCCTTGGATTCCCTTGAATTCTGCCAATAAATTATCTCTTTTTTCCCCTAAAGTTAGTTCAAGAGGAGTTTCTGAAATTCACCATAGTAAGGTCCTAAAAAAATAATAAGCTATATCTGAAAAACAAAGGTGGCCTGGTGCGGTGGCTCATGCCTGTAAATTCCAGTACTTTGGGAGGCTGAGGTGGGTGGATCATCTGAGGTCGGGAGTTCGAGACCAGCCTGACCACATGGAGAAACCCCGTCTCTACTAAAAATACAAAATATCCGGGCATGGTGGCGCATGCCCGTAATCCCAGATACTCAGGAGGCTGAGGCAGGAGAGTTGCTTGAACCCAGGAGGCAGAGGTTGTGGTGAGCCAAGATCGCACCACTGCACTCCAGCCTGGGCAACAAGAGTGCAACTCCATCTCAAAAAAAAAAAAAAATGACCCAATATATGTCACATAACCAAGAAGGCACAATGCATCATAGTGGAAAGACTGCTGACTAGAAGTGAGAAGGTTTAGGTAATGGCTCCAGCTCTTCATTGACCAGGTAAGCTTTGATCCATTTTAAGATTCCTACTTGGCTAATCTGAAAAGTCAGAGGACAGGGTGGGGTTTTTAAAACTTTCTTAGTGGAAAACTCTCTTCATATAAAATAAAACAGATAAATCAATGTATTAATCAGAGGGAGGATTCTCTGGTTTGAATGTTTTTCCCCTACAAATCTCACATTGTAATTTAATCCCCAATGTAGCAGTATTGAGAGATGGGGCTTTTCAGAGGCTATTGAGTCATGAGAGCTCTGCACTCATGAATGGATTAATCCATTCACAGATTAATGGGCTAAATAGATTACTGGGTTATCATGGGACTGGGACTAGTGGCTTTATAAGAAGAGGTAGAGGGACCAGAGCTAACACACTCAACCCCCTTGGCATAGAATGCCCTGTGCAGCTTTGGGACTCTGTAGAGAGTCCTCACCAGCAAGAAGGCCATCACCAGATGCAGTCCCTCGACCTTGGACTTTCCAGCCTCCATAATCATGAGAAATAAATTTCTTTGTAAGTTACCCAATTTCCCATATTCTGTTATAAACAACAAGAAATGGACTAAGAGGAGAAGAGAATGGGGACAAGGGGTCCAGGTCCTCTATCTTACCCCCCACAAAAAGCTTCATGGAACAAATAGAAAAAAGCACTAGACAATGTCTAAATTCCAAATCATCCCTAACATACTGTGATTTAAAGAAGTAAACAATGAGGAGTTTTAGTTAGGAAAGGTAAACTATTGGTAAATTCCAATGAGGAAAAGCAGGAAAAAAAATCCTGAGGTGGAACTAGTAGCTAATTATACTCAAAAGCTGCTTTTGAGAAGTGAAAGTTCCCAGGCAGGTTCTCTTGAAACATCCACAGGGAGAATGACTTCATTTTCTCACTGATGGCCTATTAGTTTTCCCTTTAGAGATCAGCTGAAGATTTTTCCCACCTGCCACTTGTAAAGAAAAGGCAAGTGATGCCTGATGACAATGTAGAAATGGGATCATCTAGACAAAAATAGAATGATTATTATGATTTGAATTCTCAGATCAAAAGTGGAAAGAAATTCTGAGGATTCAAAATAGTTAAAGGCATAACTAAAAAAAAAATCCACCTTCAGGTCACTGAAGGCAAAAGAATTGGTGCTCACCTGCTGATAATCGCTAATTGAATTTTTTGACCATAAATGTACATTGATTTTTCTCCCACTTGTTTAAAGAACACCACATATGTTATTTTAAAAATTATATGCTGAAAAGTGGCTTTAGTCCTCAGTTTATAAAAGCACACATCCTTTAGAGAAAATAGGTTTGCAATGCTTCCCCATTCTGACAGATTCATTTTCCTTCATGAGAGACATTGTATCTAATTTTATTTTGTTTGAAACGCAATCTAATCCTTACGTTTCAGTTAGTCTTACATTTCAGTCAGTCCTACAAGTCCTGAGTATATTTGGTTCTATTCAGGTAGCCTGAAAACCTCAATAGAATAGGCTCTTTCACGAGCTTAAAAATTTTTCGTATCTCATTGTTGAACTGGAAGAGTAATACCTTGTGTTTTCATTTTTTCCAACATCTTTTCTAAATGATGGTAGCAGTTTGTAGGTTTTTTGTCAGATATCCTGGAGATAGGAGAAAGTTTTAATGCAATAAAACTTTAAAGCAATAGCATAGACAGCAATAGTCCTTTCATAGCAGATGGTAAAAACTGCTGGAAAAAAGAGATTGAGAACAATGCCTAAGGTTAAACAGCAAAATCTGGGCCATGTTTAGGTTTATAATTTTTGTATATGAATTTCTCATTAATAGTATATGTGAGCTTCCATTGACTCTCAGAAAGATGGAAAGATCCAAGAAAACTGAATCTGTGTTAGATTTGGATCCTCAAAACTTAATTTTTTCCATATTCTACACCATGGTCTATGTTGTGATAAGAACTATCATTCAATCTGTCAGTCAGTGTTTTTAATATTGTTGAAAATGTGTGCATAAAAATGCTCATAAAAATGAATATGAATGTATATGAATGAACTTTGTAGATGCATATAAATATAGTGTGCACATATTACATACCTGCAATGTACAGAATATATTTCTTTGATTCTAAAATGAAACTTGTTTTTTGTTTCAAACATTTCCAAAATTGGAATGTACTTAAAATTGATGTTGTCCTAAAGTTGCTATTAAGCAGGCAACAGTTGTGATTCATCAACGACTGATCCTGAGTAGAGAGCAGATCTAGTTTTCCATTCTACTATTCTTTGAACTTCTCTGTATCTTTAAAAATTTTCATAATAAATGCTTTGGGGAAATCTATTTAATTAAATAATGTAAATCAATCATTAATTAAATTAAGTAATTAAATAAACCTATTTAATTAAAATCTTTGTGGCACAGGGCATAATGTTTCATTGAAAAATGTGGACATCAATAGCTCTCACTATAAAAGTATTTTACAAAATTGAGACTCTGAATATGCAGAAATTTTAGGAATACCTTAACCATTTCTTTTTGCTTATCTGATATATGAGACATATAGTTTTAAAAATCTGAAAGAGTTCTTTCAAAAAACATAAAGTAACAATTCTCAGTGACAAGAAAGCATTATGTCAAAGGTTAACTGGCAGTGACTTTTTTCATCTTGGTGCTCCTGAAAATAACGGTGAATTGCACAATATGAAACACTGTTAGGAATATTTCCAAAGCTACATGTCATTAAGAATTTATAGCCTTAACTTTCATATCTGAGTGTTAAATAAATATACTAGCTACTTAATAAACATCCATAATGTGCTAAGAAGTTTATGTATATCATTTGACTTAATCCTTAAAAAATTATTTTCTTCATTTTACATATAAGGCAACTGAGTCAGAGAGACAGTTAGCTTGCCAGTTGTTCTATAGTTATGGAAGTAGTGGAGCCATTATTCAACACTCATGTCTACTTGGCCCAAAAAACTATCCCATTAAAAAAAAAAAAAAAGACTTTCCTGCTGTCTGTGAAACGGGAGAGAAAAAAAAAAAAAAAAAAAAACTAAAAGAATATAAACAATAAAAATGTTTTAAAACCCCCAAACAATTCAACTAATATTGCAGATAGTAGGTGGAACAGTCTTAAAAACAAACAAACAAACAAATAAACAAAAAACTATGATGCAGGCAAATAAAACTTTCAACTTCCAAAGTTCCCTCTATTCCCTCTAGAGCAGTAAGTAGTTTACAAAACTGGCAACATATTAGAATTATCTTGTGTGCTTGTAAAAATACAGACTCCTGAGTTTTATATCTGTAGAGTTCTCTGATTCAGATTATCTCTGAACCTCTGATTCGGTAACCTTGCAAAAGGGACTCAAGGAATCTGTTTATCTCAATGTTTCCAGTGAAAATTTGGTACATAGTCAGGTGTGAGTACCTCTGCTGTAGAAAAAAAGACATTTTGTAAATGTTAATACAGCTTAGGTTCAAATTCCAGCTCTACCACTAGCTGTTGAGACCTTTGGCAAGTTACCTTGGTACTCTGTTTTGATGTATTCTTCTCTAAAATGGAGCTAATAATAGTAATACCTTATAGGGTCATTGTGAAGATTAAATAAATTAAATGTATGTGGCATTCTTAGAACTGTTCTTGGCATAGAGTAACAACTGAATACTTGTTGGCTACTGGTAGGTGTTTGACATAGACTTTCTTCTTTGTGAACTCATGGCTATTAAAAAGAAAGGCACATAATAGAGCAAAATGAAATAAATACTGTGGAAGTTTTTACGTGCACTCTGCATAACGAGAAGTTTATTTACCCTTCCAACTAAAATGTCTGAAAACTAGACAAAATATATGATGAAATATTTTTCTAAACACTGGAAAACAGAAAACAAATGACAGTGATCCCTGATTGATGGAGACAAAAATAAGGTGAGATCTATCATTGGTACTGTTTACTGCCTGAAAGAACTTTCTAGACATGGCATAAGAAGGGGGAATCTATGCAATGGAAGTAATTAGATCCTGGGGTGGCAGGGATCATGTGGCAACACTGAACCACTCAAGGCGAGGTGGGTGTGTTTACTATACAGGATAGCAGAGACAAAGCAGCAATTAGAATAGTCTGACTCATGCAAACCTATCACATTGGCTAATTGATGTTACAAGAAAAACTTTGGACTAACTAAATTTAGCAGAGTTGATCTGAGCAAAGAACTGCTCATGAATCCAACAGCCCTCAGAACCAGAAACGGTTCAGAGAGCTCCACCCAACAAAGTCGGCAGGCAGTATTTATGGACAGATAAAGGAAGTGGCATACAGAAACAGCTTTGTTGGTTACAACGGAGCATTTGCCTTGTTTGGTCATGATGTGATGAGATATTTGCTTTATATGAATGCGATCTGGTCAGTTGGTAGCCTGTGATTTGCTGAAGCTCAGCTGCTTTAATTGGCTAAGACTCAGCTACTTCTTAGGAGAATATACTCTCAAGTTACATTGCAGTTTGTTTACATAAAAATTAGGTTGTAGTTTGCTGGCATTCCATGTAAATTAGCAGCTTTAGGACAAATGGATGTGGTATAATAGATATGTAATTAGGAAGGCACTACCTGAAATTGGACAACTGAAGCACTATAGCCCCCTTTTGGGACATTTCTAAAGGACAGTGGTGAAAGGAATTTCAGTGGACAGAACTTCCAGCAGTGCACCTGGTTGTTTACTTTGCTTGGAAGAAGACATGACTACATATGCAATTATATAACTATTGACTAGGGGGTCAGGGACTTGGAAGAAGCATAATTGGAAAACTGGTATCAGGAAAGAAAAAGTGAAATTGTGTTATTTACAGATGACAGGATTGAGTATGTAGCAAATCTGATGGAATCCACAAAAAAGCTACTAGAACTTATAAGTGGTTTACCAAAGTTCCAGGATGGAGGATACATATGCAAATATAAATTGTATTTATATGTATGAAATGACAATTAAAACAAGTAAATAAAACTGAATTTAAAATATCATTAAATAACAAATATTAAATGCTAAGAGATAATCTGAAAAGAGGTGTGAAAAATCTGTATACTGAAAGTTATACATATTAGTGAGATTAAAAAGACCCATTAAATGGAGAGATATATTATGTTCTGGACGAGAATATTATTAAGATCTTTATTCTCTATAAATGATCTATGTATTCACAAATCCCAGTAAATACCAGTAGGCTTTTTGGAGTTAGAAATTGAAAAAGTAATTCTAAAATTTATTTGGAAATGTAAATGACAACAAATAGCGAAAACAATTTTTTTTTTTGAGACGGAGTTTCACTCTGTTGTCCCGGCTGGAGTGCAGTGGTGCTATCTCAGCTCACTGCAACCTCCACCTCCCGGGTCCAAGCAATTCTCTGCCTCAGCCTCCTGAGTAGCTGGGATTCCAGGCACCCACCACCACGCCCAGCTAATTTTTTGTATTTTTAGTAGAGATGGGGTTTCACCATTTTGGCCAGGCTGATCTTGAACTCCTGACCTCATGATCCACCGGCCTCGGCCTCCCAAAGTGCTGGGATTACAGGCATGAGCCATCATGCCCGCCAAAAACAATTGTTTTTAAAGAGGAACAAAACTGGAAACCTACTTCTACTTGATTTAGTCTTATTATAAGCGCATTATAAAGTTATAGTAACCAAATAGTGTTTTTTTGGAGTCTTGATAGAAAACTTGATCAGCAGAACAGAATTAGTGATTCCAAATATACACCCATAAATGTATGGATAACTGATGGACTCTGCAAAGATGCAGAAGCAATTCACTGCATAAAAGATTGTCTTCTCATCAGAATGTGCTGGATAAACTAGATGTCCATGAACAAAACAAAGCGAAAGATTCTTACCTTGCAGAAAATACAAAAATACACTCAAAATACACCTATATGTACAAACTAAAAACCACACAAATTCTAGAGAAAACATAGAAAACCCTTTATGACCTTTGTTGAGTTAGGCAACAGTTTTTTAGATATGACACCAAAGCCATGATCCATAGAGGGAAAATGATAAATGGAATTTCAGCAAAATTTTTTCTCTTCGGAATAAGAGAAAGAAACTACTAAGAGAATGGAAATAAAGCCATAGACTAAAAGAAAATAGGTGCAAATCATATACATAATAAAGATTTTGTATCCAGAATATATAAAAGACTCTTAAATAATAGGGAAACAAACAACCCAATAAAAAAGGAGCAAAGTATTTGAACAAACATCACTAAAGATATAAAAATGACAAATCAACACATGAAAAGATGCTCAATGCCATTAGTCTTTAGGGAAATGTAAATTAAATCATGTGATATCCTTACACTCAAATTAGAATGTCTAAAATTAAAGTACTGACCATAACAAGTTTTGGTGAGGATGTAGAGGAGCTGGAACCCTCAAGCACTGAAGGTGAAAATTTAAAATGATACAGCCACTTTGGGAAACAGTTTGGTAGTTTCAAAAAACTGAAACATACACCTACATATGATCTAGCCATTCTACTTCTAAATATTTAAAGGAAAGATATAAAAACATATGCCTGTACAAAACTTATATATGAATGTTTATCATAGCTTTATTTTGTAACAGTCCAAAACAAACAACTGAAATGTCCATCTATGGGTGAATATATAAACAATTGTATTCCCACAATGAAATGCAATATATTCAATATATTCAATGTGCAATGGAATACTACTCTGCAATAAAAAAGTCTCACACTATCGACACAGGCAACTACATGGATAGATCTCAAAATAATTATATTGAGTGAAAGGTAGACAAAAAGACTAAATGTTCTGTGACTCCATGCATATTCAATTCTAGAAATTGCAAGCTAATGCAAAGTGACAGAAATCAATTCATTGTTTGTTTAGAGGAAAAGAGAAAGAGAGGGATAGAAAAAGTTACAAGGAAAAGTGGTACTTGTCACTGAAAATCTATATTGAAAGCCATAGGGACTGCTGTGTAAAATGGCTGATTGAAAACACACAAATCTAATTTTACTCCAAACCAAACTCCCACTGTTAGTTCAAAAGCATACTATTTTTTGAAAAATAAACCCATAGATAATGGGAAAACAGGAAAGGACAAAACATCACAAGAAAAATTTGGAAGCTGGGAAAACAGATGGGTAATTGGTAATTGACTAGCATGTTTGAGAAAGTTGACTCATTAATAGGGATTAATAAGGCTAAGATTCAGCATGGTTTATGCAGAGGATCACCTAAAGACAAAAAATGAGTAAGACCAGGTTTTACTGTGAGAGGAGATGAAGGGAAGGGGGATAAATAAAGGTGCATTACTTAAAAACATAATAAATGGTTGAACAGTCAGACCCCTTCCCTAACTCTTCACAGTCTAGAGATTTCTCACAATCCAGAAGAACATTTAATAATTTCCTTCTGCAGAAGGTAGAGGACCTTTTGTTTGCCATTTGTTTTTGGACTTAGTGACACCAAACACAATGGAAGTCCTAGGTTCTATCTCATAAATAGGGGGATTAGAAGAATGTGTACAGACTGGATTTTGAGACTCATAGATTTTTTCAACTTATTTGCCAGAACAATAGTAACCATGCTTTCACTTGGCAGACAAAAAATTGAAAAAGTCTTGTTTACATAATATAATCATTCCAATGGAAAAAAGTTAAATATATTGACATCAAGATTTGATAAATAAACAGGCCAGTCTAATCTTCCCATGATAAAACATATAGCTGACAAGCCCCAAACATGTATTACTCAATAGCTTTACAAACAGTATTTCATTCCCACATTCTTAAATATGAGCATATAACCAAGGATGGCCAGACGTCTGAAGAAACCACTAATATGAAAGTTACGGCCTAAAGGAAATAAGTAGAAGCAAGCCACACAAGGATCAGGGGCTATTCTAAGAAAGTAAACTTCGGAGAGGTAAGAAAAGTTGTACTGTGAAACAAACAAATTGCTGAAATTGGGAACATTCAAGTTATTTTATGGGGAATGAACTGGAGATTTGATGGTTTCTGAATTTTTTTTATTTTATCACATTAAGTCAAATTTTAATTTGAGGACACTACATAGCATCAAAATAAAGAATACAGTGTGATAAAATCATGAAATTAGATATAATTCTGATCCTTCTCCTTCTCTCTCTTTTTTTTTATTTATTATTATTATACTTTAAGTTCTAGGGTACATGTGCATAACGTGCAGGTTTGTTACATATGTATACTTGTGCCATGTTGGTGTGCTGCACCCATCAACTCGTCAGCACCCATCAACTCGTCATTTACATCAGGTATAACTCCCAATGCAATCCCTCCCCCCTACCCCCTCCCCAGGATAGGCCCCGGTGTGTGATGTCCCCCTTCCCGAGTCCAAGTGATCTCATTGTTCAGTTCCCACTTATGACTGAGAACATGCGGTGTTTGGTTTTCTGTTCTTGTGATAGTTTGCTGAGAATGATGGTTTCCAGCTGCATCCATGTCCCTACAAAGGATACAAACTCATCCTTTTTTATGGCTGCATAGTATTCCATGGTGTATATGTGCCACATTTTCTTAATCCAATCTGTCACTGATGGACATTTGGAGTGATTCCAAGTCTTTGCTATTGTGAATAGTGCTGCAATAAACATACGTGTGCATGTGTCTTTATAGCAACATAATTTATAATCCTTTGGGTATATACCCAGTAATGGGATGGCTGGGTCATATGGTACATCTAGTTCTAGATCCTTGAGGAATCGCCATACTGTTTTCCATAATGGTTGAACTAGTTTACAATCCCACCAACAGTGTAAAAGTGTTCCTATTTCTCCACATCCTCTCCAGCACCTGTTGTTTCCTGAGTTTTTAATGATCGCCATTCTAACTGGTGTGAGATGGTATCTCATTGTGGTTTTGACTTGCATTTCTCTGATGGCCAGTGATGATGAGCATTTTTTCATGTGTCTGTGGGCTGTATGAATGTCTTTTGAGAAATGTCTGTTCATATCCTTTGCCCACTTTTTGATGGGGTTGTTTGTTTTTTTCTTGTAAATTTGTTTGAGTTCTTTGTAGGTTCTGGATATTAGCCCTTTGTCAGATGAGTAGATTGCAAAAATTTTCTCCCATTCTGTAGGTTGCCTGTTCACTCTGATGGTAGTTTCTTTTGCTGTGCAGAAGCTCTTTAATTTAATGAGATCCCATTTGTCAATTTTGGCTTTTGCTGCCGTTGCTTTTGGTGTTTTAGACATGAAGTCTTTGCCCATGCCTATGTCATGAATGGTACTACCTAGGTTTTCCTCTAGGATTTTTATGGTATTAGGTCTAACATTTTAGTCTCTAATCCATCTTGAAGTAATTTTCGTATAAGGAGTAAGGAAAGGATCCAGTTTCAGCTTTCTACTTATGGCTAGCCAATTTTCCCAGCACCATTTGTTAAATAGGGAATCCTTTCCCCATTTCTTGTTTTTGTCAGGTTTGTCAAAGATCAGATGGCTGTAGATGTGTGGTATTATTTCTGAGGACTCTGTTCTGTTCCATTGGTCTATATCTCTGTTTTGGTACCAGTACCATGCTGTTTTGGTTACTGTAGCCTTGTAGTATAGTTTGAAGTCAGGTAGTGTGATGCCTCCAGCTTTGTTCTTTTGACTTAGGATTGTCTTGGAGATGCGGGCTCTTTTTTGGTTCCATAGGAACTTTAAAGCAGTTTTTTCCAATTCTGTGAAGAAACTCATTGGTAGCTTGATGGGGATGGCATTGAATCTATAAATTACCTTGGGCAGTATGGCCATTTTCACGATATTGATTCTTCCTATCCATGAGCATGGTATGTTCTTCCATTTGTTTGTGTCCTCTTTGATTTCACTGAGCAGTGGTTTGTAGTTCTCCTTGAAGAGGTCCTTTACATCCCTTGTAAGTTGGATTCCTAGGTATTTTATTCTCTTTGAAGCAATTGTGAATGGAAGTTCATTCCTGATTTGGCTCTCTGTTTGTCTGTTACTGGTGTATAAGAATGCTTGTGATTTTTGCACATTAATTTTGTATCCTGAGACTTTGCTGAAGTTGCTTATCAGCTTAAGGAGATTTTGGGCTGAGACAATGGGGTTTTCTAAATATACAATCATGTCATCTGCAAAGAGGGACAATTTGACTTCTTCTTTTCCTAACTGAATACCCTTGATTTCTTTCTCTTGCCTGATTGCCCTAGCCAGAATTTCCAACACTATGTTGAATAGGAGTGGTGAGAGAGGGCATCCCTGTCTTGTGCCAGTTTTCAAAGGGAATTTTTCCAGTTTTTGCCCATGCACTATGATATTGGCTGTCGGTTTGTCATAAATAGCTCTTATTATTTTGAGGTACGTTCCATGAATACCGAATTTATTGAGCGTTTTTAGCATGAAGGGCTGTTGAATTTTGTCAAAAGCCTTTTCTGCATCTATTGAGATAATCATGTGGTTCTTGTCTTTGGTTCTGTTTATATGCTGGATTATGTTTATTGATTTGCGAATGTTGAACCAGCCTTGCATCCCAGGGATGAAGCCCACTTGATCATGGTGGATAAGCTTTTTGATGTGTTGCTGAATCCGGTTTGCCAGTATTTTATTGAGTATTTTTACATCGATGTTCATCAGGGATATTGGTCTAAAATTCTCTTTTTTTGTTGTGTCTCTGCCAGGCTTTGGTATCAGGATGATGTCGGCCTCATAAAATGAGTTAGGGAGGATTCCCTCTTTTTCTATTGATTGGAATAGTTTCAGAAGGAATGGTACCAACTCCTCCTTGTACCTCTGGTAGAATTCAGCTGTGAATCCATCTGGTCCTGGACTCTTTTTGGTTGGTAGGCTATTAATTATTGCCTCAATTTCAGAGCCTGCTATTGGTCTATTCAGGGACTCAACTTCTTCCTGGTTTAGTCTTGGAAGAGTGTAAGTGTCCAGGAAATTATCCATTTCTTCTAGATTTTCCAGTTTATTTGCGTAGAGGTGTTTATAGTATTCTCTGATGGTAGTTTGTATTTCTGTGGGGTCGGTGGTGATATCCCCTTTATCATTTTTTATTGCGTCTATTTGATTCTTCTCTCTTTTCTTCTTTATTAGTCTTGCTAGCGGTCTGTCAATTTTGTTGATCTTTTCAAAAAACCAACTCCTGGATTCATTGATTTTTTGGAGGGTTTTTTGTGTCTCTATCTCCTTCAGTTCTGCTCTTATCTTAGTTATTTCTTGCCTTCTGCTAGCTTTTGAATGTGTTTGCTCTTGCTTCTCTAGTTCTTTTAATTGTGATGTTAGAGTGTCAATTTTAGATCTTTCCTGCTTTCTCTTGTGGACATTTAGTGCTATAAATTTCCCTCTACACACTGCTTTAAATGTGTCCCAGAGATTCTGGTATGTTGTATCTTTGTTCTCATTGGTTTCAAAGAACATCTTTATTTCTGCCTTCATTTCGTTATGTACCCAGTAGTCATTCAGGAGCAGGTTGTTCAGTTTCCATGTAGTTGAGCGGTTTTGATTGAGTTTCTTAGTCCTGAGTTCTAGTTTGATTGCACTGTGGTCTGAGAGACAGTTTGTTATAATTTCTGTTCTTGTACATTTGCTGAGGAGTGCTTTACTTCCAATTACGTGGTCAATTTTGGAGTAAGTACAATGTGGTGCTGAGAAGAATGTATATTCTGTTGATTTGGGGTGGAGAGTTCTATAGATGTCTATTAGGTCTGCTTGCTGCAGAAATGAGTTCAATTCCTGGATATCCTTGTTCACTTTCTGTCTCGTTGATCTGTCTAATGTTGACAGTGGAGTGTTGAAGTCTCCCATTATTATTGTATGGAATCTAAGTCTCTTTGTAAGTCTCTAAGGACTTGCTTGATGAATCTGGGTGCTCCTGTATTGGGTGCATATATATTTAGGATAGTTAGCTCTTCCTGTTGAATTGATCCCTTTACCATTATGTAATGGCCTTCTTTGTCTCTTTTGATCTTTGATGGTTTAAAGTCTGTTTTATCAGAGACTAGTATTGCAACCCCCGCTTTTTTTTTGTTCTCCATTTGCTTGGTAAATCTTCCTCCATCCCTTTATTTTGAGCCTATGTATGTCTCTGCGTGTGAGATGGGTCTCCTGAATACAGCAGACTGATGGGTCTTGACTCTTTATCCAGTTTGCCAGTCTGTGTCTTTTAATTGGAGCATTTAGTCCATTTACATTTAAGGTTAAGATTGTTATGTGTGAACTTGATCCTGCCATTATGATATTAACTGGTTATTTTGCTCGTTAGTTGATGCAGTTTCTTCCTAGCCTCAATGGTCTTTACATTTTGACATGTTTTTGCAATGGCTGGTACCGGTTTTTCCTTTCCATGTTTAGTGCTTCCTTCAGGATCTCTTGTAAGGCAGGCCTAGTGGTGACAAAATCTCTAAGCATTTGCTTATCTTTAAAGGATTTTATTTCTCCTTCACTTATGAAACTTAATTTGGCTGGATATGAAATTCTGGGTTTAAAATTCTTTTCTTTAAGAATGTTGAATATTGGCCCCCATTCTCTTCTGGCTTGTAGAGTTTCTGCCGAGAGATCTGCTGTTAGTCTGATGGGCTTCTCTTTGTGGGTAACCTGACCTTTCTCTCTGGCTGCCCTTAAGATTTTTTCCTTCATTTCAACTTTGGTGAATCTGGCAATTATGTGTCTTGGAGTTGCTCTTCTCAAGGAGTATCTTTGTGGCGTTCTCTGTATTTCCTGGATTTGAATGTTGGCCTGCCCTACTAGGTTGGGGAAGTTCTCCTGGATGATATCCCGAAGACTGTTTTCCAACTTGGTTCCATTTTCCCCCTCACTTTCAGGCACCCCAGTCAGACGTAGATTTGGTCTTTTTACATAATCCCATACTTCTTGCAGGCTTTGTTCATTTCTTTTTCTTCTTTTTTCTTTTGGTTTCTCTTCTCGCTTCATTTCATTCATTTGATCCTCAATCGCTGATACTCTTTCTTCCAGTTGATCGAGTCGGTTACTGAAGCTTGTGCATTTGTCACGTATTTCTCGTGTCATGGTTTTCATCTCTTTCATTTCGTTTATGACCTTCTCTGCATTAATTACTCTAGCCATCAATTCTTCCACTTTTTTTTCAAGATTTTTAGTTTCTTTGCGCTGGGTACGTAATTCCTCCTTTAGCTCTGAGAAATTTGATGGACTGAAGCCTTCTTCTCTCATCTCGTCAAAGTCATTCTCCGTCCAGCTTTGATCCATTGCTGGTGATGAGCTGCGCTCTTTTGCCGGGGGAGACGCGCTCTTATTTTTTGAATTTCCAGCTTTTCTGCCCTGCTTTTTCCCCATCTTTGTGGCTTTATCTGCCTCTGTTCTTTGATGATGGTGATGTACTGATGGGGTTTTGGTGTAGGTGTCCTTCCTGTTTGATAGTTTTCCTTCTAACAGTCAGGACCCTCAGCTGTAGGTCTGTTGGAGATTGCTTGAGGTCCACTCCAGACCCTGTTTGCCTGGGTATCAGCAGCAGAGGCTGCAGAAGATAGAATATTTCTGAACAGCGAGTGTACCTGTCTGATTCTTGCTTTGGAAGCTTCCTCTCAGGGGTGTACTCCACCCTGTGAGGTGTGGGGTGTCAGACTGCCCCTAGTGGGGGATGTCTCCCAGTTAGGCTACTCAGGGGTCAGGGACCCACTTGAGCAGGCAGTCTGTCCCTTCTCAGATCTCAGCCTCCGTGTTGGGAGATCCACTGCTCTCTTCAAAGCTGTCAGACAGAGTCGTTTGTGTCTGCAGAGGTTTTCTGCTGCTTTTTGTTGTTGTTGTTGTTTAGCTGTGCCCTGTCCCCAGAGGTGGAGTCTACAGAGACAGGCAGGTTTCCTTGAGCTGCTGTGAGCTCCACCCAGTTAGAGCTTCCCAGCAGCTTTGTTTACCTACTTAAGCCTCAGCAATGGCGGGCGCCCCTCCTCCAGCGTCGCTGCTGCCTTGCCGGTAGATCACAGACTGCTGTGCTAGCAATGAGGGAGGCTCCTTGGGCGTGGGACCCTCCCGGCCAGGTGTGGGATATGATCTCCTGGTGTGCCTGTTTGCTTAAAGCGCAGTATTGGGGTGGGAGTTACCAAATTTTCCAGGTGGTGTGTATCTCAGTTCCCCTGGCTAGGAAAAGGGATTCCCTTCCCCCTTGCGCTTCTCAGGTGAGGCGATGCCTTGCCCTGCTTCCGCTCTCGCTGGTCGGGCTGCAGCAGCTGACCAGCACCGATTTTCTGGCACTCCCTAGTGAGATGAACCCAGTACCTCAGTTGAAAATGCAGAAATCACCGGTCTTCTGTGTTGCTCGCGCTGGGAGTTGGAGACTGGAACTGTTCCTATTCGGCCATCTTTGGTTTCTGAAAATTTTAACCAATTAAAGTAGTTCCATCTTTAATTCACCCTTTAAAAATCCAGGTGCTGCTGATTCCTAAGATGACAGAGGGAGATTATTCAGTATAAATTGGGTTGGATTTGTCTTTTATCAATCCTTATTAATCAGATTTCTCAGATATAATAAGATAATTACCATTTGTTCACCATCTTTCAAGTTACCTCTTTTGATTTTTGTTTGTGTTTTCCCTTTCTCTTCTCTTTTTTGTTGTTATTGCATTTAAAAATGTAAATCTGGAAGTGAAAATCTCAATAGAAGAAATTATAAAATTAACCCAGGATGTCCAATATTTGGATAATATGGGTTCCAAAAAGAGAGAGCAAAGGAAACCTAGAAGATATCACCTATGAAAGCATTTAAGGAAAAAATCACCAAAAAATAAGGGCATGATTTCCATATTTAAAGGGTCTATCAACACACGCTGGTGAAAATAGACACATCCTATTATACATAATAGTGAAATTTCAAATGCTGGGGACAAATAGATAATGCTATATGGAAAAAAGTAATTAATATAAAACTAATTTGCAATCAGGATGACCTTGGAATTATTAATAGCATTAAGAAAAGCCAAAAGTAGATGAATTATTGCTTTTAGAATTGTGTAAAAAATAATTTTCAATCTAAAATTTTATATTCAGTCAAACCATCAAGAGTGAATGTAGAATAAAGCTATTTTTGTAGGTACCTATTACAAAAAAAAACCTCTCACAAACCTTTTTTAGTAAGTACTATCAGTCTGCTCCCATGGAGTAAACTGAAATTGAAAGACATGGCATACAGGAGAGTCATCACAAAAATTCCCATAATGAAAGCTGTGCACCAGAATAAGAATAATCAGTCAAGTTGATAGCTGCAATATAGTACTATTCAAGAGAGATGTTCTCAAGAAAAAAACGGAACTAAAAGATTACCTTATGACTTCTATTTTATTGAAAGTTATGAATGAACATCCACAGATTATTTGAGATCATTTGAGAAAATTCTAGAAATACAGAAAGCACCAAAATCAACAAATAGGAAAAATAATCTGAGAAAGAGAATGCATCAATGAAAACGGAACACAATTTTTTTTTTAAGAAAAATAGTAAGAGGAAGAGCAAAGGATAAGACAGAGGTCTAAGAACTTACAAAGAGGGAATTTTTTTTTTTAATTAAAATAAGGCTTTGATAAAACTACTATGAATTTTTACAGACAATAGACTAAAAAAAGACCAAGATATTTGCTATGCACATACACACTCACATACATTCATATGTAGTAATTACCTTCATTAAGTGTGAGGATTATATGGCCATAAATAATGCATGAACCCAGTGAGGTCAGCTGTGAACAATGTTTACATAGACAGCAATTTATATGCTGTATATTGAAATAACAGAAACTTTTGAAGAAATTTTCTAAAGAATATGGAGAGAGAGGAATAAAGTATAGATAGGATAGAAAAGTGCTAAATTCTTCTCTTCTGTGGTAGAATATAAATAGATTTGTCTAAAATTGAAGAAAAGGAATAGCTTACATTGAAAATGAATACAAAAATCAGAAGAAAAAGCTAAAAATTAAGAATGATTTTCTCACAAAGTGGGGCTCAAGAATAGAGAAAGGTGCTTATTAGAAGCTTTATACTAATAGTAATAAAACACAGATTAAATATACCTTGAAAATAAATACAATAAGTATAATCCATATTATACTTAGCCAAAAAGTGGAAACAACACGAATGTTAATCAATTAAGGAATAAACACAATGCTGGCCGGGCATGGTGGCTCACACCTGTAATCCCAGCACTTTGGGAGGCCAAGGTGGGCAGATCACAAGGTCAGGAGATTGAGACCACGGTGAAAATACACAAAATACAAAAAATTAGCTGGGTGTGGTGACAGGTGCCTGTAGTCCCAGTTACTCAGGAGGCTGAGGCAGGAGAATAGCGTGAACCCGGGAGGCGGAGCTTGCAGTGAGCCGAGATTGCACCACTGCACTGCAGCCTGGGTGACAGAGAGAGACTCCATCTCCAAAAAAAAAAAAAAAAAAAAAAAAAAAAAAAACCAAAAAACCCCCACAATGCTGTATAGCTATACAATAGATATTATTCAGCCATAAAAAGGAATGGAGTACTAATACATACTACAACATGAATGAACCTTAAACATGTTATGCTATGTAAAAGAAGCTAAACACAAAGGCCATATTTGAAATGATTCCATTTATATAAAATGTCCAAAATAGGTCAATTCATAGAGACAGAAAGTAAATTCGTGCTTGGCCAGAGTTGACTGGTTGAATGGCAGTGACTACTAGTATGTATGGTGTTTCTTCTTGAGATAATGAGAATTTTCTGGAAAAAAATTCTGGTGATAGTTGCAGAAGTTAATGACTATGCTAAAAACCACTTGATATAGTTTGGTTGTGTCCCCACTCAGATCTCATCTTGAATTCCCATGTGTTGTGGGAGGGACCTGGTGGGAGGAAAGTGAATCATGGGGGCAGGTCTTTCCTGTGCTGGTCTTGTGATAGTGAATAAGTCTCATGAGATTTCACGGTTTTAAAAATGTGAGTTTCCCCACACAAGCTCTCTCTGTCTGCTGCCATCCACGTAAGATGTGACTTGCTCCTCCTTGCCTCTGGCCATGATTGTGAGACTTACCCAGCCACATGAAACTGAGTTCTCCATTAAACCTCTTTCATTAGTAAATTCCCCAGTCTTGGATATGTCTTTATCAGCAGCATGAAAATGAACTAATACCTTAAATTGGTACCAGTAGAGTGGGGCACTGCTGAAAAGATACCCAAAAACGTAGAAGTGACTTTGGAACTGGGTAACAGGAAGGGGTTGGACCAGTTTCGAGGGCTCAGAAGAAAACAGGAAAATGTGGAACAGTTTGGAACTTCCTAGAGACTTGTCTAATGGCTTTGACCAAAATGCTGATAGCGATATGGATAATAACGTCCAGGCTGAGGTGGTCTCAGATGGAAAGGAGGAACTTTCCAGTTGGGAACTGGAGCAAAGGTGACTGTTGTTATGTTTTAGCAAAGAGACTGGTGGCATTTTGTCCCTACCCTTGAGATTTGTGGAACTTTGAACTTGAGGGAGATAATTCAGGGTATCTGGCAGAAGAAATTTCTAAGCAGCAAAGCTTTCAAGAGGTGACTTGGGTGCCATTAAAGGCATTCAGTTTTAAAAGGGAAACAGAGCATAAAAGTTCAGAAAATTTACAGCCTGACAGTGTGATAGAAAAGAAAATCCATTTTCTAGGGAGAAATCCAAGCCAGCTGCAGAAATTTCCATAAGTAACGAGGAGCTGAATGTTAATCACCAAGGCAATGGGAAAAATATCTTCAGGGCATGCCAGAGACCTTTGCAGCAGGCCCTCTCATCACAGGCCTGGAAATTTAGGAGGAAAAGTATGGTTTTGTGGACCATGCTCAGGGTTCCTCCACTGTGTGCAGTCTAGAGAGTTGGTGCCCTGCATCCCAGCCACTCCAGCTGTGACTAAAAGGGGCCAAGGTACAGTTAAGGGTGTTTCTTCAGAGGGTGGAAGCCCCAAGCCTTGGAAGCTTCCATGTGGTGTTGATCCTGCCAGGGCACAGAAGTCAAGAATTGAGGTTTGGGAACCTCTGCCTAGATTTCATAGGATGTATGGAAACACCTGGATGCCCAGGCAAAAGTTTGCTTTAGGGGTGGGGCCCTCATGGAGACACTGCTAGGGCAGTGTGGAAGGGAAATGTGGGATTGGAGGTCCTACACAGAGTCCCTACTGGTGCACTATCTAGTGGAGCTGTGAGAAGAGAGCCACTGTCCTCTAGACCCCAGAATGGTACATCTACCAACAGCCTGCACCGTGTGCCTAGAAAAGCCACAGACACTCAATACCAGCCCATGAAAGCAACTGGGGAGGTCTGAGGGGCTATATCCTGCAAAGTCACAAAGGCAGAGCTGCCCCATGCCGTGGAAGCCCACCTCTTGCATCAGCATGACCTGGATGTGAGACATGGAGTCAAAGGAGATCATTTTGGAGTGTTAAAATTTGACTGCCTCGCTGGATTTTGGACTTGCAAGGGGCCGGTAACCGCTTGGTTTTGGCTAATTTCTCCCATTTGGGATGACTGTTGTTATCCAATTCCTGTACCCCATTGTATCTAGGAAGTAACTAACTTGCTTTTGATTTTACAGGCTCCTAGGTGGAAGGGATTTGCTTTGTCTTGGATGAAACTTTGGACTGTGGACTTTTGAGTTAATGCTTAAATGAGCTGACACTTTGGGGGACTGTTCGGGAGGCATGATTGGTTTTGAAATGTGAAGATTTGAGATTTGGGAGGGGCCAGGGGTGGAATAATACAGTTTGACTGTGGCCCCACCAAAATCTCACCTTGAATTTCCACGTGTTGTGGGAGGGACCTGGTGGAAGGTAATTGAATCATAGGGGTGGGTCTTTCCCATGTTGTCCTTGTAATATTGAGTACGTCTGAGATCTGATGATTTTAAAAATGGGAATTTCCCTACACAAGCTCTCGCTTTGCCGGCCGCCATCTATGTAATATATGACTTGCTCCTCCTTGCCTTCTGCCATGATTGTGAGGCTTCCCTAGCCATGTGGAACTGTGAGTTCTCCATTAAACCTCCTTCCTTGATAAATTACCCAGTCTTGGGTATGTCTTTATCAGCATCATGAAAACAAACTAAGATAGTAAATTGGCACCCGTAGTATGGGGCACTAATATACCATTGATGTGTACACTTTAAAATGCTGAATTATGTATGTGAATTATATATCAAGAAAGCTGCAATACAGAAAGAAAGGATAAAGAGCAATGATATAACTCAAGTTAAAGAATGAATAATGAGTCGGAAAAGCAAAGGGAAACTTTCCTGGACATTGAGGGCATGTACTGAGGCATGAGTCACGAAAAAATATGAAAGTTCAAGAATAATGAGAAATGTAGCAAGAGTTGTTCAGGGGATGAGGGAAAGGAAAGGAAAGGTGAGAAGATGAAGGTAGGGGAGCTAAGTTCAGAAAAATATGTATGCTCTTACTGGTAAAGGCTCCTGAGATCATGAGAAAGGGTTTGGATTTTAATTTGTCATAGAGTACAATGGGAAATACACAATGATGAGGAAATGACTAGGAGTAAGAACCAGTTGAACCTCTTTAAAAGTTCCTGGATAAACTAAAGAGAGTGTGCATTGCGGCACGAGGTAAAGAGGTAAACGGGTGTCAGGGCATATGGTTTAGAGGACTATGTATTTATGACGTTAGAGTAAGAGATGGTTACAACGGAATTCCTGAAATAGAAATAGTATGATAGAAGAATAGTTAAAATTGGGAAATGAAGAGGGAAAGACAAAATATGACAGAGGTTTCTAGCTAAAAAAAGGAAATAAAATTTCAGATTATAGGAAGAAGAGAAGACTTAAGAATAACAAGTTTATTTTGGAGGATGTTAAGTTTGAGATTCTGTGAATTTTCCAATGGAGATTTTTCCTTCATGTCTTCAGCATATTTTGATTCACAAGTTTTTACTAAAATGAGGGAAGCTTTTCTTCAGAATATGAGTAAATGGGTATAAATGAGACAGAAATAAATGATCTTTCATTCTTCCGAAGTCTCATGCACTTTAACACTTACTGTAGAACTCTCTACATCTGTATTGTAATTATGTATTGACGATTACAGGATGTCGGCTTGAAGTTTTGAAAATTTAGAATTCCTTGTGCAGAAAATCATCATATAAAAATGAATTTATGTCTCATTTAGTGTTTTGCCACAGTAGGGATTCTACTTGTGCAAGGAAGCTGGAGTACTGAAAATTCAAATGCATTTCCCAAGGTTATCCATTTAGTCAGGGAGAAAACCAAGACTCAAAACAAGTTGTTTTGTTTTGTTTGTTTAATCTGCTAGACTAGTGATATTTTTACTGTGTTCCTCTGCCTCTTTCAAAAGGCAAACTACACTGGATAAAGAGTCGCGAAAGAGGTGGTACAAAATGTACATTTAATGCTGAGGTTTGATAATATGTCACTTTTGGTAACTGCTTCGGCCTTCTGAGCATCAGTTTTCTTCCATTAAAATGAGAATGTTTACCTAACCAATATTGACGAGGAACTCTGAGATTCTTCTTAATTAGCTTTTTAATTCGAGATCTCTTTTTTTTTCTAGTGAATGACTAGCAAAACAAGAACAAACCAAAATGAAACAAAATAAAAATTAGCAACTCATATCAAGCACACATGTGGCAGATATATTTTGTGATAGATGACCATTCTTATATAAAAACATACAGGTATGTATAGGTACTAAAATGTCCTGGACAGAAGCAAATCCCATCCCTTTCCCTCATGTCCCACCATCTTTATTACATGCATCTCTTTTTTACATTCATTTTTAAGATTTTGTCTTATTCATGCTGGCATTCTTTTCTTTAAGACAAAACATTTTTAAGCAAAAATGAGAGCATTTGTGTGGTTTTTTTTTTTTTAGTTTTACAAATTCATATAATTAATATTTTTCAATACTAAAGGCTTTTTTTGTATTTAAAAAGATTTTCATATTTCTTGTTAGATAGTCAACGAGATATTCTGAAGCCATATTGTGGATCTGTTTGGCAACTGTGGAATGATATGTAAGCACTTTGGTGCTTTAATAGCAACATTGACATCAGTACCTGGAAAATTATTTTTAGCTAGATCCTCTTCTTCAATATTTAGAACATTATGACAACGCAAGAAGCAGAACTACCATTATGACATCTCATTTCTCTAGTTCTAACATTTAGCATTTTCTTAGCACACAGGGCAAGTGAAACATGACATGGAGGTGGAACCTATATACAGATTGAAATGGAGAAATTGCCTCCAACCAAAGCAGAAACAGATGGGAAAGCCCCAGAGGAGCTGTATCCTAAAGGGAAAGGTACAACCTGCCATTCCCACTTACTGTTGCAAAATTGAACGCTAATTAGGATAGACTATTTTTTTTGCAAAAGCTTTGTAACAAAAAATAACTATTTTGAGAAAATTATTTTCATGTCCTTTTTATAGCATTTTATTTTTAAAACGTGTCTAAATTTGTTTATGACCATGAGAAAAGGATTCAATACCACCACACATAAAAATGGTTATTATTCTGATTCCTATAGATTTTAATTTTATATCTTGTTAGATTAGACAGATATATAATGAGAACATTGTTTCAACTGATACCTTTTGACACGTTTTGGGGCCCAGATTTCATAATTTATTTTCTGTATCTTCTGATCTGTTCTCCCCATTATTTTTATGTCTACCTCCTTCCAAATATCTTTCCCTTTTGCTAGAGTGATCTTTTAAAAACAAAAAGCTAGTCATGGGCTTTTTATGTCTTGCTTTTATAAACCATCATAAATTTATTGACTCAATTATTTATTAAATGCCTCCAGCTATTAGGATTCAGCTAGGCAATGTAGAAGACACAAATATTGGTAGAATACAGTATTTTTTTTTTTCCAAAAGATACAACATACTAATAAACACACAAGAGATACCCAGGTCAACATTAACCTTTACATTATGTAGTACTTCATTATTACAAATGTCTCTTGTATATTATTATATGTGATGGTTACAATCTTTGAGGTAGGCAGGGCGAACAGATGTATTCATTTAGTTTTCCTGCCCACCGATATTGTGAGCACCCACAATGTGCCAGGAATTAAGGTAGATTTTTGGGATGGAGAAAAGGCGGAATCCACATTCTTTATGAGTTTAGAGATTAGCTGAGAGAAAGAAGAAAAGGACAATGACAGTCCTCCGTGGCAAGGGCTCAATAGGGGGTGCAGCATCTTGTAGGAGCATGCAGAGGCTCTGAATTCTCATCCAGAATTGAAACAGGGCTCTGCTCCTTAGGAATCACAAGACTTAAAACAGGACATTTCACTTCCTCCAGCCTCAGTTTCTTATCTGTAAAATGTACCTATTTCATATAGCTACAATGAGGACTAAATAAGGTAATCTAGGCACAGTACCTGATATATGAGTTAGAACCAGCTCATCGTATCTCAAGGAACCTGTTGATCTACTTGAACTCTCTCTCTCTTTCTCCAGCTCCATCTAGCTCTAAGTGCTTTGTCTCTGCTCTCAATTGTCAGACATTTTGCAAGATAAACAGCAGCATGCAATGGGCTGGAGAAAGAAACAGCAGAAAGCAGAGTCGGAAGAGCCCAGGGAACCATCCATCACAAAGCCATCCTGCCTTAAAGTGAAAAGTGCAATTCCCTAAGACTCTGGTAACACCCATGACTGCACAGCCTGCTAATTTTAGCGAAATAATAAATATGAATAAGTCTTGTTTATGAAACTGACTGCAGCCAAATGAGAGTGGGAAACGTTAGCTTGCAAAGAAATAAAAACCGGAAACTCTTCCCTTTCAATTGAAACCATGATTAACAAACATTTGTGAAATCCAAGTTGCTCTCGAAAGATCAGAACTGGTATGATTCAGTGATGGTAGCTTGCTATAAAATTTATTTTGTGCTTACAAAACCAGTGTCAATGAGGTAGGAGAGTTGAAAGAGGCAGAGAGGATTAGTGAAGGAGACAATTTGTTTAGGTTGGTATGAGCTAGAAACCCAATGAAATAAAAATTGTAACCAAGGAAGAACAACAGAATATTAAAGGAAAGCATTTTCTTCAATGTTACTGTCTGCTCAGCTTCTTGGAGAAAAAAAAAATGAATATTTTTAGATCAGATTTAGAGAAATGAGTAATAAGAAAACGGATAACGATTTCTTTTTTAAGTGATTGTATCTTCTTTCTTCAACTGTGTTATAAGTTCCTGGAGGATTGGGTGTACAAATTTCTTTCTCTGTTCTTCTGTAGTGCCTGGAATAGGCCTGACATACAGTAGGGGTTCAACAGTAAGTCCAGCTTGGCAGACAGCTATTAATAGAAGATAAGCAAAGCACTGGACATTGAATATTATCCTTTTATATGAATTTATATTGATGTTACGTTCTTTTCATTGAAAAGGAAAGAGGACAAGAAATAGAAATGAAGCTATGTCTTGTTACTTTATTTCACTTAGCACAGAGATCGGCCCACAGTGAATGTTGAGTAAACATTCATTGAAGGAGTTAATAAGGTAAACAACAGTATGCAGATAAACAGACAAGAAACACTGCATTTCTGTTGCTTTGGTAAAAAGACAAATCCTCCTCTCATTTCAGCAGGTGGACTGGCAGCAACAGCAGCAGCAGAGGTAAATGCAGCTGCATATTCTTAAAATAGGACCATGGGTCTCCAGGTTAGAAACTGTGACCTCCTGAAGGGTGTGAGTCACCAGTTCTGCCAGTGGCTAGCACCCAGCTGGGTTCTTGACAACACCTGTGGAGTTGATTGAGTCATTTATTGTAGTTCACCTTTCCTCATCTCATTTCTTATCTGCCCACGTTCATTCTCCAGGTTTACCTGAAAATTTCTCCATTTACTCCAGTAAAAGCAATCAAACAAAAATTTCAACTTTTTTTATATTATATCCTTGTAGATTTATTGTCTTTCTTTCCTGATCCTAATATGATCTTTTGGAAAGGAAGCCTTTTGTGAGATATGGAACATGGACCTCCCATCCACTTTCAAAGCCTCACACAGCAAAAGCCTTGGATTTATGATGTGTTCACCCTGGATTTCAGGCATGTCTGGGAATGTCAGGAGGACTTTTTGTTTTGTTAAAAACAAAGATCTACTTACATGAGTTATCATGTCTCTCTGATCAGAGAGTTCATTCACTCAGTAAGCAAGTATTTATTGAGTATCAACTAGGTAGCAATGTGCTAGGCTTAGAAAGCGATGACCTCTACCCTCAGAGAAGATATAAAATGAACGAGTAAAGTAAGTATTTCAAAGAATTATGAAATACTATGGAAGCATATTACAAGA
Organism: Macaca thibetana thibetana; assembly: GCF_024542745.1. Classification (NCBI taxonomy): domain Eukaryota; kingdom Metazoa; phylum Chordata; class Mammalia; order Primates; family Cercopithecidae; genus Macaca; species Macaca thibetana. Next base: position 34,282,090 of record NC_065588.1, on the reverse strand, counting down.
CAATCTAAGCTAGTTTAGGGCAGGGGGTCAGAAAATACTTTCCTAGGGAAATGATATTTATGCCGAAACCTGAAGAGTGAACTGAGTCTCACAAGTGTGGGTCAAAGAAAGGGCAGTGCGCCATGATTAAGAGATGAGATGTGGTTTTGAGGGCAGGATGATGTCTGTCATGTCGGTCCTATCCTGGATTAGTTTATTTCAATTGACACCTGAGACCAAGTGCAATGTCAAAATAAAGAGGGTGAGGGCAGGGAAGCTGGGGGCTGGGACTAAATCTGTAAAAACTAGAGACTCTCCTCTGAGTCCGGTGTCTATGGCTTCCATGTTGAAAAGAAATTATTGCAATGACTTTTGTAACTCAGAGACACAGTGCACATATTAGTGGGCAGGAGGGCTCACCTTTTGTAAGCACCAATTATAATACATTTACCACAGCAGCAAGTCAAACAAGTGCAGGGAAACAGACAAGACGGTAGTGTGATGATCACATACTTCAAGGCGATCATTCTCACATGCTCCACATTGCAGTCACTGATATTTTAAAAGCACAGATGTGATAACAGATACATTGTCATGCACCTGCTTATTTGCCCTCTCTTTGCTCTAAGAATTAATTCCAAACATGGCTTATAGTTCTCTTTATAACTTGGTCCTTTGATACATTTATAAATTTGAATATATTTAATATATATTCATAATAATATAAATATATTCCTTTTATGTATTAAATAGTATATTAATATATTCAAGTATGTAAATATCAAGATTTATTATTTATTAATTATCTTCCACTTTTCTATCCATCCACCCAACATACACACACACACACACACACACACACACACACACACAAAGTATATCCTGTATTTCATTATTCATCCGTTTTTAACTCTGTTTACTTCTCTGGAATCACCATACTCTCTCAACTGCAGACTTGTATTTGTTGCCTCCTTTCCTTAGCGTTTCTCTGTCCCTCCTCCCCTCTGGCCCCTCTGGCTTGACAAACAACTACTTGTTCTTTAAAATCTCCTCCAGAAATCCTTTCCTTCAGCCCCAATATTAGATATGGTACCCTCTTCCTGCTTTCAAAGCACCCTGCACACATTTCTCATAATGTGTATGTTACTTCATAGTAATTGTATGATTACTTGTCCATATCTCTCATAAGACTATAAGCTCCCAGAGGACAAAGGCAGTGTCTTATGATTCACAGCATCATTCCTGTCACATGGTAAGTGCTTCCTATATATTTGTTGGATACATGTCTGACTGACTCCCCCTACTTTTATGACAGTTACTGCCATGCCCCATATCTGACTTGATTCCATTTGTATCTGCTTGTATTTGCTGCCTGCTTGTCCATGTTGGAGAGAGGGAGCCCAGAGCTTTGTTTGCCTAACAGAAAGATGGGTATAGTTTTAGTTGTTTTTCTAAAAATGGCATCTAGTTCTGCCAAGTTATCTTAGACATTCTGTCAGTGCTTCAGAAAACATTTCTTTGTTGGAAATTTGACCTCATCATCAACAGATATATTTAGCTCTCAGATCTGATAGATGTCTTTTTGAAGGACTATTGAGCAAAGATAACTGAAATCTCCAGGTGTGCCTCTCCCAAAAAGACCTACTAAATAAATCTGTTAGCTGGTGGAGCTTCTTCCACTTGTGCTTCCTGGGGGGTGCTTCTTGCCTCTCTTTGTGGCCACCACCCCTGAGGAGCTGGGGTGACTCACTTAAGTGGTAAATTTGGGAAGAAAAACCAGGATACTTGGTTAACTGTGACTGTTTTCCTCTTGGGTGCAAGCTGCTCATAAGGAACAAAATGCTCACAGGAAACAGAAGCTCTGTTTTTCATGGGGCCAGGCCCTGTCTCTGAGCTGGTGGTAGTAGAGTTGGCTTGGGTGAGAAGTCTGTTAAATTCTGAGGTTTGCTATTAGAAAGGCCACTGGATGTCAAAGTAAGCTATGTGCTCCAACTTGGCCTTTACCAAGGTTGTGCTTCAGTTTCCCAGCTGCCGTTTGTCTTGTTTCTCAATTTGTTTAAAATATAAATGAGAAAGACACTTTCTCAAAGACCCCAAGTAAAGTCCAATCTTTAAAAAAAAGTGCTTGGGAACTCTGATGATTTTGCTCCTAAGCTGCACGTCCTTTCTTCGGAAAGTTACTCATGAACAGACATCGGACTTCCTATATCTGGGAATTTATTCCAGCTTCAGCAAAAGGCAAACATTTGGCTTATGGTGTATACAAAAGTAGGATTTAATTTCATTGACTCCAGTGTCTGCTGGCTTGATGGGTATCAGATTCTTTGCCTTTACTTAAACTTCAAGGTTTGTATGTACCTAGTACATGAACACTTGGCTGAGTTCTAACTCATTGCCCTGTCTTTATTACTGATCTCCCGGCAAGTCTCAGGTCCCGACCACCTCCGTATTTGCTCCAAACATTTGTTCTGAGTATTTTCCTAGTCCTTCTGGAACTGACTTTCCACATATCTGTATTCCATCACTCCCACACACCTGGCATAGTGAAATTAGAGACATCAGCTGTTATGTTGCTTTTTATAAAAGATAGCATGGCATAGAGAGAAATACCAGGGACTTCACCACCAGAAACATCTAGTTTGAATTATATTCCAACATTTACTTGTTCCACGATCTTACACAATAGTAATGGCAACCACCAATTACTGACTGCTTACTCTGTGCTGGGCATTTTCTGAGATATGTTATGTCTAATATCTGTCAATCAGATATGCCAGCTTTGCAATATATTTATATCATCACCATTTAAAAATGAGAAAGCCAGAGAGGCTATGGATTACATATACAAAGTGTTTTAGCATAGCTCCTGCCACATGATAGGCATTCAAAAGAACAAAAAAGATTGCTTAACTTTCCTTCTTGTTTTATTTTTATAATAGTTGTACATGTAGCAAATTCAAAAATCATAATCGTAAGCAATATATGTCCTAAGAAATTTTGATCCCTTCCCTGTCCTCATTTATCCTATTCTCTTTCATTCCCTTTACATAATCATTTTGTATTTTAACCATTTTGTATTTTTTGTTTATACTTATACTATTTATTTATGCAATATAGGAAGATATATGTGCATACACACATATATTTTCCACCTTTGAAATAAGTTGCAGCACAATATGTTCTCTATAAAATATCACTGTTTTTTCACTGGAGAAGTCCAGTAACTTTGTGTTAACCCTGATTTCTCTTTTCCCTCATTCCCAACATACAATCTTTTAAAAATCTTGTCTACCTTCAAAATGTAAATTCTATGACCATTTGTCACTTCCTCCACTCTGGGCCAAGTCACCACCTTCTCCATCCTGGATTGTTGCAGTAACATTCTCCTTCACTCTGGTCCAGTTCACTCCCATCTCTATCCTGGATTACTGCAGTAACATCCACAACAGTCGCCATGGGTGTGCTTGGCCTCCACAGTTATTCTCACAGTAGTCAGAATAACTGTTTCAAACTCAAAGTCAGATCATGTCACTATTCTCCTAAATCTGACAGTAAAATGTACCCCATTAAACTCAGAGTAAAATCTAAAGTTATTACACTGGTATGCCTGTTAGTTATTGCTGTGCAAAAAACCACCCCAAAATTTAGTGGCTTTAAACAGCAACCATATGTTTCTTCATGATTCTTTAATTTGGGTTGGATTTAGCTGGGTTTAGTCTTCTGCTGGACTAACACAAGGGCCCCATGGGGCTGCCAGGAGTCACTTGTCTAGGATTCACCTGGAGCTGATGATTTCAGAATAGTTTTATTCATATATATGGCAGTTCTCTAGGGTTGTTGGCTCAGATGCCTCAGTTCTTTCTTACATGGGCTTTCCAGTAGGATAATCTCTAGTAGGATCACTTCTTTGTATGGCCTTCTTAACTTCTTCATAACTTTTTTTTCCCCATAACTTCTTCTTTCAGGAGTGAAAACATGAAAGTAGCAAAGTCTCTTGAGCCCAGGCTTTGGAACTCTGATAACATCACATATGCCACATTCTATTTGTAAAACCAAGTCCAAACTTCCAGCTACAGTCAAGGTTTGTATAAATATGCTTCATATCTCGAAGAGAAGTTTCAATCTACCACAACTAGCCTATGAGCACTTCATGATCTGCCCCCTGTGACCTCATCACATATTCTCAGCCACACTCACTCTGTGCTAGCCACACAACTAGCCTCACCGTTGTTCCTCATAATGACCAGGGGTACTCCAGCCTCAGGTAAGTCTTCTGCATGGGCCGGGGTTTGTCTGCACATGGCTAACTTCCTCATTTCCTTTAAGTCTCTGCTGATATGTCCCCATTCAATGAGGTAAACCGTTTTAAATCATAGGCGTCATTCATTGAACATCCTATATACATGTTCTTTATTTCTTTTTTATTCATAACACCTACTGTTTTCTTTTATGTAGGATAATAGCTTACTTATTATGCCTACTTCTCATTTTTTCCTCTTCCTGGAGAGTGTGAATATTTTTTAAATTTTACTTTAAGTTCCAGGATACATATGCAGAATGTGCAGGTTTGTAACATACACATACATGTGCCATGGTGGTTTACTACACCTATTGACCCATTCTCTAAGTTCCCTCCCTTTACCCCCTACCTCCCAACAGGCCCTGGAGGGTGTTCCCCTCCCTGTGTCCATGTGTTCTCATTGTTCAACCCCCACTTATGAGTGAAAACATGCAGTGTTTGGTTTTCTGTTCCTGTGTTAGTTTGCTGAGGATGACAGCATCCAGGTTCATCTATGTCCCTGCAAAGGAGATAATTTCATTCCTTTTTATGGGTGCATAGTATTCCATGGTGTCTATTTACCACATTTTCTTTATCCAGTCTATCATTGATGGGCATTTGGGTTGGTTCCATGACTTTGCTATTGTGAACAGTGCTGCAATAAACATACATGTGCATTGTATTTATAGCATATGATTTATATTTCTTTGGGTATATACCCCGTAATGGGATTTCTGGGTCAAATGGTATTTCTGGTTCTAGATCCTTGAGGAATCGCCATACTGTGTTCCAAAATGGTTGAACTAATTTACATTCCCACTAACAGTGTAAAAGTGTTCCTATTTCTCTGCAACTTCACCGGCATCTCTTGTTTCTTGACTTTTTAATAATCACCATTCTGACTGGGATGAGATGGTATCTCATTGTAGTTTTGATTTACATTTCTCTAATGATGAGTGATGTTGACCTTCTTTTCGTATGTTTATTGGCTGCGTAAATGTCTTCATTTGAGTAGTGTCTGTTCATATCATTTCCCTGCTTTTTGATGGGGTTGTGTGTTTCTTTCTTGTAAATTTGTTTAAGTGTCTTGTAATTTCTGGATATTAGACGCTTGTCAGAAGGTTATGTTGCAAAAATCTTCTATTCTGTAGGTTGCCTGTTCACTCTGATGATAGTTTCTTTTGCTGTGTAGAAGCTCTTTAATTAGATCCCATTTGTCAATTTTGGCTTCTGTTGCAATTGTTTTTGACTTTTTCATCATGAAGTGTTTGCCCATGTCTATGTCCTGAATAGTATTGCCTAGGCTTTCTTCTGGGTTTTTATGGTTTGGGGTTTTACATTTAAGTCTTTAATGCATCTTGAGTTAATTTTTGTATAAGGTTTAAGGAAGGGGTCCAGTTTCAGTTTTCTGCATATGGCTAACCAGTTTTCCCAGTACCATTAATTGAATAGGATATCCTTTCCCCATTGTTTGTTTTTGTCAGGTTTGTTGAAGATCAGAAGGTTGTAGATGTGTGGTGTTATTTCTGAAGTCTCTGTTCTGTTCCATCGGTCTGTATGTCTGTTTTGGCAGCAGTATCACGCTGTTTGGTTACTGTAGCCTTGTAGTATGGTTTGAAGTCAGGTAGCATGATGCCTTCAGCTTTGTTCTCTTTGTTTAGGATTGTCTTCTTTGATTCCATATGAAATTTAAAGTAGTTTCTTCTGATTCTGTGAAGAACGTCAATGGTAGTTTGATGGGAATAACACTGGATCTATAAATTACTTTGGGCAGTACGACCACTTTCACAATATTGATTCTTCCTATCCATAATGATGGAATGGTTTTCCATTTGTTTGTGTCCTCTCTTATTTCCTTGAGTGGTGGTTTGTAGTTCCCCTTGAAGCGGTCTATCACATCCCTTGTTAGCTGTATTGCTATGTATTTTATTCTCTTTGTAGGAATTGTGATTGGGAGTTCATTCATGATTTGGTTCTCTGCTTCTCTACTGTTGGTGTATAGGAATGCTTGTGATTTTTGCACATTGATTTTGTATCCTGAGACTTTGCTGAAATTGCTTATCAGCTTAAAGAGTTTTTGAGCTGAGTTTTGGGCTGATGGAGTTTTCTAAATATAGAATCATGTCGTCTACAAACAGAGACAATTTGACTTGCGCTCTTTCTATTTGAATAGTCTTTATTTCTTTCTCTTGCCTGATTGCCCTGTCCAGAACTTCAAATACTATGTTGAATAGGAGCGGTGAGAGAGGGCATCCTTGTCTTGTGCCAGTTTTCAAAGGGAATGGTTCCGGCTTTTGCCCATTCAATATGATATTGGCTGTGGGTCTGTCATACTTAGCTCTTGTTATTTTGAGGTATGTTCCGTCAACATCTAGTTTATTAAGATTTTACATGAAGGGCTGTTGAATTTTATCAAGGCCTTTTTTTTCCCATCTATTGAGATAATCATGTGGTTTTCATTTTTGGTTCTGTTTATGTGATGGATTATGATTATTGATTTGCATCTGTTGAACAAGCCTTGCATCCCAGGGGAGAAGCTGACTTGATTGTAGTAGATAAGTTTGTTGATGTACTGCTGGATTCTATATGCCAGTATTTTATTGAGGATTTTCACATTGGTGTTCATCAGGGATATAGGTCTGAAGTTTTCTTTTTTTGTTGTGTCTCTGCCAAGTTTTGGTATAAGGATGACGCTGGCTTCATGAAATGATTTAGGGAGGAGTCCTTCCTTTTCAGTTGTTTGGAATAGTTTCAGAAGGAATGGTACCGGATCCTCTTTGTACCTCTGGTAGAATTCGGCTGTGAATTTGTCTGGTCCTGGGCCTCTTTTGGTTGGTAGGCTTTTAATTGCTGCCTCAATTTCAGTACTTCTTATTGGTCTATTCAGGTCTTTGACTTCTTCCTGGTTTTGTATTGGGAAGGTGTATGTGTCCAGGAATTTATCAATTTCTTCTAGATTTTCTAGTTTATTTGCATAGAGGTGTTTATAGTATTCTCGTATGGTAGTTTGTATTACTGTGGGGTGAGTGGTGATATTGCGTTTATCATATTTCATTGTGTCTATTTGATTCTTCTCTCTTTTCTTCTTTATTCATCTAGCTAGTGGTCTATTTTGTTAATTTTTTCAAAAAACCATCTCTGGGATTCATTGATTTTTTTGGAGGGTTTTTCATGTTTCTGTCTCCTTTAATTCTGTTCTGATCTTAGTTATTTCTTGTCTTCTGCTAGTTTTTGGATTCATTGGCTTTTTCCTATCTCTTTTAATTGTGATGTTAGGATGACGATTTGAGATCTTTCTGTCTTTCTGATGTGGGCATTCAGTGCTGTAAATTTCCCTCTTAACAACGCTTTAGCTGTGTCCCAGAGATTCTGGTACATTGTCTCTTTGTTTTCATTGGTTTTAAATAACTTCCTGATTTCTGCCTTAATTTAGTTATTTTCCAGAAGTCATTCAGGAGCAGGTTGTTCAATTTCTATGCAATTGTTTGGTTTTGAGTGAGTTTCTTAATTCTGAGTTCTAATTTGAATGCACTGTGGTCTGAGAGACTGTTTGTTATGATTTCAGTTCTGCATTTGCTGAGTGTTTTGTTCTGCATTTGCTGAGTGTTTTACTTCAAATTATGTGGTCAATTTTAGAATAAGTGCCACGTGGCACTGAGAAGAACATACTCTGTCGATTTGGGGTGGACAATGCTGTAGATCTCCATTTGATCCAGAGCTGAGTTCAAGTCCTGAATATCCTTGTTAATTTTCTGTCTCATTGATCTATCTAATATTAACAGTGGAGTGTTAATGTATTCCATTATTATTCTGTAGGAGTCTAAATTCCTTTGTAGGTCTCTAAGAACTTGTTTTATGAATCTGGGTGCTCCTGTATTGGGTGCATATATATTTAAGAAAACTCTTCTTGTTGAATTGTTCCCTTTACCATTATGTAATACCCTTCTTTATCTTTTTTTCATCTTTGTTGGTTTAATGTCTGTTTCATCAGAGACTAGGTTTGCAACCCCTGATTTTTTTTTTTTTTTTTTTGCTTTCCATTTGTTTAGTAAATGTTCCTCCATCCCTTTAATTTGAGCCTATGTGTGTCTTTGCATGTGAGATGGGTCTCCTGAATACTGCACACCAATGGTTCTTGACTGTTTATCCAATTTGCCAGTCTGTATCTTTTAATTGGGGCACTTAGCCCATTTACAATTAAGGTTAGTATTATTATGTGTGAATCTGATCCTGTCATCATGATGCTATCTGGTTATTTTGCACACTAGTTGATACAGTTTCTTTATAGTGACATTGGTCTTTGTATTTTGATGTGTTTTTGCAGTAGCTGGTACTGGTTTTTCCTTTCCATATTTAGTGCTTCCTTCAGGAGCTCTTGCACGGCAGGCCTGGTGATGACAAAACCCCTCCACATTTGCTTGTCTGGAAAGGATTTTATTTCTCCTTTGCTTATGAAGCTTAGTTAGATAGTGAGGATGGGAGATTCCAGTTAAACTGAGTTAGCAGGATTCTTGCTAAAACTGGACAATAGAGAGACAAACACAGAAGCCCAAAAGCCAAGTCCTAGTTACAAAGATAACCCAGAAGAGCCTGATCAAAGTTTGATTTAGGGGAGAATCTTTGTTAGTAGTCAGAAATATTGAAGCTAAGTAAGATTTCCAAAATGCATATGCATACCTAGCCACCTAACTGAAATGATGTCATTTACTACAATATTTTCCACAATTCAGCTTTTAGAACATATTTGTTTAATTTGTGATGCTCTTCTTAAAGATTTAGGAAACTGAAGCCAAACAGTGTTTTTTGGGGGAGTGGGGGTCTTTCTAGCTGTGTTACTAGACAGAGGCTATGTAAAACACTGATTATGTTTACAGTATTTTTACTGATTATTCTTTCAAAGACAGGAATATAGCATTTTCTATAGGTCATAAATGCATGCACTTCAGAATAAGCTGAGGAATAAATTTATATTGTATAAATGAGGTAGTCAAAGCCACTGTGCAGCCTACCCTGAAACTTGTGGAACAAAGAGCATAATTCAGGGCAGAGGTGATTCTAAAGGAGGCACCAGCCCCAGAACATTTCATCAAAGAGAATGCTATGTGAAAGACTAAGTACTCTGTTGAAAAAAGCACAACTGAAAATACTAATTAATTCACTCTAAGATTAAAAAGAGTACTGATGATTTGTTGTTCAAATTGATTGAACTTAATACAGCTAGGACATTTTCAAGCCCTGGGAAACTAGCTTCATTTTTAAAAATTATTGTGCATGATTTTTTTTTTTTTTTTTGGCCATTTCTTTAATGACTAAGAGCAAAGGGATTAGACTAGAGAGATTTAGAGAAAACAAGTTAATATCAAACTGAGAGGCACCACTTTTCTTCTGTACTTGTTCTACAGGTTTCTGGGAAATTAACTTCAGCAATTCACTAAAGCCCTAAACACAGTAGGGTTTTTCACAAGAGCAACCATAAAGCCACACCTTAAAGAAGAATGGAGTTAATAGGGCAGACTATTGAACATCTTAATTTACACTAAAGATTTCCCTTTGTGAATAAAAATGTACTGATTAATTAACTGGCTATGTTGAACAAAAAAGAAATAGAACCGAGTGAGAGAATTAGGTGTGGAGATACCAGATCAGAACAAATCCATAAGACAGTCACACAAGCACAAGCCTGCTAGTCACACATATCTAGCATATGAGTTCAAATAGATATTATTATTTTCATATATATTAACATTACTAAGAAATAATTTATCTTTAACATTAAAAGTAAAACATTTTATAACACATTTTTGAGGATTCTGGGATTACTTAAAGTTGGATTCTGTTGTTTATGTTTTTTAAGTTGAAAGGTTCAATACAAGAGTCAATAAAATACATAAAATATAAAATAAAAACCACAACTCACCCATTTAGTGACTGTCATAGAAGTACACTACAACATTGAAATGTGTTACCAGTGTGGTGATCTAAGATGCCTACTTTTTGATACATTGATATAAACTATTTAAAAAATTAAGATATAAGAAACTGAAACAAAAAGAAGGCAGAAAATGGGCTTTTGAAATGAGAATTTTCAAATTGTAAAGACAGGTTCACTGTAGCCTCTCAATCAAACATGTATATTACCTAAATATTATGTTGTAAAGATAGATACATTTTATGTTCTGATGACTCCTGCTTATAAAATATGTATATAATAACAAAACAGAGCAGATCATCAAATTGAGGCATTAATTGACAAACATACAGATTTTATTTCACTGTAATTTCAGGGTTTATAGCTACAAAGTTCATCAAGCCAATATTTTGAATGAATAACTTTCCTTCTGAAAGGCTAATAACATTTTCTGTTTAACAGTATAAGACTACAGTATTCAAAATAGTATGGTGCAACTCTGGGCATATTGCCCATGGGTGAGCCTGCTCCACAAAGTGTAGTAAATAATAATAATAGTAAAACAGTATAAGAAACAGACACATAAACTAGTGGAATAGAATAGAAAATCTAGAAATAAATTTGCACACCTATAACCATCTGATATTCAACAAAATTAACAAAAATAAGCAAAAGAAAAAGAACTTCCCATTCAATAAATGGTGCTGGGATAACTGGCTAGCCATATGCAGAAGGTTAAAACTGGGCCCCAACTTCTCATCATATACAAAAATTAACTCAAGATGGATTAAAGATTTAAATATAAGGCTTCAAACAACAAAAATCCTAGAAGAAAACCTAGGAAATACCCTTCTCAACATAGGCTTTGGCAAAGAATTTATGGCTAAGTCCCCAAAAGCAATGCAACAAAACCAAAAATTGACAAGTGGAGGCTAATTAAACGGAAGAGCTTCTGCACAGCAAAATAAATTATCAACAGAGTAAACAGCCTACAGAATGGGAGAAAATATTGCAAACTTTGCATCTGACAAAGGTCTAATATCCAGAATCTTCAAGGAACTTAAACAAATCAACAAGAAAAAGCAACAACAACAAAAATCTAGTTAAAAAGTAAGCAAAGGACATGAATCAGACATATCTCAAAAAAGGATGTGCAAGTGGCCAACAAATATATGAAAAAATAACTCATTATCACTAATCATTAGAAAAATGCAAATCAAAACCACAAAATAATCTCACACTAGTCATAATGGCTATTAAAAAGTCAAAAAAACAACAAATGTGGTTGAGACTGTAGAGAAAAGGGAAGGCTTATACACTGTCAGAGGGAATGCAAACTAGTTCAGCTACTCTAGAAAGCTGTTTAGAGATTTCTTGAAGAACTTAAAATAGAGCTACCATTAGACTCAGCCATCCCACTACTTTGGGTATACTGGTATATACCCAAAGGAAAATAATTCATTCTATCAAAGACCCACACACCTGTATGTTCATTGCAATGCTGTTCACAACAGCAAAGATATGGAATCAGCTTAGGTACCTGTCAAAGGTGCATCGAATAAAGAAAATATACATATACACAATGGAATACTATGCAGCCATAAAAAAGAACAAAATCTTGTCTTCTGCAGCAACATGGACGGAGCTAGAGGCCATTAACCTAAGTGAACTAATAATGCAAGAACAGAAAACCAAATAGTGCATGTTCTCATTTATAAGCAAGAGATAAACAATAAACACACATGAACATAAACATGGGAACAATAAACACTGGAGACCACTAGAAGGGGAGCGAGGGAGTGGGGCATGGGCTGGAGAACCACCTGTTTGGTACTATCTTACTGCCTAGGTGATGGAATCATTAGAACCCCAAGCCAGAATGTCACGCAATTTACCCATGTGACAAATGTGCACGTGTACTCTTTAACTGATAATAAAAGTTGAAATTAAAAAAAAATAAGTGGACCAAAAATGTCAAATAACTTTTCTCACTCAGCAATTAATTGTCCATTGCTAATCAAGTTGATAAATTCTCTCAGTCACTCCTACTACTGAGATAGAAGTTTAGTTACCTTTTTTTTTTTTATTGAAACTTTTTTTAAGAGATAGAATCTCACTCTGTCACCCACGCTTGAATGTAGTAGAGCAATCATAGCTCACTGCTGCCTCGACCTCCTGGGCTCAAATAATCCTCCTGCCTCAGCCTCTCAAGTAGCTATGAAGTTAAGCAACTTTCAAAGACAGTCAAATTATAAAACTTTTCAGTTTTTTCTTGAGTCTGACCAAGGATTCTCACTCTTGCATCCTTTCAGTTTCCTTTTACCCGACTCCCCCCACCCCCAACATTAGTAAGACAAATGGAGAAAGTTCTTTTAGAGTGGGACAGAGAGGAGACAGTTTTTGCCAACTCCACAGTACATAAAGGATTTGGATTACAGAATAAGGATAAGTATAGAGTCAAAAAAGTTCACACTAGTGAAATTTCAAATGTGTAGCCAGAGGAATGTTACTGTCACATAGATGGGGTTTCAAACTTGGCTTTTTTGGTAAGGTTTATGTGCACATTATGCACTATCGACCTTTGAAATCTGCTTCTCTTTTTTAGGCAATTTTTATAATTCAAAAGAAATTAAAGCTAATCTCTAATGTATGCAGAAAGATTGACGGGCTTTCATGTTGAACCTATGCCTTAATTTTCCAGCTCGTAAAAGTATGCCACCCATTTTATTATTTTAGGATGTTCATATTGTTGATTTACAAGATGTATGAGACTATAAAAAGGATTCAGTTCTGTTATCTGGCCATGGACTTGTCAAACTTCCCATGCAATCAAACGACTGCATAAACAGATGGGTATTGAGTTTTGTCAAAATAAAGTGGGAGGCTAGTTCTGGAGATAGAAATCATCCTTAGGGAAATACTACTCTACTGACAGTATTGTAGAATACAAACTTTGGTATGAGAAGTGTGTTTGTCTGGCTTCAACTCTTTAAGGTGTTATAGAGACAGCAATGTGACTTAGCCAGTTAGCAGCCCTGACCACAAACATGGAGAATTTAATGATGAAAATGTGTATCTTACAGTACATTGAAATTAAGTCAATTTATAAATTTTTTAAAAAGTGTAACAATCAACTTTGATTTAAATGCTCTGGTGAGTAGGTACAAAAATGATATGACAGTCTGTTTTTTATAGTTTGAAAAACATGTAAATCAAAGTATTAGGCTGGTGTAAAAGTTATTACAGGTTTTGCCAAAACATTGGCAAAAACCAATCTAATCTAATGCATAGTACGTAAGCTTAATTAAGGTGTGCAAAATGTGTCCAACATAGTGATTTAGAGAAAGCACAGAAAAAGCTCTTGCTCCAACCAGATGGGCCCTGTTCGCCCAAATCCACTCAAATTCTGAGGGACATTAGGTCTCTCTGTTTTTCTAATCTAAATTCTCTATTTTATCCCTCTCTCATTCACAATTTCTGGCTTCTGATTTTTCAATATAAAATTCCAACCACTTCTAAGGCATATTACTTTAGCCCTCCATAGTCTCTCTCTCTTTAGAAACACTTAACATTGTACCAAAAAGAGGACTTGGTACTTAGAAGGCACTCAAGAAATATTTCCTGAATAAAAGAGTAAACATACATAGTGCTTTACAAAGTGGTCTTATACATAACTATGTTTTTGATACTAAGAGCAATCCCACATGCTGGGGATAAGACAGATATTATTCTTTTATTTTTATACTGGCTAACAAATTCAGATAGCTTTATGCCTTATCCTAGAAAAAGCACAGCCCAGGCTGGAACATAGTTTTTGTAAAACCTAATATAGTTCTCTCACCCCTTCTCCTGCTAGCCCTTCGACCTGGATTATTTGCATCCTGAAATTGCATGCAATAATGTATTCTTTTAAGAATGAAGTTATTCTGAGAGCATCCATTTTTTTCTATAATATTTTTAGAGACTAAATAATTTAAGACATTGCCTCATATGGAAGTAAAAATAGATATATTGAGGAGAAGAATTCACAAGTCACATTATTTAAAAAAAAGATATATCAAAGATTGACATGGGAGAAGTGTATATCTTTTAGGGAGCTTTCCTCTTCATATCTGTTCGTGCTTTTCCAAAACAGACACACACACACACACACACACACACACACACGCACACACACACAGAGTTGAAGACAGTATTCAGCCCAGAAGAGAACCCAAGAATTATGTACAAAAAATGTAAATACAGAAACAAGAAATGAAAATGAAAAACAATGAACCCTAACTGCATTCCAGGGAATGATTTCTACTCGGGTGTAGAAAAAATGCAGAACATAATAGAGGGAATTTCAAGGTAACTCTAATGACCACGAAAGAAAATAAAAGTCAACAAAAAATTAATAATGGAAACATAATTTTATGCAAAGTGGAATGAACATAATAAAGCCTTCCTTATGCTAGCCATGAGTCAGAGAGGGCAACGTCTCATTTTGATTGTCTGCTCTACCCCATGTATACCAGAGGGAAGTCTGCCTTTGGACATAATCCATTCTTTATAGAGAAGCCCCAGTCAGTTCCCATTCAAAAGAGAGACCCATTTGGGAAACCTGTCTATATAAATATACGGGGATCCTTTCTAAGCTATGTAAAATAATAAACCTGGTCTTCTATTTGTTAACATAAGCACAAACCAAGAATAGCAGTCTTGAGGAAAAACAAAAACCCAAAAGATGGTAGGGGATCCTAGGTTGAATCTAGGAATAGAAGAAGGACATTAGTGGAAACACTGGTGAAATCTGAACAAAATTTGTAGTTGAGTTAATAGTAATGTACCAATGTTTATTTCTTACTTTCAATAAATGCACTTTGGAATCTTAGAGGAAGATGAGTGAAGCATATAGGGGAAACTCTACTATATTTGTGATTTTTCTGTAAATCTAAAATCATTGCAAAAACAATTAAAGATTTTAAAAAATCTGAAAGAAAGGATTATGTGAACAAATGGCTGACGTTTATTAAAAATATAGATCCTAAATTAAAAATAAGTCTAATAGAATGATAACCATTCAAGTTTAAATTAGGGACTGAAAAATCAAAAGAAAGTCTCCCAAAATATAAAACAAGAAGAAAAATAAATAGAAAATATTTAAAAATATTAAGAAGCATAAATAGTTAATTCAGAAGGTCCAATAGCCATCTAATAAGAGTTATATAGGAGATACCACAATAAAAGAAAAAGTATATTAGAAGAACATTAATATTGGGAATTTTTCAGAAATTAAAGAAGAATAAATCCTCAGAATTAAAGTTTCCATTGAGGCAGTATAAATAAAGATACACATTTATATATTGGGTTGCAATTTCAAAACCTCAAGGATACGCACCCCCCCCAAAAAAATCTTAAAGCTTTTGTAAGAGTAGAGGAGGCAGCTTGCCTGCACATAAGCCAAAGTCAAATAGTTATCAAGAATGTGACTTGACCTCTATTTCAGATGACACTGGTTTCAATTTCAATTGTGCCACATCTTTGTCATAAAACAGTGAACAAACCACTTCTCTTTTTAAGCCACATTTTTTTACTTTAATTATGGATAATAATAGAACATATTTAATTGGTTTAAGTATTAAATGATATCAATTTATATGCATAGTAACCTCACTCTTTGTGAACTGTTGATAAATATTACCTTTATTACAATGATTAAGAATTCTGTTGAGTGGAAAAATATTTTTTAAAAACAGGAAAAATGATTTTGAAGCTAAATTTCAATAAGCAGCCAAATTATTACCAAACATGAGAGAAGAATAATGATAATTTAAATTATAAAGAGGCTCCAACAGTTCAACATTTGCAGACTGTGTTAATTCCCTACAGATTTATAATATCCAGATGAAGAATGAACCCAAGAACGAGAAAGACATGCAATATGTAGATACAATAAAGTGGCAAAGTCAGAGTTGACGCTTCCAAAGATAGAGAGAGAAAAAAATCAAACCATGAAATAAAGGAACAAAAAGACCATTGAAGAAAGGAGACTACATAAAGGTCTAAAATGAAGGGACAAATATGAGCAATTGCTTCTAAAGTATATAGAACGAAAAGCAATGGAAAAGAACCAAACAGTTAATGGAAGAAAATTATTTATAAATGAATGAAAATCAAAAGCTTCAGATTGAAAAAATCTATAGAATTACAGAGAAAATTAATTTTAAAATCTTTAAATTTCAAGATATACCTTAGTGATATTGTTAAATTATAAATTTTAAAAGCTGCATAAAAATAAGAAGGTGTTCACTTAGAAAGTATATTTGGGGTGGTGTGGCTAGTAGTAGTAGATTAGAGAGTTATTGTCAACAATTTTGGAAGCCAGGGACAATGGAGCACCTTCTCTAGATTATAAGTTCTTTAAATTTGCTACATCCTTCATGATTTGTCTAAAATATATTTCTAGTGAGGTTTAGTCTGATCATTTACCATTTAAAACTGTAGTTTTTATATACTTTCTCACATTTCACTCTTTAATCTCTGACCCCATGCAACTTGTTTTCTAATATGTAATATTATTTACCTATTTTCATGTGCATTGCTTTTTGTCAGTTTCACTCTACTACAATGCAAGCTTTTGGGGGAATGTGCAATATGCTTAGGACCTGGCATGAGTAGATGTGCAAGTTATTTAGTTATTCATTAAAGGAATGATTAAATAAGCATACACTGTTGGGAAGAGTATAGGAAATGGGTTCCCTCATACATGGCAGGTGGGTGGAGTGTGCAAATTGTAAATTGTTAGAGGCTTTCAAATAGCAACTTGATAACATATTAAACTTTAGAAGTGCTCATATTCCCCTATTAAGCTTTTATGTTTCTAAGTCTGCATTCTAGAAAATACGCCACATCTACAGAAAAACTTGTAGGATGATTTTTCATTGTAGCATTCTTTGCAATTGCTAAATATTGAAATCACCCAAATGTTCATAAAAGGGAAAAAAAACTATGGTATATGTAATCTAGGTAAAACACTGTAGCATGTTTAAATGAACTATTTACATGAAAATAAAATAAAACAAAGCTGAATTATCTGGATATGCATATACAAACAAATATAAGTGAATAAAAAAGATCAGGAAGGGCACAGACCAAATAGTTAAATGGTTGCTTGGATCAACACTAGAAGGGTAGAGAAGGATTAAGTGATGAAAAGTGTAGGAAGACTTCCACCATTTACTACACATCCATATATTTCTACATTGTCTGAATTTTTTACAATGAGGATTTTTCAGATTTTATTGTGTAATGTTTTTATGATTGAAAATAAAACAAAGCAAATTCTCCGTCATAAGAATGTTTTCTAATGAATGATAAAAATGTTTATGATAATATTAATGTCTATTGTTTATAGTAGCAATGTTACAATAATATATAGCCATTATAATATTATTAATTCTAGCTTTCGTTAAATTCTTATAGTAAGGCTCCTTGCAAATGAATGTATCTACATTATTTCATTTGGTCTTTAAAACCATTCTGATACTATTGTAATCCTTTTTTACAGGTGAGAATACTGGGGTTTAGGGAGGTTAAATAACCTACCCAAAGTTCCATGGTAAGTATGCAGCAAATTAAGGTATGAGTTATATGCCATTTTTTTTAACTTTCGAAAATCCTACCTCCTAAGCTGTTCTAGTTTTTGTGTTTTTTGTTTTTGTTTTGTTTTTTTGGTTGATTAGGAACAAAAACTATATCTTATACAAAACTGTGCCTCTACATATAGGAGAACTAAATAAAGGTCTTTGGATTATGACTTGAAAAGTGCATAAAGGATATCTATACTATTTTTATGAACATATACTGCACAATATGATTCAATGCAGGTCTTTTAGAATGGCATGATTTTCTCTATTTTAATAATGTCATAACAAAGATTGACTAACAGTTATATCTACAGAAGATTAGGATGCTGTTGGCTTTCCTCCCTAAAAGTTTATATTTTCAACCTGTGGTTACAACACTGAGTTAAATGTACATTTTTTAGACTTACATTGAACTTTTCTGATGTTCCTAGTTAAATAATGAAACTTAGAATTAATGCTTTAATTTTCCTAAGCTATTTAGTTTGTCTGTACTTTCTCTTAATAATGCTTTAGTAATAAATTAGATTCCAAACTGTATATCTTACTTACACTTAGTTGCAATTTGTGGGATTTGCTTTTTCTGTTTTAAGTGTGTGCATTGCTTTAGAAAAGCAATAAGGAAATATTAAAAGCATAAATTAAGGCAAACACAGGGTTCTGAAGGAATTTCCAATATTAGATTTGAACACATTTTAAATGAAGAACATGTTTCAGGCTCTGAATAGAACCAAATGATAGAAAAGAAACAGCACATTTATCGTCAACCAGTGGCCTCAAGTTGAGGTTCAAATATTTGAGATGATGAATATTGAGTCATCAATCAAACTTTGATTAGTGGATACTTTCACTCCCATTAATTTGGCCAATAAAATCAGTGACTATTTCATAAGCATTAATAGGTTGTATTTTCCTTTTCAATACAGTGAGTTTACGGAAGGACCATGAGTACATTTTTGTATGTTGCTTTTTTGATATCGACAATTGCTTCCAACTATATTGTGAGTTTCTTGTTGGATCCCTGACAAGTCTCTTGACTGGCTGAAGTCAGAGGTTGGACCCTTGATGATGAAACTGGGTAAAAGTGACTGGTTCCCAGAGGTTTTCATGGCTAACCTTGACTTCATTGGTTAGAAACTAAAATCATCTAACTGGTTTGTAATAACTTGACTATTTTTATTAAGATAATTTCCTTCTGAAAGGAGGAATGCTTTCTTTCCTCTTTGTAATTTCTCATATTCTTCTATCTCACTAGGTGAATGAAAATATATTTAACATAGTCCTCTTTAAGCCTCCCTTTGTTCTTCTCTGATCAAATAGGATATCACTTTCTCATTATATTCTGAATTTATAGGACCTTAAAAGAAAGTTAAATAAAATCTGAGTTTGATGAATTATCCAAATATACTGAGTTAGGTGGTATGGGAGTTGAGGGAAAACAAACAGACTTTTGTTCTCTATTTTCCTCCTTTTGGCCTCTCCATTTCTTGGAATAAAAGATGCAAAATAATTAAAGGTAAAACTTTATCTTTTAAAAAGTGAGATTCAAGTTTTAAAGTATGTAGTAGGAAGAAGAGGGGGGAAAGGGGTGATGTAAGAGATCTAGATCAATGATTTATGCCATAGTTCTATATTGCATCTCCTTGTTGTAAGACTATTTCCCATGTGCTAAACATCTTTTCTGCAATTTTTAATATGGGTACTTACTTCCTATTGTTAATTCCTTTCTAATTCCCAGAAATAGATCAAGAATGTGAAAAGAAGTCTAATATAGGAGCCAAATAATCAACAAACAGTTTTTGAAAATGCATTAACTTTTTTTAAATGATAGAAATTCAAATACTGTCTGGTTTCTTGATTCTATGAATAAATGTAGTCAAAAGAGTGATGCATTAAGTATGTGTGGACAGGAAGGCTGCTAAGGAGTGTCTCTCCACCCATGATCATGCTAGGCAAGGAAAATTGATCTGAGATCAAAATGGGTCACAGTGTCTCACTTGCATTTGTTTCATGAGGATATTATCTAGGTTGTGATTTTAGGAGAATCAAAGTGCTTGCTTCAAGTCAGTCTCTGGAATTATCTATAATTAGAAAACATTTTTAAATAATTCAAGATATTTTGCTTTCATAAAGCTTTTGGCTAAGTTTTCTGTCTTCTATCTTTTCTTACTTACTTTTTTCTTCCTTTATTTCTACTCACAAACACTTATTAAGTATTTGCTCTATGCCAGAATTTGATTGGAAGTGAGGACAGGAAATCATATAAAGCCCCTGCACTCAACTGTAGAATACAGAGTGGTTCAGATTTGTAAATAAGTAAAAAGTAACATTTTATCTGTGACAACATGGTTGTACCTATGTAGCACACCAGAATCTTAAAGGAGAAAGGAACCTGAAAGTGTCCTCTAGGAGAATTAGCATATTGTCATTAGTGAAGCACAGATTAGCTTTCGTCACAAAACTAGCACTAATTAATTTTGGCAGGAGCTAAAAATATTTGTTTAGGAAATGACGTAAGGAATAGGTTAGGGTGGGTCAGTATCAGAGACATTTACAAATATATGTATTTTGTACCCCCAAAAGTGATTAAATTAATAAGAGGTTTCAGAAGGATGCCATCAGAATGCAAAGGAGGAAGAGGTTCCTTCCAGCAAGGAAATATGAAAAGACTGTACACAAGAGGTAGAATTTTTCTCTGGATCTTAAAAATTAGAAATAATACAGATTTTTGAAATTGAGAAAGAGAACTTTTAGGCAGTGGGGAGATTACCAGAAAAACATACAAACCTATACATTGCCGCATATGCAGCAACAAATAAAATTGTTCATTTTTTCTGAATAAAGGATATAGAAAGCAGCATAGTAGGGAAAATACTTGGAAAGGATAAAGGGAAATTAAGTTATTTGACTGATTGCTTGATAGTATGGCACCTAGTGTATATATTGATTTTAGCATTCATCATATTTGATTCACCATATCTTAGGAATCATATTTGTAATTACTTGTTCATATATCTGATTTTCTCTCAGAACTGGATATTTTCTCAAGATTTGGGGCTGACTATTCTTTGTTAAAATTATAGAACCCAGCTCAATCTCACAAAAATTGTTGACCACTTACTATGATGGAGAGTGCTGAATACATTTAAAGGGACAATTTAAAAAAATGGAAAAAACTTCCTACTGGGAAAATATAGAAAACAAAAATAAATGATTAAAATATATTTCAAGGGTGGGAAAATTATACCTTTAAATAGGAAAGACCTCACCATTAAGATGCCATTTGTGCTAAGACTTGTAAGAGAAGGAGTTATTCATACAGGTATTTAGCAGAAGCAAAGCCAGGCAATGGGAATAGCAGGCGCAAAAACTCTGGGGCTTAAGTCTGGCTAACATCTGAGGTTGATCGAGAGACTGGTATTGATTACATCAGTTGGTAGGTACCATAAGATGAAGTTCGAGAGATAATGTGTAGTAAGAAAAGAGGGTAGCAGATCGTGTATGTTGATTAAAATGTGATTCATTTTACTCTGTAATTCAGAGTAAAATGTGGCTTTTACTCGGAATAAGATGGGAAGCCATTGAAGAAGTTTCAGGAAAAAATAAAAAACCAAAAACAAAAATTGGTTTGACATATTTTATAAAGATTAGTCAAATCTTTATAAAGGGATAGATGGCAGCTACAGCAATGTATGTGTGTGTGTGCCTGTGTGTGTGTGTTTATCTCCTTGAAACCCTCCCTGTACACACACACACACGCAAAGATATAGCAACTAGAATAGCAAAACCACAACCCATAGACAGCATCTGCAACTAAACCAGGGGATAAGATTTCCATACAAATTCCAAATCATGAATGAATGCAGAAAATTCACTGACAGCAACAAGGTCTGCAGTGTATCAGCAACTATTCAGAAAAAGAAGAAAAAATGGAAGGCAAGCAAAAGCATTATGCAAAGCCTGAGAACTAGAAAACTCCCCATTTGAAAGGTTTTCACAGGAAAGCTCAGTGGGTCAATTTGCGGTCAGCATCCAAAACTGGGAAGTGGCTTTGTCAGGTTATATTTCATGGATGAGTGCAAGCTTGGAGGAAGATGGAGTTGTCTGCACCCTGAGAATTCTCCTTTCTAATCTAAGGCGCTGTATTGAGGAGAAATTCCTGTGCGCTGGCCTTTAAGGCAGACCGGGGCAAGGAAAGAAAAGAAACAGTTAAAAGTAGGGGAGAGGACAGAGCTAGAATCTTAGAATATCTTAGTTACTTCCAAGACATTTTTGAACACTTTAAGATAACTGAAGAGAAATCCCTAGAATGCGAGGCTTAAAAGCCATCCTGCCCATGTTTTCCTTTGAGAAGAAAAGCCCATTTTCACTTAAACATGAATAGCCCATGAAGATGCAATAGAATTTCACACAAATTAGTTTTTGGAGGAGGAGAGAGATAGAGAATGAGAGAGAGAGAGAGAGAGAGAGAGAGAGAGAATAAGTAGAGTAACATCTCTTCAGTCTCTTATGTCTTGGGACATAAGTCATGTCCCAAGTTAGTTGTGTCCACTGAAAAGTACTAGAAACAATATCCGTCAAAGAACACTAGTAGTGCCTAGATTATTATCTCCATAGCACATTTACCACTAAAAGGTAGCAGGGCTCATTTAAATGACTGATTCTAGGTTCAGAGCAAGAAATGTGCAAAATGAGCCTGGAAACTGTCATATCAGAAATTAAGGAAGTTAAAACCTACTAGGCTCATGCAAAATGACTTAGGAGCCATCTTCAACAGGTGCCTACTGACCAACTATGTTACAATTTCAGCATCAATAAGAATAATAACTTCAATAAATACAAACCTTATAATTTGTGAATTTGTATTGATTTAATTGCCATTCAGAATGGCAATTATTAAAAAGTCAAGAAACAGCAGATGTTGGCAAGGTTGCAGAGAGATAGGAACATTTTTACACTGTTTATGGAAATGTAAATTAGTTCAGCCATTGTGGAAGACAGTGTGGCAATTCCTCAAAGACTTAGAACCAGAAATATCATTTGACCCAATAATCCCATTACTGGGTATATACCCAAAGGAAAATAAAGCATTATATTATAAAGATACATGCATGCTTATGTTCATGGCAACACTATTCACAATAGCAAAGACATGGAATCAACCCAAATGACCATCAATGAGAGACTGGATAAAGAAAATATGGTACATATACACCATGGAATACTATGCAGCCATAAAAAGGCATGAGATCGTGTCCTTTGCAAGGACACGGGTGAAGCTGGAAGCCATCATCCTCAGCAAAGTAATGCAGGAACAGAAACCAAACACTGCATGTTCCCACTCATAAGTGGGAGCTGAACAATGAGAACACATGGACACAGGGAGGAGAATATCACTCAGTGGGGCCCGTTGGGGGAGGGCAGGGAGGGGAGAGAGTATTAGAGAAAAGAGCTAATGCGTGCTGGGCTTAATACCTAAGTAATGGGTTGACAGGTGCGGTAGAGCATCATGGTACACGTTTACCTATGTAACAAACCTGCACATCCTACACATGTCCCCAGAACTTAAAAATAATGGCATATAATTGTAAGTAAAAATTTAAAAATTGCTTATTAGAGTCGAGCCTCATTCTGTATTTTCCCTTTGAGAACACCTAACCAAAAGTCCAAATGTATGAAATACCTTACTTGTGAAGTGTTTACCTACTTTACAAATTTATTACTATTTCTTTGTTGTAAAAATTAAAAGTAATATCAATATATTAATATCAATATATTAAATATATCAATACTGTATTGATAGATACAGTATATTGATCAATACAATATTATGTATCAATACTGTAATATTGACATATATATACCAATATAACAGTCTTGATATCAAATATTCACTGTGACAGGATATTTGAAAAATACAACTTTTCATGAAATAACTTCACTTGGGGAACTGATTTTAGTTTTTGCCTAATCACAGATATATTTTTTTTTTAGTTCCAATCAAAACATGATACAATTTTGCAACACATCTGTTTCTGTAATAATAATATAAAATAAACACTATTATAAGAGGTCAGATGATCTTTTTGGTCATTGTTTTAATATCACATAACCTTGGATCAAGTAGATATTGATTAATAATTTTCCTTTGATATTTCTGGTGGCTATCATTTTTCTGTAATATTAAAAATAGCACCTCTCTCTTCCTCTCTCATTCATGCAGGTATTTTAAAAAAATTCTTTAGATGATTTTCTCTAGCATACATTTTCTAAAACTTAGCAGTTATAAAAGTGTTCGTGAAATTATCAAATTATTTTCTAAAAGGTTGTGGCCATTTATATTCCCTTACAGCAATGCATGTGTACTAATTTGTCTGTACCTTTGCCAACCTTGCTTATATTGTTAAAATATGCTTTCACAATTTCAGATTTTAGCTCAATGTTTTAGTTGTATTTATTTATTTATTATTTATTTAATTGTAAGACATAACCTTTTAAAATTATTATGTTTCCTCTTGTGAACCTCATGAACATTATCTATTAGTACGTTAATGTTATTTCATAGCAACTTGTATGCTACCTTATATTAATCTTTGTCCTGCTTTCTGAGATATTTTTTCAATCTTAGCAGGGAATTATTTATTTTAACAAAAGATTCATAATTAACTTTCATAGTCATGTAAAACCTCACCCTACTTAAATAATAATGTATACACAACTTTCCATATACTCAGCAATTGTAAAAGATGACATTTATAATCTGTTATATCATCTATGTAGTGACTTTAGCTCAAAATTCACAAGTATTGTAATGGCAAAAATGTATGGAACACCGGTGTAAATCTCTTTCATGTATTAAAACTCAAATATCACAACAACCCTTTGAGCTAGGTATTATTAACACTAAATATGTCAAGGTTCCCAATTAATAATAGAAAATAGATCATCAGATGCCATGGATACATAAGTACTCAAAGAATAATTAGACAATACAAAAGTCACTTTTTGAAGGAAAATTTTAAAAGCATTTTTATTGCTGATAGTCAGTCTTTTGTACATAAAGAAAAGAAGCAGAATTTGAACTGCAGGAATCTTGTCCTTTTCTTATTAGGATGTAGTGGCCTTTAAACAAATACCACCCTTGTTCTCATTTCAGTGTTTTATGCAATAATAGCCATTTCTCCAATGTCTTCCTTTACTGATGCTTTACTTTGTACTGCTGATTTGCAGTTGACAGAGAAGTTAGATATACTCTAAATCAGGCAGTTAGGAAAAACTTTGAGGCCAGCCATTTGCCATATAAAATACTCTCACTGGGGCTCTTTATTTTTTGTTTATAAACAAAGCTTCAGTGTGGAGAATGGTCTCATTTAATCCTCTTTCTCTGGTTTATCTGGAATGGAAAGTACTGACCTCAGTGCCACTGAGCACTGAGAGGAAAAGAAAAAGATTTGGATCTCTTGATGTCACTGGGAGTGAATGAGAAATGAATATTTTTAACTAGGACTTTGGCAAACTTGTCAGATAAGCAAACTCCTTTAAAAAAAAAATGCCCTTTAAAGCACGAACTACTTTACACAAATAAAACTGCTTGACTCCCTTTTTAGTAACATTTGCTAAATACTGCAATCCAAAGTCAGATATTTGTAAAATATATTTTTTATTTGAGACTGAAGTCCTTGCTATTTTGTTTCTTTTCTTTGGCTGAAAACATGTTGGATACTTTTGCAGTGAATGGAATTAATTATTATTAATCCAGTACTGTTGGCATATTCTGTGCTGTACACGACTTAATAGAGGAGCCCTAAATACCTTTTATTCTGTGTTGGACAAAATGACAATACACTTTGTACCCAGTCCTGGTAGTATTTTTACACTACAATGTGGTGTAAGATTGTCATTTCATTTGGCTCACACCCATAGTTTCCTTTATTGGACAATTGCTTGGCAGTGTTCAAGGACATAAATTGTGAGGAGAGTTCTGAACAGTAAAGATGAAAACAAAATCAAACAAACAAAAAGCAGTGTCTGAGGTTCCCAAAGGAAGATACTGGGTCATGAGTGATGTAAGTAGGAGGAGTGGTGAGAAAAACCTCAGCTAAAGTGGAAAGGAAGCATCGAAGCGATTATGGAACAAAGAATGAGGTGTTTTCTTACTAGACGTTGAAGAAAGAAAAGTCTTATTCAGAGGTTGTTTTTTAATTCTTTTGCCTATCTCATCCTCTGTTTATTTAATTCCTTCTGCCTGTTATGTAAAGTATCATCATCTAAGAGTGCTAAGCATTTTACACAGTTCTCATCATTTCTTAATGTTTAATTTTAAAATATCTTTTAAATTTAATCACAATTTTTATCAAGACAATATCTGCTTAGTTAGGAAAATCAAACAGTAACACAGGCCTGTAATAAAAATCAAAAGTCTTCTATAATGGCCACTCCCAGAGATGACAAAGTATAATTTTCAAAAGTGGTAAAATCATGTCCTTTCATCCAGATATAAAATGAATATATAACAAATATTTTATTTAATTCATTAATTACTAAGGCAATCATTTTTAAAGGAGAACCACAAAACCAGACAAATATGTAAACTCATTAGAAATTATTTGCATTATTGTTAGTTTCCTGGAAATTTCTTCCTTCTCTACAGAGATGCAAAATAGCTGAAAGTCAGTGAAAGGCAAGAGCCCTGTGGAATTTTATTATCTGGAAGGATATGCTCTGAACAAGGCACATTCATTTATTGATGTCACCTCATGATTTTTTTTTTCAGTCCTTCCACAGTCTTTCACAATTTTTCCTCACAGAGACCACCATATTCTATTCTTGTAGCTACTTTAGTATTTAGCTCTATATTTATTTTATTTTATTTATTTTATATTTTCAACTTTTATTTTAGGTTCAGGGGTACATGTGCAAGTTTGTTATATAGGTAAATTACATGTCAAGAGAATTTGGTGTATAGATTATTTCATCGCCCAGGTAAGACACATAGTACTCAATAGGAAATTTTTCAATCCTTTCCTTCCTCCCACCCTCTACCCTCAAGTAGGCCCCAGTGTCTATTGTCCCCCTCTTTGTGTCCATGTGTATTCAATGTTTATCTCCACTTATAAGTGAGATCATGCAGTATTTGGTTATCTGTTCCTGTGTTAGTTCACCTGAGACAATAGCCTCCAGTTTCATCCATGTTGCTGCAAAGGACCTGATCTTGTCCTTTTCTATGGCTGTATAGTGTTCTATGGTAAATAGGGACCACATTTTCTTTATCCAGTCTATTGTTGATGTACCCCAGATTTTATAATAGCACACTTTATACAGTTTTTCCATAATTGTTCCAGTTTGCATATAAGTTATTGACATTTGTTATCTAGAAAATGAGGATTAACTCTCATATGTGACTCTTCACACAAACTCTTCTTTCCCTATCTCAATCATCATCAAATTATTGCCAAATTTGGTCGATTCTCTATGTGGCTGCCATTTTGGGACTTTTCTTTACAGAATACATAGGAATTAATTCCTTCTACCTGTTTCTTTTGCTAGGCCCTCTATTTTCGTGATCCTGTATCTTCTTTTTTTTTGGAGTGAATTTTTTTTTTTTATTATACTTTGAGTTCTGGCATACATGTGCAAAATGTGCAGGTTTGTTACATAGGTATATATGCGCCATGTTGGCTTGCTGCACGCATCAACTCGTCCTTTACATTAGGTATTTCTCCTAATGCTCTCCCTTCCCCAGGTTCCCATGCCTGACAGGCCCCTCCCTGTGTCCATGTGTTCTCATTGTTCAACTCCCACTTATGAGTGAGAACATGTGGCGTTTTTTTTTCTGGCCTTGTGATAGTTTGCTGAGAATGATTGATTCCAGCTTCATCCATGTCCCTGCAAAGGACATGAACTCATCTTTTTTATGGCTGTGTAGTATTCCATGGTGTATATGTGCCATACTTTCTTTATCCAGTCTGTTATTGATGGACATTTGGGTTGGTTCTAAGTCTTTGCTATTGTGAACAGTGCTGCAATAAACTTGCATATGTATGTGTCTTTACAGTAGCATGATTTATAATCCTTTGGGTAGATACCCAGTAATGGGATCGCTGGGTCAAATGGTACTTCTAGTTCCAGATCCTTGAGAAATCGCCACATGGTCTTCCACAATGGTTGAACTAATTTACACTTCCACCAACAGTGTAAAAGCATTCCTATTTCTCTGTATCCTCTCCAGCATCTGTTGTTTCCTGACTTTTTAAATGATAGCCATTCTAACTGGCATAGGATGATGGTATCTCTTTGTGGTTTTGATTTGCATTTCTCTAATGACCAGTGATGATGAGCTTTTTTTCATAGGTCTGTTGGCTGCATAAATTTCTTCTTTTGAGAAGTGTCTGTTCATATCCTTTGCCCACTTTTTGATGAGGTTGTTTGTTTTTTTCTTGTAAATGTGTTTAAGTTCTTTGAAGATTCTAGATATTAGCCCTGTGTCAGATGGATAGATTGCAAAATTTTTCTCCCATTCTGTAGGCTGCCTGTTCACTCTGATGATAGTTAATTTTGCTGTGTGGAAGCTCTTTAGTTTAATTGGATCACACTTGTCTATTTTGGCTTTGGTTGCCATTGCTCTTGGTGATTTAGTCATAAAGACTTTGCCCATGCCTATGTCCTGAATGGTATTGCCTAGGTTTTCTTCTAAGGTTTTTATGGTTTTAGGTCTTACATTTAAGCCTTTAATCCATCTTGAGTTAATTTTTGTATAAGGTGTAAGGAAGGGATCCAGTTTCAGCTTTCTGCATGTGGCTAGCCAGTTTTCCCAACAGCATTTATTAAACAGGGAATCCTTTCTCCATTGCTTGTTTTTGTCAGGTTTGTCAAAGATCAGATGGTTGTAGATGTGTGGCATTATTTCTGAGGCCTCTGTTCTGATCCATTGGTCTATATATCTGTTTTGGTACCAGTACCATGCTGTTTTGGTTACTGTGGCCTTGTAGTATAGTTTGAAGTCAGGTAGCATGATGCCTCTAGCTTTGTTCTTTTTGCTTAGGATTCTCATGGCTATGCAGGCTCTTTTTTGGTTCCATATGAAACTTAAAGTAGTTTTTCCAATTCTGTGAACAAAGTCAGTGGTAGCTTGATGGGGATAGCATTGAATCTCTAAATAACGTTGGGCAGTATGACAATTTTCACAATATTGATTCTTCTTATCCATGAGCATGGAATGTTTTTCTATTTGTTTGTGTCCTCTCTTATTTCCTTGAGCAGTGGTTTGTAGTTCTCCTTGAAGATGTCCTTCACATACCTTGTAAGTTGTATTCCTAGATATTTTATTATCTTAGTAGCAATTGTGAATGAGAGTTCACTCATGATTCAGCTCTCTGTTTGTCTGTTATTGGAATATAGGAATGCTGGTGATTTTTGCACATTGATTTTGTATCCTGAGACTTTGCTGAAGTTGCTTATCAGCTTAAGGAGATTTGGGACTGAGACGATGGGATTTTCTAAATATAGAATCATGTCATCTGCAAACAGAGACAATTCAACTTCCTCTTTTCCTAATTGAATACCCTTTATTTCTTTATCTTGCCTGACTGCCCTGGCCAGAACTTCCAATACTATATTTAATAGGAGTGGTGAGAGAGAGCATCTTTGTCTTGTGCCAGTTTTTAAAGGGAATGCTTCCAGTTTTTGCCCATTCAGTGTCATATTGGCTGTGGGTTTGTCATAAATAGCTCTTATTATTTTGAGATTGATTCCATTGATACCTAGTTAATTGAGAGTTTTTTTTTTTTTTTTTTTTTTTTTAGCATGAAGGGCTGTTGAATTTTGTTGATGGCCTTTTCTACATCTACTAAGATAATCACGAATTTTTTGTCAATGGTTCTGTTTATGTGATGGATTACATTTACTGATTTGCATATGTTGAGCCAACCTTTCATCCCAGGGATGAAGCCCCTTGATCATGGTAGATAAGCTTTTGATGTGCTGCAGATTTGGTTTGCCAGTATTTTATTGAGGACTTTTGCATCAGTGTCATCAGGGGTATTGGCCTAAAATTCTCTTATTTTATTGTGTCTCTGCCAGATTTTGATATCAGGATGACACTGGCCTCATAACATGAGTTAGGGAGGATTACCTCTTTTTCTATTGAATGGAATAGTTTCAGAAGGAATGGTACCAGCTCCTCTTTTGCCTCTGGTAGAATTCAACTTGAATCCGTCTGGTCCTGGACTTTTTTTGGTTGGTAGGCTATTAATTACTGCCTCAATTTCAGAACCTGTTATTGGTCTGTTCAGAGATTCGACTCCTTCCTGGTTTAGTCCAGGAATTTATCCATTTCTTCTAGATTTTCTAGTTTATTTGCATAGAGTTGTTTATAGTATTCTCTGATGGTAGTTTGTGTTTCTATGGGATCGGTGGTAATATCCCGTTTATCATTTTTTATTGCGTCAATTTGATTCTTTTCTCTTTTCTTATTTATTAGTCTTGCTAGCGGTCTATCTATTTTGTTTATCTTTTTTTTAAAAAATATCAGCTCCTGGATTCATTGATTTTTTGAAGGGTTTTTTGTGTCTCTATCTCCTTCAGTTCTGCTCTGATCATAGTTATTTCTTGTCTTCTGGTAGCTTTTGGGTTTGTTTGCTCTTGCTTCTCTAGTTCTTTTAATTGTGATGTTAGGGTGTCAATTTTAGATCTTCCCTGCTTTCTCTTGTGGGCATTTAGTGCTATAAATTTTGCTCTACACACTGCTTTAAATGTGTCCCAGAGATTCTGGTATGTTGTATCTTCTTTCTCATGGGTTTCAAAGAATAGCTTTATTTCTGCCTTCTTTTTGTTGTTTACCCAGTAGTCATTCAGGAACAGGTCGTTCTGTTTCCATATAGTTCTGCAGTTTTGAGTGAGTTTCTTAATTCCGAGTTCTAATTTGATTGCACTGTGGTCTGAGAGACAGTTTGTTGTGATTTCTGTTCTTTTACATTTGCTGAGGAGTGTTTTACTTCTAGTTATGTGGTCAATTTTAGAATAAGTGTGATGTGGTGCTGAGAAGAATGTATACTCTGTTGGTTTGGGGTGGAGAGTTCTGTAGATGTCTATTAGGTCTGCTTGGTCCAGAACTGAATTCAAGTCCTGGATATCCTTGTTAATTTTCTGTCTCATTGATTTATCTAATATTGACAGTGGGGTGTTAAAATCTCCCACTATTATTGTGTGGGAGTCTAAGTCTCTTTGTAGACCTCTAAGAATTTGCTTTATGAATCTGGGTGCTCCTGTATTGGGCGCATATATATTTAGGATAGTTAGTTCTTCTTGTTGAATTGATCCCTTTACCATTATGTAATGGCCTTCTTTGTCTCTTTTGATGTTTGCTGGTTTTAAGTCTGTTTTATCAGAGACCAGGACTGCAACCCCTGATTTTATTTATTTATTTATTTTGCTTTCCATTTGCTTTGTAGATCTTCCTCCATCTATTTATTTATTTATTTATTTATTTATTTATTTATTTATTTTTGAGACAGAGTTTCGCTCTTGTTGCCCAGGCTGGAGTGCAATGACACAATCTCCCCTCACTGCAACTTCTGCCTCCTGGGTTCAAGTGATTGTCCTGCCTCAGCCTCCTGAGTAGCTGGGATCACAGGCATGCGCCACCATGCCCGGCTAATTTGGTATTTTTATTAGAGATGGGGTTTATCCATGTTGGTCAGGCTGGTCTCAAACTCCTGACCTCAGGTGATCCACCCACCTCAGCCTCCCAAAGTGCTGGGATTACAGGTGTGAACCACTGCACCTGGCCCCATTTCTCTATTTTGAACCTATGTGTGTCTTTGCATGTGAGATGGGTCTCCTGAATACAGCACACGAATGGGTCTTGACTCTTTAATTGTGCCTTTTAATTGTGGCATTTAGCCCATTTACATTTAAGGTTAACATTGTTGTGTGTGAATTTGATCCTGTCATTGTGATGTTAGCTGGTTATTTTGCCCATTAGTTGATGCAGTTTCTTCATAGCATCGATGGTCTTTACAATTTGGCATGTTTTTGAACTGGCTGGTACTGGTTGTTCCTTTCCATATTTGGTGCTTCCTTCAGGAGCTCTTGTAAGGCAGGCCTGGTGGTGACAAAATCTCTCAGCATTTGCTTGTCTGTAAAGGATTTTATTTCTCCTTTACTTATGAAACTTAGTTTGGCTGGATATGAAATTCTGGGTTGAAAATTCTTTGCTTTCAGAATGTTGATTATTGGTCCCCACTCTCTTCTGGCTTGTAGAGTTTCTGCCGAGAGATCCTCTGTTAGTCTGATGGGCTTTCCTTTGTGGGTAACCCGACCTTTCTTTCTGGCTGCCCTTAACACTTTTTCCTTCATTTCAACTTTGGTGAATCTGATGATTATGTGTCTTGGGGTTGCTCTTCTCAAGGAATATCTCTGTGGTGTTCTCCGTATTTCCTGAATTTGAATGTTGGCCTGCTTTGATAGCTTGGGAAAGTTCTCCTGGATAATATCCTGAAGAGTGTTTTATAACTTGGTCCCATTCTTCCTGTCACTTTCAGGTACACCAATCAATGGTAGATTTGATCTTTTCACATAGTCTCATATTTCTCGGAGGCTTTATTTCTTTTCACTCTTTTTTTCTCTAATCTTCTCACTTTATTTCATTAATTTGATTTTCAATCACTGATATCCTTGTTCTGCTTGATCGATTCGGCTACTGAAGCTTGTGTATGCTTCACGAAGTTCTCACGCTGTGTTTTTAGCTCCTTCAGGTTGTTTATGTTCTTCTCTACACTATTTATCCTAGTTAGCCATTTGTCTAATCTTTTTTCAAGGTTTTTAGCTTCCTTGCAATGGGTTAGAACATGCTCCTTCAGCTCAGAGAAATTTGTTATAACCCACTTTCTGAAGCCTACTTCTGTCAATTCATCAAACTCATTCTCCGTCCAGTTTTGTTCCCTTGCTGGCAAGGAGTTGTGATCCTTTGGAGGAGAAGAGGCATTCTGGTTTTTGGAATTTTCATCCTTTCTGTGCTGGTTTCTCCCCATCTTTGTGGTTTTATCTACTTTTGGTCTTTGTTGTTGGTGACCTAAGGATGGGATTTTGGTGTGGATTTCCTTTTTGTTGATGTTGATGCTATTCCTTTCTGTTTGTTAGTTTTCTTCCTAACAGTCAGGTCCCTCCGCTGCAGGTCTGTTGGAGTTTGCTGGAGCTCCACTCCAGACCCTATTTGCCTGAGTATCACCAGCAGAGGCTGTAGAACAGCAAATATTGCTGCCTGATTTTTCCTCTGGAAGCTTCGTCCCAGAGGGGCACCGTCAGATGCCAGCCAGGGCTCTCCTGCATGAGCTGTCTGTTGGCCCCTACTGGGAGGTGTTTCCCAGTCAGGCTACACGGGGGTCAGGGACCCACTTGAGGAGGCAGTCTGTCTGTTATCAGAGCTCAGACTTCATGCTGGGAGAACCACTGCTCTCTTCAGAGCTGTCAGGCAGGGACATTTAAGTCTGTAGAAGCTGTGCCCACAGCTGCCCTTCCCCCAGGTGCTCTGTCTCAGGGAGATGAGGGTTTTATCTATAAGTCCCTGACTGGGGCTTCTGTCTTTTGTTCAGATATGCCATGCCCACAGAGGTGGAATCTAGAGAGGAAGCGGACCTTGCTGAGCTGTGGTGGGCTCTGCCCAGTTTGATCTTCCCAGCGACTTTGTTTACACTGTGAGCATAAAATTGCCTACTCAAGCCTCAGTAATGGTGGACACCCCTCCCCCTGCCATGCTTCAGCCTCCCAGGTCAATCTTAGACTGCTGTGCTAGCAGCAAGAATTTCAAGCCAACAGATCTTAGCTTGCTGGGCTCCATGGGCATAGGACCCACTGAGCCAGGCACTGGAGGGAAGCTCCCGTTCTGCCAGTTGTGAAGACTGTGGGAAAAGCACAGTAGTTGGGCAGGAATGTACGTTGCACCTGGTATAGTCTTTCATGGCTTCCCTTGGCTAGGAAAGAGAAATCCTCCAACCCCTTGTACTTCCTGGGTGAAGCGACGACCTGCCCTGCCTCGGCTCACCCTCTTCGGGTACACCCACTGTCCAACCAGACCCAGTGAGATGAACAAGGTACCTCAGTTGGAAATGCAGAAATCACCCGTATTCTGCGTCAATCTCACTGGGAGCTGCAGACCAGAGCTGTTCCTATTCGGCCATCTTGCCAGAAATCCTTTCTACTTTTGCATTTTAGCTTGTCCACTTCTGTCAGGTTAGTTACAATTTAAAGTATATTGCTTATTGTAGAACTAAAGATATAATAAGAACTGATGAGACAAGATCTAAATGAGTATGAGGTTTTCTCAAGTTCCTGAAATCATCCCTGTAATATGATGTTACACCTACTCTGCCTACATGTGACACTGAAGATGTGGAGACATCTGAGATGTCTGAAAAGGAGATCTCTGAGGCAGAAAGGAACCATTCCTGCCCATGCTGGTAATGTATCTCAGAAGAAGTGGTCATTAAAATGCTTTTCAATATGTATTTTGAATTTTTCCATTTCAATATTACATATCCATAAACTCCTCCTTTTTCAGAGGAGCATATAAAAAAAATGAATTTAACAAAATTAACCCAAATGAGTAGAAATGAGCTGCTGTTCCTTTGGGCCATGTATTATAGAAATACAAATGCTGAGAATAGATTCTTGGAAAGTGAAGATAGCAAGGTGCTTCACCTATTCATACCCAGGCCAAAGAGGATAAAAATAATTAGATAGACTCTTACAGGGATTCTTTACTCTTAATTAGGAGCGTGAAAAGAAACCTGAACAAGGTGTATTTGGTCTGAAGATAACAAGAAAAAATTTTCAGGGAAACAGTGAAACTTTATATCCTGAAAAATGTAAAATTATTCTGAAGAACATACTGAAAATTATACAATAATAAGTGATATTGCCTTGAAGATAAAATGAAACAAATGTATTCACTCTTTTTCTTCTTATATTTGTGACTTAATAATATATAAAAGCTTGAGTGCTTTTCCACAATAGCCTCTCCAGCCTCAGCTTCTTTCCATTATTGTGCTTCCAGTCCTTGCCCTGGGCATTCCATCTGCACCACGGGAAAGATGAGGGACAGGGACTGGGGGCAGTCCTGTAGCGAGTGGATCTAAGGAAGGCTAACTTGTTTGGTAGTTGAAAATCATCAACTACAGATAATTAGAATGTGAGAAAAACATCTCCATGTAGCATCCCATCTGGCATTCTCTCCATTTTATTATGAATACAAATCTGGAGTTGTTAGTGTGTAATTCCAAACAAATATTTAGAGTTGTTTGTAGTTATAGAGCTGTTGAACATATTTATTTTGTTGTTTAATAGAAGTCTTGGGAGAGAAGTGTTATAAAAGTCATCATGGAGAAATGTTGGTAGTATAGTTAGTAAATTATTAGCTACCAGAGGCATTATCATCATTTCACAAATCTTGTAGGACTTACTTTTTGGTTTTAACTTGCTTTCTTTACACATCTCGATTCTAGTTTCAAAGGTGCTTGAATCTTGTTCAGAAAACTAGTACTATTCCATAAAATTTCTTTTTGCTTTCTCCTGTAAAAAGGAAGCTCTCTGGGTTTCCAGAGTGGTATCACACATCTCATGTTTTACCTTCTCTTTTAGATATTTTCTTTAGTTACGGTGTTTATTCATCCTTTCAATAGAGAGAGAGAGGGAAGTTCTGTTGGCTGCTATTGACTTAGCATCAGATAGATATTCAGCTGCATTTTTTTAGAAAGCAGTGCAGGTTCCCATCCAAATATTTCATTGGGGATTTATTTACTTACACTCAAAGTACACCAGGAGCAAGATATTTTTCTACATTCGATATGGTCACCCATGCCATGGCACAAGCCAGGAGACCCTAACCATACTACCGGTGTCCAAGTGCTTGAATAAATGGAAACTAGCTATATGAATATGATTCTAGGAGTTACAAAATTGCTTATCAATGTGAAAGAAGTAAGAATAAACCAGGATCCCAGTATTGGAGAGTCAGGAAAGTATTCACTGAGAAAATGACATGAGGTAGCTTTTGAACAATGATGAGACATTTCCCAGGCAGAAAACATAGGCTGAATCTATCCTGGGCAAAGAAAGTGGTGTGAGAAAAGCAGGGAGGTATGAAACAGCATGGCACATTGAGGGAAACGGAAGCCATTTAATGAAGCTGGAAAGCAGAGGGGAGGAGAGAGTTGGCAAGAAAAGAGGCCAAAAAACTGAATGAAGACTGGATCATGCAGTTCTCATAAAATGGGCTACTGGTATGTTAAAACATGGGAATACTTCCGATTGGCAAGCAAGTGTGTGTGTGTGTGTGTGTGTGTGTGTGTGTTGTGTGGTGTGCATGTGTTTGAGATAACCTACAGTCACATTTGTCACGTGTTCAAATTAACCCACCCAGGGGATGTCTTGTGATTCATGGAAACATCCTGTCTCTGAGTAAAGAATCTTATTGTGAGTTCCCCGAATTGTTGGCATACTGATTAATTCATGACCTGCTGACATTGAAAAGGACACTGATTTGTTTATGAATCATGAAGCTTTACTGATTACTTTGCAGGTGAACATTTTAGCTTAGCTATTTTCATCTATTAATATATGTTACAAGATGTAGCTGATGATTGTAACCTCAGTATTGTACCCTCCAATGAAAAGGACAGTTCCAGTATCTGGAGTCCTCTTCCCTTCTAAACTTTCCTCTGAAAGTTTTCCAATATGTAGCAGACTCTGGAACTCCCAATTTTGTTGGTGTCTTCCTGGGTTGATAGTCACATTTGGGTTCCAATAAATCTTTATCAAATTATTTCTGTTTCACCAGTCTTAGTTTTGGTTGACCTATATAAAATCATATATTATCTATAATTTATATAGAGTTTATAATGCAGAATTTAGCTTATTTAGAAAATAAATTGGAATGTATTTATTTTCTATTGCATTATTTGTTAGTAGTACCATAAATTTTGTTGAATGTTGTTAATATCCTCTGTTCTTAGCCATACCAGGGGTAGGGTGACTAAGCCTCTACTGTGCCATCTTTTAACATTTTGAACACAGTGATATATGCACATGGGTCACCCTTCAAACTTTTTTAGAAAAGGTTTGTACAGAAAAGCATTAATTTCCCAAAGGTACTGTGGAAGGGATCTTTCCTAACTCCCAGTCTCCCTTCCAACCTCCAGACATGCTTCCTTAGGAAAAGCATATCTAACTCTTTCAGTAGTTAATTAAGAGAATACTCAGACAGTAAGAAGAATTTTTGCATGGTTGTTAAAATATTTAAAATTATTTCCTTTCTGTATCTCGGTGAACCAAAATCCCTCAGTACGTGTTTACCTAAATAATTACAACATGGAGGTATGTTGCAGAACAACTTATTTTAAATAAATGTGCAAACATTGATAAAAATTTGGGGCCAATGAAAACCAATATGTGCCCTAATTACACAGTACATAACACTTATTGAAGTTCTGTGTGTGCCAGGGACTACATGAGGCATCTTTCTTATATTTAATATTTCATTTAATATTTGTAATTATCACATGAACTAGACTTTATAAGCACATTATAGGTCATAAAACCTGTTCATTGTGTAGTAAGTCATTACTTGATTGTTGGTCTGTCACTTAATTTCTTAGAACTGTTCCATTTTCTAACACTATCCAGATGGTCAACAGTATGTCCACAATTGGTTGATCTAATTCCTCTCCCCAGGACCCTAGACCCTTTCTAGGACCAGAAAGATTTCTGTACTGTTTGGCTCCTGCCAGCCTTGCTTCTCCAGAGTTGGACCCTGGGCCGTATCGTCCACATGAATGGAAGAGCCTGTAATTTTCTGGGTATTTTCTAACATAATTACCTGCCCTCATGACTTACAAAGAGAGTTTGCACCTGGGATGTCTCTCTTGACAGTTTCTGTTCACCAGATTGGACATCTTTGTATTGATGATGGCAAAAAACCTCACCACCTTACTTGAGGATTTTTGTATTACCCAGTTACCTTCTCTGCATCTCATCTCTAAGGAGGGTTCTTTTCTACAGATCAGTCCTATATTCTCCACTCAGTGTTAGCTTCTCCCAAGGCCCTGTCAGCCGCAGAGATTGACATATGAGAATGTTTCATGTTCAAACTCATCCAAGTCTCATCAAGCAGAAACTGCCACATGTCACATGCTAAACATATTGTTTTGCTTATCTTTTCTCACAATTAATGATTATTTTATTGCTAGTAAACTCCTTTAAAAAATTGTTGACTTTTCACTTACTTTTGAATGTCCTATTGTTCTTTTCCTACAGGTGGTTCAGATGAACATATTAGGGTTTGTTAATTCACACATTTCCACTAGGGTTTGCTGATCTGGAAGAGTTTTGTTGTCTTCAAGTGGTGCTTTAGTGTGTGTGTGTGTGTGTGTGTGTGTGTGTGTATACACAGTGGTGCAGTCCCATGGTCCTGTCTTGATTTTAAGCTTCTAGAAGACAGGAGTTTTACACTTTAAATGATGCATATTTATATGATGACCTGAAGTAGGTGGGTTTTTTTTTTTTGAGATGGAGTTTAGGTCTTGTTGCCCAGGCTGGAGTGCAGTGGCACCATCTCAGCTCACTACAACCTCCGCCTCCCATGTTCAAGCGATTCTCCCATCTCAGCCTCCTGAGTAGCTGGGATTACAGGCGCCTGCCACTGCATCCGGCTAATTTTTTGTAATTTTAGTAGAGACAGGGTTTCATCATGTTGGCCAGGCTGGTCTCGAACTCCTGACCTCAGGCAATCCACCCACCTCATCCTCCCAAAGTGCTGGGATTACAAGCACGAGCCACCACACCCATCCAGTATTAGTATTCTTACCCTGGCTCTACCATTAACCATCCTTGGGTCTGTTAGGATCCCTTAAATTCTTTTGATGTAAGTTTTATTATGTACAGAATAAGGTATTTCTCCCTCATCCTCCTAATTTCCCTCCAGCAATACAGTCCAGTCCTTCCCATAAGACTGTTTCTCCAAAACATTTTTATGAGCATCATGAAATTGGAAGGCTTAAATACCAAGTCACAACAAAGATGGTTAAATATTATATTAACCATTCCTATTATTTATATGTTTCAATTTCTTTCAAAAGCATCTGGCTTTCCAGAGCTCAGGTTTTGTTCCCCCGTTGTATCCTGTGGTTCAGGAACCATATTTTTAGTTTTGCTAAACTGCTAAGCAGGTAGCCCAGAGGATTTAGGCTAACTGATAAGCTAAAAGTAAAGTTGCTGGTGCAAAAAAAAAAAAAAGTTTCTCCTTGATTTCCTCTCATAATCTTCCTAAGAAGACATACAATCTCCAGACAGGCTGGTTTAAGAAAAAACCTTTTGTCAAGACAAAACACCTGCCCTGGAACCAACTGAACAGATTATGCAGTTCTACTCCATGACAGCTATAAGAAAGAAGCTTGGAAACTGCTAATTCAATCAAGATCAGTTTAATGCAATTTGAAAGATTTCCAATATAAATCAGGCCATGTTGCTATTTGGAAAAAAGTGTCCCTTACAGAAACGCATAGCTTAATGACAAGCACTGGCAGACTGAAAATTTTGCAGGGACTCTTGATGAAAATGAGAGTTAATAGACCTGGTCTCCATCCAAAGCAAATCTATAATGAATTGGAATGAAGTAATTAGAAAAGTATCTGATGGGGAAAGCCAGAAACTTTCACTACATATAAAGACAAAACATTTGATGAACTGAAAATTCCACTAAACAGTTAAGCCCATGCACTCTCCCCTTCATATTTCCAGGCCCCAAACAAAAGAGCAAATCTGTTTGGTTTACACAATATAAGATAATAAAACCACCGGAGAAATCAGTGACTCATGATCTGGGATCAAGAAAGAATAATAAATGAAAAAATAGACTCCTTCTATACAAAAGTACTGAGTATCTCAGACATGTAGGGAAAGTTCCTGAGATTGAATTGTCTCTCTTCAGTTGATTAGCAAATACCTTAACCCAGGAATTGCAAATTTAAAGGTCGAATTGGTAAAAATAAATGAGATAAGCATAGAGATGGTGGGACCTGCTGGCACAAAGCCTGTCTCAAAGTGACAGCCACTACTTAGTTCCAGCTGTTTGCGGTCAAGGGTATATTTGTCCTCAGTGTGCCAGATCTTCTGAAATTTTAAGAGAAACTAGGAACCCATAATTTCTGTGAAACATTCACATTTTAAATGTTGGCTTAAATTTAGAATATAACAGAAACATTTTTTGAGTGAAACCAAGCACACTTGTGGCCCTCTAGCTGTGACTGCTCCAGCCTCTCTACTTCACAGACCTCATTCACAATAGGGACAATGCCTTCTTCACATTTTTTGCAAAAGAAATTTCTAGGTTTGAAAGTGGTGGGGAAAGAATTTGCATGTTTTAATACTTTTGTTGTATATTGTCATATTGGCTCAGCAACTGCAAAACAGTTCATACTCCCACAAGCAGTATAAAAAATAGCTACTCTTCATTCTCTGAACAGTACTGGTACAAATGGGCATATATGTAAATTCATTAATGATTTTTTAAAATTAAAGCATCCTTATTTCTAATTATAATTTTTTTTTCTTTTTTATTATACTTTAAGTTTTGGGTTCATGTGCAGAACGTGCAGGTTTGTTACATAGGTCTACATGTGCCATGGTGGTTTGCTGCACCCATCAACCCATCATCTACATTAGGTATTTCTCCTAATGCTATCCCTCCCCTAGCCCCCCAACCCCTGACAGGCCCCACTGTGTGATGTTTGCCTCCCTGTGTCCATGTGTTCTCATTGTTCAACTCCCACTTATGAGTGAAAACATGCGGCGTTTGGTTCTCTGTCCTTGCGATAGTTTGCTGAGAATGATGGTTTCCAGCATCATCCATGTTCCTGCAAAGGACATGAACTCATTCTTTTTTATGGCTGCATAGTATTCCATGGTGTATATGTGCCACATTTTCTTTTTCAGTCTATCATTGATGGGCATTTGGGTTGGCTCCAAGTCTTTGCTATTGTGAACAGTGCCGCAATAAACATACATGTGCATGTGTCTTTGTAGTAGAATGATTTATAATCCTGTGGGTAGATACCCAGTAATGGGATTGCTGGGTCAAATGATATTTCTAGTTTTAGATCCTTGAGGAATCGCCACATGGTCTTCCACAATGGTTGAACTAATTTACACTCCCACCAACAGTGTAAAAGCGTTCCTATTTCTACACATCCTCTCCAGCATCTGTTCTTTCCTGACTTTTTAATAATCACCATTCTAACTGGCATGAGATGGTTTCTCATTGTGGTTTTTATTTGCATTTCTCTAATGACCAGTGATGATGAGCTTTTTTTCATGTTTGTTGGCTGCATAAATGTCTTCGTTTGAGGAGCGTCTGTTCATATCTTTCTCCCACTTTTTGATGGGGCAGTTTGTTTTTTCTTGTAAATTTGTTAAAGTTCTTTGTAGATTCTGGATATTAGCTCTTTGTCAAATGGATAGATTGCAAAATTTTTCTCCCATGCTGTAGCTGCCTCTTCACCCTGATAATAGTTTATTTTGCTGTGCAGAAGCTCTATAGTTTAATTAGATCCCATTTGTCTATTTTGGCTTTTGTTGCCATTGCTTTTGGTGTTTTAGTCATGAAGTCTGTGCCCATGCCTATGTCCTGAATGGTATTGCCTAGATTTTCTTCTAGGGTTTTTATGGTTTTAGGTCTTACATTTAAGCCTTTAATCCATCTTGAGTTAATTTTTGTATAAGGTGTAAGGAAGGGATCCAGTTTCAGCTTTCTGCATGTGGCTAGCCAGTTTTCCCAACAGCATTTATTAAATAGGGAATCCTTTCTCCATTGCTTGTTTTTGTCAGGTTTGTCAAAGATCAGATGGTTGTAGATGTGTGGCATTATTTCTGAGGCCTCTGTTCTGATCCATTGGTCTATATATCTGTTTTGGTACCAGTACCATGCTGTTTTGGTTACTGTGGCCTTGTAGTAGTTTGAAGTCAGGTAGCATGATGCCTCTAGCTTTGTCCTTTTTGCTTACGATTCTCATGGCTATGCAGGCTCTTTTTTTGGTTCCATATGAATTTTAAAATATTTTTTTCCAATTCTGAGAACAAAGTCAGTGGTAGCTTGATGGGG
This sequence comes from Macaca thibetana thibetana, assembly GCF_024542745.1. Classification (NCBI taxonomy): domain Eukaryota; kingdom Metazoa; phylum Chordata; class Mammalia; order Primates; family Cercopithecidae; genus Macaca; species Macaca thibetana. The sequence goes on along the minus strand of NC_065588.1, from coordinate 34,240,151 downwards.
ATAGCATTGAATCTCTAAATAACTTTGGGCAGTATAACCATTTTCACAATATTGATTCTTCCTATCCATGAGCATGGAATGTTTTTCTATTTGTTTGTGTCCTCTCTTATTTCCTTGAGCAGTGGTTTGTAGTTCTCCTTGAAGAGGTCCTTCACATCTCCTTGAAGAGATCCTTGTACGTTGTATTCCTAAGTATTTTATTCTCTTAGTAGCAATTGTGAGTGTGAGTTCACTCATGATTTGGCCCACTATTTGTTTTTTATTGGTGTATAGGAATGCTTGCGATTTTTGCACATTGATTTTATATCCTGAGACTTTGCTGAAGTTGCTTATCAGCTTAAAGAGATTTTGGGCTGAGACAATGGGGTTTTCTAAATATACAATTGTGTCATCGGCAAACAGAGACAATTTGACTTCATCTTTTCCTAATTGAATACCCTTTATTTCTTTCTCTTGCCTGATTGTCCTGGCCAGAACTTGCAATACTATGCTGAGTGGAGTGAAGAGAGAGGGCATCCTTGTCTTGTGCCAGTTTTCCAAATAAATGGTTCCAGTTTTTGCCCATTCAGTATGATATTGGCTGTGGGTTTGTCACAAATAGCTCTTATTATTTTGAGATTTTTCCATCAATAGAGTGCATTGAGAGTTTTTAGCATAAAGAGCTGTTGAATTTCGTTGAAGGCCTTTTCTGCATCTATTGAGATAATCATGTGGTTTTTGTCATTGGTTCTGTTTGTGTGATCCATCACAATTATAATTTTTTTAAAAGAATACTCATTGGAATATAGAAAAACTAGATGGGAAAACATTCAAATCTTTCATCTTTCCAAGTGACTCCCTTCACATATATTTAGACACACATACACACACACACAAATACACAGATGAATTTTATATCAGTGAGGTTATTTTGTAAATATTATGTTGTTATGTGCTCTTTTTCACTAAGTAATACGTCAGAAAGTTAATTCTGTGTCACTACCAGTATAGCTATACCTTATTATTTTAATAGACTTTAAAGAATTCCAGGATAAATATCTTTACTCAAATAAATTAAAATACAAGACTATCATGGCTGGTTATTTAAGCAGACCCTGTTTGTGGACATTAAGTATGTTTGCAATAGTTCACTGTTAAAACAATGTAACAATAAGCATTCATATATTAGACATATTTAACCACTTGGCAATTATCTCCTTGGAATTATTTCCTGAGTCATAGTGAATATATATTTAAATTTTGGTGAATGTAGTCAAATGATCTTTTAAAGGTTTGCATTAATTTACATTCTTACCAACAAGATACGATACATTCACAATTTTGTGCTTTTGTATATCTTTTTGTTCTTTAGGGGGAGGTGGGTCCATCTGATAGATGAAAAGTATGTAGTCAATCTTGTATTTATTTCATTTTCTCAGTTAGCCAAGTTGAATTTTTAAATAGTATATTAAAATTGCATTTTTTTGTAAATTGCCTGAATGTTTTGTGCTTTTTATTTTAGAGCTGTTTGCATACTATACTAGAATTATCAATTTCTTGTCCATCAAATGTGTAGCAAATATTATTTTCCAAATTTAGTATTTGTATTACAATTTTTTTAAAGTCATACATTTGCCATAGATAAATTTAATTCTTATTTACTTATTTTTATAATTAAGTCTACCAAAGTTCCTTTGCTGTCTGTATTTAGTGATATATTAAAAAGCCCTTCCTCATCTAAATTCTGCTTTAAAACTTACCATATCTTGGGGAAAGATTTCTGACCAAGTTCTGAAAAGTAACTGCGACGAAAACAAAAATTGGCAAGTGGGATCTAATTAAAGTTCTGCATAGCAAAAGAAACTATCAACAGAGTGAACAAAAACCTATAGAATAGGAGAAAATATTCACAAACTATGTGTCTAACAAATGTCTAATATCCAGAATCCATAAGAAATTTAAACAATTCAGCAAGCAAAAACAACCCCATTATAAATGGGCAAAAGACATGATCAGACACTTCTCAAAAGAAGACACACAGTGGCCAAGAAATACATAAAAAAAGTTCCACATGATTAATCATTAGAGAAATGCAAATAAAAACTACAATGAGATACTATCTCACACCAGTCAGAATGGTTATTACAATAAAGTCAAAAAACAACAGATGCTGAAGAGGCTGTAGAGAAAAGGGAACATTTATACACTGTTCATTGGGAATGTTAGTTCAGCCAGTATGGAAAGCAGTTTGGAGATTTTTCAAAGATAAGATGGAACTACCATTTGACCCAGGAATCCCATTACTAGGTATATATCCAAAAGAAAATAAATTGTTTTACCAAAAAAACCACAAGCACTCATATATTTATAGTACCACAATTCACAATGGCAACAATGTGGAATGAACCTAGGTGCTTAATGGTGGTGGGCTGAGTAAAGAAAATACAGTATATATACACCATGGAATACTATGCAGCAGTAAAAGAGAACAAAATCATGTGTTTTGCAGCAACATGGATGCAGTTGGAGGCCATTGTTCTAAGTGAATTAACACAGGAACAGAAAACAAAATAACATACGTTATCACTTATAAGTGGGAGTAAACATTGGATAATTGTAGACATGGTGATGGCAACAATACACATTGGGGGCTATGGAGGAGCAAAGGAGAGCAAGGTTGAAAAACTATCAGGTACTATACTCAGTTCCTGAGTGAAAAAATCCGCTGTACACCAGACCTCATCATAATGCAATATACTTAAGTAACAAACCTACACCTGAAATCGTACCCCTGAATCTAAAATAAAAGTTGAAATTATAAAATAAAATAAATTATCAAAAAACCCTCATATTTTTTCCTGTAATTTTTGTTTTAATATTCACATTTAAATCTGTATTCTTTTTTAAATTTAAAAACTGTTTTATTGAAATCTCTTTTGTCCCATATATGTCTATTACAGTACAAAATTAGCTTAATTACTAAAATTTTACACAGTGTATTTTATAAATGAGGAGAGACAGACTTAAAGTTTTTCAGTTTTTCAGAATTTCCTGATTTCTCAAAAATGTATACTTTTGGCTGAATTATAATTTTGTCAGGAAAAAATTACATCTTTTTCACTGAATTTTTATCATGCTTAGAGATTAACAGTCATGTATTTATATTTATTTTTTAACAGTGTTATATTTTATGCTTTAATATGTTTATTATAAGCACCGTATATTTATAGTGTTGCATCTTTCTTGTCAAGAATAAGTTACATTTCTCTAGTGATAGACATATGTATGTCCCTTAATACATTTTAATAATTTTCTTCATATGAGTTGTATATGTTTCGGTATGTATTTGCTGAGTTGTTTTGTTATTTAGAATGACATATTTTACAATTTCTTTTAAAATTTGCAACTGGTTACTTTTAGTTAGTAAGCACTTTCTTTTGAATCTTTTAAAGTTTTTCTGTCACAATTAAGTGGTTTCACATATATATTTTTTTATTTGAGCCTAATTTAATCAGAAGATGGTATAGTTGATATAACCACACAAACGACTTTCAAATATATGGAAAGTGATTTTAATTATATGCTGACTGCTCATATTAAAATTCTGTAAAATTAATTATAGCTACCATTCATGATCCAGTAAAGTCAGTAATTTATAAAGAAAACAAGAAAGAAACATATACACCCACACACATAATATATATATACACATACAGTCCACTTGTCTCTCTATTTCTTATTCTCAGTTGTGTAAGGGTGAAATGATGAAATTAAATTATCTTTGTTTCAGAAAAACAAGGGAGGCAGCTGCCTCCCCATTCTCTCCTTAGAGTGTCTGTTTGTAAACATGATAGGCTTAATATGAAGCTTGAACTTTTTATTTTAAAGCGCAAAGTCTTGGGCCTGTCTGTTCCTTGGGACTGCAAATATACTTCCAAATCAATTCATGATTTCATTATGTACTTTACAGGAGATAATGACCAGGTACATCTCTTTATCGAAGATACGAGACATTTTCATGTGTTTTTCTTCTGCTTTACTCAGTAAATTTGTGTGAAATTCAGTCCAGAGTTTGTAGTCACTTTCATGCTACCTTACATCCATATAAATCTGACAATGCTTCTCAATAACAAATTGTGTTCTTTCTTCTGTATTGGTATGAAAGAATTTTTTTGTTGGCAATATTGTTTTATTTTCCCAGCATTTGATAAGATATGCATGTAGTGGCTTTAAAACAAACATCACATGTAAGAGTAATTTGTGGAATCAGAACATTAGATGCAATCAACATTATTTCAGATTCTTCTGATAATATAATCTAATAAATGTGATCAATTTCATTTTGGAGTAGTCATTTTTTCTTTAATAATATAATGCTCCTTACAATTTTATTAGTGTGTATATATGCACATCCTTGTTGTAAATGTATCCTAAATAACATAAACTTTGCCTTTTATATTTTCTGTTCCAGAAAATATTATTGAAAGTTAATGGTGTGTTTTCCTGCAGCACTAATTAAGTACTTACATAAGCCAAAGCAACATCATTATTACTAAAATCCCATATTTTATCTTCTCAAAAGAATTCCTCTTGGCCCAGGCAAATAACTGAAACTTCCAAAGCAGTGCCCAATTCAGATGAACTCTGTGGATCACATAATGAATTTTTAATTGCATTGGGTAAAACAAATGCCTGGGAGCACTCAAAAGAAAAACAAAAATGTCTGGGTGGGTTTAAAACAGATGAGGAGAAAAATCAAATTACACAAAAATGATTAATGATTAAGCTAACTCTGCATTTTTTTTTTTTTTTTTTTTTATCACTTTGGGGCTTTGAGCTGTCATCTTGAGATAACACACCTTTGGAATATGGCTCCCATGTTGAATCTGATGGGTTCGATAGTGACAGCTGTAAAACTTTGCCCAAGTAGCAATAGGTTTTTAATCCTCACTCACTAAGAGATCTCAAGGAGAACCACATTCCATCCCTAGACAGCAGTGTTTGTTGTTCTTCTTTCCCCTTCTCTCTTTCATAATTACTAAAAGTAAAGAGTGAGTCTCAGAATACAGTACTATGTTATAGGAGTCAGATACTCATGATTGGGAAAAACAGCTTCTTATGATGGAGCTAACTAGAATTCATTCACACATGAGATTAGTTGATTACATATATCTTTCAAAAAATAATATACTTTGAAACATGATTTATGTGTATATTATTAATGAGGTGGATGTGCACTCCTCAATATTTCTAGGCAATCAGGAAACTATCAATTCACATATAATGATACAATTAATGCAAAATAGGTTGAAATCCTGAAAATGACCACATGTACTGGAGTCATATTAAAGTAATGGAGAAGGTTTTGTAATAAAAGAAGAAATACATATTGTCATATACTAGCACTACTAAAAATGGGGATCTATGGAAAAATGATAATTATGTAGGTCCCCATTACCATCTAGAAAATATTTTTGCTAACTAAGTGATATTAGGATTTTTGTTTCTTTTCCAAGTATTCTTACAGGAAACGATGATGTACCAAGTTGCCACAACATTATAAAAACATTTTTAAAGTTTTCAACCACCTTTTGCTCTCTGACATTGTTTTTCCACTGTTGGAGGAATGTTCTGGAAGAGAATTTTACACTTGCTGATATGTGTGTTTGGTTATTTTGACAGTATTAATTTCAGAGGAAACAACTACGTTGTTATATTGGTTTATGAATAAGATTCATCTGAGTTGAGCATATGATCAGAAAATGATCAACTTACAACTTAATAAGCTAGCATTTTGCAAACTTGCTGAGTAAAGGAAGTGTAAGATAGCAATAAAAGAGCAACATAAAACAACCCCAACACACGTGCATACACACACACAGAATAATACCTAACACTAATATGACACAAATTTGTAGACATTATTCTAAACTGTTTTTCTTTAAATAATTTGTCTAATCCTTACAATAACCTTGTGAGTTCAGGGCTAAATTATTAGTAAGTAATAGAACAGAATTCACACCCAAAGTAACCTGGTTCCACAGTCTACACTAAACAAGAGACTCTACTGTCTCACTTCCATATAACTCACTTTTTTCCAAAATCTGCAACTATACTATATCTCTGGCAATAACATAAATATAAGTCATGGGGTGCAAAATAAATGTTTGATAATAGTTCCCTCCACTCCTTGCAAAATAATCAAACCTTCTTTGGTATTCTTTTTTCAATATTGAAGTTGTTTGAAGAAAGTCCACACTACTTTTTATTGTTAATTCTTATCTTCTTTTGCAAACTTCAAAATCTGTGTAGGTCAGCTAAATCACTGAACAGTTCTTGGAACTTTTTGTGGCTAGAAATTGATGTAAGGCATTGTAAAACTTATTTTCTGACTCCTTTCAAATCCCAACTCTAAATCATAAGGCAATCCTGTTGCTCCTACCTTCAAAGTATATCCACAAACAATTTACCACCATCCCCACTGCTATCCCCTTGTCCAAGCCTCCATAATCTCTCACCTCTGATACTCTAATCACTTTCTAACTGGTCTCACTGTGTCTACCCTCACCTCCCTAGAGAATACTCTCAATGCAACAGGCAGTGGGATCTTAAAACATCAATCAGATGGTGATGCTTCATCTCTTGAATCCTCCAATTGCCCCCAAGTGTAGGTCTTTCCACGGATTTACAAGGTGTTCTCGCTTTGAATTCACCTGTTGTCACTGTCCTCCTGCTCCATCTGCTCCAGGCAATCTGAGATCTTTAATACTCTCACACTGTAGGTGGACTCTTGCCTGAGAGTTTTTGCACTGGCTATTGCCTCTGTCTGGATAATTCTTCTGCTAGATATGTGCATGGCTAACACATTTCTTCAAATCGTGTGTTAAATTCATCTTTTCAATTAGACTTACCCTGACTACTCTGTCTAAATATGTACATTTATCTCATCCCTAATCATAACACTGCCTAGGCACTCCTCCTTCCCTATATTTTTCCCATGGTAATAATCATACTCTCTCATTTATTAGGCTTATTGATTATTGTCTGTCTTCCCCTTCCTCAAACTAGAATATAAACTCTGTAAGAGCTGGAATCTTGTTTGTTATGTCAACTTTTATAGCCTAAAGCCTTATAACAGTGCCTGGCACATGGTACGTGATAAATTAATTTGTTGAGTGAGAATGATACTAATGAAAAAGTAGTAATACTGATCAGTGCTTACTTGTTTTTGGAAGAGTTCTAAGATTCTGTCTCTGTAACATTGTCTAATCTTCAGAACAAACCCCCGAAGTAAGTGTTATATTACTCAGTTTCCAGATAATAAAACTGGCACAGATGGGGACAAATGTCTACAAATTAATTATTAAAATTAACTAAGGTTTTGAGTAGAGTGTTAAACACAGAGACAAAATAATAAAAGGAAGGAATAATTATCAAACGAGATGTCTACATTTCTGGGTCCTGGATCTGAAAAGTGTTATTTTAGTCTATTTTGATTTGTAAAATATGATAATTTTTAAACATTGAAAGTATAGAATTACTATATTTATATGTACTCCAAAGAACAGCTGTATTCTAAACCTAGATGTCCCACTTACTTGTTTCATAGACTTGACCAAGGACTCTGCTTTGGCCTGAATGTTTGTATCCCCCAACATTTATAGGTCGAAATCCTAACCCCCAAGGTGACGGTGTTAGTAGGTGGGGCCTCTGGGAAGTGATGAGGTCATGTGGCTGAGCCCTCATAAGTAAGATTAGTGCCTTTATAAAGGAAGTTCTGGAGAGCTTGTTTACCCATTCCACTGCGTGAGGTCTCAGGGAGAAGTTGTCATCTGTGAACCAGAAAGTGATTCCTCACCACACACTGAAGCTGCTGGTGCCATGTTCTTGGACTTCCCAGCCTCCAGAACGGTGGGAAATAAATTTCTGTTGTTTATAAGCTACTTGATTAAGGTTATTTTGTTACAGCCATCTAAGCAGACTAAAGTAGACTGCTTTATTTCTTGTCTGTTAACTGACATGAAGACACATAGTATAAAACAAAAAGGAAATTTTTGTGCCATTTTATAAGTATAAAATGCCACAGGTAGCAGATGTAAATTTAATCTTTGATCGGTTTGTCAGAAGCAAAGAGTTATATATAATAGAAATAATAAAAATTGTATTATTTTGAAAACATTTTGGTTTACCATGTGCTTTCATGTATGTTATCTAATTTTATCACAGTAATTCTTTGAGAAAATTAGTAAGCATTGTCACTTCCATTTTCCAGATGCAAAAATACAGGTTCAAGAAAGCTTAAGCTGCTTCCCTAAGATCACACAATTGGCAGAGCTAGACTCAAAAATCAGTGCTTTTTCCAACAAACCAATCTCACAAAGACTATTAGAAAATATCCTGAAACATATAACTGCATTTCTTGCTCAAAGTTATAGGTGGAATATGTTGAAATGGATTTGACTTTAAAACTCCAAAGCATATCTACTAACAAATATTTATTAAAAGAATGAAGCTGGGAAATAAAGACATTCATAGAGAGAAGACTGGATGGCTTAGGTATTTTCTCAATGGTGGTAGAAATGACAGCTATGGTGATTGTGTATGTGGGAGGTGGGAGAGAAGATATAATTGTTGTGTGTGTCAGGGTGTTTGGCTCTGTCTAAGGAATTTACTGACTAAGAACATTCCCAATCTGTCATTCTGACTATTTGCCAAATGCAATTAGGACAGGGAAGCTTGGTTTCTTCTTTGCATTCATAAATAGCAGGGGACTCAGGAGAAACAGATTTCCGCTGCATTCACACAAAAAAATGCCACTTGTGCAGCATCAAACTTGTTATATCTGACAATCTGGGAGAGAATTTTTGTTCTCTCTTAAAAATCTGTTTCTTCTGAATACCAAATGCACTTAAATTTTTTCTTCTATATGTCTAAGATGTCGTCTGCACATTGTCCTCCACAGAACACCATCAACATATTGCACTCCTGATTCCATATTTGCAAAGCAGTGGACTTAAATGAATCTTCTCATTCTAAAAAGAGAAAGAATACATTTATGATCAAGAGACATCATTATCCATATTGTACACTGTGCACTTTTTCATCCATCAGGGCATCCCCTTGGTAACAAAAGAACCATAGTGTTTTGTGTGTGTTTGCTTTTTAGCATCTAACATAATAAAGGGGGTTACTGAGGGACTGTTCTATTCCCTTTCATTATAATTAAAGTACCATTGAAAGTCATCAATTTTTATGCTGTATCTCAAGGGTTGGTCTGTTGCATTTAAACTAAAGCCATTAAAAGTCAGAGTTTATTAGGTTATTTTTTTCTGAAGTAAGAACAAATGCCATATCATTCTTCTTTTCTTCTCCTGTGGAGTTAGTAGGAAAGATATACTGTAGAAGGAGTCTCTAGCTTTAATGCTGGCTCAGTTGAGCCCATGGCGAGAAGCAGGAGCAAACCTCCTCCCCATCAGTATCTGAGGCAGTCCTTGCATTGACTGAGCTCCAGAGTCAGCTTGTAAGTGCACCAATGCAGGGAGTCCCTCTAATCGCTGCACAGCCTTCTCTTCTATTAGGATAACATGACATATATCAGAATGTACAAGCTGCTTTTCAGAAACTGATTTCCCTTAAGGCTGTTTGTCTCTATGGCTCAAAGTATAGGTCACCATCGTGACTCATTTTAATGTGTAGTCTGTGATCAGGGCTTGAAACATTCCCCACATGATTTTAAAAATATCACAGGCAACCTACTTTGCTGATTCCATCAGGAAAGCAGTGGGCTGTTTTAGGGAGCTTACAGAATTCGTAGTTTACCCTGTACTATAAAACTTCCAGTATCAGAAGCTAATACCTCCCCACTTCAGAGTCTTCCATAAGAAGTATTGGTGTGGAAAACTTAGAATGTTATTTCAGATTATGTAACTCCAAAACCTTTCTATTTTCAAGTATTTATAGAAAGCTCTGATTAGTCCCAACTACTGTGATAAGCACAGTTATATTGCCTAGAACAGCGATTCATAACCTGGGATTCAAGAACACCTAAGCGAGTCCTTGAATGGGTTTCATGAGGTCCATGAACAGCTGAAATTTTACATGTATTTGCCCATGTGCATTTTTATAAGATCCATAGTTTCCACTGAAATCTCAAAAGGCACTGTGACTCTAAAAATGTTAAAATCACTGCCTGATGCCTAAGTTTTAAGAAACATGCATTTTTAACTTCTTACTCTAAACAATTCAGAATGAAATGGCCAAGTGTTCGTGATGAGCAAAAGCCGTTCTCATAGTGCCCTAGAAATTTCTGTGTGTTTTTTTCACAGCTAAAAAAGATGAGAAATGTAATATTAAATCTGCCAAAAGAAGACAGAATACAATTTTAAAAAAAGAAGCTTTAATTTATTGGAAGAAAAGGGCATGTTATTCAAGAAACGTAAATACTTACTATTTCTAAGTAATACAAGCATGAATGAGTGAATAGGAAGGTTGTCCGTTTCTGTGTCCCCAAATTTACTATTCATCTAAAGAAACAAGAGTGAGTGTTGTGAAAGAAATATTAACAGTAAATATAACAGAGTATATGTCTTACTCTGCTCAGGCTGCCATTAAAAAAATACCATGGGTTTAGTGATTTAAACACCAAAAATTTTTTTTTCTCACAGTTTTGGACGTTCCAAGGCCAGGATCAAGGTTCTAGCCTATTGAGTTTCTTCCAGGCTGGCCCAGGGCACATGGCCGGATGTGGGAAGTGGGGCAAGCAGGGAAGGGTGCGAAGCACTCTCTGGAGTCTCTTTTTTATGATGACACTAATCCTATTGGATTAGGTCTCTACCTTTATTACTTCGTTTAACTGTAATTACCTTTTTACGTGTCCTATTGCAAAATAAAGCTGTACTGAAAATTAGGGCTTCAACATGAATTTTGCAGGAGATATAAACATGCAGTCCAGAACTGATCTGTAATAGAAAAATATCTTTGGAACAAGCAAAACAAGGTATAATGGCTAGAGAAAATTGTGTGGAAGGGGTGGTACTCAATTTGGGCTAGTAAGGTGAGCTTATTTCAAAATATTCTCTTTATTTTAAATGTATGACTTTCCTTCTAGAAAGTATAGGTATGTTTGAAAACCTTTAACAAGAACTTCTCATCAGTTTCCATGGAATATACTTAACAAGGAAAAGCACCTCACTTTATTGGACAGAAGCCACATAATGTGGTGATGAGAGAGGTGAGATATATTAGAAATAAGCTCCTCATACCTCCAAATTTGGGATAACAAAAATGCGTGTACGTTCATGACACACATGCATACATGTACACATGTATGTAGGCATACAGAGGCAGTTTCACTTGTTTTAGGGTTTTGAAGACAGAAATCTTGGCTTGTACAAAATTTTAATTTGCGTCTAAAATACGTGGATTAACAATTTGTTCATTTATGCAATGTTCAGACCAGTATTCACTGAGTACTCATTATGTCAGAAACAATGAATACAGTATGTAAATAGATGAAACACAGTACAACTCAGTGAGTATATTATTGAAGCCTGAATATTGTGAGGAGAGGACATAGAAAATAGGCCAAAGCTCCGGCGAGGATGTAGAAAACCCAGCAGAGAAGATGGCACTTCAGCCAAATCTGGTATGAAGGGCGGGAAAGAATAGGAACAGCTATTTCAAATAGCAGAACAGCCTAGGCAAAGCCGCAGTCATGAAGCGTAGGCCTTGGTAAGACTGTACATGTCTCCCAGTTGTAACAAGCCCCAAACTCTATATGTATGCCCTTAATTTACATCCATATGCAAAACAAGGAAAAGGGCTTAGATTTTCACTCTTGAATACTTCTGGTGTGTCACTTAAAAGAACTACCTATAAATTCAAACTGCACAGGTTTAAAGCGTAGTCTTAGTATTTAACCTCTCTGGGCCTATTTTTTAATACTAATGAAAATGATGACTGTAAATGGAACATACTTTGTTTTATTAAGGAAGTAATAATATTTGAAAGAGGACCCAAAAAAGGTGGTTGTTAGACAAGTGGGTATTTAGAGGAAGAATATTCTAGAAAGAGGGAACCCTGGAGGGAAGGTCATAAGCATCTGGTGTGTGCATGGTAGGAGACTACTGTGGTTAGGGCCAAGCAAACAGGGTGAATGGCAGTGAGTGATGAGGTCAGATCACATAGAGCCTGATGGAGCATTGTAAGGACTTTGGTGTTTGAATGAAATGAAGAATAATTGTAGGATATTGACACAGGAGAGACAAGATACGACTTAAGTTTTTAAAGGATCACTGTGCTGCAAAGAGATTGGGATAAAAGTAAGATTAGAGTAGAAAAAGGAAGACCCATTACAAGTCTATTAATCCAGGCAAGACGTCTGGTGGCTTCGACCAAGTTGAAGGCAGTGGAGATGATAAATGGGCAGGTTCTAGATGTATGTTAAACATACATGGACAGGTTCTAGCTGTATGTTTATGGACATGGATTTTGACAGAAAGAGAGTAATCGAAGATCACTCTAAATTTTTGATACAAGCAACTGGAAGAATGATGTTGCCATATATACATGTGTGTATGTATGCATGTGTATACATACGCATGCATATATATATATAAAATCTACTCAGAGACATTATACACATATATTATATATATTATATATATATATACTACTTCCATATATATGATTTACTCTTTACCCATAGGGTTATTGTGATGACAATTTAATTACTTAGCTCATGTAAATCACTCAGAATAGTGCTTGGCACATAACAGGAATTCAATAAATATTGGCCATTTCTATTCATGTTTGCCTTATTATACATGTCTCTTTAGGGCCAACTTAGCTATTTTCTTGTGGGACTTTGACTCATTAATAGCTTCTGGGGCAGAACAAAGCTACCGTATGACCTAGAAATTCAGCCTGCTGAGTGAAAAAGAAACTGTAAAACTTTGCTTTAGCAGGTATATTTCATAGCAGGTCTCCTGGAAAGAGCAAAAAAAAATCACCTTTGGAAAGGAAATGCCAATACCTAACAGATAATAGCTCATAGGCTGCTTCATCTATAGAAACAGTGTTGCTGTTATCATCACAAAAGAATAGGAGAGAAGGTGAGGTTATGCAGCTCACAATGAAGGCCCTGACATGAGCCACATGATTAAATTGGTGTTGGAGGAAGTCTGGTATCTTTTTACTCAGACAGGAAATTGAGAGAGTGATATGACACTAAGTCAAAAAGTCAAAGGTCGAGAATCCAAATAAACTGATACAAATGTCAACTCACAATCCTAGACCACTAACATAGCCATTTGGGATCTCACCTGTATTTTTGGAATACCCATATTTGTATTTAATCCTCACTTGTATTGTTTATGTCAAATAAAGTCACAGTATCATTTCCCACACCTACATAGAGGCAGCTGCTTTTTTTTGAGACAGAGTCTCGCTCTGTCAGCCAGGATGGAGAGAGGCAGTTGTTTTTATATCTTGCATGGGAATACTCTGAATAACTTGACAAAGCAACATAATGCTTGGAAATTTCACACATGGTTTCAGCTACATAAACACCACCTAGACACTACCAGAAAGGATCAGGGACAGATTAGAATGTTTTCATGAATAGCCAGATCAAATCTAGTGTGTGCTTTCTTTAAATTATGAAACCAGAAGTAAGAAATTGACCCCAATTTGAGCAATATAAAGAAGAAGCTGCAAATAGCTAGCTAAAATTCAGCCCAGAGTAGAAATCAAACAGATTATTAAGTCACAGAAGAAAATCTAAACACTCTTTAGTTTTCAAATTATAGATTAGCAGACCTCCCTCCTAGGCAACTTCTCTGGACTATATATTATACTCTGAATCACATATTGTTCTCTTGACATTTTAGTGTCATAACAGGGGGTAAATTAAAACTTGAACTACCTGCATAATGGATTTTTGTTCTGGTAATTAAAAATAGCAGCTGGAGTTTTGACTTCTATTGACATATTTAGGAAGAGAAAGAAAAATGATCCTTGACCAACATGCTAGAATCTCAGTGAGGTAAAGTGGTTTTCCACAGGTGTAATGATTAATCTGAACTCAGAAGAGTTCTTAAAATGCTTACTTCTCTGTAGATTTGATAATTTTGTGTTTCAAAATATTCATCTGTGACAGAGTTTACAAATAACATGGTCTTGTAAGATGCATGATAATCAGAATTTACATTAAAAATTTTCTATGTCCAAAGGATTTGGAATACTGATTCGCAAAACAAACCTGGATCATCCTAAACATAAGTTGATTCTATCCATCAATCTCACAAATAGAACTGTGAATTTATTTTTTACTGCAGCCATAGGAAAGAAGAACAACATGATGCTCACAAGGAAATTGTCTTTCCTCTCTCCTTTTGCACCCAACTGTTTCTGGAATCTAGATTTCAGTTTTATTAATATAATTGGTCAGATGGTAAAGAATGTCGGAACATCAATCTGATTAATTCAAGTATGTGGATGGAAGAGTGACACTCCTTGGGTTACCTTTTATGCCATCATACTGCAAAGGTTAAGTTGATTTGACCTGCTATAATCAAAAGCAGCCTATCGACCACTTCATTTTAATTACAGCTCTTTAGGACTATTTTGATGCTAAGGAAGATTCTGCACTTGCTTTACAAGGAGCACAATTGAAGTTGTCAGTCCTCAGACATCAAAGAGCATGAAAACAGAAAAGAATGGGTTGCTTTAGGTTTCTATTTAATTGAGACATAAAAAGAATTAAATGTAGATGAGGTATATTCAAGTATTTGATTTGCAAAATGCTAGGGACTCTTGAGATAAAAAGGATTGTATAAACCTAAGTTATTATCACTGATTTTCTGAAAAAAATGCAGAAAAAGATTTGGGAAAAAAATAGAAGCAATGAAAAGGAATGCATACTAATGGACTCATGAGTGAATGCTCGTTTGACTTTCTGGTGCATCCCCAAAATTTTGCAATCCCACCCAAAAGTCAGGAGCATTGTCGGACTAACTTTTTGTAACTGATGGAAGTTATTTATATTACTTTCTACTGCCATTGCAATTCTTCTGCCTCTAAGATCAGTGATAATCTTTGGACCCATGCATGTTTTTGAGAAGACCTATGAAAATGAAAGCTTCTGGATTCCATGGTAGTCCTATTTTAAAATTTTTGTGTCTTCATGGTTATTTTAAAGAGCATGGAGAAATTTAAATATCCTTGAATAAGAGAAAAATAATGGAAAATTTAAATTACATTCACTAAGAATATCAATATTCACATGAATCGACAAGCAAAGAGAATTATAAATTATCATCATTCATTAAATATAAATTAAACACTAACTAAATGGTATTCCCTTTTTAGAAGCAGCAAACACAAATGAGTTAGATAATATCCTTGCCCTTAAGAATATCATTCTTTCAAAGAGAAAACATACAGGTTTTCTAAAGGAAGCAAGAATTAAAATCTAAGAGTGGCTTGCCTTTAAGGATTTTTGTTGTTTTGATTAATGCAGAGCCTGAAAGTCCAACTTCTTTCCCACCAAGACAGAAAAAGGCATGAGAAATAGATTTAAGAAAAATAGCTCAGGATCCAGAAGAGCCAGAAAAACAAAACCTAAAGAATTCCTTTAAACATGGGATTTGATAGTTTATGGTAAGTAGGTCAAGGACTCTCACTAAGGAGAGTTTTCAGAGTCTTAATAAAATACTTCCCGTATTCCACAAACTGTAAATACATTGACTTCTTTTCACCATGTGGTCCAGAAAAAAAATGATTCTAATTTCTGATTAAATAAAATATGAGGCAGAAGTTTAAATTTATACATAAGTTACTGGCACCAAGAGAAATGACACTGATAAATAAGGTAGAGCCAGTAACAGCATCATAAGCCAGAAAATATTTCCAAGGTAGTACAGTTATGGAAAATTGATCTTAATAAGGCCAGGGTAAAGGTTATGTCTTCACTGTGTCCTTGTGAGAGGTATAACCTACAATGATAAAACTCTTTTAAGTTCTTTATTGAATCTAGGAGGAAGTCAGATTTGAGCTTAAAAGTTTACTCTTGCATCTGCTGGGAAATTTAGCTATGGATTTTACTCCCCAACACTCTCTCCCACCACATATTCATCTAAGTCAAGATTTGAATACCTAGTGCATTTACCTACTTAGTGACTTTTAAGAACCCAGATCAAGAAGACTCCTAAACTCAATTTCCTTCTTGCTTCTGGCTGGCATTAAAATGTCACTGAGTTTTTATGTTCTCCATGTAAACCATGTTTACTGACTACTTCATTGGCTAAAATGAATAAACAAATCCTGACGTATACATATAAATATACTTCAGGTACCCTAATCACTCAGGCAACTCAAAAAGATAGCTCCACTGGGTAGTTTGACAGACTCAAGAGTGAGATGTGAAAGCAGAGAGCCTGCTTTGTCTGCAGAGTGCATAAAATGCTATAATCACATGTAAGTGTTTTCTTACTGGTTGCTAAAATGAAAACCAACTATGCAGGTTTCATCATTTACATAAGTTGCTTGGGGACAGATTTGTGATTCTAACATCTCCTTGTTGAGAAGGAAGGCATGTAAAAAGAAAGACATGAAGAAACTCTGTTACTCTTACCACTACTACTGCAACTAACAATAACTGAGTGTTTCCTAGCTTCCTATCTTCTAAGAATTACATGCATATCATCCTGTTTAATCCTTACAATAACCTTACATGGTAGGTATTATCATTACCTTTATTTTTAAGATGTGGTAACTAAGGCACAGAAAAAGTGTGAATTACTTTACTCCAGATTAACAAAGCCGCTAGATGATAGAGATATGATTCCAGACATAGGAAGTCTGACTCTATTCTTACCTTTATTTTGCTAAAATCTCTTGTAATCTGTTTTATTTTGGCACTAAATATTAACAAGTACTCATAGACAATTGGTCTCTGAAGGAAAAAGATGAAACCAAGTTATTTTTGCTGTTTTTAAATAATTATTCTCTAGGACTAACTTACACCCCACAGCAGAGGACATATGTCAAGTAAGCAATGCAGATTGCTCCTCTCTGGAATCTTAGGATATTGCCTAGAGCAAAAGAAAGACTTTGTGTGGGATCCTTTTCTGATGCCAGAATCCAGGCAGGGAAGATGCTCTGTTTCATCACTTCCCTTTAAACAGTACAGGCAGTTCTCTCTAAGGCACATGAAATTGGGCTAACTGATCATTAATAGTAATCGTTAGGATTTCCTTTGATATTAAGACAGGGAAGTGAGACTCCATATGCTGAATCTGTAAGACTTAGGTATTTTGAGAGAAGACATCATTATATTCTAAATTTTATTCAGCTGTTCTAATTTCCAAAGTCAGTGAAACCAAGGAAATATTTTCTACATTCTTTTGATTCTAGAAATGAGGTCTTGATTGCTTGACTTGACAAAACTCATCCAGTAAGTTGTGAAATCTATGATTATACCCAGGTTGAGGCAATTCCAAAAAGAACAGGAAGAACAGTATAGGTGGTGTCTTAGTTCTTCTTCTGCCGTGATAACAATACATGAGACTGAGTAATTCATAAAGAATAGAAATTTATTTCTCACAGCTCTGGAGGTTGGAAAATCCAATACCAAGATGCTGGCATCTGGTTAGGCCCCTCTTGCTGAACCCTCATATGGTGGAAGGCAGAAGGGCAAGTGATAACAGCATGCTGCGTGAAGTTTTCAAATGCCTTAATTCCATTCTTCTTGAGGGAGGACCTGTAGTGACTGATCACGTTTTGAAGACCCCATCTCTTAAAACTATCATACTGGCAAACCTGAATTTTGAAGGGTACATATGGTAAGGATCCAGTTGTACTTAAGAAAATAAATAGAACTGACAATAAATACATCTGTGAATGCCAATCAGAAGATACAGCAAGTTAAGAGTGGAGTCGTTATGCTGGGAATATGATTAAGAAGTAAAATCAGATATGACAGGGGTTAATGAGGAAGTTTGTAGATTGCATACTCTGTGCCAGGCTTCACTGAGTTGTTTTTGTTTTAAAGACATGCATTTTGACTTTTAATATTCCCATCAACCCGGTGAGATACTATATCCATTTTATAAAGAAGGAAACTAAGACAGTAGGTGGAAGATCTAATATCCAAACCTAGACTAATTCCCGTAACCATGGTAGGATGATGACTATTATACCAAATAGCTTTTGCAGACAAAAGAGAATTGCTTTTCAGTGAGCTTCTTCATACTCAACAAAATTGTCTAAGACTGTGCAAGGGTTAGGAGTGCAGGAGCTGTAAGTAGTACATATGTTTATGGTGAAACTGTCACAGAGTCTAATTCCCACTGACGTAGTTATAGAAAATCTCAGAAGTTTAGCACTTCACAATTTGAGGTCACTTTAAAAAGATTCAGATTACTTAGCTGCAAGGGAATCCCATCATAAATTGATGATAACTCTACTTCAAGGAAACAAGATCATAAATGTTTAAACAACAGTAAATAATTCATTAATAGTTGAGCTTTCTGCATTTCTCTATTTGAGCAGTGCCAATTAAATAGCACCTAGGAACCCAACTGCTTGAATTGATCATACTAAATGTTGAGACTTCAGTCTCAACACATACTTCTTGCAACACAAGCTTATGGGAAAGTTGCAATGCATTGTTGCATTGGAATGCTGCAAAAGAACACTTTAGAATTGGTCAAACTGAGTTTGAATGTCGACTTTAACACTAGTAGCTGTATAATATTAATGAGTTTTATTCTCATATCACAATTTATAGTACTCATTCATTGTTATAAGCACAGATTAAATTAAATAGCATGTATGCTTATATAAAACCTGGTAAATAGTAAGCAAGAATAAACTGTGACTATTACTATTGGACAAATGCTAAGGTCTAAAAGAAATTAGCCTAGGGGAATCTATTTTAGTATATGACAGCTTCTGGGTATGTCTATTACCTCCTGGGTTTATCAAGGGCCAAGCATGGTAACTGGTTCTCCATAAATTCTCAATAAATGATGTGGAATAAATGAATAAATAGAGATGGCTGAATTGCTCAAAAGTACAGTAGTAAACCACATCCTAAATTAGTGTCCTTCACTTAGGGCAAAACAGCAAGTAGGTTAAGAGCAAGTGTGGATTTGGGAGCTTAACATGGATTCAAATCCTGGATTGCCGTTCCCAGCTCTGTGACTTTGGGGGAGTCAAAGTCTCTGTTCCTCAGTTTTCACACCTGTATAAGGAAGATGCTAATATTAATAATCTATATCTCTTAAGATAGTTATAGGGGTTAGGGATATAATCCCTGTTAAGTCCTTGGAATAGTGCTTGGTACATAGAAATTGCTTAATAAATGTTAGCTATTCAGTAGGAACTGCAAATTCAGATATGAAGCAAAAAACTGAGACTACTGTCTCAAAAAGTTGGAAAAGAGTTTGCTGTTCAGTTAAGAGCAGTGGCATCTGTTGTATGAGACTTAAACACAGTCCTTGGTTTACTGTCCAAGGGACCAAAGGATGGTCTGGAGACAGCAAATAGCACACTCAGATAAATGATAGCATGAATGCTCCATACGAAATGTAAAACTGGTTGGAGAAGTTTCCATTTAAACTAATTATTTCCTGAAAAGTATTCAGTATTTTTCAGTCTACTTTTGGCGCTGTCAGGTAACATTCTAATTAATTTTTCATTCCTGTAGAAACTATAAAGGTAGTTTGTTCACCTCTCATCATGTGGGAATAATGGGGACTTCTTAGTACTATGCTGACTTTTTAGAAAGTTCTTTGAAATGGAGAAAATATCTAGTCTGCAGGCAGAGCAACATTAGAAACTGACTGAATTAAATGCTAGATTCTTGCTCTGTTTTCACCAGAAAGATTCCTTCCTTACTGGTTGAGAAGTTGGAAAAAGTAACCCCTAAGATTTATTTCAAAGACAAAAACTTTAACTATGATACAATTCTATGGATTTCCATAGAAATCTTATTTCCTAGAGGGATCAATAAAACCAAAACAAATTTAAAACTTAGATGAAAATTTAATTCCAGATTTTTTTTTTTTTTTTTTGAGACAGAGTCTCGCTTAGTCGCCCAGGCTGGAGTGCAGTGGCGCGATCTCGGCTCACTGCAAGCTCCGCCTCCCGGGTTCACGCCATTCTCCTGCCTCAGCCTCCCGAGTAGCTGGGACTACAGGCGCCCGCCGCCTCGCCCGGCTAATTTTTTGCATTTTTAGTAGAGACGGGGTTTCACAGTGTTAGCCAGGATGGTCTCGATCTCCTGACCTTGTGATCCGCCCGCCTCGGCCTCCCAAAGTGCTGGGATTACAGGCGTGAGCCACCGCGCCCGGCCAATTCCAGATATTTTTAATAGAGGGGATGGTAAGTTTGACTACTATTATCTATTTTTTTGAACCAAAAATGTTTATACCAATATAAGGCAGACTATATACATTCATATGAATATCAGAAATTTAGACAAATGAACAAACATGGAAAATGCCAAGTTTAAGCAGATAATTCATAGTATATGCAATTAAAGCAATAAATTCCTGGGGTATCAGCTCAGAGACTGAACCTCACTCAACATCTCTGGATAGTGATTTCTCCACCATTAAAAAAGAATAAAAATATCAGCCCTGCTCACTTTACAGAGTTATTAGAGAAAAGGTAATAACAGATGGAAATTCTTTGTAGTGTTACCCATGTGCAATCTGGGTTTAGTGTGCCCAGCCTTGAAAATCAATGAGGAGTAATTATGTCTTCATGGAAGATAGAATATCTCGACTCCAAATCTCACTCCTCTGGGCTCTTACTCAACTTGATATCAGTATGTTCCTGTAATTATTTGCCTCCAATATTCCTGGGAATTCCCAGATGTGTTTATATATGTAATAAAAATGTTCTCTATTTTCCACCATTCGAGGGTCTCGGAGAAAGACATTAACCCACAAGAAATCGCTGGGAGCAGGTGTAGGTAGGACATAGACAAATAGCTCTCAGTGAGTGGGGGTGGTCGTCTCATGCAGAATCAACCCACTGCTGTTGCTTTTTCTCCTCTTCTGCTCTCCTTGGTTGCTCTGCTGTGCATGTACTGCCCATTTCCTCTAAATCAGCCAGGAACATGCTGATTATTGCTCTCCTTCTGTTTGTGCTTTCAGGATCTCTGGGTTCTTCCCAAGTCTAGGATTTCCTTCTGGTCACTCCCCAGTAGAGTTCTGCAACTCCCGCCCATGGTAACCTGAACTATTCTTCAATGTTAGGGCCTTACCCATACTCAAATCATAAGAGCTCTTGCATTGGTTGATAAGCTGGGAAACTGGAGGGAGCAGAACAGGCCCCCTTGAGCAAGAGCCTCCTGTAGACATGCTTTCTGAAACTGTGCTGGCTGATGTCATCAACTCTTGTTCACTCAGAGTAATTACCTTTGTTCTCCTGGGTCCAAGTGCCATCTTCTTCAGGTGACCTACATTCAGTACAATTACAAACTTCCCAGGTGTGAATGGGATTAATGTTCTTCATCTCTTGGGCCCATACAAATCACAGAAGCTGTTGTAAACACCAAAGCACATATTTTGCATTCTGACATTGCAAACACAATGTGTGAAACATTCTGAGAGAGGAAATTCTTCTGCCCAGGGCATACAAAGGGCATCTGGGGAATGGTGGGGGCTTATCAGAGTCTATTTAACCTAATGACCTTATATATATATCATCATACACATGATTATTATTTTCATATGAAGAGGTCATGTGTGACTCTAAGACCTTTAGTAACAGCCATGACACAACCTGGTAGCACAAATTCTCCCCTCTTCTTTCCATGCTGTGAAACCATTTGCATTTATTGCATAACTCCTACTTACGGCCAAATACCAGAGTAACATATTGCCACTCCCCAAAACCTTCCAGCCAGAAAACTAGACATCAAGTAAGCAAACCACAAACCATTTTTTGTTTTAATCTATTTTATCTATTTTCCCATATGAATAAAGGTTAGATTGTTGACTTAATTTAAGAAGAAAAAGACTTATGTTAAAACAACCTGGAGTTCACAATGGCATTACAATTTTTTTTTTTTTTTTTTGAGACGGAGTCTCTGTCACCCAGGCTGGAGTGCGGTGGCCCGATCTCGGCTCACTGCAAGCTCCACCTCTTGGTTTCCCGCCATTCTCCTGCCTCAGCCTCCCGAGTAGCTGGGACTACAGGCGCCCACCACTACGCCTGGCTAATTTTTTTTGTATTTTTAGTAGAGACGGGGTTTCACCGTTTAGCCAGGATGGTCTCGATCTCCTGACCTCGTGATCCGCCCGTCTCAGCCTCCCAAAGTGCTGGGATCACAGGCGTGAGCCACCGTGCCCGGCCTGGCGTTAAAATTAAATGTTAGTACTAGGTTGTAGGATGCAAACTGAAGCTTGGTCTCAAGGAGTTAAAAAGCTAATGCAATTTAGTTTTACAGTAATGATACTATCAAGATAGAAAATGAAATTACTTTGATTTGAAAAGTCGTGATGGGAATAGGCACTTATCACAAGAAATAAAAGACTGGAATACTTAATTCCAGTTGACGCCAAGATCCATTTAGATATGGCACTCCTTAATAATCTCATCACTGAAATGTGAAGGAGAGTTACTACTTACCCTATACCTCAAGCAATTTTAGATGCAGACAGGCATGGTGCTTTGATAATGGCACGATGTATTCAAAGACTAAGTCATTCTCCACTTATCCTATCTGTAGCTGGCGGCTCTGCGAGAACAGCTTCTAATAAAATATAAGAGAAGAAAAAGTAGAGAAACTTTTCTCTTAGACACCATTAGTACTCTGGGATTACTGGCTTCTTATTTTTAAAATATTTTTCCAAGGAACTATAGTCATCAACATTAATTCACTTCTAAATTGTGACTGAATAGTCCTGCCTGGGCTTTTTATTACCTTCTGTTCTGCAGTCTAAGGGTACAAAAAACAGGTAATTTTATATCATTTTTAAATTGAGAAGGTAGATATGGGAGGTAGAATATTCCTAGAAAAAGAAAAAGTTTAAGTGTCTCCTTATCAATACTTCATCTAAAGTTCATCACGATCATTCTGTCACTCTTATTCATATGTTCATATTTATTTTCTTCAAAACTCTTAGGTCTATCCAAAATTACAATGCTGTTTACTATTATCTTCTCTCACTGTTCACTGGAAGATTTGATCCTTGATTGCCATGGGCTTTTAATTTTTTCATTATTTCTCTAGTTAATAATACCTTCAGTAGAGTCTCAAAAACATATTGAATAAACAAATGATAAATGAATACTTAATATGTTCAAGAGAAAAATTGCATCGCAAAGGAGCACTGTCACTGCAAATAGCCTCAGTGCTAAGTTAAAAAAAATAATAATGTCAGGGATCTCGGCTTCTAAAGGTTTCTTTCAAACTAATATACTGATTTATGATTAATTGATCAACTACCTGGAAACTACTTAATTTATATTCAAATGTCATTAGTTCAATTGTACATTATCAACTCTAAATATTATGATGCTTTTAAAGTGTTAAGATAAAGCCTTATGCAGCTAAATAGAAATGTGTACATACTATAGTGTTAAATACAATAACCGTATAGTAAAAAATGTTGCCCAATCTTATAAAATTATAGAAACGAGAAAGTAAAATTAAATCAAAATGGTTCTTTTTGCTAAAGTGATGATGCTCAGGATGACTTCCTGTTTTCATTTTTTAACCTGCTATTTTTGCAATAATGCTTATTTGTATTTTTGAAATATGGGCATTAAAAATCTCTTGGGACCTGTCCCAAGCTGATTCAGCATTTGAATTGACCATATATATGTGTGTGTGTATATATATGTGTCACTTATATATATAATTATTATATATAATATAATATATCGATATTATATATTATAGAATTGTCATATAGAATTATATATAATATATAATAATTCCACATTATATATTATATAATATTTATATATTATATAAAAATATTATATGTAATATAATATAGAATATAAAATTATATATAACTCTATATTTTATATATAATTATATATAGAATTATATATAGAATTATATATTATAGAGTTTTATATATAACTCTATATTATACATAGAACATAGAATTCTATATATAATATAGAATTATATAATATAGAATAACATATAACTCTATATTATATGTAGAATTATATAATATAGAATTATATATAACTATATTATGTATAGAATTATATAATATAGAATTATATATAACTATATTATATATAGAATTATATAATATAGAATTATATATAACTATATTATATATAGAATTATATAATATAGAATAATATATATAACATATAATATGTTATATAATTCTATATTCTATATATTATATATTTATATAGAATTATATATAATAAATATAGAATTCTATATAATATGTAGTATAGAATTATATAATTCTATATTATATATAATAATTCTACATAACAATTCTATAATATATAATAATATTCATTACAATATATGTAATTAATTTATATTAATTTAATATAATTTATATTATAAATTATATATAATTTAATTTATATTAATATTATATTAATTATAATTATATATATTATATGTAATAATTATATATATAATTCTCTAAAAATCTCTAAAATTGACTACTTTCTTGTATATTTATCTAAGCAAAATATCTGTTGCCTCCAATTTTGGTGGACTAACAACTGACATTTATTTAATGCTCTCAGTGTTTTTATCCCATAGCAATTAACTCCATTACTGCCTCTTTCTACTGATAACGTCCTCCCTACTCTTTCTTGTTTTTACTCCAAGAATAGCTGTCACAGACATTATCTTCTTAAAACCGTCATGGAAATTATGTATGTGTGGGTCTATGTGTGTGAATGTTAAGAAACGTTAAGAAACACCTGCCCATAGAAACAGAGCAACCCATGTAATTTTTTCTCCAGGAGCTGTTATCAATTTCAAAAAAAAAATTCCTTTAAACATAAAATATTGATAAAATGCAAGTGATTTTTCCAGTAATAATAAAAATGATAATAAATACTCCATGTTTGGCATTATCTTATTGAACACACACCTTCTTGATGTTTTATTTTCTTTGACACAATAGCCCCAGGAGAGAAGTGAAGCAAGCATTAATTAGTTTTTCACAATGATTTTAATAAATATATCCATACATAGGTTCTGTAATATATTTGTTCTTTCTACTGTTTGCCACTGACTTTCTTTTTCTGGTGGATATTATATAAATACATTTCTCTAGTACTGATGTCTTATTTGCTCTTTAAAAGATCAGCTAGAGCACGCTGCATTTGCATGAAATTTGTTATTGTGTAGACTTTAACATTAATAAACCTGAATGATTTTATGAAGTACTTGATTTGCACTCTCAAGAAATTGTGTTATAATTAATATCACTATGGATAATTTATCTTCAAGATGATTTAGATTGGAATATTAAAGATGTTGACTGAAAAGTCAGGGATTAATCATTTTGGCTGCAATTATTTATATAAAATGACTGGAAGGACTCTCAGACCTTCAGTGTATTTCTGCAAAGGAGACCTTTATATGAAGATGGGATAAATTTGATCTCACATGGTTACCCACTAGTTTAATTAAGGTTTATAGTCCTCTAAGAAGAAAATAATTGACATTCATAATTGCCAAAGAGGAAAACTGAGACACAAAAGAATAAACTTCAGAGAAGGTCATACTTTGAGTAAATAATGGCACTCTGAGATTCCACCCTTTAGTCTGCCTCTGTCAGCTTTCTGAGGGTGATAACTATGCTGACCTCCTAAATGTACAGCACTTAATCTATAGCCACACATATCCTAGACTCCTAATAAATGCCACTTGTCACCTGGATACTGCGTCCTTCATGGGAGCTGTGCTGCCTAATTAATTCTGTTATACTCTCCTTAAGTGTCCTTAGCCTCCTTTCCTCTTCTCTATCCTGCTCTCAGGTAACACTAAATATGCCCAGTCATTGTTCCACAAAGTGGGTTGTGTGGTGGCCCCAAGAAACGTATGTCTACATGGTAATACCCAGCCCCTGTGAATGTTATTTTATTTGTAAAAAGTGTTCTTTGCAAATGTAACTTAATTAAGGATCTTCAGATGAGAGCATCCTGGATTATTTGAGTAGGCCCTAAATCCTGACACGTGCTCTTGTAACAGATGGAAGAGGAGACACAGACACAGAGGCGAAGTCCATGTGAAAATGGAGAAAAAGATGAGACTTTCCCAGTCATAAGCCAAAAAGTGCCTAGAGCTGCCAGAGGCGAGGCTAGGCAAGGAGGATCCTCCCCTAAAGCATGAGCAGAAAGTGTGGCCACCCACACCTTTGATTTTAGGCTTCTGCTTCCAAAATTGTGAGATAATTAATTTCTTTTGTTGTAAGCCATCCAATTTGTGGCACATTGTTGCAGTGGCCTTACAATACTAATATAAGTGGCAATGACAGCTGATAGAGAAATGGTTTTGAATAGGTAAAATAGGAAATATTCTAAGATTTATGTATTTAATTTAGGCAATAATCCAAGCACACAGGTATATGTAATAAAGTAGAACAGAGCTACATTTTAATAAATTGATCTGAGACAGGAATAGATTTGCTGCAGATGTTCAGCCCACTTTTACAATTGGTTAGTTTTTCTCCTTAGCAGCCACTAGTCTGCACTGAGAAATCAAGCAAATAAAACTTCTCTATTGCTCTAAATTAAATAATAAATGGATATTTAGTATCTTCGAATAATGTTTCCTCCTGCTTCAGATTTTTCTGGCTGTATGCATAAGGGATAGTGGTTACCATGATGATCAAAAGTTCTCTTTTTTTACTGGAGAAATAAACTTAAATTTGCTCCACAGCAGAAAGGTTTGAGGATTGTCCTGTATAAAAATGAAGCTAAGAGGTTGAATTATTTACTGTGTAAAAGGTATTTGTTTCCTAAGGTTGTGGTCACTTGATGTTATTCCTAGAAAAGGGCACAGTTGTCTGTATATTTTAGAATATAAAACTAAAAATAACATTTCTAAAAGTAAAGTGATTATTTTTCCATCTATGAGATGCACTTTTAAAAACTGTAATCATGACATACGTTGATTTACAAAATAATAAACCCTCAACTGGCCACTCTAACGTGAGCAAGTTACTATAAAGATAGAACATTGGCTAATCAAATAAGTCACTGGCAATTTTTTTTGAGGGGGTGGTGCATAATGGTGGTGTCGCTGAAAGACTAGAGAGCCCAGCTGTATCTGCCTAAGCGTGTTTAACGTATCTCCATCAAGCGTGAACAGTTCAAGTGGAGTCCAGAGGCACTTCCCAAAGGGTTCTTTGTCTATGATTTTCTTGCTGTGGTCATTTGATCAGGAGACTCAATTTCCAACACTTTGGGACTCCCCTGCTGAGAACTCCTGTGCTAAGAGTACAGCTGTGCAGGGCACTTGCTAATCGTGCCGTTCATCAGTTATCTCCATGTCGTTGTCTTTGCCACCAGACTCTGAACTCACTTTTTATTCCTATATTGCTATGCTCTTATAACCCACTTTTGAAAATTATTACAACATTGTCACTTTAACTTTTAACGTTAAAATGGCAACAGGAAACTCATGAACAAAGGAGATGTACATAGAGACAGCCTATTCATTAAACCCTGGGAGTTGCATACATTTCCTCCCCGCCTCCCTCTACTGGCTCTTCCAGGGCCCTGTGCAAGATTTCCCTTTTCTATTCCTAGTGAAGCCTTTGACATATAAACCAGCCCTTAAGGAAAGCTGACAACGTTGCTAAAGAAACAAATGAACCAGGCAATTCAGAAGAACCAGAAGCCAAATTTTCCGTCAGGATAACAAGTTCGGCTCCAGTGACAGTTCAACTGAAATTACTAGAAGGATATTAATTCCCTGTTGGTCTCTTTAAAATGAAATTAACAGTTTAAAATCAAGAATTTCAAATCTATACAATGATAACCTACCACATGTGACAGAAATATAGAGATTCCTCAGTTCTAAATATGGTGACTAATTATAAATATTTCAAAGCCTCCAGCAAGACTCCAGGGTCCAGTGGACAATGAGTCTCTAAGTTATTGAAATTCCTCTTGCACTT
Source organism: Macaca thibetana thibetana (assembly GCF_024542745.1). Taxonomy (NCBI): domain Eukaryota; kingdom Metazoa; phylum Chordata; class Mammalia; order Primates; family Cercopithecidae; genus Macaca; species Macaca thibetana. Next base: position 34,212,024 of record NC_065588.1, on the reverse strand, counting down.
GGCTGCAATCATGTTTTGCCCAAGTGGAAACAGAAGGCTTATTTTGGGGTCTAGGGTGTCTCAATCTATTTTTCTTAGTAAGATCAAAGAGGAAGACTTCTCAGACTGGGATTATGACTTATATAGATTTTAAAGAAAAAAAGTGGAGGTCATCCTGCACTGGGAAGTTTCTACAACATACAAAGGAGAGGAACTTCATCTGTCAACCAGTACTTGATTAGATCTTAAACTCTTCCAAGAAGAGAATGATGTCCTCTTCCACAACATACAAAGAAGAGGAACTTGATTCGTCAACCAAGACTTGATTAGATCTTACACCCTTCCAAGAAGAGAATGACATCCTCATTTTCAATAATAAACCTGTCTTTCAAAAAGAAATAATCTGACTGTATGATTCCCATTTTAGGAAGACTTTTTACATATCTTTTTTCATCTGAAACATAATTAGAAGATTTTCATGAGCAAGTTAAGCCCTTCTAAAGCATATCCAGAGCATATAGGGTTTGACTGTATTTCTGAAACCCTAGGTTTTAATATCAGATCTGTTGTAGGTAATGTGTGATGTTACATCACTACAGGATCACACATAACCTATAGCAGATCTGACATTAAAACCTAGGGTTTCAGAAATACAGTCAAGTGCAGCCACAATGTCTAATCTCTGGTAAGAAATTCTTTTTATGAGGATCTCTATGAGGCTCCAATTGTATTTTTTTTTCTTTTTGAGTTGGAGTTTCACTCTGTTGCCCAGGCTAGAGGACAGTGAGGTGATCTTGGCTCACCGTAACCTCCACCTCCCACGTTCAAGCTATTCTCCTGCCTCAGACTCCTGAATAGCTGGGACTACAGAAGCTTGGCTTTTTTTTTTTTTTTTTTTTTGTATTTTTATATTTTTAGCAGAGATGGGGTTTCACCATGTTGGCCAGGCTGGTCTCAAACTCCTGCCCTCAAGTGATCCACCTGCCTCGGCCTCCCAAAGTGCTGAGATTACAGGTGTGACCCTCCAGTTGTATTTGAAAGATAATTTGACACAATAATATTCCAGGTCTTGACGTTAGCGTCATCTTCTTGGAAACCTCAGTGCCATGAGAGCCAACTGGAGGAAGAAGCAAATGCACGAAAGGAAGAAGTGCAAAAGAAGAAAAATGAGGCAGCGGTCTAATAAACTGCTTAGCTTGTGTGCCCATGAAAACCACAGGAGCAGAAACATGGAATGCCAGAGGCTGGAGATGCTGTTACAAGTTGATGGGCTGCATGCTACTTGCTATAACTTGTCTCTCAATGGATCTAGAATGTCCATCGCCATCTGGTTACTGAGACCACCTCTGAGAGAGACCATCTCTGAGAGATCCACCTTGCTCATACTCAAACAGTCCCTGTTAGTCCTTTGCCGTGGACCTGCGATGTTCTGGACTGTTTCTGTGTTCAGTTGTGGCCAAGTGTAACAAGTATACAACAAATCACCTCTTTTGCTGTCTTAGCTGAAGAATCAAAAAAAAAAAAAAAAAAAAAAAAAAAAAAAAAAGAAAAGATTCTTTTATTATTATTTCAATAGTTTTGGGAGAACAGGTGGTGTTTGGTTACACGGATAAGTTCTTTAGTGGTGATTTCTGAGATTTTGGTGAACCCACCACCTGAGCAATGTATGCTGCACCAAATGTGTAGTCTTTTATCCCTCACCCCCCTCTCACCTTTACCCCCAAGTCCCCAGAGTTCAGTATATCATTCTTATGTCTTTGTGTCATCATAGCTTAGCTCCCACTTATAAGTGAGAACATACGATGTTTGGTTTTTCATTTCTGGGTTACTCCACTTAGAATAATGATCTCCAACTCCATGCAGATTGCTGCAAATGCTGTTATTTCATTCCTTTTTATGGCTGAGATGTATATCTATCTATCTATCTATCTATCTATCTATCTATCCATCCATCCATCTATCTATCTATTTATCTTTATCACATTTTCTTTATCCACTCATTGGTTGATGGGCATTTACACTGATTCCATATTTTTGCAATTGTAAATTGTGCTGCTATAAACATGTGTGTGCAAACATCTTTTTCATATAAAGACTTCTCTTTTTCTGGATAGATACCCAGTAGCAAGATTGCTGGATCAGGCGGTATATATTCCTTAAAGAACTTTTAGTTCCATACTAGTTGTACTGGTTTACATTCCCAACAGCAGTGTAAAAGTGTTCCCTAGAAAAAGAAGATTCTAGTTTAACAAAGATCTTGAGAAATGTGCTAGCATTTCATTTATTTAGCCAGAAATCCTTGGTATCTTAAGTATTTTATGTCTCTAATGTTTTTCTAAATCAAAGAAACCAATTTCTTTGTGAATCAAAGTGAGCAAAACTCACCTACTACACAAAATCATGTAAGGTATTGTTAAATAAGTTCTTGAAAGAGTTGAAAAGGAACAGACTGTGTGTTGAGGACTTAGTGTAGACCATCAAGTTATCCCATTACACCATTCAAAACACTGGGATGTGTTAGTCCTTATTAATTCTTAAGCATTGGTCATTTTTTGTGTTCATCTTGTTCTCGTTTTTCTACCAAGACTGTCAAGAGATTCATTTGTGAAGGTACTGAAACAATCACCTGAAACATAAAGCACTGGTGTTTTCCTTTTTAAAATGAGCCACCAGGGACATTTTCTTCACTCTCCTCCTAAAATGAGCAGTGATTTAGGGACAGCTGAGGAGGCCAGAATCTGGAAGTCTGCCTAACAGGTCATTTGTTTCCAGTTTTTGGAACATGAGACAATCGCAATGATTGATGCTCTCATGTACGGGCTTTTTTGTTCTCGTGCAGTAACAGTGAGGGCATGATTAGCCATCTTCACCAGCTGATGTCTTGTTGGCACACCTGCCTTGTTACCACTCTAATTAACAGGCCCGTGTCAGCAGCTCCGCTTCCTCCTGACAAGCTCCGAGCACAGAGGACAACCTGATCTGAAACTCTTACGGATACCAACAGCAACAAAAATGAAAGCGGTAATGGTGGGGCAAGCATTAATCTAAAAATTTTATTAAAAGGCAAGCTTTTTTTATATTTGACTCCTTCTAATAATAAGGATTTGGTGGGGGCAGGGGGGAAGAGAAAATAAATGTCAATAAGATTTTTCCTCAGGGGAAGCAAACTTAGTTGTTGAAGTTTAGATATCCTATGTACTGAGAAATTAATATTTTAGTAACTTATATTCAATTGAGCCAGAGGGAACATCTTTTGAGAGAACATTCTCCTTTTTACTGATAAATACTGCTTTTTCTTTTGAGATGGAGTCTCACCCAGGCTGCCAGACTGGAGTGCAGTGGAGCAATCTCAGCTCACTGCAACCTCCACCTCACAGGTTCAAGTGATTCTTTTGCCTCAGTCTCCTGGGTAGCTGGGATTACAGGTGCCCACCATCATGCCCGGCTAATTTTTGTATTTTTAGTAGAGACTGGGCTTCACCATGTTGGCTGGGTTGGTCTCAAACTTTTGACCTAAAGTGATCCATTTGTCTCAGCCTCTCAAAGTGCTGGGATTACAGGTGTAAGTCAATGCCCCTGGCTCAGAAAAAATCTTTCAATTTTCATAATTTTATATAAGACTGTTAAACTCCAAATTTTATCTTCAGGAATTTAAGCTAAAGCTAAGTACTCTCCTAGCCAATGGAATTTCTTTTTCTCCCTTTCCTCTCAGTAGTCGTAGATTTTCTACTAATTTAACCATTTTATTTCTTTTTAATTTTATGTTTTTATTGTGCTCTTGTACAAATTGATCATCAACAAATAAATCAGTCATGAAATATTTATTGACAGACACTGAGACAAGGGAGAAAATATGGACTCTGAATTCAGAAGACCTGAGTTCAAGTCCCACTTTGTCATTATCTGCTTGTGTAATTTCAGGCACTTACTCTCTTATCAAGTTCCTCATATGTACAATAGTGAAGAAAAGGAAGAAGTTCCACTTCTTATAGTTACTATGAAAACTAGATGGAGCAAAACTAGGTGTCTTAAGTATAAAATTAAATAAGATCTATGATGCATATTATGAATTATACAGTATACATAGTTGTTAATTTTCTCTATCAACTTGATTAGGCTATGGTGCTCAGTTATTTGGCCAGATACTAGTCTAGATATTGCTGTGAAGGTATTTTGTAGATGTGATTACTATTTACAATCAATTGATTTTAAATAAAGCATGTTACCCTCCATAATGTAAAGGGCTTTATCCAATCAGCTGAAGGCTTTAAGAACAAAAACTGAGGTTTCCTGGAGAAGAAGAAATTCTCCCTCAAGACTATAATGTAGAAATCCTGACTGAGTTTCTAGCCTCCTGGTCAGATATCGATGAATATCAGAGTCAAGACTGTAACATCAACACTCACCTGAATTTCTAGACTTTCTATCAACCTGCCCTACATGTTTTAGACTTGCCAGACCCCACAGTCATGTGAGATATGAGCCAGTTCTTTATTTAAAATCTCTCTCTCTGTCTGTCTGTCTCTCTGGAGAATGCTAACTGATACAGTACTTTTCACAATTAGCCAAACCTTATTGAGTCCTTGCTCTATGATAGACATTATATGAATATCATTTTTTTAAAGTCCTGCATGGTAACTACTAAGTAACAGAGCAACTTTATTTTTTTTATTCGTAAGTGGTGGTTACACCAGATTTAACCATTGTCCCAAAACTCCAGATATTTTCCCTTAAAACATATTGAAATAACAGAACTAACTCCATGGTCTTGAGCACAATTTACCTCCAAGCCATGTGAAGAGAGATGGGACTTCAGAAGAATTAATTGAAGACATTGGAGGTGCACATGGGAAGGAGACGTTGGAGGCTTTTGCAATTCAGCAGCCTCAGTACTTGCTGCCTTCCATGTGGGGAGGGTGTGAAAGAGTTTAGAGTGTTTGTGAAAGCATGGAGCTTTTTTCTAAACACAAAGACTGATGTTTGCTTCTCAGCTGGAAATTCCTGAAGTAAGCAGCTTGTTGAAAAAGTCCCAGAACCAGAATAACAAAGTGCTGTAGTGTAGAATTCCCCGGGGGGCTAGAGGTGGTTGGGGAAGATTAGGGCACCTCTATCCCAGTTATCCACAGTCCTTGGAGAGGGTACAAAGCCAATTTGTATGGCTTCGCATATAAGAGAAAGAGGAATAGAAGGAGAAATAAATCCATACAGCTGTAATGTTGATCACAGATCATGTGAGAAGATACCATACCCTGTAAGGATTTGGTGCTGTGGTCAAGATTAAACGCTAACATAAATCTCTAAGAAGAGCTTCTTTCATCAAGAGCACCAGGTCAATTTGAACACGGCCCTAAACAACCATACACATAACTGCAAAGGTCACTAGCACCACATAGAGCCAGAAAGAACTAGAGTAATGGTGACATTACTTACTATATACCACAAGGGCACATTAAGAATGATCAACACTTCTAATAACAACTTTTCATTAAACTCTGATGTTGAATGCTTTATATGCATTATCTCATCTAACCACATTAACATACTAATGCCAAACCTGTGGATAGGTAGGTTTTTCCTTGATTTCACCTTCCTGCCTTCTTCCTGTCATCTACAATCAAACAACTTAGCTACATAATAGGAGATAAATATATGTGGTTTGAATATATTCATGAAGGATTAATGAAATAATAACTATAAAGTTGACAAGCAGCACATATTGACTTTCATGCTATCATTTAATCCCTCAAATAAGCCTCTGCTTTTTGAGTACTCAGCAAATATTTGCTGAAATAAATTACAAAAGAGTTATCATTACAAAGAGAAATGTATCCTATTTTAAGAATTGCCCAGAAGAAATCTAAATCATTTTCATTTTCAATATATTGAAATCGTATATTTTTAAGTTGGTGTCATCCCCTCTGCTAATCTCAGTAACTAAGATTTTAAGGGACCATAATTATCAAGGGCCCCATGACTTATCCTATGACTCTACATTCTTTCTCTGAGCAAGTGAACACACAGTTTATTGAAAAATAATATTATTCTTCATGGATGAAATTCAACACATTCTTATACCAGCTTCATTAATCAAATAGTTCTTTCTTATGCCTAACATAGTTTTTCTTCAAGTGATTTAAGATCTTTCTTGTTCTTCTTTGTTAATCAAATTAAAATGATCAAATAAAAATCATTCTTATTTCTCAAATTCAAACTAAAATGTTTTTTAGTTAGGCTACGTTCAATTTCAAGCAATAGAAATTTAACTCTGGCTTAAACAATGAGGAAATTCATTATTTCATTAAACAGGAAATCCAGAAGAAAGGCAGGCTTCAAACTTGGTTGCTCTAACAGCTCAGTCTTCCATCAAAGACCCAGGTTCTTTTTTGTTATCGTTTTTTGTCTCCCTACTGTGCTGGCTACAGCCCCCAACTGAATCCTAAATCAAGATCTGGCAATTAAAATTAAAGCCACAGTATGTAGGATGGATGCAACATCTTTGTGATGCTTACCATCCCCTTGACTCTCTCACCTCATCTCCCTCTGCTCCCTCTCCCCTACTCTCTGCTCCCGGTTCAGGGATCTTCAGGCCACACTGTTGCTTGGGGCCTTTGCTCTATCTATCTCCTGAGTCTAACACACTCTTCCCTCACATCGCATATTCATTTGCCTAATTCCATCATGTTCTTCAAGCCTTTGCACAAATCTCACAGCCTTATTCTGACCACTTAATTTAATTAAACAACCTATCCCAGGGCACTCTCAATTCCCACTCTCCCTTTATTTTACACAGTACTTGTCACCTTCAGATTCATTACATAGTTTGCCAATTTATTATGTTGACTGATTATTTTCTTACTCCTATGACAGAAAGTCAATCTCTGCAAAGGTAAGGCTTCTTGGTTTACTCATTAGTATATCCCAAGTGCCTAGAACAGTCGTTAGGAAATAATAAGTGCTCTATTCAATATTAGTTGAATATTGTTGAATGAATGTTTAAAAAATGGCTGCCTGTACTAATTAGGTCCATAGGCTTCCTTGTTTATTTACAGGAGGAAAAGAGAACTGGCTTCTTTTGTTCTGAAGAAAGCAAGGAAGCATTTTAGACTAAGGCTCTTTAGAATGAGAAAGCTTCTATTTCAGAAAGAACAAGCAGGACTCTGCTTAAGTCTCATTGATTAAAAATTAGATTACACACCCTTTCCTGAACCACTCCAGTGGAAGAAATATAATTACCAATATTGGTTTAAATTAATCAGAACCTACTTTCTAAGTTTGGTAATGGGTTGAAGTCATCTAAACTGAGTCACATGGGTTTTGTGAGGAAGAGACAGATACCTTTACAAAATGCAGGTTTTATAGGAAGAAGAGAATAGATCCCAGTTAGATAATCAACCATGCCCACTACATTTCCCACTTGTGATGCTTAATTGTTCTTCTAATAGTTCTTATTTCTGTCATGGTCCCTCAGAAAATAAACCTCAGAATTATTTTTTTTTCAGTCCTCAGTCCGGCTACATGTTTTAATCACCTGTGGAGTTTTCAAAACTCCCACTGCCTAAGCTGTACCCAATAACAATTAAGTTAGGATCTGTTGTGGTGGTACAAGACATGAGACATTTTTTAAGCTCCCAAGTGATTCTGCAAAAGAAATTGAAATGGACCCAGTAAACAAACAAGACTTTATTTAAGGCTATTGCAATTAGGAAGAGATTGTATCGCAACAAAAGAGAGACACTGAACTCAACTTGCTGAAACAAAAAGCAAGGAGCATTACTAAGCACTGAGGTGAGCTAGTGAAAGGAGAAGTGGTACTGGAGGATATTAGGGGAGAGATTGGTCTGTGTGATGAGGCCCTCTTTGTTTGCTAGTTGGTGCTTATTAAAGTTAGGCTCCCACCCTCCTGCAGAGACAAGAGAGAGGGGAACTATCTTTCTTGATGATTATGTTTCAAAGGGATGGTTCCTCTGTCCTTAAGAAAGAAATTCCTGGGTTGCAGAAGACTTACATCTCAAACAGACAGAAAAAAGATTCATTTGCAAGTGTTTTGAAATAAATCCTCTATCAAAAGGGAGGTCAGGGATCCATCTTCAGGAAAAACCCTGTTTAAAGTTTAATCAACCTGAGGGTACTATTAAGGCCATCTGGGTCAATTCCAGCGTGCAGCTTGTTGAGAGCAACCACTCTGCGCCTTCTTCTTCCTCAATAACCATATACATTCAGTTACTGAGTCTTCTTAATTTTATAATTGGTTGGTAAAATTGGGTATCTCTAGTTCGATTCCTTCTTGTCATACGTTTTTGCCTGGATTCCTGAAAGGGATTCCAAACTATTCTTCCTAGCTGGGTTATCTTGCCACTTCAGTAAAATTGCAACTGACTGCAAGAGTTATCTTATTAAATTAAAATATATCTCTTTATATCATTTTCCTACTTAAAACCCTTCACTCCTTCCCATTAGCCTAAGGATATCATCAGATTCTCCTAACATAGTTTGCAAGGATCTTATGACGCAATCTATGCCCTCTATTTATTTGTCCTTTTCCAAATTATTGAAGGGTTACTATTTCCTTTAGATCCAAATCCAGTTTCAACTTCTTTGAGAAGTCTTTCTAGACTCTGCCCAAATTCCCATGACAGGTGTTATTATTATGACAATGATAGTTATTTGCCTTGCCCTATGTTTTCCATGCAATTTTTGTGAGCTCTTTTAAGCTCAGTATTCCTCCTCCACATCTGTTTGTTTATCGCCACACGCTCCTGCCTCTAGGGCTAACACATGTTTGATCAAATGGATTAAAGGTAATTTTGACATTACACTATATCCCATACATGTATATATAGCTAGTAAGTGGTAGAGCTGAGATTTGAACCTAAGAAGACCATCTCCAGAAAATGTATTTGCAATAAAAATCTCTATTGTTCAGGAGTGAAGATGACGTGGAACAAAGACTAGGCTGCAATACAATGTGAATGAGAAATCAACCTTTGTTGTTGGCTCCATTTGTTACTGAGACATAACTTAGCCTAAGCTCATTGATACAACTCCCTTTAGCTTTGTGTGTGTGTATGTGTGTGTGTGTGTTTTAATGTTGTTGTTTTCTTTTTTTTTTTTCCCCATGGTGGTTTTGGCTGTTGTACAAGTGGTAAATTCTTAACACATTGTTAAAAGACCAAATTTACAATTCAGTTAATTAATGTTTTAATTTTGCAAATAATAAAAGAATTTCTTATGAATTAGTTTTTCTTTCTTTTATTTAGAATTATAAACATAAGAAACTAATGAATCAAGCTAGGATTCTATCTTTTCTTTGCCTGGTTACACGGGTGTTTTCACTTTTAAGAAATTTCAGGGAAGCCTGCTTACCAAATGTCTGACTTCAGTGCTTCATAAGTAGCTAATGGAATCACAACTATACATTTTTTTCACTGGGGAAACAGTTTTTTATATGTGGGAGTTTTGAAGTTATGTCAGAAAGTTCACACCTTTACTTTTGGATTGGCATTGAACTTGAAATTTTGCCTTCTCCAGACTCAAAGAAAAGCTGACTTGAGTCAGAAAGGCAATTGCCATAGAATGTACTAAAAGAGAATAGCCTCTTCAGCTTTTATCTGTGCATTCACTGCTGCTGACTAATTCTGTTCTGCTAATTGCTGTCAAAAAGAAATGCCCATGTTCTTCTGCCAACCTGGAAAGGGCTGACATATTTCTTGGCTCAGATTCACAATAGCCTTTGTAACAAAATATTTTGATCTCCCTTGAAGTGAATCTGACATAGAACTATGTAGCTTGCAGTTAGATGCTTCATACTCCTACATATAGACAGAAACTTCTCATATACTACTAGCTTCATTGTAGCTAGTCTGTAGCAAAAATTCTTTTACCCTCTGTTGACATATGAAATCACCTATGGTATTTTACTTATGTACTTTCTTGACATCTTTCTTTTCAACAGTAAACATTTATTTGGCTTAATTATTTTTGGTATGTGAAAATCTAGCACTCTCTACTTTTTTCTTAAGTGCTTTTTATTTCTAGCAGAAACTTGCTTTGTAATTGAAGCCTATAACGACTGTCCATGCTCCAAAAAATATATTTTTAAAAAAATTGCTGTGCTTGGCTTTTGTCTGAGCTTGGTGTTTCTGCCCTGGCAGCTGGGAGAATATAATAATGGTTGAATACTCACTTTTCTTAAAAAGTTTTCACTGTGATCTTTTATTCTTTGATTTTTATGGGACTTAAAATGATATGGTCCCACTCAGGGTTAAAAATAAGAACACAATTAATGTGAACTACAAATTAATGTTTGAAGTGACCATCATTGTGTATTATCGATATAACAGCTCTCTACTTGTTCAAATAATTTAAAGTGATTATGTGTAATATTGTTCCCAGAATTCCAGTATCAATCAGTAAACAGCAGCTGTGCTGTGGAGAAAGTATGTTGAATTGAGGCAGGTATAGGGAAAATGGCTACAACATTATAATGGAAGATACTGCTGTAGAAAATCATTAGGCAGATAATTTTGGTTTGTGTTTTCATCAGAAGGAATTCTTGTGTTATTAAGAAAGTTATGGAACCAGAGCAAGCTCTCCATTATCCAGCTCAGTAATTATGTGAACCCAAACATCACGAAAATTGTCAAAGTCTTCCGTAAAACTTACAGGCTGGGTTAGACACAACTTTCCGTCTTCTACATCCTGTTTCACTTAGAATGTTTTAAATCATGCATTAATTTTTATTCTTGTTTGATTATACCTTATATTCTGTTTCTTAAAAAATAAAACTGCTATCTTTTCTATTGTCTTTTAGCCTCTAATTCTATGATCCTCCTCATTTTCAGTAGATCGTTTCTCCTTTCACTTTGTTTCTCCTTCCCATTTTAGAGCCCCTCTTCTCGAAGTTTCTCATTTTGTTTTCTATTTTATTCTAATCACTGGACCTTTCTTCTTTCCTAAAACTGACTTCTCCCTTGGAACTCTTGACCCTATGCCCATCTGTCAGTTATGTGATCATGCTGTGTTAGCTATCCCTCTGTTTCTTCATTTCCATTCATTCTTCAAAACCCATAGGACTTAATTTGCCTCCATGAATCCAATGAGACCATTCTTTGAAAAATCGTCAATAGCCCCACCAGTACCCAACCCGGCAGCAGGGTGTCAGCATCTGACCTGTTCAAACCCTCAGCAGCATTTCATTTACATTCTCCTGCGTGTCATTTGATCAGTTAAGCTGCCGAAACTTGGATTCCCATGAGCCTTTGGGATTATCTTAAGTTCATTTTACCAGTCTCTCATTTGAAAATATAATACGTATTAGGTTGCTTTAAGTGACCTCTCAGAGCCGCTCTGTTACCCTCTCCATTCCTCATGTTGGTGTGGAGCACATTCAGACTATTCTCTTTGTTTCAAATGCTGTCTTGTCTTCTCTTGCTCACACTATAGCGAGACACTGTTGTAATATTCTTGAACACAGCTATGATTATTTCTCTCCTCTTCGCAAAACACTCAATAGTTCTTGATTGAATAGAAAAGAAAGTTTGAATTCCTAACTAATGTATGAAAATCCCTCAACAATTTGGGTCCAACTTTCCTCTACAGTCTTTTTTTCTTACTATGCTTCAACCCACACAACATATATGATACCAATCACCCACCTCAAGGCATTTCCCAAATATGACTTATGCTTTTTAATTCTTTTCCTTTGCTCCGTCTTCTCTCTTTCTTGAAATGTCCATTTTTTTCTTTCATTAAGTGATAATAATCTTTGAACCCATGGGGCATATAAAATGTCTTGTCCAAACTGAAGCCTTCCCTGATTAAGCCAATGAAAATTAATGTTGCTCTCCCATAGTCTGCTAACATTTTTCATCAATTATTGGTTGAATATTATACTATATTTGAAGAACTAGCAATACAATGATAAACAAAATGTCATGATTCATGAACATTGATTGCTGATAGAAAATGTTATAGTTTGCTTTAGATTATAGTTATTTGTGTATAAGCCTGTCCATCTTACAAAATTATAAGGCATGGCTTCCTAAAGGATCATAATTTGCCTTTCACAATACAAAGCTCCTGTGTTAGATTAAATGCATTCAATAAATATTTGTTAAATCAATTCTCTTTAATTAATGTTCAATCATATGATTCATAACAAATAGGAAGACACTCAAGCAATCTGTATGAATGATTGACTTTAATTTGAAAATCTGAAAGATAAAATGAATAACTAAATAAAAAATGTTGATCATTAATTCATTCTGTACGAGCACAATACTAAAGATGTTTGATTTATTATCTTTCTTACTTTCACAAACAACTCTATGAGATCATCACTTTCATTTTCCTGTTTTATAAATGAGAAATAGAGAGATAAGGAAATACAGTAACCCTGTTCTCTGATTCCTAATCACTAATAGCCAATCACTAACTCTATTGCATAGACTGCCTATTAATATTTAATAGTAATAAATATTCAACTTAATTAAAGACACAATTTGTTTTTACATTCTGCCAGATCTCATCAATTTAATGTATCAGTCCAATTACAGATGAAACCTAGGTAAAAGTATTCTTAAAATTGTATTTTTTCTGGGTCAGAACGAGTCATATGGCACCACCTAACCACAAGAGGTCCAGGAAACACATCATCCTTGTGCCTCTAAGGCAGAAATTTGGAAAAATTGGTGATCAGCATTCCCTAAGACTACCAAAGTTTATACTCCTGGTCACCAAATATTAGACTACTGCCCTTCCTCCCCTAGGCAAAAAATACTCTTATTCATCCCCAAAGGAAGACAACATTAAGCTCTCATCCAGTCTCAGAGTCAAACTGAATGTCCAAATATCTGAATGATGCACAGTACTATTTATATCAGATTCTAGTGGTATAGGGACAGAAGAATACCCTCCTTTGGAAAAGGGGGTGAATGAGGAACACAGAACTGTCACACATCCCTAGTAATTCTGAAACCCTGCTTGTCAGGTGGTATAAGGACTCTTACCCAGAGGGTGGTTAATGTTCCTTAATTAGACTGTGAATCTGCTTCTTGACAGTAACTCCTTACCCATAGTTTGCCATGGCCTCTGAAAGCTCCTTTAAGGAAATTTCTTCTTTTTCATCGTTTTTCTTGGTCATATCTGAATTGGGCATTAGAGAAAAAAAAAAATCTTCCTTCATAAATTAGTAGTTTTCTCTAAGCACCATTTTAAGATAGTGACAGATGCTTTCGATTCAGCCTATTGATATTTTTGATAGTACAACTCTCTCAAAAACATATTGAATGTTTCTGATTATTTAATAGTTTCTTTCACTATAAATATGTATTTTCCATAATATTTTCTAATCTATTATTGCCAGAGTTTAGGAAAACTAGAATTTTTTGTGTATTCATCTTCTATCTAGTTATTTTTTAAATATTGTTATTAATTTGATTAAACTCTTAGTAGATTTCCTTGTTATCTGCAATTAACACTTAACTGCTTTCCTTCTAATATTCTTTATTAGCTAATTTTCTTGTCTGATAACATATTTTTGATCTTCCAACATAATCTGGAATGTAGCTATGACAGCACATATTTGTGTTTTATTACTGATTTTGTCAATATGTCTAATGTTTCACCGTACATTTTTTAGTTTCCCACTAGATATTTTTTTACATTTAATAAATAAAAATTTTCTTTTATATCTTAGCTTTCTAGGAGTTTCAAATATGTAACAAATTACTTTTATCAGTTTATTTTGATTATGTATTTAGATTATAACATACATTTTCCCTTTAATTTGTAAATACACTAAATGACATGGTGGATTTGTTTCCATTATTGAAGCATTCCTTTATTACTGGAATTAAGCAAACTTGATAATTTTACATTTTTTTCTGACTTTGACTATGTGCACAAGTGAGATTTTCTCTACATTTCTTGCATTGCCTTTATCCAGTTTGTTACTGCAATTAGGTTAGACTTGAAAGATAACTTTTTATATTATGGAAATAATCTAATTGTTAGAATAAAATAGCCACATATTTGAATGATAGTGTAATTGAATGTGGAACTCTGGATTCTAAGCCATGGAAGATATAATTCCATAGTATTTTTGCCTCCCATGTGGCTGCTGAGATATCTGATAATAATCTGACTCTTGTTCCTTTACATTTAGTATCCCCCCTTTCTTTGGTACCTTTAAAGATTTTCGTTATCATTGATATCTTAAAATTTGACTATGATCTGCTGAGAACAGAGATTTGTTTATACGTTGTTTTGTTTTTGTTTGCTTTTTAATTTATCCCTTTAGCACTTAATCTTTCTTCACCATGGGCAAATTATTTGCCATCTTCTTTAAGTAATGATTTCCTTTTATTGTCTCCATTTTCTCTATCTGCAACATTTATAAGATACATTCTACAATTTCTGTGTATGTCTTGCATGCATCTTATATTTTTTACATATTACTTTCATTTCAGCTCAATAATTTGCTATTCAGCTATATCAATTTTGCTATTCGACCATAAAAATTGTATGGATTTAAGTCCCCACCTCTAATTCATTCTTTTTATATGTAACAGTTTTTTGGCATGAATGGCATATTCTTCCTGTTCTTTCTAAAAATTCTACTGATTATACATTCTGTACTTATTTTTAATTAACTCTCCATCTTCAGATATATGTTCTTGTTTGAAATCTCTTTTATTCAATATGTTAATGCTACTCACATAGTTGGTGATGTGCGTATCATTTTAGATGCTGTAATTGTAGGCTGTCTGCTGCTGTGTTTACAGAACTTGCTCTGAATAGGGCCGGAACTCTTGCTCAGCTTGTACTCTATATCAAGATAGTGAATACTCACCATGAAATGATATTAGTGGTTCACTTCCATGGCTTATCTTCTGATTGTTGACGCTTTTTGTTCTTTTGAGATATCATCAACCATTTGGATCCCTGTCCTCTCATTTATCCTCAGGTCTGCCATTTATTACTCCTGTGTGTAGACAGTTAACCATTATTGCCTGGTTCACTTGGAGTTGGGGGTGAGGCATGTGTCCAGGAGACATCCATAGCATTTGAAAGTCTTGCGCGTTTCCATGGCAGAATACAAATGAATTCCCTGTGAGATCCCCCGGGTTTTCTCCGGCTCTTTTCTTCCACAACTTCTGTGGCATTATTTTTTTCCTGCAACTTCTGACGTTTTTTTCTTTAGTAATGTCTGCTTTCAGGATTCCAGGAATTTTGCAGGTTCAAGTTCTAGCAAATTCTCCTACTTGTGTTTGAACAGCTATGAAGCTTTTATGTAGAAAGGGGAATTACATCATGTGCTTATTTTACCATCCTAAATATTTTTCCAGATTGCTATCAAAATTAAAAAAATTCTCATATATAACCTTCAGATTCCTGAGGTCAGGTCCTCAGATCTAAATTTTTTAAAACACTGCACTTTACCACATGACCTCTAAGTTAAAATAGCACAATGCTTTTATTCTGCAATTGGAATTGTTTTAGTACTCTTTTGACAAGCATCTCAAAGCAATCTGGAAAATATTCCTTTTCATGAAAAATCTTCCTCACCTGCACATCAACTTCTGAAACAAAGCAGGTGTGAAAAGCACAAAGCAGGCCAATTTACACAGATGGTATGGAGGTCAAGTGAAAAAATGTTACATTCCCCAGAGTTGACAGTTGTGCATAGTGTTAAAAAGCCAGTTATAATGTCTTGCTAATAATCAGTTATTTAACAGGTTTGTGTACTCAATGGCTCTCCAGTAACATTGTTCTTTAAAATCTAATAGTTGGAAATGGTGTGTTAGACAATATTGGAACTTCTTATAATGAGATGGAATACCAACCAGGGATAGTTGTATACAGAGACTATTTAAAAGAATAGAAATATTGGACCTAATTTAGTGAGTTTTGTGAAGGCATCTTGTACATTTTTCATTATCAAACAGCATTCCATTAATCATTTAGCCAAGATTCTTGAGATAGTCGCCAAATTGATGTATTGAGTTGCCAATATAAAAATGAGCCATTTATAATTAATTACCCCTAAAGCAATCCTTTTTAACATCAACACATTTTCTTGGGCTTCTTAACTTTATAATAAGCCTATCAATATTTTCACTTGGTAACAATCTGCAAGAACTGGACATAAGCACATTTTGCTAGAAATGTTAGTAAAAATTACATAGTACCAAATTACCAAAATTTTAAAAATTTAATTCTCATTTAAGAAATTACATAAGAGATTTGCAGAATTATCTGCAATTTATATACTTTCATTAGATTCTTCCTACTTTGCTTTATGTACTTTCGGGTTACAGGCTCTGGGTAGCGCTGCCTTTTTGGCTCAACATCACATGGGTGCAGTGAAGCATCACAAAAATTTCTTCACTTTTATGGCTATATTAAGCTCCTAAACCTACTTTGGGAAGCCATCTATGAATATTCTTGTTGGAAAAAGCATTTCTCCTTTACCATAAAGTATTCACCATGGAGGATCAAAGGAAACATATCTCATCAAATTTTAGGGGAACATAAATTAGTATAAAATCATTTGGGGCATGAAAGTAATCTTGAATTTCTGTATAGTATGGTAAGGGGCAACCACATCACAAAATCCAAGAACTAGAATTTACAGAGGAAGACTGAAGCACAAAATGGTTTTACCATCAAGCATGGATATATCTGCCGTTTGAAACTGGTACTTATCTGGCTAGTTCATTCATCCATCTATACCCTTAAAGAAAATTTGTCATTTAACAACATCATGATGACTACTCACCCAACTGCATTTAGACCTAGAGATTTTGCAGTATGTTTACAAATTCTGATAAAAACTAAAAAGCTTTTGACGCTAAAGGCTTACATGGTGGTATTTATGGTATCTGTTACTGCTTATTTAGCCTTTCTCACAAAGGTTTGTTAAAGGTTTATGACTGTAATGAAAGACAAATACTTTGACTTTTGTTCTGAGATGTTTACTAAGTAGTTCATCTTCTCAATTTTAAACCAGGTTTTAGTTCAGTGAGCAGATATTATGTCAGCTCATAAGTGCTTTAATGCCAGTTTCTTGAGAGAGAAACATTACTGGCTCCCCCAGGAGTTTTTTGTTTGTTTGTTTTAGACTTGGGAAAGTTTCACAAGTATACAAAGTCTCAGATCCAAAATAATATTCTTGGAGTCAGGACAAATAGAAAACCTGTAAAATGGTCCCCGTCACTTGTTACTCTGCATTTAGACAGCCTCCAAGAGCACAACAAAATGGAATTAAAATAGATATTGTAACTGGAAAGTTTTTGTCTTAATTCCACATTTTGCTAGCTTTGTTATCTTGCAGAAACTGCTTGGTCTCTCTGGGTCAGTTTCTCATTCTGAAAAAATTAGTAGAATGTGTAATTTTCATGTCTGCCTGTATGTGTGTACAGATATAGCAATAGCTTCAAGAATTGTGAGTACTTCATACAAAATCTTGTTTCATATTCACAACACTCCTGTAGGTAACTACTATTGTTATATCCTATTTTACAAAGAAAGAAGCCAAGTTCGGAGACAATAAGGAACCTGCCATAAATCAATGAGCAAATAATTGTTGACACTGGGGTCTATTTAGAGTGCCCTCACAATTTTCTTCTATTTTATGGTGCATATTTGGGCTTTGTAACTCCTAGGGCAAAGAAATTCAAATGACTTCTGCTTTCGACTGCTGTACATACAAAGATTGAGCCCATTGGATCTAAGTTCCAAGGGCCACAATATATCAAAACTGGCAGTCCTTGGAGTCAAGCAAGAGAACTGTATTTCCACCAAATGAAACTTCGTAGCAATATAGGGAGACATGTGGGAATGAGAATTACTTATGTCAGGATATGTCAGTTATGCAAATGTGTAACTTAAAAACAAAGGAAAAGACTCAGTGGGGTACCACAGACAGATACAGTCATTGCCAGTGGGAAAAAAAACCACTTGCATTATCATTGTCTTTGGTCCTTCCCCATCCTGCCTCTTTCCATAAAATCTTATTTTATCTTCAAAACAATCTTATGATCCAAATAAACTTATTCCACTTGTTAGATTATAAGTAGACTCAAAAGGTAACTTTCCCACGGTCAGAGAATTGTCAATAATGCACTTAAAACTCCACTTTGATGACCTCTGTGGTTCTGTCTGGTCATGGGTTTATCTAAATATTTTTGAACTTAGCATTACTTACTTACATATATTCTGAATGGTAGCACATTTGAGAATTTTACTGCCATTATGAGAAGATGTGCTTTTATCTTTCTTTGGTTCTGAAAATTATTTCAAGGCGCTGATATGGAGGTAGAGGTAGCAACTAGAACAAGAAGAAAATAATAGAATTAATGAGATATGGTGTTATGATCGGAATATTTATGTCCCTTCACAATTCATATATGAAACCTACCTCCAAGATAATTGTCTTCAGTTGTGGAACCGTTGAGAGGTGATTAGATCATGAGGCTTTACCTTTATGAATGAGATTAATGCCCTTATAAAAGTGCTTGAGGGAGCTTGTGTGCTCCTTCCACCAGGTGAGGACACAGCAAGAAGGTGCCATCTTTGAAGAACAGCAGTCTTCACTAGACACTGAATCTCCTGGCACCTTGATCTTGGACTTCTTAGCCTTCAGAACTGTAAACAATAGATTTCTATTGCTTATAAATTACCCAGTCTAATCTAAGGTATTTTGTTTTAGCAGCTGGAACAGACTAGGACATAAGAATTTTCTCTAGGCCTTCATTCCATTAGGTATATATTGTTTATATATATATATAGTATATATATACACACACACATATATATGTGTATATATAGTTTTATATATATAAATATACAAAAATACATATTTATATATATTAGAAGAGAATTCAACTAGACCATTCAAAGTCCATGGAGATCTATTTGCCTATGGAAGAGTCCTAGAAGGTTTGTAATCCTTCTGATAGAGGGAAAATTATATGTGTATTTAAATATCTGCAGTTGCTTTAGGGCGAGAAACCAAGTGTAAAACACATTTTTGTTAGATATCTAATGTGGGCTGTGAACTGTGTTTGTTCTAGGCTTATGGTGGTGACTTTTAAGAACTACAAAGAGTCTGAAATTTTACTCTACTTACAAGCTTACAAGTTAGCCTGCCACAGGTGCATGAATACTGGCATAACACATGAAACTCTGGTCAGAAACAAAGGGCAGTTCATTATTCACAATAATAACATTAGCTGAACTATAAGCATTTGTAGCAGCTCTCCAGGCGTAGATTGTCCTTGGGTGCTGTAAAGATTGCCAGGTAGGTAGCAAATGCACACATAGTGGAATGTGTTGCAGGCAAGGACTCCTGAGCTTAGGAAATTCTAATCTTTTATAATGTGCAGTAAGCATGCCTGACCTTTGCATTATATATACTACACTGAACAGCAAGAATGACTGCTTGAGATACACCATGTTACATATCTTAGGAAACATGCTTGAAAGATAGGAGAAAGGCAGTCAATGTTTCTGCTATTGACATGTGCAGAAACCTGAGACACTCATGGACACTTGTTTCCCGATAATAGCCAAAAGACATTGGTTATTATTCATCTAGTTCCTGCCTTCATGGACACTTTTTTGTCTTGTTTTGTAAACAAATACCAAACAAATATATAGGGCCTCATATCGATGAGTTCTACATCCATGGATTCAACCAACCGCAGATCGAAAATTTTTGAAAAATAATTCTGATAAAAAGTAAAATGCATTTGACGCTAAAGGCTTACATGGTGGTATTTATGGTATCTGTTACTGCTTATGTAGCCTTTCTCACAAAGGTCTGTTAAAGGTTTATGACTGTAATGAAAGACAAATACTTTGCCTTTTATTCTGAGATGTTTACTAAGTAGTTCATCTTCTCAATTTGTACTGTATATGTTCAGACATTTTTCCTTCTAATTATTCCCTCAACAAATGTACTGTATATGTGCAGACTTTTTTCCTTGTAATTATTCCCTCAACAGTACAGTATAACAACTATTTACATAGGTTTTACATTGTATTAGGTATTATAAGTAATCTTGAGATGATTTAAAATATACAAAGGATGTACCTACAAAGTATTTGATAGGTTTATGCAAATACTGTGCCATTTTCTATAAGGAATTTCAGCATCCATTGATTTTTGATATCCACAGGAGGTCCTAGAACCAATCCCCAACAGACACTGAGGAACAATTGTAATTATAAATTGTGATAATAATTCAGAAGAAAAAAGAGCAGTATGCTATCAGAAATGCAGAAGGATGAGTTAGATTCAAGGAGCTTAGAAATGGCTTATCTGAGATAGGGACTTTTAACCTGAGGTGTGAAAAGAAGTTAAGCAGGTATAATTAAGAAGAGAGCATCTTAAAGGTATTCTCTTTAAGAGAGAGCATCTCAGCATATCTGAAGGTCCAGATTCCCTAGAATTCAGAGATTGTTAAAACAGCCAGGATAGTCAGAATATTCAAGGGAGGAGATGAAGGAAGGAGATGTGATTAAATGGGTAGGCAGAAACAGATTATTATGTTCAAACAGCAATGAGAAAGCCATGGAGTGTTTAACTGGGGAGACTTGTCATCTGATTTACATTTTAAACGATATTTATACTATGTGTGGGATGCAGAGGAGGAAAAATTAGTGGAAGAGGAAAACCAGATAGGAAGCTGCTGGACGATAGTTGTTTGGCAATGGTGACGGCAGTAAAGATGAAGATGAGTGATACTCAAGGCTGTCTTTTTTCCCTTAACCTTCTATTTTCTGGCTGTTAAAAAAATTGAATATGTTTTAACTTTTCCATTTCCTTCCCAATTTTTCAGTTTACTACTGAATAGAAATAGTAAACCATGAGGGAGGCTAAGCCACACTAAAATGTGGGATCTGCAATGGCATGATGATCAGAATGTTATTATAAATCCAATTGTTAACAAATATTCCCAGGTTTAGGTCCAATTTGCATGTATGTTTTGTTTACTAGTTGCTGCAACTAAATATTTTGTATCTTTATACTTCATTTCCTGGAATAATGTTTTGTTTAGTGACCTTAAATATTTGCAAAGTAAATTAATTAATTCATGAATCATGGATGAAAGCATAAAGGATCTGTGATCATCAGGATTTATTTTCCTGTTTTTATGAACACTCTTAAGAAACAGGATGGATCTCCAACCCCAAATTTGGTTCAGATATCAAAACTGATGATACTACAGTCATACTGTGAGGGTAATAAAAGATTTATTAGTCACACAATGAAGCTTTCTGGGTGGAGCAGGGCATGCCTAATAGCTGGTCCAAAAATGTCTTGAGAAAACAGAGGAAGGAGACTGGTGGGGTTTTTATGTAGTTGGGGGTGGGACTGAGGTGAGGGTTCACATGCATAGTTTGAACTTCCTGCCTGCGCAAAAGGAGGAAGCTAGGGGGGGCTTTCCCAGCTGTAGGGCTTCCGGGAAGAGGATAGAGTGAAACTTAGACACTATCAGTAGTCGAACATCAAAAAAAATGGGATTGGACTCTTGATTATACTTATTTACCAGAATGAAACTTGAGAGACAAGTTTGTATATGATGTATATGTACTGGGGTACGGCAATGTTCACTCTAAAGTATAATGTAGTTTTTTTTCGCCATGAAACTCCTGGTCAACAAAGAGGACATTGAGTTCAAGTATCTCTCAATACTTCACAATAAGTAGTTATCTTGCAGAACAAAGTTGATCTTGCTAGCTAGATATTAGTTTGTTATTAACAAAATTACGGTCATTATATTCCTATCACAAAATTATATTTGTATTTAGTAGGGAGCCATTATTATGTATTGTTATCTTGTTGTAGGCACTAAGGAGGATTGGCAGGACTTTCAACATAAACACCAGTGCATTATACTAGGAAATTTGACTAGGGAACAAAAAGAAGCTCTAGTTGACATTTCTTTCCCAAAGCTTAATAATCAAAGCAGACACATTTAAATAGTTCACCTTTTCTGGGCAGTAAACAGGTTTGGCAGGACTGAAACAAATTGGATGTGCCCATCATAATCAACTTAGAAAAGAAAAGAATGGGAAAAATGCCTAGAAAGAAGACAATGTATTAATATCAAATCTTGCAAAAAAATAAAAATATTTAGAAACAGAATGTGTGCTCAATTACAGCCCAAAAAGTGGAAACAAAATAATTGAATGGGACATTTCCTCAGCACATTTGCATATTTGAAAAAACACACCTCCATTTTTTTCTGGTATGAGGATGTGACAGTCGTTCACATTCTTACAAAGATGAGACCATTGCAACCTATGATTATTCTGGAACTGAGTGTCAGTGTGGGGGTTCTCTACTCCTATTGCTTCTCTCTCCCTTCTCTTTTGCTTCCTGCCTTTTGGCTGCTTCTCTGACCACTACCATTTATTCAGTAGTGAGTATCTGCAAATGAAGTAATAAAGGAAATGAAATTCAAGTGAGTCTGTTGGCTACCTACTAGCATCTTGGCTAACAGGATTAATGAAGGTAAAAATGGGTTTTTCTGTCTGCGAAAAGATTTTACTTTTCTATGCTGTTGTCCCTTAATCATCATGGATGATTTAGGGCTGGCTGCATATAACTGAACAAAGATTTTTGTCTCTTCTGGCTGTACAGACATTCTATGGGGTCATAGATACTGGTTTCAATGATTGTGTGATTTTTGGAGAAAACAAAAAATCATAAGCGCATACTTATAAAACCAATCAGGGATTAGATATAGATACCTGTCAAATAGCTACAATTATAGTAAATTAATGATTTGGTGGTTTTATAATTGGTATAAATAGTAAAGGATACTTATAAATATTTGTATGGAAAATCCTTTGGCAAGAATTAATACTATTTCTCTAATAGTATTTTATGCAAGACAATCAATACTTGACAGGTAAGATCAGATACTTCTCTCTTGACTTCTTCAACATTTAGCTTAATGGAATTTACCACCATTGAGATGCACTGAGAAGTAAAATTGTAAAGAAAGACTGGAAAATGATATCTTAAAAAGAATTGATTAATGTTATAAAATGTTGCTGTATGTTAAGATTTTGTATCGTAAATTTGATATTGTTTAATATTTTTACTTTTAAAAATGCATAAGAGTAATAGAAATTACAAACAAAATATGTGGTTTTCCCGTTTTGTCATTTTCTTGGTCCTCCTTAGCTGCATCTACCTATTTGAAAGATGACATTCCTCTCCCTTTCTGTGAGCCTTTGGCTTCGGGCCATTCTTTGTCTTTACTGTGTTAATTATTAGCTACTTAACATTTATACTGAAGATCTGACAGTTCCTAGGTCTCGAAATTTCTTGAGTTTTCAATTTCAGGAACTTCCTCCCCATGTCATATCAAATCTTTATATGCATTGTGGCACTTTGAAATCATCCACATGCAATCTTTAAGATCTTAAATGCTGACATCTCTTTTTCTGACTATACCGTTTGTTACCCTGATATCTAATGTCCAGTCTATGTTTATATTCGTTGTAAATTCCAGCTTCTAAGAAACAACAATGCTAAATTATTTTTAAAACATATACAATTTTTTTCTTTTGAGACAGGGTCACCCTGTCACCCAGGCTAGAGTGTAGTGGGGCAATCTCAGCTCATTGCAACCTCTGCCTCCTGGGATAAAGTGATCCTCCCATCTCAGCCTTCCAAGTAGCGAGAACCATAGGTGTGCACCACCACACCTGGCTAATTTTTGTCTTTTTTGTAGAGATGGCATTTCGCTGTGTTGCGCAGACTGGCTGCGAACTCCTGGGCTCAAGCGACCCACCCACCTCTGCCTCCCAAAGCGCTGGGATTACAGGGGTGAGCCACTGCATCCAGTCAAAAAAGATATATTTGAAAGTAAAAAACGTCCATTAAAGCCAACAAAATATATATTTATAGACAGGAATGAAATCTCATTCATTTTTACTCCTCCAATCCTGCTTCCAGTAGCAAAACATCTTTCTAAAAGTTTGAGACACCTCGTTTTAAAATTTGGCCGGTACAGATTTTGGAATCAATTTACAAATAATATCTAGATTCTTAATATAATTTTATTTTTAACCCTTTTTGGGGTCGATTAACCTTCCTTGTTTGGCTTTATTAGCTTCTCTAATCTGCTTGGACCAAGCAGCTTATCATTAATGCTATAGATGAATAGTATAAGAATAATCTGGGAGTTTATTAAAAATGCAGAATATCAATAGATGCATTGAATCAGAATCTGCATTTTTATAAGATCTCAGGGACTTTATTTGTATATTAAAATTTGATAAGCATTAATTTTTGCCATATTTCCACCATGCTCCTAAAAAATGTAACCACAGTGGTGCCAAGCACAAAATGTGAATATAAATCAACATAATACAAATTCTGCCTTCACCACATACAGGCCTACCCCAATTTATTGAGCTTTGCAGATACTGAACTTTTTACATGTTTCTAAAAGTTTTTGGCAACTTTGCCTCAGGCAAGTCTATGGAAGCCATTTTCCAATAGCAAGTGCTCAGTTTGTTCGCAATTTTTAGCGATAAAATATTTCTATTAAATTGCATACATTTTTTGGATATAATGCTACTGAACACCTAATAGACTACAGCATAGTGTAAACATAACTTTTACATGCACTGGAAAACCAAAAAATTTGTGTGACTTGCTTTATTATAATATTTGCTTTATTACAATATTTGGTTTATTGCAGTGGTCTGGAACAAAATGTACAATTTCTCTGAGTTATGCTTGTATTTATTTCATGACCCTGAAAAAGTTATTTCATCGTTCTGTGACTCATTGTATGCATCTATAAATTGGATGAACAATTATGGATGGTATAAAGATTGAGTGAGGTCATATGTATAAATATACTAAACAGTACCTGGCACATAGTAAATATACAACAAATAATAACCACTATTATAATGTTTATATTCTCCTTCTGAATGATCCAATCTTATGTTCCCCCAAACACCCTTAATTGTATGTTACTCAAAAATTTTCCTTCAAATCACTGCAACAAGAGAGAATCTTTAATAAATGATGTTGGTACAACTATTTATTTGGAATAAGATAAAATTAGATCCTCCATACCTCAGACCACACATAAGAATAAACTCCAAGTGAATTATGGAACTAAATGTTAAAAAAAAATCATACTAGAAGAAAACATAGGTGAATTATTTTTAAATATCAATTTAGGGAACTATGACACAAAATCCAGAGACAATAAAAGAAAATGACAAATTTGACTACAAAAATATCTCAAAATTGCAGGGGCACAAAACTGTTAAAAAAAAGTAACACAACTGACAAGCTGGGAAAAAATACTTGCAACCTATATTACATAAAAATTGCTAATATTCCTAGTATGTAAAGAACTCTTTCAAGTTGAGGACAAAAAAAGACCAAAGCTTGTTTAAAAAAAGGGGGACAGGGCATGAACAGATAATTATTAGAAGATATAAAAATGTCCCATAGCCGAGGCACAGCTTGCAGTGAGCCAAGATGGCACCACTGCACTCCAGCCTGGGTGACACAGCAAGACTCTGTCTCAAAAAAAAAAAAAATGTCCCATAGCCACATGAAGTATGTTCAAAGTCACTCAAAATTAGAAAAATACAAATGAAACAACACTGAAATGTGACTTCTCATTAATAACTTGAAAATTAAGATGTATGGCATGGCAACATATTCTGTTGCTTAGACCCTGGGGAAACCGGTACTCTCATACATTGCTAGTGAGAATGCTCACTGGCACAAATCTTCTGGAGGGAAATCTGGCAACATCAAACAAAACTACATATGCAGTTAGCTTTGGACATAGCATCCTTATTTTTAAGAACATATCTCCAACAATATAAAGATATATATGTACAAGAGTATTTGTTGATGCAACGTGTGTAATTTCAAAATAATTCAAACAACCTCCAACATACAAAAGTGATTCCAAAAATTGTGGTACATTCCATAATGGAATATTATGCAGTTGTAAAAAAAAAAAAGAGGAATATCTCTATGAATTCATGAGGAGTGATTTACATGCTTTATTTTTAAGTTGAAAAAGGAAAGTGCAAATTGTTATGCTACATTTATGTAAGAAATAAGAAATATGAATATACATGTATCTGCTAACCTGTACAGAAAGAAATACAGAAAAAAAAAACTAAGAACTATTGAGATCGGGGGGTAGGAACTAGGTGAAAAGAACAATGGTGTAAGAACAAGTTGAATGGGCTCAAGGAGATGTACTCTGCATACACCTTTTTGTATAGGTCTCAATTTTAGAATTATGATGATATTTCACTTATTCCCCAAAATAACAATCATCAGCATCATCATTGAAAATGTGGGAGCAAACCAAAATGAAATAAAAACAATAACGAATTGATATGGTTTGACTGTGTCACCACCGAAATCTCATCTTGAATTGTAGCTCCCATAATTCCTACATGTTGTGAGAGGGACCCAGTGGGTGATAATTGAATCATGGGGGTGATTTTCCCCCTACTGTTCTTGTGGTAGTGAATAAGTCTCACCAGATCTTAAGGGGAAACCACTTTCACTTGGTTGTCATTCTCTCTTTGACTGCTGCCATGTAAGATATGCCTTTCACCTTCCGCTGTGATTGTGAGTCTTCTTCAGCCACATGGAACTGTGAGTCCATTAACTCTTTTCCTTCTTTATAAATTACCCAGTCTTGGGTACATCTTTATCAGCAACATGGAAATAAACTAATACAGTAAATTGGTGCTGGTAGAGTCAGGTGCTGCTGTAAAGATACCGGAAAATCGGGAAGCAATTTTGGAACTGGGTAACAGACAGCAGTTGGAACACTTTGGAGGACTCAGAAGAAGACAGGGAAATGTGGGAAAGTTTGGAACTTCCTGAAGACTTGTTGAGTGACTTTGACTGAAATGCTGATAATAATATAGAAAATGAAATCTAGACTGAGGTGGTCTCAGATGGACATGAGAAACATTTTGGGAACTGGAGTAAAGGTTACTCTTGCTATGTTTTAGCAAAGATACTGGCAGCATTTTGCCTCTGTTCTGGAGATTTGTGGAACCTTGAACTTGAGGTGATTTAGGGTATCTGGCAGAAGAAATTTCTAAGCAGCACAGCATTAAAGAGGTGACTTGGATGCTGTGAAAAGCATCCAGTTTTAAAAGGGAAATGAGTATAAAAATTTGGAAATTATGCAGCCTGGTGATGTGATAGAAGAGAAAAACCCTTTTTATAAGGAGAAATTCAAGCCAGCTGCAGAAATTTATATAAGTAATGAGGAGCCAAATGTTAATCACCAAGACAATGAGGAAAATGACTTCAGGGCATGTCAGAGACTTTGTGGCAGCCTCTCCCATCACAGGCCCAGAGGAATAGGGGAAAAAATGATTTCATGAGCTGGGGCCCCAGGCCCTCATGCTGTCTGCAGCCTAGGGACTTGGTGCCCTGTGTCTCAGGTGCTCTAGCTATGGCTAAAAGGGGACAAGGTACAGCTTAGCTGTGGTTTCAGGGGGTGCAAGTGCCAAGTCTTAGCAGCTGTCACATGGTATTGAATCTGTAGGTGCACAGAAGTTAAGAATTGAGGTTTGGGAACCTCTGCCTAGGTCTCAGATGATGTATGGAAACGCCTGGATGTCCAGGCAGAAGTTTGCTGCAGGGACAGGGCCCTCATGGAGTACCTCTGCTGGGGCAGCACAGAAGAAAAATGTAGAGTTGGAGCCCACACACAGCGTTCCTACTGGGACAGCACCTAGTGGAGTTGTGGGAAAAAGGCCACCGTACTCCAGACCCCAGATGGCAAATCCACTGAAAGCTTGCACCATGTGCCTGGAAAAGCCACAGACATCAACACAAGCCATTGAAGGCAGCCAGGAGGGAGGCTGTACCCAGCAGCTGTTGCCCAGGATGATGGGAACCCACCTCTTACATTAAGTGTCACCTGGATGTGAAACGTGGAGTCAGAGGAGATCATTTTGGAGCTTTAAGATTTGACTGCCCCACTGGATTTCAGACTTCCATGGGGCCTTTAGCCTCCTGGTTTTGGCCCATGTCTCTGATTTGGGATGAGTGTATTTATCCAATGCCTGTATCTAGGAACTAACTAACTTGCTTTTGATTTTACAGGCTTATAGGCGGAAGGGACTTGCCTTTTCTCAGATGAGACTTTGGACTGTGGACTTTTGAGTTAATACTAAAATGAGTTAAGGCTTTGGGGGACTGTTGGGAAGGCATGATTGGTTTTGAAATGTGAGGAAATGAGATTTAGGAGGAACCAGGGATAGAATGATATGGTTCAACTCTTTCCCCACCCAAATCTATCTTGAATTGTAACTCCCATGATTTCCATGTGTTGTGGAGGGACCTGGTGGGAGATAATTGAATCATGGAGATGGTTTTCCCCATACTGTTCTTGTGGTACTTAATAAGTCTAATGAGATCTGATGGTTTTATAGGAAGAAATCCCTTTCACTTGGTTCTCATTCTTTCTTTGCCTGCTGCTATGTAAGATGTGCCTTTTTCCTTCCACCATGATTGTGAGGCCTCCCCAGCCACATGGAGCTGTGAGTCCATTCAACCTCTCTTTCTTTTTAAATAAATTACCCAGTCTCAAGTATGCCTTTATCGGTAGCATGAAAATGGACTAATACACACATGAACTTAACTATACTAAAAATGAATAGCATCAACACACAATAAGTTGTCCTGGAAAAACACTAACTTAAATACATTTGGAAAACTTTACTTTGACTATATACTGTAAGGCTAAAGACAAAGAGAACTGAACACAAATATTGCACTCCAGTTAGTACATTTGCTTTTCAAAGGGACATGAGTTAGCAATCTTAAAATACTTTTACATGTATTCTAGAATTGGGAAAAAACATATTGTGAATAATATATAATAATTTTCTAAGTGCTGGATATTGAAATCACAAAAGAGAAAGAAAAGCTAGAATTAATCCTGTGCTCTTAAATTGGAATTTGAGATTTTAATATAAACTCATAGTTTTTAAAACTGATAGATTGATTGATAGATTGATAGACAAATAGACATAGGAATAGATACTGAGGTAAGTGTATATATGTAGCAATTTTAAAATATGGCCACAAATTATTTGATATTCTTCCCTTGAAAAAGCAGAACATTTCTCTTCCCTTGAGTACAGACTGTACTTAATGACTCACTTCTAATGAATTGAGAATGTCAGCAGAAGTGACAACGTGTGACTCTGAAATTAGAACATAGAAAGCACGTGGTGTCTTCCATTTCTCTTCTCTTGAACATTTTCTCTGAGAAAAGCCTCTGCCATGTCATGAGAACACTCAAGCAGCCCTGTGGAGAGGTCCATGTGTCAAGGAACTAAGGCCTCTTGCCCTAGTCAGCAAGAAACTGAGGCTTTTTTGCTAAGCGTAATGTCACATGAGTAAACTGTATTGGAAACAAATCCTCCAGCACTGGATGAACTTTCAGTTGACCGCAGCTCAAATTGATATCTGTATTACAATCTTGTAAAAACGGAGTCAAAGCCACCAAACTAAGGCACTACCAGATTTCTGACCCATAAAAACTGTGAGAAAAAACTGTGAGAAAAACTTTTTAAGCTGCTAAAGTTTGGGGGTAAGTGGTTATGCAGTAATAGCTAATTAATACCGATATTGACACTAGGAAAGGGTGCTGCCATAACAGAACCTACAATGTTGGAATGACTTTAGAATCAGGCAATAGGTATAAGCTAGAAGAACTTTGAGGAAAATGTTGGTGAAAATCTAAACACTATTTTAAAGATTGTGAGTAGAAATCTGATGGCTTTTGAGGAGGCTGCCAATGAGGGCTTAAAGAAAGTGAGAATATTATTGGAAAGATACTGTTAGAAAGGGAGTCCTGCTAAGCAGTGGTGGAAAGTTTTGTGACATTTTTTTTCCGGTGGTAATGTGGAAAGTAGAAAATGTACCTAAGTGCTTTAGCTAAGGATTATTTCCAAACAGAGAGATGAAGATGTACCAGATTTCTTCTTGCTCTATACAGTAAATTTTAAAAGAAGAGAGATAAGGTAAAATGTGGCTTGTTAACAAGGAACCAGAATTTGATAATTTTGAAGATTCTCCAGGTGGCAAACAATATTACACATAGGAAATGGCTTCAAGATCAAATCAAGGGCATGACAGGGAATATTTGATCTAGGGGTAAAGCTAGAAATAAAGGGTAGGACTCTATAATTCATGGGAAGACCTTAAAAAAAGGCAGTATCTCAGAAAACTGTTCCGTCAATAAGTCTTCTTAAAAGCCTAATAGTATTGGCCCTCAGAATTTTCAGCAAAAGGTCAAAGTAAAAGATTAACAAAACAGATTTTGGGGTTAGCTTTTGTTTAATAAATATCAGTATGATTTATAGAAGATCCACATGTTTTTAAGAGAATTATATTGTTATAAATTGAGCTAAAAGGGAAAGAGGCAGACAATAATATATGTACAAGCCATTTAGACCTCAAAAACTTTATAACAGCAGACATTGGCAATATTTTGTGGTATTTTTATTTACTATTTAATGTCACACTCCTTCAGGCACAAAGATACTCACAGGGCAAGTGTAGATCCTCACAGGTGCCTGGGGCATGAGGGGCACAATGTGTCCAGCTTCAACTCTCCTTATGCCGAGGCCAAGCCCACACTGCAGATGGAGGGCAGTAGTGGTTCCTAGGTAGGACATGGGAGTGGACAGCTGAGAACCTCTCCTAGGGAGGTGGGGTGGTGGCAGGAAGTGGGATTAAATGTGGGCCAGGGATGCAAGTGTATGTTTCATTGTCCTGTCAAACTTCATTTACAAAACAAAAAATTTAATAACAAATTTATTTTATTTTATTTTTGAGACAAGGTCTCACTGTCTGACCAGGCTGGAGTGTAGTGGCATAGTCATAGCCCACTGCAGCCTTCAGCCTTGACCTCCCAGTCACAAGTGATCCTCCTGTCTCAGCCTTCTAAGTAACTGGGACTATAAGAGTGCACCACCATGTGTGACTAATTATTTTTGTATTTTTTTTTAATAAAGACAGGGTCTCACAATATTGCTCAGGATAGTCTCAAACTTCTGTGTTCGATCAATCCTCCCACCTTGGCCTCCCAAAGTACTGGAATTACGGGCATGAGCCACACTTCTGTATGACAAATTTATTAAGAATATAAAGATATTGACCACAGAACACTAAATCCAAAGTGTGAGGTCCCCTCACAAAGAGTAAATGATGGCACATTTGTTTGTGTGTTCGAGAGAAGAGGAACAAGGAGAAAACCATGGGGCATACCACAGTTTATTGAGTAGAAATAAGTATAACAAGAAGACTAAAAGGATTGGTCTGAGAGATTGAGGCAGAATCAAAAAAAGGGTAGAAGCAGGAATAACAGTGAATTGAGATTTTCCAGGAAAAGATAGTGTTTACTGGTGCTTAATGCTGCAGAGTGGTTAAATAAAATGAGTACTGATTCTTGCCAGAAGAACTACCGCAGAGTCATGATATAAAAGCCTAATTGAATGGATTTTATGGGTAAATGGGCATATCACAGAAGTAGAGATAGCTCATGGAAACTGTTCTTTTAAGTTTGACTATGAAAGAGAAAGATATAATCCTAATCCGAGAGGGGCTTGAACATGTTGTTGACTGTAGGGAAGAGACCACTGGAGAGAGAGCCTAAAAATAAAGGTAAGGGAATAGTGGATGGAGAAAGAATCTAAAGCAAGGAAAATGTTGGATCCCACAGTGTAGTGTTTTTTGGTTTTTTTTGTTTGTTTGTTTGTTTGTTTTTTTTTTGAGACAGCATCTTGCTCTGTCATCCAGGTTGGAGTGCAGTGGTGTGATCGAGGCTCACTGCAACCTCACCCTCCTGGGCTCAAGGGATTATCGTGCCTCATCCTCCCCAGTAGCTGGAATTACAGGTGTGTGGCACCGTGCCTGGCTAATTTTTATATCTTTAGTAGAAATGGG
This sequence comes from Macaca thibetana thibetana, assembly GCF_024542745.1. Classification (NCBI taxonomy): domain Eukaryota; kingdom Metazoa; phylum Chordata; class Mammalia; order Primates; family Cercopithecidae; genus Macaca; species Macaca thibetana. Next base: position 34,180,037 of record NC_065588.1, on the reverse strand, counting down.
GTTTCACCATGTTGGCCAGGCTGGTCTCAAACTCCTTACCTCAAGTCATCACTCCACCTTGGCCTCCCAAAGTGCTGAGATTCTAGGTGTGAATCATAGCACCCAGCCCACAGCATGATTTTTAACAAACAAAAAAGAGAGCACAGGTTTCCGTCTGGTACAGATTCCTTTTTAAATATGTGGTTAGGAATTTGAATAAATCTAACTCGATAATGTTAATTTTCCTGAAGGACCAGAAGACAAAATCATTTTCTAACTATGAAAGGGATGAGGATATGGTGAGGAGCTTTAAAGGGTTATTAACGTTTTGGAATAGCCATATTGAGGAATTGAGGAGGGGATTAGGATCTATCCAAAAATTGACAAATAGTACTGTGGCCCAGCTGATTTAGAAAACATGCTAGTGGAGGTACCACTGTTTGAAGAAATGAACTTGCACAAAAGACAAGTAATATAAGGCATTTAGAATTTACAAAATACTGGGCCGGGTGCGGTGGGTCACGCCTGTAATCCCAGCACTTTGGGAGGCCGAGGCGGGCAGATCACGAGGTCAGGAGATGGAGACCATCCTGGCTAACACGGTGAAACCGCGTCTCTACTAAAAAATACAAAAAATTAGCCGGATGCAGTGGCGGACGCCTGTAGTCCCAGCTACTCGGGAGGCTGAGGCAGGAGAATGGCGTGAACCCGGGAGGCGGAGCTTGCAGTGAGCCGAGATCGCGCCACTGCACTCCAGCCTGGGTGACAGAGCGAGACTCCGTCTCAAAAAAAAAAAAAAAAAAAAAAAAAAAAAAAAAGAATTTGCAAAATACTGAAATATATGACACAGGTTAAAAACAAGCAGAAAAACAAAGTAAGGGAAAGCACCACAGCAAAAATCTTTCCTTAGATTGTATTAAGCAGACACTTGGATGCCAAGTGACCCCATCTCTAGCATAATAATATAAAAGGGAAAAAATTATGGATTCTTTGTTCCCTGACCTGGAGGATTCCTCAATTCTAGCAAGCTTCCTAACTTCAGATGCAACTCAGGAGGATTAAAAAATGTTCCCGAAGGCTGTGGCCATTCAGTCACCTTACATTCTTATCTGGTGAAGAGTCTGTTGTTTCTAGTCTACTTGAACCGAAGTGAATGTAATATTAAACTAAATCAGAATTGTCATTTTTACCAAATTCAAATACAGATGAGCCCCCTATCATGTAGCCTAGCTTAGATGAATAGAAATGGAAGCCAAGACATGAAAAAGAGGTGGACAAGAAGACAGTGGGGTGACTAAGTGTTGGAGAATTTCATGAGGTAGAGAAATAGCTATGGACAGAATGAAGAAGGAAGATTTCCAGGGGAAGAGACATAGGTGGCCAGAATCTGAATTATAGTTTAAGATTTTAGGAAGTGACACTTAATGATAACATCCATAGCGTTTGGCTGCTGAAATAAAAGACCATAAAAAATTACTAAAATTCTAGAGGTCAAAAAGCAAAAATCAGAGTATTTCATATAAATTGACCACATGAATATTGACTCAGGGTGCTAAAACTTCCTTTGGTATTTGGAATTTTTTTTTTTCATTGTAGCCTAGATTTTTCTTAAAACCTAAGTAAATGAATAGACAAATACTGAAATGTTTTCTGTTAGTCTAATTTCCTCTATTTCCTTTTCAGGAGCAAAGCCAGGAAAAATTGTTATAATTTCTTTTTTTTTTTTTTTTTTTTTTTTTTTTTTTTTTTTTTTTTTTGAGACAGAGTCTCGCTCTGTTGCGTAGGCTGGAGTGCAGTGGCCAGATCTCGGCTCACTGCAAGCTCCGCCTCCTGGGTTCACGCCATTCTCCTGCCTCAGCCTCCCGAGTAGCTGGGACTACAGGCGCCCGCCACCTCGCCCGGCTAGTTTTTTTTTTTTTTTGTACTTTTTAGTAGAGATGGGGTTTCACCGTGTTCGCCAGGATGGTCTCGATCTCCTGACCTTGTGATCCGCCCGACTCGGCCTCCCAAAGTGCTGGGATTACAGGCTTAAGCCACCGCGCCCGGCCAAATTGTTATAATTTCTAAGTCAATACAAAAATCCCTTATTCTTGGCCCATGGAAACAACATAGCACACATCTAGGACTCATGATCTTCATTATTCCATAAGGTACCCTCAACTTATTATTTCTTTTTCTGTCTTTCTTTTTCCTCTCTTTACTATTATCAGATATTTCCTCTGTATTATGCAGGCTTTACTTTTTCTAGTACTCCAAATCCCAAATTTAACCCTTTAGGAGTCATTTTCTAGATCAGATTTATGACTGCAATGCTCATATATTCATTATTTATACTTTATTACCACTTACACTTTTTTGCAAAATTAAGAAAAATACCATTTTTATTTACACAAAATATGTGTTTTGATTTACTTTTTCTCTTACAATTGCACCCAAACTATTAAGTTTTATAACCTCATCTTATTTTCTCATGCCATAGAACTGCTTAAACATATTTTTCTCACATTCTCTGTAGGGAGGCTGAGGGCATATTTGTCAATGATATTTTCTGTCCTTTTCATTGTGTTTGCCATCTCCCTTGCTGTCATTTCAGCATTATTAATGGTGAACTACAGCACCAAAAGAGGTCAGGTCCAATACTTACAAATGTTTTGATTGCATTTCATTTTCATATGGATCTCTGTCAGAAAAGTCATTTTTCCAGGAGCTAGATCAAATTATCCCAACTAATTTAAGCCTTGCTCTTTCACTCTATCCCACATATTCTCCTTTTTTTCTGAATGGAACTCCTTATTTCAGTCTGGTTAATCACTGGACCATTTATTGAATAAACATTGACCACCTCCTGCCTGCCAAACCCTTGCCAGCACTGGGAGTATAAAGGGAAAGATAACACAGATCCTCCCTCAAAGAGATCTCAGTTTATTAGGGAAGACCAATATGTAAACAAGTTTTTGCAATACAACTTAAATGCAGTTATTAAAAACATTGTTGTATCATGATTATTCATATAATTATGTTCTTTCTCCCAAGAGATTATATGCTCCTGCGGGCAGCAATTTCTACCTATTCATTTTGGATCTGAGAGTGTTTAAGCATAGTCTCTGGCCAGTGGTAGACACTCTCAGTAAGTGATGAGAATCCACAAGGCTCCTCCAATTCTACCCTTAATTAAACAGAATTTATTAATATTTTAAATATAAATCAGCTTTCTAAACATGTTTCATTACCATAGAGGCATATATTTCTACCATTATGATTCAGCAACTATACTCCTAGTAGGAATAACTGCTGCAGTGGGTACACTGCCTCTATTTCTTCAGCACACTTTGTCTGTATCCCATCACCTTCTGCCTCCCAGCCCAGGCTATATGTGCCATTATGGGCTTCCTTTTCATCCAGGCCTCAGATTGTAGATGATTTTCAGGTCGGATATCTTACTCTACCCAAATCTTCCATTTACAGGTCATCAGACCTCTAATTCTACAACAGCTCTAATGATGGGAAACACAATAGTTGCTTCTCTGCTTTCATTCTCCCCACACAATGGAATCTACTCAGAGTGGCCAGGGAGCCCTGCATCTTCAATAACTGAAGTCATCTGTGGCCTATAGTAGTTAAATGAAAGAAGGAATTATAAGGCGGTCTCTTCCATTTCCAGACAGTTCTAATTTTTATTCAAGGTTTTAAAATTTCAGAGTAAGAATAGACTCTAAATAATATTCCACTACTTTATAATAAAAGTAAAATCTGCACTTGCTAAAAAATTAAAATGTTACAGACAGCTATCAAAAGACAGAGGGGATCTTTTCCTCACACTTGGCTACATGAGGAGAGATTTTCCTCTAGGGGCAACCCTGATTCTATTTTCTCCTTTACTCATTCTGCTCTTGAAAAGACAAAGTGACCTGTATTGATAAATATGGCTGGAATGAATGGCATGTTTGGCTTAATTCTACCCTCCTCTTTCCTCTTTGGGTCTTTCCATCTTCAAGGAACAGACTGTTCATCGGTTCTCAGGGTGGTTACTCCTGCAGGTGGAAAGGGGTTGGAATGGGAATGGGGTTTACCTGAGTAAGCTGGTTCTGAGATTCATTTAGCAGATATATTTGAGCCTCATATTCAACAACTTCCCCATATGGACATTTATCTATGTGAAAGTGGGATTTTTTTTTCCTTCATTATTATTTTGTTTCTCAAATTGCTGATGGCTTTGTATAAAGAAGACATCTGTTATCTCCCAACAATGATAATAACTCACCCAATCTGTAGTCCTCTTTCTACATTAAGGAATAATATGTATTCCCTTCTAAGAAAACAATACACACATATGTATTTATATTTATATCAATTTTTATATACAGGTGGGATCAGTAGGATTATATCATTGATTCTGTCCATTATTGTAAAATAATTCATTTTGCGTGGCATATTATATCTTAGTGAGCTTTCCATAACACTCAATGTATATCTATAGCACTTTACTTTTTGTTGTTGTTGTTGAAATGCAATTCCAAACTTGGTTTTGTAAAACCGACTTGAGGGCAAGTGGTACTAAAAGCCCTTTCCTAGGCTGCTTCTCTTTTCTTATCCTATTGCATATGGCAACTTATCTTCTCTAATTACCTCTTCCAAACACTTCTTTTTAATATCTCAAACATCCTCCGAAGCTATAACAATATTATCACTACAAAGATTCCCTCTGCAAACTATTTTATGCCACTCTTCAAGCAATGTCAGAATAAAGGAAGAGCTCTTTAAGAGTAGGATCCAGATTTTATGCATCTTTGCATTTCTTATCACAAAGACAAGAACATGAAAGTATGCATTTCCTTCAGAAAAACCTTATAGATTGCTTAATGCAGCATTTTCTCGTCTCTTTGTACTTTCAAGACAACTTTAATGTAGACAATATTAAAATTGCTAAAAAGCATAAATGAACCAAATACAATTGTACCTTAATCACAAGATCCATATTGCACTGGAAGAAACTGCATCCATCTGGGAGTGATACACAGCTTTATGCCTTACACTCACAGTCCTATGGGTAGGACTGGGTTTCAGATCCATGTTATTTAACATGGACTATTTCAGATCCACGTTACCTTCAAAGGTGTTCCTGATCTAGGACTGGAAGTAGGGATTTAATAATTTTATTGTTCAGTCTAAATAACTTTTCAGTAAGAAGGTTGAGTCGAGGAGATTTCAGGGAGATAATTTGGAGACTATTTAGAAAGGCTCTGTGCAAATAATATCAATAGTAACATCAGCAGACATTTTTTAGTACCATTTAATAATTGTATTTAATTCTTACTCTCCCTTTTAGGTGTTTTATATTAATAACCCCCCTCTAGGACAGAATTTATTAGTTCTCTTTTTATGAAGGAGACAATAAGTCTCAAAGACTTATTGCTGAATTAACAAGGGACATAGTCAAGATTTGCACTTAGGTTTACCTGGCTCTCCAAATTCATTCTGTTTGTATTGGAGAACAGAACAGTAAGCCGCATGTTAAAAATAAATTTAAGAAATTATGAAAGAGCTCCATGGATAAAGAAGAGAATCAGATAAAGTTAAAAGTTTCTATAATTTATGTGAAAATCCATTAGTTTAGGGCCCAGCAAAGCACTTCACACAACTTGACATTTAATAAAGGTTTGAGACTTCCCCTTTTCATGCCTGTATCATTATTAGCAGCAAATATTTAAATGCTATGAAATGTTTTTCCAAGAGGAGAATATCAAACAACAAATTTTAAAAACATTTTTGGAGTAATGTGTAAGGCACTGAAAATACAATCCTGAATATGAAAACTATCTCTGTAGTTAAATAATTTAAAAACTCATAAAAAGGATTAGAGGCATATCCTTTTAAAAAAATCTCCATTTTACAACTGAGATGACAGAGAAGCTCAGAAGAGGCTGTGACTGTAAGAGAGTATTTCACAGAAGAGATGGATTTTGAGTTGAACCTGGAAAGAAGAAGAGCATAGCAAAGGCATGGGGCAAGGTTGGGAACTAAGACGTGTTTGAAGGACAATTTGGATACAACAGAGGGAAAATTCATGTTGGGAGTAAAAGAAGAAAGATACAAAGAGGTTGACATCCCTTTTTATCCCTTTTAGGATTCTCCCTGGTACCCAGAATACATCTTCTGTTTCTTTCCTCTCTATTGTCCTTGGTATATGACCAAGAAATTTAAACCAATTTGTGTATCATGATAAGCAAAATACCAGAAAGTTAGCTAAGCTATGAAAATTATATAACCTAGTTCCAAAGCTAACCACAAATGACTTTTGGATTTTATACTATACTCCATTATTCATTCACTCTGTCTTCTCTACTATGAAGATTTTGGAGAAGTGCCTGTGTATTACAAATGAAAAGGTTTCCAAAAAGAAAAAATTAAAAAAAAAAAATGAAAACAACAAGTAGCTGCTTTCTAACACCACCACTGTATTCTCATACAAGTATCAAGCACCTCTTTTTTTTAAGCTTATCATTTTGTGAAACACTTGGTTATAGAATAGTTTCTTTGTGGCCTCACATGTTGTAGTAATTAGGAACAGTAGTTTCCGTTCAGGAGAGCATGAGGTAATGATGGCTTTCTGGAAGCAAACTCAGAAATAGTCACTGTGCCCAGCAGAACTCAAAACAGGCAGGAAAGAACTCAGGAACCACACAGGCAGAATCCTTACTTTTGTTGTATCTGTTAATGGGAGGTATGTGTGTGTATGTTGGGTTGTGTGTATAGGGATGGGAGTAGATTTCACTTACAAAAGCAAAACTACAATAAAAAACCATTTTTCATTGTGGAAGGAAAGTTTTACATCAGATTTCTGCTTATCCTGGCATAGGAGACTGAGAGAAATTTAGTAGAGAATCTTTCACAACACTGGCTTTATGCTCTCACCTGATCTCACAAAGCACATTTCAGAAACCCAGATGGGAGCTTTTAACCCCTGGTGTGCATAATCAGCAACATGTTTAAAGGGATATATGGCCCCTTGCCTGACATTCCTTTATTCTATTGACATTGATCGATTTAGGCTTTTGAACTGTCCTCAGTCTCCAGCCCCAAAATCAAAGACTTCTCTCTGTCTCAGTGTTGAAGCACATTTTTGAATTGAAGAATCATGAACTCCTAACCTTTTTTGCCTCTTTTCCGCATTAAAATTTTAAAATTCCCCCTTAGGAGGCATTCAACACTGTTGCTGTCAAAATAATTGTTGTATAATTCCTTTTCAGGATTATTTATTGAACTGACATTTCAGTATTTTCCTTCCTCTTTCAGAAATTGATCACAGTGTGTCACAGAGACTCAGATAATACACGGTGCACATTGAAATACACATTTATTGATCTAGCGTATTAAACGTTGAGAGGACGAATATACAAAAAGACAGTGGCCAGCCTATTTGACAATAGAATTCTGACCTACAAGTTCTAAAGCAACTAGTCCAAAATAGTCAGGACTTGGTCAATAACTACCAGCTTTCCTAATGTTTGCTTCCTTTTCCAACTCAGAGCCAGAGAAAGCCAAATATGCTTCTCTAACCAATCACAAAGGGTGCTCACTTCCACTGCACCTGCCTTCAGCTTGCCCAATGTTAACTATCTCCAAACTGCATTCCTGAAGACTTCCTGTCTTTTATTTTAAGGCTTCCCCACTCCCTGGCCTGACCTTGAATTTACATCAAATTCAAGTGATGTGGCTGACTGCCATAATATAGCAAACTCTGAATAGATAGCCTCTGTTTTTTCTCACTTGAGTTGTCTTTGTTTATGTCCAAAATGTTGTTAACTTAAGGACCTGAACCTATAAGGTCAAACAGCCCTGTAGGTACCTTAGAACACATATTAGGTCTTGAAAATAACTTTCAGGCAGCAAACATGAATTGCTCTTGTCTATCTGCCTTAGAAACAATTAGACTAAGGGTAGTAAGAAATAGAAGCCAAGTTATATTGTTACTCTAACTTGTGTTGATTTCTACTTACATCTTTTTAAAAATATTTTTTATTTTGATAAATGTTGGGGAAACAGGTGGTATTTGATTACATAAATAAGTTCTTTAGTAATGATTTCTGAGATTTGGGTGTACCCATCACCCAAGCATTGTACACTGTATCCGATGTGTAGTCTTTTATCCCTCACTTTTCTCCTACCCTTTCTCCCAAGTCCCCAAAGTCCATTGTGCCATTCTTATGCCTTTACATCCTCACAGCTTACACACTTAGCAGCTGGCAGAACCCCCACATTGGCTCCCTGACTGGTAGGGTGAGAGCTTTTATGGTGGGAAAGGCCAAATGGAAGCCATTCAAGCTGTCTCTACCCAGAAAAATAGTAAATCAAACAATATCGTATCCCTGTAGGGATTGTGAAGATTAGTGCCACCAGCAAGGACTTGAAAGACACAGGGGTGATGATTCCCATCATATCCCTGTTCAACTCTCCCATTTGGCCTGTGCAGAAGACAGATGGTTCTTGGAGAATGACACTGAATTATTGTAAGCTTAACCAAGTGGTGACTCCAATTGCAGCTGCTGGACCAGATGTGGTTTCATTGCTTCAGCAAATTAGCACATCTCCTGCTACCTGGTATGCAGCCATTGACTTGGCAAATGCCTTTTTCTCCATTCCTGTCCATAAGGCCCACCAGAAGCAATTTGCCTTCAGTTGGCAAGGCCAGCAATATACCTCTACTGTCCTACCTCAGGGGTGTATCAACTCTCCAGCTTTGTGTCATCATCTTATTTGGAGATTTTTTTTGCTTCTGAAAAATATCACACTGGTCCATTACAATGATAACATTATGCTGATTGGATCCAGTGAGCGAGAAACAGCGAACACACAGGATGTATTGGTGAGACATTCTCATGCCAGAGGATGGGAAATAAATCTGACTAAAATTCAGGGAACTTCTACCTCAGTAAAATTTCTAAGGGTCCACTGGTGTGGAGCCTGTGGAGATACTCCTTCTGAGGTAAAGGATAAGTTGCGGCATTTGGTCCTCCTACAACCAAGAAAGAGGCATAACACCTAGTGGGCCTATTTGGATTTGGGAGGCAATACATTCCTCATTTGGGTGTGTTACTCTGGCCCATTTATTGAGTGACCTGAAAGGCTGCCAATTTTTTGTGGGGTCCAGAATAGGAGAAGGCTTTATAATAGGTCCAGGTTACTGTGCAAGCCTCTCTGCCACTTGGACCATTTGACCCAGCAGATCCAATGGTGCTTGAGGTGGCAGTGGCAGATAAGGATGTTGTTTGGAGCCTTTGGCAGGATCCCCTAGGTGAATCACAGCAGAGGCCTCTAGGATTTTGGAGCAAGGCCCTACCATTTTCTGCGGAAAACTACTCTCCTTTTGAGAGGCAACTCTTGGCCTGTTATGGGGCTTTGGTGGAAACTGAATGTTTGAGTATGGGTCATCATGTCACCATGAGACCTGAACTGTCCATTATAAACGGGGTCCTTTATGACCCATTTAGCCATAAAGTGGGTCATGCACAGCAGCATTCCATCACCAAATGGAAGTGGTATATACGTGATTGAGCTCGAGCAGGTCCTGAAGGCACAATTAAGTTATAGGAGGAAGTGGTTCATATGCCCATGGTATCCACTCCTGATACCCTGCCTTCTCTCCCCCAGCCTGCATCAGTGGTCTCATAGGGAGTTTCCTATGATCAGTTGCAGAGGAAGAGAATACTAGGGCCTTGTTCACAGATGGTTCTGCACAATATGCAGGCACCACCCAAAAGTGGACAGCTGTAGCACTACAGCCCCTTCCTAGAACATCCCTGAAGGACAGCAGTGAAGGGAAATTTTCCCAGTGAGCAGAACTTCGAGCAGTACACCTGGTTGTGCCCTTTGCATGGGAGGAGAAATGGTCAGATGTGCAATTATGTGCTGAGTCATGAGCTGTAGCCAATGGTTTGGCTGGATGGTCAGAGACTTGGAATAAGCATGATTGGAAAAGTGGTGACAAAGAAATTTAGGGAAGAGATATGTGGATAGATATCTCTTAGTGGTCAAAAACTCTGATAATATTTGTATCCTACGTGAGTGCTCACGAATGGGTGACCTCTGAGGAGGAGGAGTTTAATAATCAAGTGGATATGATGACCTGTTCTGTGGACACCACTCAGCCTCTTTCCCCAGCCACCCCTTTCATCACCCAATGAGCCCATGAACAAAGTGTCATGGTGGCAGGGATGGAGGTTATGCATGGGCTCAGCAACATGGACTTTCATTCACCAAGGCTGAGCTGGCTATGACCACTGCTGAGCACCCAATTTGCCAGCAGCAGAGACCAACACTGAGCCCTTGATATGGCACCATTTCTTGGGGAGATCAGCCAGCTACCTGGTGACAGGTCGATTTTATTGAACCTCTTCCATCATGGAAAGAGCAGGGGTTTGTCCTCATTGGAATAGTCACTTACTTTGGATATGGGTTTGCCTATCCTGCATGCAGTGCTTCTGCCAAGAAGACTCACGGAATGCCTTATCCACCATCACCGTATTCCACACAGCATTGCTTCTGACCAAGGCACTCACTTTACAGCTAAAGAAGTGTGGCAGTGGCTTCATGCTCATGGAATTCACTGGTATTACCAAGTTCCCCATCATCCTGAAGCAGCTAGATTGATAGAATAGTGGAATGACCTTTTGAAGTCACAATTACAATGCCAACTAGGTGACAATACTTTGCAGAGCTGGGACAAAGTTCTCCAGAAGGCCTATATTCTCTAAAGCACTATCTAATATATGGTGCTGTTTCTCCCATAGCCAGAATTCATGGAGCCAGGAATCAAGTGGTGGAAGTGGAAGTGGCACCACATGGCATCCCCCTAGTGATCCAGTAGCAAAATTTTTGCTTCCTATTCCCACAACATTATGCTCTGCTGCCCTAGAGGTCTTAGATCCAGAGAGAGGAATGCTACCACACAGCATACACAGCTTAGCTCCCACTTACAAGTGACAACATACAATGCTTGTTTCCCCATTACTGAGTTACTTCACTTGGAATAATAGTCTCCCATTCCATCCAGGTTGCTGTGAATGCCATTATTTCATTCCTTTTTATGGCTGAGTAGTGTTCCATTTTATATATATATATATAATAAAAATTATATATATCCTTTTTATATATATATATATATATATATATATATATATATAAAATGTGATTTTCTTTATCCACTCACTGATGGATGGGCATTTGGGCTGGTTCAATATTTTTGTGATTGTAAATTGTGCTGCTATAAATATGCATGTGCCAGTATTTTTTTCATATAATGACTTCTTTTACTCTAGGTAGATACCTTGTAATGGCACTGCGGGATCAAACAGTAGATCTATTTTTGTTCTTTAAGGAATCTCCACACCACTTTCCATAATGGTTGTACTAGTTTACATTCCCACCAAGAGTGTAAAAGTGTTCCCTTTCACCATATCCACGCCAATGTCTACTTTTTTTTTTTTTTAATTTTTTGATTATGGCCATTCTTGTAGGAGTGAGGTGGTATCTCACTGTGGTTTTGATTTGCATTTCCCTGATAATTAGTGATGTTGAACATTTTTCCATATGCTTGTTATCCATTTGTATATCTTTTGAGAATTGTGTATTCATGTCTTTAGGCCACTTTTTGATGGGATTGTTTTTTTCTTGCTGATTTGTTTGAGTTCCTTGTAGAGTCTGGATATTAGTCCTTGGACAGATATATAGATTGTGAAGATTTTTTCCCACGTCTGATAACTACTGATTTTTTTTTTTTTTTTTTTTTTTGCTATGCAGAAGCTTTTTATTTTAATTAAGTCCAATATATTTTTATCTTTGTTTTTGTTGCATTTGCTTTTGAGTTCTTGGTCATAAAGTCTTTACCTAAGCCAATGTCTAAAAGGGGTTTTCCAGTGTTATCTTCTAGAATTTTTATAGTTTGGGTCTTTGATTTAGGTCTATCATTCATCTTGAGTTGATTTTTGTAATGGGTGAGAGATGGGGATCCAGCTTCATTCTTCTTCATGTGGCTTGCCGATGATCCCAGCACCATTTGTTGAATAGGGTGTTCTTTTCCCACTTTATGTTGCTTTCTTGAAGATCAGTTGGCTGTAAGTATTTGGCTTTATTTCTGGGTCCTCCATTGGTCTATGTGCCTATTTTTATACTATTACCATGCTGTTTTGGTGACTATGGACTCATAATATAATTTGAAGTTGGGTAATGTAATGCTTCCAGATTTGTTCTTTTTGCTTAGTCTTGCTTTGGCTATGTGGGCTCTTTTTTGGTTCCATATGAGTTTTAGGATTGTTTTTTCTGGTTTTGTAAAGGATGATGGTGGTATTTGGATGGGAATTGGATTGAATTTGTAGATTGCTTTTGGCAATATGATCGGTTTTGCAATATCGATTCTCCTCTTCCATGAGCATGGGATGTGTTTGCATTTGTTTGTGTCATCTATGATTTCTTCCAGCAGTGTTTTTTTACTTTTTCTTGTATAGGTCTTTCAAGGAAAGGCCTTGGTTAGGTATATTTCTAAGTATTTTATTTTTATTTTTGCAGCTGTTGTAAAATTGGCTGAGTTCTTGATTTGATTCTTAGCTATGTTGCTGTTGGTATATAATAGAGCCACTAATTTCTGTGCATTAATTTTATATCCTGAAACTTTGCTGAACTTATTTACCAATTCTAGGAGTTTTTCTTGATGATTCTTTATGGTTTTCTTGGTATACAATCATATCTCAGCAAACAGCAACAGTTTGAGTTCCTCTTTACCAATTTGGATTCCCTTTATTTCTTTCTCTGGCCTGATTGCTCTGGCTAGGACTTCCAGTAGTATGTTGATTAGAAGTGGTGAAAGTGGGCATCCTTTTCTTGTTTCAGTTCTTGGGAAGAATGTTTTCAGCTTTTTTCCCTCAATATAATGTTGGCTTTGGGTTTGTCATAGATGGCTTTTATTACCTTAAGGTATGTCGCTTCTGTGCCGATTTTGCTGAGGGTTTTAATCATAAAGGGACGATGGATTTCGTCAAATGCTTTTCCTGCATCTATTGAGATGATCATGTGTTTTTGTTTTTAATTCTCTTTATGTGGTGTATCACATTTATTGGCTTGTGGATGTTGAAACATCCCTGTATCCCTAGTATGAAATCTACTTGATCATGGTGGCTTACCTTTTTTGATATGCTGTTGGATTTGGTTAGTTAGTATTTTTTTATAGATAGTATGAATATCTATATTCATCAGGGATATTGGTCTGTAGTTTTCTTTCTTTTTCTTTTTATGTCCCCTCCTGGTTTTGGTATTAGGGTGATACTGGCTTCACAGAATGATTTAGAGAGGATTCCCTCTTTCTCTATCCTGTGGAACAGTGTCAATAGGATTAGTACCAATTCTTTTTGCATGTCTTATAGAATTCAGCTGTGAATCTGTCTTGTTCTGGTCTTTGTTGGCAATTTTTAAATTAGCATTTTAATTTAACTGCTTGTTATTTGTCTGTTCAGAGTTTCTCTATGTTCCTAGAGGTAGATATAGATCAACCCTTCTAGGAGGGTTGTATATTTCCAGGAATTTATCAATCTCCTCTAGGTTTTCTAGTTAAAGGTGTTCATAGAAGCCTTGAATTATCTTTTATATTTCTGTGGTATCAGTAGTAATAATATCTCCCATTTCATTTCTATAATAATTGAGCTTATTTGGATCTTCTCTCTTCTTGGTTGATCTTATTAATAGTCTATTAATTTCATTTATCTTTTCAAAGAACCAGCTTTTTGTTTCATTTATTTTCGTCTTTTTGTTTGTTTGTTTCAATTTCATTTAGTTCTTCTCTGCTCTTTGTTATTTCTTTTCTTCTGCTGGGTTTGGGTTCGGATTTTTCTTGTTTCTCCAGTTCCATGTGGTGTGACCTTAGATTGTCTGTTTGTGCTCTTTCAGACTTTTTGATGTAGGTATTTAATGCTATGAACTTTCCTCTTAGCACTGCTTTTGTGTATCCCAGAGGATTTGATAGGCTGTGTTGCTATTATCATTCAGTTGAAAAACATTTTAAGTTTCCATCTTAATTTCATTGTTGAAATTAATTTCACTTAGGAGCAGGTTATTTAATTTCCATGTATTTGTATGGTTTTGAGAGTTGCTTTTGGAGTTGATTTCCAATTTTATTTCATTGTGGTCTGAGAGAGTACTTGATATACATTCAATTTTCTTAAATGCACCAAGACTTGTTTTGTGGTCTTTCATATGGTCTCTCTTGGAGAATGTTCCACGTGCTAATGAAACAAATGTATATTCTGCAGTTGTTGGGTAGAATGTTCTGTAAATTTGTTGTAGGGTATAGTTTAAGTCCGTTGTTTCTTTGTTGACTTACTGTCTTGATGACCTGTCTAGTGCTATCAGTGAAGTATTGATCTCTTAATATTTATTATTGTGTTGCTGTCTATCTCATTTCTTAGGCCTAGTAGTAATCATTTTATAAATTTGGTAGCTCCAGTGTTAGGTGCATATATATTTAGGATCATGACTTTTTTTGTTGGATAAGGCCTCTTATCATTATATAATATCCCTCTTTGTCTTTTTAAACTGCTGTTGCTTTAAAATTTGTTTTGTTTTTTTTTTTTTTTTTTTTTTTTTTTTTTTTTTTTTTTTTTGAGACGGAGTCTCGCTCTGTCGCCCAGGCTGGAGTGCAGTGGCCGGATCTCAGCTCACTGCAAGCTCCGCCTCCGGGGTTTACGCCATTCTCCTGCCTCAGCCTCCCGAGTAGCTGGGACTACAGGTGCCCGCCATCTCGTCCGGCTAGTTTTTTGTATTTTTTAGTAGAGACGGGGTTTCACTGTGTTCGCCAGGATGGTCTCGATCTCCTGACCTCGTGATCCACCCATCTCGGCCTCCCAAAGTGCTGGGATTACAGGATTGAGCCACCGCGCCCGGCCTAAAATTTGTTTTGTCTAATATAAGAATAGCTATACCTGCTCACTTTTGTTGTCCATTTGCATAGAATAACTTTTTCCACCCCTTTAGCTTAAGTTATGTGAGTTCTTCTGTGTCAGGAGTTTCCTGAAGACAGCAGAGACTTGATTGGTGAATTATTATCCATTCCGCCATTCTGTATCTTTTAAGTGGAGCATTTATGCCATTTACATTCAATGTTAGTATTGAGATGAGGTACTATTCTATTCACCCTGGCTACTTGTTGCTTAAATACCTTTCTTTTTCATTGTATTATTATTATTATTATTTTTATTATTATTATACTTTAAGTTCTAGGGTACATGTGCATAACGTGCAGGTTTGTTACATATGTATACTTGTGCCATGTTGCTGTGCTGCACCCATCAACTCGTCAGCACCCATCAACTCGTCATTTACATCAGGTATAACTCCCAATGCAATCCTTCCCCCCTCCCCCCTCCCCGCTCCCCATGATAGGCCCCAGTGTGTGATGTTCCCCTTCCCGACTCCAAGTGATCTCATTGTTCAGTTCCCACCTATGAGTGAGAACATGCGGTGTTTGGTTTTCTGTTCTTATGATAGTTTGCTAAGAATGATGGTTTCCAGCTGCATCCATGTCCCTACAAAGGACACAAACTCACCCTTTTTTATGGCTGCATAGTATTCCATGGTGTATATGTGCCACATTTTCTTAATCCAGTCTGTCTCTGATGGACATTTGGGTTGATTCCAAGTCTTTGCTATTGTGAATAGTGCCACAATGAACATACGTGTGCATGTGTCTTTATAGCAGCATGATTTATAATCCTTTGGGTATATACCCAGTAATGGGATGGCTGGGTCATATGGTACATCTAGTTCTAGATCCTTGAAGAATTGCCATACTGTTTTCCGTAATGGATTGAACTAGTTTAAAATCCCACCAACAGTGTAAAAGTGTTCCTATTTCTCCACATCCTCTCCAGCACCTGTTGTTTCCTGACTTTTTAACGATCACCATTCTAACTGGTGTGAGATGGTATCTCACTGTGGTTTTGATTTGCATTTCTCTGATGGCCAGTGATGATGAGCATTTTTTCAAGTGTCTGTTGGCTGTATGCATGTCTTCTTTTGAGAAATGTCTGTTCATATCCTTTGCCCACTTTTTGATGGGGCTGTTTGTTTTTTTGTTTTTTTCTTGTAAATTTGTTTGAGTTCTTTGTAGGTTCTGGATATTAGCCCTTTGTCAGATGACTAGACTGCAAAAATTTTCTCCCATTCTGTAGGTTACCTGTTCACTCTGATGGTAGTTTCTTTTGCTGTGCAGAAGCTCTTTAGTTTAATTAGATCCCATTTGTCAATTTTGGCTTTTGTTGCCCTTGCTTTTGGTGTTTTAGACATGAAGTCTTTGCCCATGCCTATGTCCGGAATGGTACTACCTAGGATTTCCTCTAGGGTTTTTATGGTATTAGGCCTAACATTTAAGTCTCTAATCCATCTTGAATTAATTTTCGTATAAGGAGTAGGAAAGGATCCAGTTTCAGCTTTCTACTTATGGCTAGCCAATTTTCCCAGTGCCATTTATTAAATAGGGAATCCTTTCCCCATTTCTTGTTTTTGTCAGGTTTCTCAAAGATCAGATGGCTGTAGATGTGTGGTATTATTTCTGAGGACTCTGTTCTGTTCCATTGGTCTATATCTCTGTTTTGGTACCAGTACCATGCTGTTTGGGTTACTGTAGCCTTGTAGTATAGTTTGAAGTCAGGTAGCGTGACGCCTCCAGCTTTGTTCTTTTGACTTAGGATTGTCTTGGAGATGCAGGCTCTTTTTTGGTTCCATATGAACTTTAAAGCAGTTTTTTCCAATTCTGTGAAGAAACTCATTGGTAGCTTGATGGGGATGGCATTGAATCTAAAATAACCTTGGGCAGTATGGCCATTTTCACGATATTGATTCTTCCTATCCATGAGCATGGTATGTTCTTCCATTTGTTTGTGTCCTCTTTGATTTCACTGAGCAGTTGTTTGTAGTTCTCCTTGAAGAGGTCCTTTACATCCCTTGTAAGTTGGATTCCTAGGTATTTTATTCTGTTTGAAGCAATTGTGAATGGAAGTTCATTCCTGATTTGGCTCTCTGTTTGTCTGTTACTGGTGTATAAGAATGCTTGTGATTTTTGCACATTAATTTTGTTTCCTGAGACTTTGCTGAAGTTGCTTATCAGCTTAAGGAGATTTTGGGCTGAGACAATGGGATTTTCTAAATATACAATCATGTCATCTGCAAAGAGGGACAATTTGACTTCTTCTTTTCCTAACTGAATACCCTTGATTTCTTTCTCTTGCCTGAATGCCCTAGCCAGAACTTCCAACACTATGTTGAATAGGAGTGGTGAGAGAGGGCATCCCTTTCTTGTGCCAGTTTTCAAAGGGAATTTTTCCAGTTTTTGCCCATTCAGTATGATATTGGCTGTGGGTTTGTCATAAATAGCTCTTATTATTTTGAGGTACTTTCCATCAATACCGAATTTATTGAGCGTTTTTAGCATGAAGGGCTGTTGAATTTTGTCAAAAGCCTTTTCTGCATCTATTGAGATAATCATGTGGTTCTCGTCTTTGGTTCTGTTTATATGCTGGATTATGTTTATTGATTTGCGAATGTTGAACCAGCCTTGCATCCCAGGGATGAAGCCCACTTGATCATGGTGGATAAGCTTTTTGATGTGCTGCTGAATCCGGTTTGCCAGTATTTTATTGAGGATTTTTGCATCGATGTTCATCAGGGATATTGGTCTAAAATTCTCTTTTTTTGTTGTGTCTCTGCCAGGCTTTGGTATCAGGATGATGTTGGCCTCATAAAATGAGTTAGGGAGAATTCCCTCTTTTTCTATTGATTGAAAGAGTTTCAGAAGGAATGGTACCAGCTCCTCCTTGTACCTCTGGTAGAATTCAGCTGTGAATCCATCTGGTCCTGGACTTTTTTTGGTTGGTAGGCTATTAATTATTGCCTCAATTTCAGAGCCTGCTATTGGTCTATTCAGGGATTCAACTTCTTCCTGGTTTAGTCTTGGAAGAGTGTAAGTGTCCAGGAAATTATCCATTTCTTCTAGATTTTCTAGTTTATTTGCGTAGAGGTGTTTATAGTATTCTCTGATGGTAGTTTGTATTTCTGTGGGGTCGGTGGTGATATCCCCTTTATCATTTTTGATTGCGTCTATTTGATTCTTCTCTCTTTTCTTCTTTATTAGTCTTGCTAGCGGTCTGTCAATTGTGTTGATCTTTTCAAAAAACCAACTCCTGGATTCATTGATTTTTTGGAGGTTTTTTGTGTCTCTATCTCCTTCAGTTCTGCTCTGATCTTAGTTATTTCTTGCCTTCTGCTAGCTTTTGATGTGTTTGCTCTTGCTTCTCTAGTTCTTTTAATTGTGATGTTAGAGTGTCATTTTAGATCTTTCCTGCTTTCTCTTGTGTGCATTTAGTGCTATAAATTTCCCTCTACACACTGCTTTAAATGTGTCCCAGAGATTCTGGTATGTTGTATCTTTGTTCTCATTGGTTTCAAAGAACATTTTATTTCTGCCTTCATTTTGTTATGTTCCCAGTAGTCATTCAGGGGCAGGTTGTTCAGTTTCCATGTAGTTGAGCAGTTTTGATTGAGTTTCTTAGTCCTGAGTTCTAGTTTGATTGCACTGTGGTCTGAGAGACAGTTTGTTATAATTTCTGTTCTTGTACATTTGCTGAGGAGTGCTTTACTTCCAATTATGTGGTCATTTTGGAATAATGCAATGTGGTGCTGAGAAGAATGTATATTCTGTTGATTTGGGGTGGAGAGTTCTATAGATGTCTATTAGGTCTGCTTGCTGCAGAGATGAGTTCAATTCCTGGATATCCTTGTTAACTTTCTGTCTCGTTGATCTGTCTAATGTTGACAGTGGAGTGTTGATGTCTCCCATTATTATTGTATGGGAGTCTAAGTCTCTTTGTAAGTCTCTAAGGACTTGCTTTATGAATCTGGGTGCTCCTGTATTGGGTGCATATATATTTAGGATAGTTAGCTCTTCCTGTTGAATTGATCATTTTACCATTATGTAATGGCCTTCTTTGTCTCTTTTGATCTTTGATGGTTTAAAGTCTGTTTTATCAGAGACTAGTATTGCAACCCCTGCTTTTTTTGGTTCTCCATTTGCTTGGTAAATCTTCCTCCATCCCTTTATTTTGAGCGTATGTATGTCTCTGCATGTGAGATGGGTCTCCTGAATACGGCAGACTGGTGGATCTTGACTCTTTATCCAGTTTGCCAGTCTGTGTCTTTTAATTGGAGCATTTAGTCCATTTACATTTAAGGTTAAGATTGTTATGTGTAACTTGATCCTGCCATTATGATATTAACTGGTTGTTTTGCTCATTAGTTGATGCAGTTTCTTCCTAGCCTAAATGGTCTTTACATTTTGGCATGTTTTTGCAATGGCTGGTACCGGTTGTTCCTTTCCATGTTTAGTGCTTCCTTCAGGGTCTCTTGTAAGGCAGGCCTGGTGGTGATAAAATCTCTAAGCATTTGCTTATCTGTAAAGGATTTTATTTCTCATTCACTTATGAAACTTAGTTTGGCTGGATATGAAATTCTGGGTTGAAAATTCTTTTCTTTAAGAATGTTGAATATTGGCCCCCACTCTCTTCTGGCTTGGAGAGTTTCTGCCGAGAGATCTGCTGTTAGTCTGATGGGCTTCCCTTTGTGGGTAACCCGTCCTTTCTCTCTGGCTGCCCTTAAGATTTTTTCCTTCATTTCAACTTTGGTGAATCTGGCAATTATGTGTCTTGGAGTTGCTCTTCTCGAGGAGTATCTTTGTGGCGTTCTCTGTATTTCCTGAATTTGAATGTTGGCCTGCCCCACTAAGTTGGTGGAGTTCTCCTGGATGATATCCTGAAGAGTGTTTTCCAACTTGGTTCCATTTTCCCCCTCACTTTCAGGCACCCCAATCAGATGTAGATTTGGTCTTTTTACATAATCCCATACTTCTTTCAGGCTTTGTTCGTTTCTTTTTCTTCTTTTTTCTTTTGGTTTCTCTTCTCGCTTCATTTCGTTCATTTGATCCTCAATTGCTGATACTCTTTCTTCCAGTTGATCGAGTGGGTTATTGAAGCTTGTGCATTTGTCACGTATTTCTCGTGTCATGGTTTTCATGTCTTTCATTTCGTTTATGACCTTCTCTGCATTAATTACTCTAGCCATCAATTCTTCCACTTTTTTTTCAAGCTTTTTAGTTTCTTTGTGCTGGGTGCGTAATCCTCTTTTAGCTCTGAGAAGTTTGATGGACTGAAGCCTTCTTCTCTCATCTCGTCAAAGTCATTCTCCGTCAAGCTTTGATCCATTGCTGGCGATGAGCTGTGCTCCTTTGCTGGGGGAGATGCGCTCTTATTTTTTGAATTTCCAGTTTTTCTGCCCTGCTTTTTCCCCATCTTTGTGGTTTTATCTGCCTCTGGTCTTTGATGATGATGGTGATGTACTGATGGGGTTTTGGTATAGGTGTCCTTCCTGTTTGATAGTTTTCCTTCTAACAGTCAGGACCCTCAGCTGTAGGTCTGTTGGAGATTGCTTGAGGTCCACTCCAGACCCTGTTTGCCTGGGTGTCAGCAGCAGAGGCTGAAGAAGATAGAATATTTCTGAACAGCGAGTGTACCTGTCTGATTCTTGCTTTGGAGGCTTCCTCTCAGGGGTATACTCCACCCTGTGAGGTGTGGGATGTCAGACTGCCCCTAGTGGGGGATGTCTCCCAGTTAGGCTACTCAGGGGTCAGGGACCCACTTGAGCAGGCAGTCTGTCCCTTCTCAGATCTCAACCTCCGTGTTGGGAGATCCACTGCTCTCTTCAAAGCTGTCAGACAGAGTCGTTTGCTTCTGCAGAGGTTTCTGCTGCTTTTGTTGTTTACTGCACCCTGTCCCCAGAGGTGGAGTCTACAGAGACAGGCAGGTTTCCTTGAGTTGCTGTGAGCTCCACCCAGTTCGAGCTTCCCAGCGGCTTTGTTTACCTACTTAAGCCTCAGCAATGGCGGGCGCCCCTCCCCCAGACTCACTGCTGCCTTGCCGGTAGATCACAGACTGCTGTGCTAGCAATGAGGGAGGCTCCATGGGTGTGGGACCCTCCCAGCCAAGTGTGGGATATAATCTCCTGGTGTGCCTGTTTGCCTAAAGCGCAGTATTGGGGTGGGAGTTACCAGATTTTCCAGGTGTTGTGTGTCTCAGTTCCCCTGGCTAGGAAAAGGGATTCCCTTTCCCCTTGTGCTTCCCAGGTGAGGCGATGCCTCGCCCTGCTTCAGCTCTCGCTGCAGCAGCTGACCAGCACCGATTGTCTGGCACTCCCTACTGAGATGAACCCAGTACCTCAGTTGAAAATGCAGAAATCACCGGTCTTCTGTGTTGCTCGCGCTGGGAGTTGGAGACTGGAGCTGCTCCTATTCGGCCATCTTGCTCCGCCCCCCTTCATTGTATTATTGTTAGATAGGTCCTGTGAGATTTATGTTTTAAGGAAGTTATATTTTTGTGTATTTCAAGGATTTATTTCAAAATTTAGAGCTTTTTTGTTTATTTGTTTTTAACAGTCTTGTAGCGCTGCTTGGTAGTGGTGAATTCTCTCAGCCTGTGTTTGTCTGGAATATCTTTCCTTCATTTATGAAGCTTGGTTTTGCTGCATACAAAATTCTTGGCTGAGTATTGTTTTGTTTAAGGAGGCTAAAAATAGAACCCCAATACCTTCTCACTTGTAGGGATGATAGGAGGAAATGTGAGCTCCTGAGAATAATAATTAGGAAAATTTAGGACCATGATCTTATATTTGGAGAAACCATTCAAAGACTTTTTTTGTTTTTTTTTTTTAAGTGAAGTGCATAATACAAAAAATACTATTCCCATAATAAAGAATATTTTGAGTTTCTTCAAAATGAATATTATGGAACTAACTAAACAGTGATGTTAGACTTTCCATAGTGGTTACATTATAACATTGTTCCTTCTTCTACTACATTTCTCCCTAAGAAACCTAAAGTTTCCCCAAGGAAGTTATATCGAATGATTTTGTTAAGGAGGTAGACAAAGAAGGAAAAATGAAGCTAGAGATCAGTTTTTAATAAATAGAAAAATTTTTAATTCCTAACACTCTAGAATTAGATATATTTCTGGAGCAAGGAGAAGAGTTGCAGGGTAACACAGAAGGGGTAATTTTTTTTTTTAATCTTAAAAAGACAAACAGAATATCTGTTGAAAATCTACTTTCTGAAAAATCTAACTTGGTTAATGTGCTATATATTTTTGTATCATTATGATATTCTTCAAAATACTAAACTCAAAGATAACAACTTGATAGGAAAAGAAGGTAACTAAACTGTACTTAAATTTAGAAGTAAAATTCAGAAGAGAAACAAAATAATTAATGGAAGTTTATCAGGAATAACCAGAATACTCCTCAAAACTTGGCTCCTTTCAGTTCAGATAAATGAAACACTTTACCAGCGATCTATAATGAAAAAAAAAAAAAAATCAACTGAAATGGTTTCTTTTATACTTCTGTGCACAAAATGAACTGCTTTTTAAAAAATTTATTCTCCTATGAAGTAGCTATTTTTCACCTCTTTTTTCTCACCATAGTCTAAAATCACCACCTTGGAGAAAAGAAAAATAATCAGTTTTTGTGTGTGTGTGTGTTAGTGCTCCGATGTGCTCAGATATATCAAAGAAGTGTTATTTTTTTAAGGTTTACTGCCCAGGATTGGTGGATCTGAAACAAGAGATTGAGGTTAGATTGCCTTGATTTTCACTTCTTTGGTTGTACAGAATGATATAGGTGGATTAAAGGGGCCTGGTGGGAACCACGTAAGAGACACTTGCATTATGTGTCATCCATCACTCAACCTGAGTGTCCATTGTTGCATAGCTGACTCTATGTGCACTGTCTTTGCCAAATGGTCCATGCAGCCATGAAAGATGCTATCACTTTTGATGGTGGGTAGATTAGATAAATTGGGAAAATCCAGGTTAACACACCAGATACACGTTTAGTCTTTCATGAGCATTACTCTTTCCTGAGAAAGTTTTTTTCATCCCTCTATGGTAAAATAAATAAATAAAATAAATAAATAAATAATAAAAATAAAAATACCTACAAGGTTATTTTCACCAATTGGCTTGCAAAAGTGTTTATATCCTTAGATTTATGGGTTCTCACCATTGTAAAAAATAATGAAAGAAAATATATAAATTCAAAAATAGTTCAAAATTATTTTTACAGGTAGAAAAAAAGAATGCTTATCTCGATAAATACGTTATTATTTTCCTAAATTACATCTTTGGGTTCCTATAAAGAAGTTTATGGAAGAATACTAGTAGGTTACAGAAACATTTGATTCAAGTTCTATGTTAGAAATAAATTTTTGGTGCCGCAAAAGAAATAGCACTAGTAATTTTCTCTGCGGCAGTTTCATTTCTATAGAAGGGTGTGACTGATGGATGGAGCAATGGCAAGAGGACACCTAAACAAGGGAGGGGAAGGGGTTTTTATTCCTGATGCAGGTAGCCCCTACTGCTGTGTCATTCCCCTGTTGGCTAGGTGTGGACCACAGAGTCTAAACTTATTCCGATTGGCTGTTTTAAAGACAGCAGGGATACGAGTCGGAGTGGCGGGGTAGGTAGTTTGGTGGGAAGGACGGTTACAGAACCGGAGACTTAGGATGACTCAGGATGGAGCAGATGACGGGGGTGACACAGGACGGAGCCGGTGATCAGTGGTGACTCAGGACAGAGCAGGTGATAGAGGCTAGGAGGAGGTTGTTTACTAAAACTAGGGGCAAGGAGATGAAGAGAACGAGGAAGTTAAACTTTAATATGAAGAACAAAGAACAGGAGAGCTGAACATACTGATACATTGGTTCCTTGGAGAACATCTCCGAACTTATTGTACTTAACAATTTACAGGGTAAAACCTTTAAAGAGGAATTGATTATATCCTACATTCTATAATAGAAATATTAAATAAAAAGACATTTGGTTTACTGCAAAATATTCTAGGCAAAGAGAATACCATGTACAAAGACATAATAGAGAAAAATTCTAAGGTATGGTTAGAAAGCTATGAATTATAGGACAGGCATGGTGGCTCACACTTGTAATCCCACTTCTTGGGGAGGATGAGGTCACAGGATCTCTTGAGGTCACAAGTCTGAGACTAGCCTGAGCAACATAGTGAGATTCTATTCTCTATAAAAATAAATAAAGAAATAAAAACAAATTAGCTGGCCACACCTGTAGTCCCAGCTACTTGGGAGGCTAAGGTGGGAGAATGACTTGAATCCAGGAGATCGAGGTTTCAGTGAGCCATGTTTGTGCCACTGTACTCCAGCCTGGGCAACAGACCAAGACACCGTGTCAAAGAAAAAAATCTATGAATTATATTAATTACAGATGCTCCTCAACTTGCAGTGGGAATAAATCCTGATAAGCCAATTGTAAATTGAAAATATTATAAGTTGAAAATATATTAAATTGAAAATATATTTAATGCACCCAAACTACTAAACATCATCGCTTAGCCTAACATCCCTTAAACATGCTAGGAATACTCATATTAGCCTACATTTGAGCAAAATCATCATTCAGTTTATTGAACTTGGTACTGAAAGTGAAAAGCAGAATGGCTGTATGGGCATTTATGTATAGCTTCTACTGAATGCATATTTAAAAATTGTAAGTCAAATTATTGTTATTTGAGGATTGTTTGTATTTGATATAGAGAATGGCTTGTACCAAGAGCCCCCAGTAACAGTGAAAACAGGATTTGATCCAACAGGACCTTAATATATCACATTGATATGAATGAATTTTGTTCTGGAGAGAAAAGAAAAGTCTTTGAAGGTTTTTAAAAAGAGAAGCACTATGACTGATATAAATGTCAAAAAAATCATTTCAGTAGTAGAAGACATTAGAAGGAAAAGAGACTGAAAGTGACAGATTAGTTGAGAGCATTTTCAATAATATGTTTGTGAGATTATAAGGACTTTAAAAGAATAGTAGAGAGATAAAGAAAAGGTGACATTTAAAGGTGACATTTAAGTAATGATAAGATGTGATCCACTCATCTTTCTGATAAATTGGTTGTAAGAAGTAAAAAGAGAGTGAGAAAACTAGAATAACTCAAATAACTCAACTTTCTGTCTTGAGAAACTAGTTGAATGATCATACTGGGGAAAGATGCTGAGTTTCATTCTGAACACAAGAATCACAGTGCCTGTGAAGAACTGAGTAGAAATATCTGGTGGATAGTCAGACATATATGAACCAAGGGGAGAAAACCGGTGCTGGAGATTGAGTGGGCAGTCATTAACATATCTGTGGTTGGGAAGAGTAATGGGAATGTATGAAATTATCCATCAAGAGGATGGAAAATGAAAAGGAGCCACATTCATGAAGGCAGATGAAGAGGCGGTAATGAAAGAAATTGATTGGGAAGCAATGAAGAACAGCTGGGAAAAAGTAATATGTCAATTGCTACACATAGGTCAAATAAGATAAAGTTAAGAAGTTTCCATTGGTTTTAAGAAGTTGAATTTGGCCACAGCAGTTTCACTAGAGATTGTAGAGGGCTGAAGTGTTAAGTGAGGAAGTTGAGACATTGACTGAAGCTTTTCTACCAAACGTGGACTACAGTGTAGGCAGTTTAAAATATGGACATTGGATACAGATTGCTTAGATTTGGATCTCGGCTCTGCATTTAACTGACTGATTTTGTGAAAGTTATATGACTGCACTGTATTTCAGTTTCCTCATCTGTAAAAAGTCATACTGTAGCACTTAATTAAGAGAACCAAACAGATTGATACATATGGAATGTTTAGAACAATGCCAGAGTACTAGTAAGTACTTAGTGAGCATTAGAGTTGTTATTAAGTAACTTGGCTAAAAAGTATAAAAGAGTTTAGAGTGACAAATGGAATAAAGTTTAAAAAGTGGGTTTTTTATTTTATTTACCGCTTTGTTGTTGTCACTCTTGTAAAAATTGGAAGGGACTTGATGTAAAAGTCATCAGTAGGAAAAATAAAATAGGTAGAGACAGAAAAAAGATAGATGATAAAGAGGAAATTTAAGTTGGTTGAAGGGGATGGGATTTATTGCTGAGTTAAAATGATTATCTTGAAAAACTAGAATATCCTTCAATTGAGATGAGGAGGAGGGAGAGATGGACGGAAAAAGAAGGGAATATGTTGAAATATGGATATATAGGAAATTAAACTTCCACTCATGTGGCAGGCTGTATTGTTTAGACAGTGTAATGGGTAAAACAAGGACAGAGAAGGGGCCACAGTAGTCAGAAGACTTAATTGTATATGCTAATGTTGGTGAACAAAAATTATCAAAGGTTTCTATAAATTTAAGAAATTTGAGGAAAAAAAAAAAAAGAGTAGGTTAAAGCTTCCAGATGAAAAGGGTGACTTAGTTAAGAAGTACCTTGGTCCTCTTCTTCCCTCTGAGAGGCAGAGGGAGAAAGTGAAGTTGCTTATTTGTGTATTCATTAGGGAACATTATCTATCAAACATACAGAACCATATACATATGAGAGCTGTTTTCTGATGTATTCTAGCTGATGAAAACCTCTTGCTAAATGCTTCTCTGTCTTAATTTCAGCAATTTTACATGTGTTCCTAGGTTTTACTTAAACATCGTTATTGGCCGGGTGGGTTGACTCACGCCTGTAATCCCAACACTTTGGGAGGCCCAGGACGGTGGATCACCTGAGGTCAGGAGTTCAAGACCAGCCTGACCAACATGGAGAAACCCTGTCTCTACTAAAAATACAAAATTAGCTGGGCATGGTGGTGCATGCCTGTAATCCCAGCTACTTGGGAGGTTGAGGCAGAAGAGTTGTTTGAACCGGGGAGGCGGAGGTTGCAGTGAGCTGTGATCCCGCCATTGCACTCCAGCCTGGGCAAAAAGAGTGAAACTCTGTTTAAAAAAAAAAAAAAAAAAAGAAAGAAAGAAACAAAGAAAAACAACATTGTTATTATACTCACTCCTAAACCCATCTAATTTTTGCTCTTTTTGTTTGTAATATCTCTTCCAGCAAAGACCATTAAATCTTGTTTTTCTTTTCCTAATGACTTGTGTCAGTTCTGGAGCATGTATTCTTTTCCCACTGATTTGCTTATAGATACTTTTTTTGTAGTTAACCAGCAGATATTTCGTAACTATAATTGAAGGAGAAGACTGGCCCCTATTAATTATTCTGTATAAGCTTTGCTCTCTTCAGGACATGCATAAGGTTTTATTCTGAAGTTACATACATCTCTATGCCATTTCTACAGAAAGAGAGAAAAAGCTTGAGGCAGTACAAAGATTCTCATTTTATCAGACATATTAACAACATACAGAAATATTTGTATTCCCCTGGTATGCCTTACTGACTTATGCTATTCTTTGTAACTCGGCAAAATCTTTGAAACAGAGAACACTATTTTTCACCTTTGAGATGCCTTGAAAGAAATCTTAGGCAGATGTTTGAATACCAAAACAACTCTGTGAAGAGCTGCGCATTCAAGGTGAGAAAACACTTTTAAACAATATTCTTTGGTGGTAACATTATAGAGGCAGCTAAGAAACATACCGTTGTCATCACATAGCAATCTAGAAAAGAAAGAAGACAGACTATAACAACCCAATTGTTTAAACAAGGACATATATTAACAGCACTTCAAATGCTTTACAAACAAGTTTGCATGTGGGGGTGGCAGTTGCGGAGTTTCCTGAAGCAGCGATTAGAATTATTTCCTAAGAAGGTAAAGTTTGAATCAGGTAGCAACTGAAAAAAGAGAGGAGTATGAACTGATAGATAATGAGTGACAAAAAGACAAAGAAGCAAGAAAAATGGAAGAGAGAGGCAGAGTAGATTTGCTTTATTGAATGCTATAGTAGGTGATATGATGGCTCAAGAAAATAAAGAAGTTTAAATAAGGGGCTTGATTATCTGTCTCAGATATATTCTTAGTTTTAGCATATAGATGGGAGTGATCAAAATAGAATTTGCGGGAAATGATTCTCACTTTAAGAATAGGATGGATTGAAACGAAGGATAAGTTAGACACTAAGAAAGTGAAATACGAGGTGGTAGATATCAAATGGCTGAAAACTAATTAGGATTGAGCTAGCAAAATATCAAGAAAAAGAATGAAGAACATTGAGTCTGATATTTGTTGATGGATAGACAACATTGGGTGATGAATGAAAAATGGTGATAAAACAAAAAAAAATGTATTAAATCATGTATTCCTTCCTTCAGTCTATCACTGATTTCTTCATTTTTCCAAGCATTCATTAAGACATTTTAGATTACTATAAAGAGAAAAAGAATTAGATTACTGATCCCTGACTACTTATAAGTTTCTTACAAATAGCTTAATCTGAGGCACAGTTTCTTCATCTACACTGTTTAAAATAAAATGTTCTCATCCATGAGGATCAAATTAGATATTCACAGTCCTCAAAGCCCTTTCACATCTAACTGAAAGGTGCTCAGTCAACATGTGTAAACCCCAGTTTTCATGTAGATAACATAGGTAAAAATGTTATAAAAAGTATAAGGCCCCACATAAAGTTATTATGTATTATTCTTGTTATTTCATTACATACTTTGGGCACAGCATGGCAGTAAGTTCTGAAGGGAAAGTAAAAGTAGGATAAATGTGTTTGTTGCATTCCAAAAAAAAAAAAAAAAATGTACCTGAAATAATTGAATTCTATAGTAGGTAATAATAGCGCATATCAATATCTGATAAAGAGGAGAGTAGAGGCATAAAAACAACACATGATTAAAGCCTTGTCATCTAGGGTCCTTGGAAAGACCATAGGGAGGAGTTAGGATTTGAATTAGGGATTAAAATCTGAATGGAGTTTAGTTAGATAGATACATTGTAAAATATGATGACCTTGCAGATTTTCCATTAATGCCTTCAGAGAAGGGCTTGTTTACCTTTTTAAAAAATTTCATTTTCAAGTCTAATCAAACACTGCATATCTAAACCATTCTAGTATGTTTCAAAGGTAACAAAAATTGATCATTGGGTGAGGTTCAACCTAATATAGCTGTAGCTAGTCAAAGACTTAAATCAAAGGTGGAAAAAGATCTTTGAGTCACCCAAGTTAAAGACAGAATCATAAAGGCAAGGCTTCATTTGAAATAGAATGCTAAATTTCCAACAGAACTGTCACAGTGAATGTTCTTAGCATGAGGTAAATTGCACTTTAAGTCATAAAACATAAATAGGGACATGGTATAACTATAAAATTTTCACTGTAAGAAAATTGGTATTCAACTTTTAATTAAGAATGATTTCAAAAATGCTTGCTGTCTGCTAAACCAAGTTTTCCACTTGCCCCAATAGCATTGCTATCCGATGTACCATTCGGAGATTATGTAAGAACTTATCATGGGAGCTCAGTCTCATTGTGTTGCTAAGCAACAACTTTCCCTTTCATACATCTGACAACTTTGCAGGCAGGAAAACTTTGTTTAAACTTCACTGTTTTTCATTTAAAAAGAAATTGGGAGACCAATAAATTGTTCTCTGTTCTCTACTGAGTTATTGTTATAGTATGTAGTTAGCCATTTTCTCTCTGCTGATTCTGCAAGGAGACTATTTCTTTTTATGAAATCATGACTAGAATTTAATTTAATTTTTTTTTTCTTTGAGATGGAGTCTTGCTCTGTCACCAGGCGGGAGTGCAGTGTTGTGATCTCAGCTCACTGCAAACTTGGCCTCCCGGGTTCATGCGATTCTCCTGCCTCAGCTTCCAAGTAGCTGGAACTACAGTTGCTCACCACCACGCCCAGCTAATTTTTGTATTTTTAGTAGAGATGGGGTTTCACCATGTTGGCCAGGATGGTCTCGATCTCTTGACCTCATGATCTGCTTGCCTCGGCCTCCCAAAGTGCTGGAATTACAGGCATAAGCCACCATGCCCATCCAGAATTTAGTATTTTTAAGTAACAGTATGTTTGGTTTGTTTAAAAATACAGGAAAATTTTCTTCTAAAATAAGTCTATTATAATATAGTTCAAGTATGGCGTGAATAACATGATTCTTCTTAGCTAATAATAAGCACTAAAATGTATTTGGTACTTACTACATGCTGTGTATTGTGTCAGGCATATTATTTTCATTATTTTGGGTTTCTGCTTAAATGTCACCTTATCAGAGAACACTACTCTGTCCACCTTAACTATTTAAAATAGCACACTCCTCCACTCATAATTATTGGTCCCTTTACTTGTCTTGCTTTCTTCATAGGACTCTTTTTTACCACTGGATATAGTATATGTTTAGCTGTTAAATTGCTTGTCATATGCTTACTTCCTCTAGAACTATGCTGTCCCATACCATAACCACTGGACACATGTGGATATCAAGCTTTTCTATAGAGTCTTTGTAATAACAAAAGCAATAGGTATATCATGCTGCCTCAATCAGTTTGGGATGCTATAATGAAAAACCCATAATCTAGGTGGACTAAAATGAGCAGAAATTTAATTTTCACAGTTTGGTAGAGTAGGAAGTACAAAAATCAAGGCACCAGCAGACTCAATGTCTGGTACGGGTATGCTTTCTGGCATCTAGATAGGCATTCTTCACTCTGTCCTCACTTGACAGAAGAGGTAAACAACTTCCCTCAGGTCTTTTTCATAAGGGCACTCATGCCATTCATGAGGAAAAAGCCCTCATGATGTAATCCCCTAGCAAAGGCCCCACCTCCTAACACTATCACCTTTGACATTAAGAGTTTCAAGCATGAAGTCTGGGGGTATACAAACGTTCAGATCATATCACACACAGCATAATATTAGTGAAATTGATGCATGTTAGTTTAAAAGTTCCATTATATGAACATGGTTAATGATAATAAAGTTTATGATTTCAGTGTCTGAGTATGCCAGTTTTGTAACCCATGATAATTAAAAATGTATTCTTAACCTTAATGTTATATTATAAAATGTTATGAGTGACACAAGAACACAAGAGACAGCAATCTAACAATTTTATAAGGGGAAACCCTGATCTCTTTTTCCTACATGAAAACTCCTCAAATTCACGTTCTTGCCAATGTGATAAAAAGAGCTTATTCATTATGTTAATAATAGTAACATAGTCATGTATTAAGATGGGGATAGCTTTTATTTGTTGCATAAATTCTCCTAAAAGATTTCTTATTTGGGAGGTGTAGGGTAACACCTAACTCCAGTAAGACTCACTTAAGGTAGTAATAATGAACTGGCTTTCAAAATCTTTGAAATTACTGCCTCATTTGTGTAAAGATATTAAGAGACTAGGAGTTGGTAGGAGGAATTCGTTTTCATCAATCCACAAGATCCACATCTTTAATAGTTAAGCCATTTCTACCGGTCTTTTCTTTCTTTTTTTTTTTTTTTTTTTTTTTTTTTTTTTTTTTTAAACGGATATGTCACCCAGGCTGGAGTGCAGTGGCCGGACTACTGCAAGCTCCGCCTTGTTAGGATTCTCCTGCCTCAGCCTCCCGAGTAGCTGGGACTACAGGCGTCCGCCACCTCGGCCGGCGTTTTCATCAATCGGGGTTTCACGTGTTAACCAGATCCACACCTCGTGATACGCCCGTCTTCCCAAAGTGCTGGGATTACAGTTGAGCCAGCCCATTTCTACCGGTCTTTTCAAACTACATTTTGAATTTTATTTATCCATGTTCTCCTGAGAGGAATATAGAATATACTCTTTATATATTAATATTCAGACTATGAAAAGAACAGAGATCACTTGAGCCTGGTAAACCCTCCCTGACAGCACATCCTGTTCCTACTGCTGCCCACCATCATTGTAGACAAGATTCTTTAATCAGAACTGACAGCTATAGTCTTGTGAACAGTGACTCTCAAACACTCAAATAAGCAGAGAGAGGAAATATCACCAGATATTTGGGTCCCAGGAAAAGAAACTAGCCACAAACTTAATAGACCAAAGAACTAATACTGTTGAGAGAGAAGAACAAACACAAAGTTAAATTAAATATAATGTGTTTAATGAGGTTTTATGAGGTTTTGTGTAGATTTTAAATCCGTGAAAAAGAAACAACTAGAGACAAAGGAATTTAAAATATAATTTTTAAAGTCTCATTAGTTGTCTTCAATTATAAAAAAATAGAGCTAAGAAAGAAGTTATAGCTGGAAATGAATATGAAAGGTTTCCACAGTGTGAGGTGCAAATGTACAGACTGATAGTAAAAGGTTATATACATGAAGAAAAAAATCAGAAGTTTTGAAATCTATCTGGAAGCATATACAGAATTCAAAGCAGAGAATGAACAAAGGCAAATAATAAAATGGAAAAAGTATTTAGTGGCTATGTGGTAATTTAGACAGAAATGCTTTTTAAATCTGTGAATAGGGGTTTAAAATGATGCCAGAATATTTAGGATAAATGTCAGAGCAACAGGAATAAAACTGAAAATTTAAAAGCTGCTATGGGGGAATAAAAATATTGAAACCAATAATAAGTAAAATATGTCCACAAAGAAATAAAAAACACAGTGGCATGAAAAGCCTCAATGATCACATTTGTGATAGAAGATAATGGAGCAGCCACTTCAAATTCCAAGGTTGAAATTATTTTGACCATAAAATACATATTCAACTAAATTAGTGCAGTGACAAAATAAAGAAATCATTAAATATGCGAGGATCTATAAATTTTCCACAGATGTCTTTGAAGAAATTAATAGAACAAATAATGGAGAAAAATGGAAAATAAGAATGAGGAAGATGTAGTAGACAATAAATGGTTGTAAGGAAATAAACCAATGTAATACATGTTAAAGCTTAATGAAATATTAAATTTAAAAAGAGTTTTCCTGCCTGCAAAGTTGTCAGATGTATGAAAGGGAATTTACTACTCAGATGATCTAAAAAAGGACTGAGGAGTAAAGAAAATAAAATTATTCTAATACCCTTTTATTAGGGGAGAATATAAATACTAATTATCCTTAGTGGATTCGTTTGTTAGGGCTGCCATAACAAAGTACCACAGACTGGGTGACTTAAACAGAATGTTTTTACTTTCTCACAATTCTGGAGACTAAACATCCCAAACCAAGGTGTTGACAGTGTTGTTTCTTCTGAGGTCGCTCTACTTGGCTTGTAAATCACTGCCTTCTCCCAGAGTCTTCACAAGATCCCTCCATCTGATATGTACTTGTATCTGAATGTCCTCTTGTTAAAATGGACACCGGCCATTGGATTAGGACCTACCTTAATAACTACATTTAACCTTAATTGCCATTTTAAAGACCCTATGTTCAAATAAATTCATATACTGTAGTATTAGGAGTTAACTTATTAGGGGAACTTCAACATAAAAATTTTGAGGTGTGGCGCAATTCAATTCCTAACAATTGGAATGGGTGGATTTATATGACATACTAAACAAAGTAAACATGTATGATACAGTTATTGTTAGAGAACCAAATATATATAACTTTCAAACAACTAGAGAAAAACATTGAACAAACAACATTGAGTTAACAAAATAAGAAGTAAGAAAAAAGAATTAAAAAAAAAAAGCAGCAAGTACAGCTGACCCTTGAACAATTCAGAGGTTATGAGTACTAACTGCCCTCACAGTTGAAAATCTGTATATAATATTTGACACCCCTGAAATGTAACCAATAGCCTACTACAGATTGGAAGCCTTACCAACACATAAACAGTTGATTAGCATATATTTTGTATGTTATCTGTATTATATACTATATTCTTACAAACAAGTAAACTGGAAAAAGGAAAATTTACTAAGAAAGTCATAAGGAAGAGAAACTATATTTACTGTTCATTAAGTGGAAGTGGACCATCATAAGGTCTTTGTCCTCATTGTCTTCATGGTGAGCAGGCTGAGGACGGGGAGAAAGAGGAGCGTATACGTGTATAACTGGATCTGTGCAATTCAAACCCATGTTGTTTAAGGGCCACCTGTATTCTAATACAAAATATAAAGTATGATAGTATAAATTGATCCAGACACTAGCAATTCGGCTACAGTAGCCAAAATAGCATGGTACTGGTACAACAACAGGCATATAGAATAATGGAACAGAATAGAGAACTCAGAAAAAAAAAAAAGTACATCTACAACCATCTGATCATTGACAAATCTGAAAAAAATAAGCAATGGGGAAACCATTCCCTATATAATAAATGGTGCTGGGACAACAGGCTAGTCATATGCAGAAAGCCGAAACTGGACCCCTTCCTTACATCTTATACAAAAATTAACTCAAGATGGATTAAAGAATTAAATGTAAAACCCAAAACTATAAAAACCCTAGAACAAAATCTAGACAA
The DNA here is from genome assembly GCF_024542745.1 of Macaca thibetana thibetana. Lineage (NCBI taxonomy): Eukaryota > Metazoa > Chordata > Mammalia > Primates > Cercopithecidae > Macaca > Macaca thibetana. The sequence goes on along the minus strand of NC_065588.1, from coordinate 34,145,747 downwards.
TACCATCCAGGACATAGGCATGGGCAAAGATTTTTTATAAAATCGCAAAAAGCAATTGCAACAAAAACAAAAATTGACAAATGGGATCTAATTAAAATAAACAGCTTCTTCACAGCAAAATAAACTATCATCAGAGTGAACAGACAGTGTACACAATGGGAGAAAACTTTTGCAATCTATCCATCTGACAAAGGTTTAATATCCACAATCTACAAGGAACTTAAGCAAATTTACAAGAAAAAAACAGCCCCATTAAAAAGTGGGCAAGGGACACGAACAGACAGTTCTCAAAAGAAGACATTTATGTGGCCAACAAACGTATGAAAAAATGCTCAACATCACTGATCATTAGAGAAATGCAAATCAAAACCACGATGAGCCATCTCAGGCCAATCAGAATGGCAATTATTAAGAAGTCAAGAAACAACTAATGCTGACAAGGTTGCAGAGAAATAGAAACACTTTTACAGTGTTGGTGGGAATGTCAATTAGTTCAACCATGGTGCTTAAAGAACCAGAAATACCATTTGACCCAGCAATCCCATTACTGGGTATATATACCCAAAGGAATATAAATATATTATAAAGATACTTGCATGTGTATGTTCATTGCAGCACTATTCACAATAGTAAAGACATGGAATTAACCAAAATGCCCATCTACATTAAACTGGATAAAGAAAATGTGGTACATTTACACTATGGAATACTATGCAGCCATAAAAGAGAATGAGATCATGTCCTTTGCAGGAACATGGATGAAACTGGAAGCCATTATGCTCTGCAGACTAATACAGAAACAGAAAACCAAATACTGTATGTTCTTATAAGTGGAAGCTGAACAATGAGAACTCGTGGACACAGGGAGGGGAACAACACACACCAGGGCTTGTTAAGGAAGAACAGGGTGGATGAGAGCATCAGGAAAAATAGTTAATGCATTCTGGGCTTAATACCTAGGTGGTAGTTTGACAGGTGCAGCAAACCACCTTGGCACACATTTATCTATGTAACAAACCTGCACATTTTGCACGTCTATCCCAGAACTTAAATTAAATAAAAATAATTAACCTGTCATATTAAGTATGTGTGTTTATTTCCCTGTTAAAAGACAAGAACTCTCAGAATTTTTTTAAAAATATTCTAGCTATATATTATATGAAAGATGGACACCTTTGGTATCAGGATGATGTTGGCCTCATAAAATGAGTTAGGGAGGATTCCCTCTTTTTCTATTGATTGGAATAGTTTCAGAAGGAATGGTACCAACTCCTCCTTGTACCTCTGGTAGAATTCAGCTGTGAATCCATCTGGTCCTGGACTTTTTTTGGTTGGTAGGCTATTAATTATTGCCTCAATTTCAGAGCCTGCTATTGGTCTATTCAGGGATTCAACTTCTTCCTGGTTTAGTCTTGGAAGAGTGTAAATGTCCAGGAAATTATCCATTTCTTCTAGATTTTCCAGTTTATTTGCGTAGAGGTGTTTATAGTATTCTCTGATGGTAGTTTGTATTTCTGTGGGGTCGGTGGTGATATCCCCTTTATCATTTTTAATTGCGTCGATTTGATTCTTCTCTCTTTTCTTCTTTATTAGTCTGGCTAGTGGTCTGTCAATTTTGTTGATCTTTTCAAAAAACTAACTCCTGGATTCATTGATTTTTTGGAGAGTTTTCTGTGTCTCTATCTCCTTCAGTTCTGCTCTGATCTTAGTTATTTCTTGCCTTCTGCTAGCTTTCGAATGTGTTTGCTCTTGCTTCTCTAGTTCTTTTAATTGTGATGTTAGAGTGTCCATTTTAGATCTTTCCTGCTTTCTCTTCTGGGCATTTAGTGAGACACAACAAAAAAAGAGAATTTTAGACCAATATCCCTGATGAACATCGATGCAAAAATCCTCAATAAAATACTGGCAATCCGGATTCAGCAACACATCAAAAAGCTTATCCACCATGATCAAGTGGGCTTCATCCCTGGGATGCAAGGCTGGTTCAACATTCGCAAATCAAGAAACATAATCCAGCATATAAACAGAACCAAAGACAAGAACCACATGATTATCTCAATAGATGCAAAAAAGGCTTTTGACAAAATTCAACAGCACTTCATGCTAAAAACGCTCAATAAATTCGGTATTGATGGAACGTACCTCAAAATAATAGCTATTTATGACAAACCCACAGCCAATATCATACTGAATGGGCAAAAACTGGAAAAATTCCCTTTGAAAACTGGCACAAGAAAGGGATGCCCTCTCTCACCACTCCTATTCAACATAGTGTTGGAAGTTCTGGCTAGGGCATTCAGGCAAGAGAAAGAAATCAAGGGTATTCAGTTAGGAAAAGAAAAAGTCAAACTGTCCCTCTTTGCAGATGACATGATTGTATATTTAGAAAACCCCATTGTCTCAGCCCAAAATCTCCTTAAGCTGATAAGCAACTTCAGCAAAGTCTCAGGATACAAAATTAATGTGCAAAAATCACAAGCATTCTTATACACCAGTAACAGACAAACAGAGAGTCAAATCAGGAATGAACTTCCATTCACAATTGCTTCGAAGAAAATAAAATACCTAGGAATCCAACTTACAAGGGATGTAAAGGACCTCTTCAAGGAGAACTACAAACCACTGCTCAGTGAAATAAAAGAGGACACAAACAAATGGAAGAACATACCATGCTCATGGATAGGAAGAATCAATATCGTGAAAATGGCCATACTGCCCAAGGTAATTTAGAGATTCAATGCCATCCCCATCAAGCTACCAATGAGTTTCTTCACAGAATTGGAAAAAAAAACTGCTTTAAAGTTCATATGGAACCAAAAAAGAGCCCGCATCTCCAAGACAATCCTAAGTCAAAAGAACAAAGCTGGAGGCATCACGCTACCTGACTTCAAACTATACTACAAGGCTACAGTAACCAAAAAGCATGGTATGGTACCAAAACAGAGATATAGACCAATGGAACAGAACAGAGTCCTCAGAAATAATACCACACATCTACAGCCATCTGATCTTTGACAAACCTGAGAGAAACAAGAAATGGGGAAAGGATTCCCTATTTAATAAATGGTGCTGGGAAAATTGGCTAGCCATAAGTAGAAAGCTGAAACTGGATCCTTTCCTTACTCCTTATACGAAAATTAATTCAAGATGGATTAGAGACTTAAATGTTAGACCTAATACCATAAAAATCCTAGAGGAAAACCTAGGTAGTACCATTCCGGACATAGGCATGGGCAAAGACTTCATGTGTAAAACACCAAAAGCAATAGCAGCAAAAGCCAAAATTGACAAATGGGATCTCATTAAACTAAAGAGCTTCTGCACAGCAAAAGAAACTACCATCAGAGTGAACAGGCAACCTACAGAATGGAAGAAAATTTTTGCAATCTACTCATCTGACAAAGGGCTAATGTCCAGAACCTACAAAGAACTCAAACAGATTTACAAGAAAAAAACAAACAACCCCATCAAAAAGTGGGCAAAGGATATGAAGAGACATTTCTCAAAAGAAGACATGCATACAGCCAACAGACACATGAAAAAATGCTCATCATCACTGGCCATCAGAGAAATGCAAATCAAAACCACAATGAGATACCATCTCACACCAGTTAGAATATCAAAAAAAGTCAGGAAACAACAGGTCTGAAATAGGAACACTTTTACACCTTTGGTGGGATGGCTGAATATGGAAAACAGTATGGCGATTCCAAGGATCTAGAACTAGATGTACCATATGACCCAGCCATCCCATTACTGGGTATATACCCAAAGATTATAAATAAGCTATAAAGACACATGCACTCGTATGTTTATGGCAAAGACTTGGAATCAACCCAATGTCCATCAGTGACAGATTGGATTAAGAACATGGCATATACACCATGGAATACTATGGCCATGAGATTTGTAGGGACATGGTTAGATAGCAAGTGTAGAAAACCAAACACCGCATGTTCTCACTCATAGGTGGGGAACTCGAACAATGTATCACTTGGAGGGAACTGAACAATGAGATCACTTGGACTCAGGAAGGGGAACATCACACAAGTCTGGGGAAGCATTGGGAGTTATACCTGATGTAAATGACAAGTTGTTGGGTGCAGGCAACATGGCACAAGTATACATATGGCCTACCCTACAACTTAAAGTATAATAATAATAAATAAATTTAAAAAAAAGAAAAGAAAAATAATAAAAAACAAATATACAGAGGCTTGCCTTGGGTTTTTAACAGCCCCTCAGAGGGAAAAAATCCTTCTGAAAAGATTTTTGGAAAAGTTTCAGTTAATTTTTTCCCAAGTCTTGTTGTCTAAACAGAGGGTCAGGGGCTAGGTAACTCATCAGGTTTCTCCCCCTGAAGAACAATTCTTCTTTTTAATAAAATGAATTACATTTTCATTCTCAAAAAAAAAAAAAAAAAAAAAGAAAGAGACACCTAAAATAAATTGAAAGAAAAAGGTTTTACATAAAGGGATAGCAGAAGAAATAACAGAAAAAAAGTTGATAAAAAGTGATTTAAGAATATTAATATAACAACAACAACAAAGAATATTAGGATGAAACAAAAGGAATTTCAAGGTTAAAAAAAAAAAAAAGTCCCTAAAAAAAAGTGGTCTGTCTTCCTAAGATGGCTGAATAGGAACAGCTGCAGTCTGCAGCTCTCAATGAGATCAACGCAGAAGATGGGTGATGTCTGCATTTCCAATTTAGGTACATGGCTCATCTCTGGGATGAGATTGGGACTGGTTAGATAGCAAGTGTAGCCCACAGAGGGCAAGCTGAAGCAGGGTAGGGCATGGCCTCACCTGGGAAGAGCAAGGGGTCAGGGAACTCCCTCCCCAAGCCAAGGAAAGCCATGAGGGACCGTGCCATGAGGAATGGTGCACTCCAGCTCAGATATTATGCTTTTCCCATGGTTTTCACAACCCGCAGACCAGAAGATTCTCTCCTGTGCCTACACCACCAGGGCCCTGGGTTTCAAGCACAAAACTGGGTGGCTGTTTGGGCAGATGCCGAGCTAGCTGCAGGAGTTTTTTTTTTTTTTTTTTTTTTCATACCCTAGTGGTGCCTGGAATGCCAGTGGGACAGAAGTGTTCACATCCCTGGAAAGGGAGCTGAAGTCAGGGGGCCAAGTGGTCTAGCTCAGTGGATCCCACCCCGACAGAGCCCAGCAAGCTAAGATCCCCTGGCTTGAAATTCTTGCTGCCAATCCAGCAGTCTGAAGTCAACTTGGGACACTCAAGTGTGGTGGGAAGAGGGGTGTCCACCATCACAGAGGCTTGAGTAGGTGATTTTCCCCTCACAGTGTAAAAAAAGGTGGAAATGGTATTGGGAAAACTGGCTAAACATATGCAGAAAACTGAAACTGGACCCCTTCCTTTCACCTTATACAAAAATTAACTCAAGATAGATTAAAGACTTAAATGTAAAACTTAATAACATAAAAACCCTAGAAGAAAACCTAGGCAATACCATTCAGGATATCGGCATGGGCAAAGATTTCATGACTAAAATACCAAAAGCAATGGCAACAACAAAAGCCAAAATTGACAAATGGGATCTAATTAAACGAAAGAACTTCTGTACAGCAAAAGAAACTATCATCAGAGTGAACATGCAACCTACAGAATGGGACAAAAATTTTTGCAATCTCTCCATCTGACAAAGGGCTAATATCCAGAATCTACAAGGAACTTAAGCAAATTTAAAAGAAAAAAAACAACCCCATCAAAAAGTGGGCAAAGGATATAAACAGACACTTCTCAAAAGAAGACATTTATGTGGCCAACAAACATGAAAAAAAGCTCATCATCACTGGTCATTAGAGAAATGCAATTCAAAACTATGATGAAATACCATCTCATGCAAGTTAGAATGGGGATATTAAAAAATCAGGAAACAACAGATGCTGGAGAGGATGTGGAGAAATAGGAATGCTTTTACACTGTGGGTGGGAGTATAAATTAGTTCAACCATTGTGGAAGACAGTGTGGCGATTCCTCAAGGATCTAGAACTAGAAATATCATTTGACCCAGCAATCCCATTACTGGGTATCTACCCATAAGAATTATAAATCATTCTACTATAAAGACACATACACACATATGTTTATTGCAGCACTGTTCACAATAGCAAAGACTTGGAACCAACCCAAATGCCCATCTGTGATAGACTAGATAAAGAAAATGTGGCACATATACACCATGGAATACTATAAAACCATAAAAATGGATGAGGTCATGTCCTTTGCAGGGACGTGGATTAAGCTGGAAACCATCATTCTCAGCAAACTCATACAAGAACAGAAAACCAAATACTGCATGTTCTCACTCATAATTGGGAGTTGAACAATGAGAACACATGGACACTGGGAGGGGAACATAACACACTGGGGCCTGTCAGGAGGTTGGGGACGAGGGAAGGGTTAGCAGGAGAAATATCTAATGTAGATGATGGGTTGATGGGTGCAGCAAACCACTATGGCACGTGTATACCTATGTAACAAACCTGCACATTCTGCCCATGTACTCCAGATCTTAAAGTATTTAAAAAAAAAAAAAAAAGTTAACAACAACAACAACAACAAAAAAAGACCAAATGGATTCACAACTGATATCTACCAGACATGCAAAAAAGAGTTGGTAACAATCCTGTTGACACTATTCCAAATGATAGAGAAAGAGGGAATCCTCCCCAAACAATTTTATGAAGCCAATATCACCCCAGTACCAAAACGAAGTGTTTTACACCAGCCTGAGCAACATAGGAAGACCCCACCTCCACAAATAAATAAATAATAAATAGCCAGGTATGGTGGTCCACGCTTGTGGTCCCAGGTACTCTGGAGGCTGAGGCAGGAGGATTGATTGAGGCTGAAGTGAGCCGTGATCAGGCCACTGCACTGTAGCCTGGGAGACAGAGTGAGATTGGGTAGCAAACAAATAAACAAACAAAGGAAAAAAAGAAAAGGTGCTCAGTATCATTGATCATCAGATAAATGCAAATGAAAACTAAAATGAAATATGATCTCACTCCAGTTAAAATGGCATTTTTCCCAAAAAACAGGCAATAACAAATACTGGTGAGAATGTAGAGAAAGGGGATCCTTGTAAACTGTTGGTAGAAATGTAAATTAGTACAACCACTATGGAGAGCAGTTTGGAAGTTCCTCATAAAACCAGAAGTAGAGCTACCATATGATCCAGCAATCCTACTGCTGGGTATATATCCAAAAGAAGGGAAATTGACATATTGAAGTGATACCAGAACTCCCATGTTTATTGCAGCACTGTTCACAATAGCCAAGATTTGGAAGCCACCTAAGTGTCCATCAACAGATGAATGGATTAAAAAATGGATATTGCATATAGACAATAAAGTACTATTCAGCCTTGAAAGAAAAAAAAATGAGAGTCTGTCATTTGCAACAAAATGGATGGAACTGCAGACCATTATGTTAAGCAAAATAAGTCAGGCACAAAAAAGACAAGCTACACATATTCTCACTTACTTGTGTGAAGCAAAAATTACAACAAATGAACTCATGGAGATAAGAGTGGCTGGGAAGTGTAGTGGGGGTTGGGAGGAAGTTGGAATGCTTAATGGGTACAAATAAATAGAAGAATGAACAAAACCTACCATTTGATAGTACAACAGGGTGACTATAGTAAATAATAATTTAATTATACATTTTTAAATAACTAAAAGTAAAAAAATTACATTAAATAAAATGACTAAAAGTATAATCGGATTGCCTGTAACATAAAGGATAAATGCTTGAAGTGAGGGATACCTTATTTACCCTAAAGTGATTATTATGCATTGAATGTCTGTATCAAAATATCTCATATATTCCCAAAGTATATACGCCTACTATATACTCACTAAAATTAAAAATAATTAAAAAATAAAAGAAATAACCATGTAGTTGATATTTAATACAGTTGTCTTTCTAGAAAACTAAGGAGAACCAACTAAAGATATCATTAAAATATTAATATGAAAATGTTAAGTGAAAACTTTCTAAAAATCAGTATTTGTATTATATGCCAACTGAAGCAAACTAAAAGCCAAAACAGAAAACAAAATATTCCATTATTTGTAATCACAAAATATTAATTATCTAGGAATTGACTCATAAGAAATATGTGGGACCTATTTGAATAAAGTAAAAATCTTTACCATTTTTTTTAAACTTGATTTCCTGGATTCAAGAACTTACTACTGTAAATATTTTAATTCTTCTCAAACTAATTTGGTTGGTTTAATATAATTACAACCATGATCTCAACGACTTTATTTTTGCAACTTAATGTGTTGTAAGGTTTATCTGAAAAAATAAGTTTGTGATAATAATAAAATGATTTATATCAGGAAGAGAGATGTTAAGAGTCACTAAAACATAAAACATATTATACAATTGTAATATTTTAAATAGTATATTCCTGTGGTGATATTAGAAAATTGTATCAATGGGCCAAATTGGAAAGCCCTCCAAAATTCTAGAATGTAAGAGGTTTTACATTCTTATTTGTTTAACATGCCATTGCAAATGCATAAAGGTAATTAAATAAATGGTAATAGTGAACTTAATTTATTAAAACTAAGAAAAACAAATCAACATTGTAGTATGTACTATTATTTTATTAAATGCTAACTGAAAATGTTAATAGATAAACTAAAACAAAATGCTTTTTTGTTATATAGACTTGTTACCACATACCAGGGAAAACTTGCGCCCACTGTCTGTTATTGTCAATGAAGTTTCATTGGACATAGCCACGTCCATTAATGTCTGTATTGTCCATGACCGCTCTTGCACTAGAATGGCAGCACTGAAGGCTTGTGAAACAACTTGCCTGGCCCACAAAGCCTAAAATACTTACTATCTGTTCCCTTACAGAAAAGCTCGTCAACTCTTTGTCTATGTTTTTTGAAAGAGCTATTTTAGACTTCCTTAGATATAAGACTTTTAATCTGTAAATTTTTTTTCTGTAAATATGAAAATATAGCATAAATGTAATAAATTATTTATTACATGAATAAAACTTCTTGCCATTTAAAATATAGCTCTTTGACCAGGCACAGTGGCTCATGCCTGTAATCCCAGCACTTTGGGAGGCCAAGGCGGGTGGATCATTTGAGGTCAGGAGTTTGAGACCAGTCTGGCCAACATGGTGAAACCTGATCTCTACTAAAAATACAAAAATTAGCCAGGAATGGTGGTGGACGCCTGTAATTCCAGCTACTCAGGAGGCTGAGGTGGGAGAATCACTTGAACCCTTGGAGGCAGACATTGCAGTGAGTCGAGATGGCGCCACTGCACTCCAGCATGGGTAACAAAGCAAGACTGTCTCAAAAAACAAACAAACAAAAACAAAAAATGAGTAAAGTATAGCTCTTCAAGTTTCCTTTTTCACTCAGGTTTGTTCATATCTTTTGTTTTGTTTTGTTTTGTTTTCATAGTAGTGTCCTCTGTTCATCTAGAACTTCAGTAATATGGCATTTCTTAAAATATGTCCTATTTCTTCTGGTGTCTTCTTCCAAGATTCTGATACCCACTTCCCAAGATTAAAGTTGACACTATCTTGATCTTACCAGATAGAATCAGGTGAGGACTGTGCCCAAGAGTGATGGTAAGACCCCTTTGGTTCTATGAGGAATTCTGCTTTCAGAGATATTAAAATGTGAAAAATGAATGTTTTAGCAATAATGAAATAAAGTTGACTCTTTCTTCACACTATGTGAGAATAAATTCTAGGTGGAAAAAAAAGTTAAGCATAATAATGAAGTTCAAAAGAATCAGAGGAAACAAAAGTGAGTATGTACATAATCTGGTAGTGAGGGAAGACTTTTCTAAAAATAATAGCATTAGAAGAAACCATAATGCAAAACATTGATATACTTACTTGTACTGTGATCTCCGGCAGGAACCTATCTCTGTGCCTCACTTTCCCTATCCTTAAGATGAGAACAACAATATTATCTACCTCACAGGGCTACTTTGAGTCTTAAGTGAGTTGATAAATCAAGCACTTAGAATAATATTTGGTATATATATAGTAAGGGCTATATAAATTTGAGCTTTCATTGTTTGACAAAAAAAAAAAAAAAAAAAAAAAGAAGACTGATGTCTATAAAAAATATGACCATATACATTTCTGTTGTGTATAGATTTTCTCCCATAAGTATATAATGTTGACTTTGCCCCAAATGAAGATGTCTTCACTCTTTGGGTATAATCGTGTTTTAAATACATGAATTAGATATTTCATAACTGAAAGAGACATTGACTGGTCAGCTTTTAACATGCCATATCAATCTTTATTAAGTTAAAATTCCAACCTCTTAGATATTCCTACATTTCTTTGCTTTTCACTTGAGTGCAACATTTTCTGCATCCGTATTTCTTACTCATATTGAGAGTGACTGACAGTTAAAGGGAGATGTGGAATCCTGTGTGGGTTGTGTTATATGCGTGTGTGTGTACACATGTGGGTATATGCAGCAGCCTATAACTAAGCTGTTTCTCATGCAACTGGAGAGGTTGCCTTAATCCCTTTCTTAGACATTTCACAGAGTGGGAAGGCAGGGGTTGTGACTGATAATCCACTCACAGCTTTCACAGAGATTAGTTCCATTATATTATGCAAAGTTCCTATCTAGGCAATCCTATTAGAAGGTAAACAAATCCTCTCTCTAAACAAATCTTCTCTATAAATAGATCTAAACAACTGAATGGAATTTGCATATTTTACTCATGTTCTCTCAGTGCAAGCATGCAAATAAGTTAACATAGGGAAGAGTGCTTTTTGGCAAACCTTATCTAGAGACAATTATTGCAATATAATATTCTCTATTCCAATGAGTAAGCGAAAATGTTCATGTTCTGACATCAAGAGACTTTCAGTCCTCATAGGGGTTTCTGTAAGAATCTACCCTGGCACAATGCATTAATTTTTTAAAATACCCTATGTAAGATTAAAAGACAAATTATAAGTTGGGAAAAATGTTTAAAATATATGTGGTGGATAATACCTTGCTTTTCTTCATACAGAAAGATACAATAAAAGTGAAACAATGAACACCACATTTAGGACAAGATGAGCACATAAAACAAGAATGTTTGGGGAAAAAAAGAAAAACAATCAATAAATTATTTGAAAATATGTGTAACCACCCTAGTGGTCAGATAAATGCAGTTTAAAATGTGATACTATGTTTCCCCTGTCATACTTGTAAATATTAACAATAATAACGACTCCCAATATAGCAATGAATTCTTTAAAACATAGTTTCATACACTGTTATTGGTATAACTATTCTTTAAGGCTTCTTCTTGTATCTACCAAATGCTTTAAAATGTGAATATACTTTGATCAAATTATTCTATATATAAAATATACCTTTGAAAAATAACAGGAAAATTGAGCAATATACAGGAAAAATTTATTTCATCATTATCTAAACAGTTGAATTATTGGAGATAACCTAAATTATCTCAAATAAGAAGCTGTTAAAATTTGTTACATATTCTGAGTGCTTTGTTTCTTTTTTTCTCAGGGGTCTGGGGATGGATTTGGGTAAAGTCAGAGTAATCAAGCATAACTGCCTATATACCTTAAATCACATTTATCACACCATTATAATTATATCTCTCAGTCTGGCCCAAGCTGTTAGACTTCTTTCTCAAGGTAATTTCTCTGACTTAGGGGTTGTCTCTGTCTCCAAGTTGCTTCCTTAAATTATTTATTTATTTATTTGTGTCTATAAGGTCACACACAGAGCTGCACATAATCTCTTTGGCTAAACTTAAGTATCTGTAAAGGCAAGAAGTGAATACTAATGCTGTAACTGAGCATGAACATTGAGGGTGTACCCTAATAACCACACAGAATTATTTGGCAAAGAAAAGAAGACTAATTTGTTCAAAAAATTATGAAAACCACTCACCATGTAATAGCTGACCAATAAGCTAACTGAATAGAGACTTCATCATCATTGTCAAATTATCAAAATCCAAGGACAAAGTGAAAACTTTAAAGTACTGAGAGAACAATAATGTATCACATACAAAAGATCCTCAAAAAGATTAACAGCTGACTTCTCATCAGGAACCAGGATGCTCAGAAGGCAGTGGAATTTATTTAAAGTGTTGAAAGAAAAGGGTTGTCAACTAAGAATTCTAAATCCAGCAAAACTATAATTGTAAAATGAAGGCAAAATTAAGACATTTCTGGATAAATAAAAACTGGACAATGTATCACTAACAGATGTGCCCTAAAAGAAAGTAAAAGAAAAACACCAAGACTGAAATGAAGGGACATTAGACAGTAACTTGAATCCACAAAAAGAAATAAAGAGCATCAGTAATGATAATTATCAAGGTAACTATAAAGATACAATCAACATATTTTTTTCTTGTAGCTCTTCTGATTTAAAAGAAAACTGTACAAAGCAAAACATAAAACTATGTGGTTAGGCTTCTAATGTATAAAAGTCTAGTTTGTTTTGCAATAATCTCACAAAGGTGAAAAAAAATGAAGCTATTGAACAAAACTTCTGTATGCTACTTAAATTAAGTGTTAATCCTAATGAGGTTGATTGACCTTAAGATGCTAATTGTATATACTCAGAAATATATAGTAAAAGAACAGCAAGAAAAGTAAAATGAAACAGTAGAAAATTATCTATTTAACACAGAGGAAGGCAGTGTTGGAAGAATAGAGGGAAAAATTAGGACAGATAGAAACAAAAAGCAAAATGGTAGAAATCCTACCCTACTGCTGATTACATTTAATAAAATTGAATTAAGCATTTCAATAACAAGGTAAAGGTTGGCAGAATGAATTAACAAAACCCACAATCCAACTATATCCTGTCTAGAAGAGGCATGCTTAAAGGCAAATACTGAAATAGATTAAAAATAAAAAGATAAAAACACATATATACTACACAAACACTTACTAAAAGAGGAGTGGCTATTCTAACATAAGACAAAATAGAATTTAACACAAAAGTTAATAGAGACAAAGAACATTTTATAATGATAAAAATACAAATACATCATGAAAGTATAACAACTATAAACACATATGCACTGAGCAATGAAGCTCCAAAATTACACGAAACTAAAATGGACAGAATTTAAGCAGGGGAAAAGACAATCCAATAATAAGAGTTTGAGACTTCAATACTCCACTTTCAATAATGACTATAAAAGTAAGCATAAGACCTACAGAAAAATATAATACTTGAATAACACTTAAGTCAACTAGATCTATGGAATACTACTCCCATAACAAAGAAATGCACATTTTTCTTAAGCAAACATAGAACATTCTCCAGGATAGATTATATGTTAGTCCATAAAGCAAGCCTTGATAGTATAAAAAGGCTGAAATCATACAACATATGTTATTTGATCACAATGTAATTACATTAGAAATCAACAATAAACATTTCTAAATAAGCAATGGATCAAAATATAATGAGGGAAACTAGAAACTACTTTGAGATTAATGAAAACAAAATTACAACATACCAAAACATGGGGTGCAGGTAAAGCTGTGCTTAGAAGAAAATTTATAGCTATAAGCACTGATATTTTAAACAAAGAATGCAAATCTCAAGTCAATAACCTAACTTAATACTTTATACAACTAATAACATAATATGTACATATCATAGATGCACATATTTATGTGTGTGTATGACATGTACATATACTCTCTAACTTTCTGTCTTTCCTTTGCCCTTCTTTCCCATCTCTCTCTCTTTCTCTGCCTTCTATCTATCTATCTATGTATCTATCTATCATCTATCTATCTATCTAACTATCTATCTATTAATATATATCTATCAAGTCTTTGCTCGTGCTGGGAACTGTTCTAGGCACTATAGATGTAAAGAAATTCATGTGCAACTCCCAAATAGCTTTTGTTCCAGTGAGTAAAGTTCCACTAGGTATCTGGGACCTGAGCAAAACAAGGAATGTTACTTTTCACTTTTCAATGTCTCTGAATACTCTGTGACATGTAAGATAAACCTTGGACTTTGTAAAGTACTTAGGTTGTTTGTGTCTGTGTCCAGATGATATATAAAGACCATTACTTCATCCCAACCCTAGCAAATCTTCTCTGATTCAGTTAAGATTCTTAAATGTAAATAACAAATTGTTCTACAATAAAAGTAGGATATAAATAATTTGCTGAAATTTGGCAGGGGAAATTAAGGAAGAAGAATTTTAAGGCAGAAAAAGTCATAAAAACACAAAATCATATAACATATTCTGGAAATATCAAATAGTCCAGTTTTGCTGGTACAAAGTAAAGGTGAAGGGGAGCACTATTGTTCAGGATTTAAAGTCTAATTGGAACAGGAAAATGACATTTTGTGAACATGGATGAAGAGAATGAACCTAGCCCCTTGCCTGCTGGAGCATGGAGTGATTAGGAGGATTATCATTTTTCAGCTCTTGCAATACTTACAGCAGGTAAGGTAAGATGGGGAAGGGAACAAAGGTAAAGTCTAAGTGGAGAGAGAGGACCATTGAAAGGAAGAACACAAAGATGACTCTATGGTCACATTAATAGTACATTACAGAACTTTCTCTTACTCACAATCAAAAGAGTCTTCTTGGCTAGATTAGTAATAACTCCCTTGATTCAACGGAATGATACTTATCTAAACTAACAAAAGCTCTAAACAGAAATTTACTATCTAAGAACAAAGAGGTGTCTCCTCATATAGTCCAAGGACAGTGATACAAAAATGAGTTGAACCCTGAACCTAGAACACCATGATGCACCATTTTTTAAATTGCTTTAACTTTTGCAATTCCGTAAGTTGGCTTTATTCTCTTTCCATTTCTCTCTCTGTAGAATATTTCTCTCCCTTTTTCTCATAAAACAACAAGGTAATAAAAAATACAAAGGCCTTTGATAGATCCTGAATTTACAAGTTCAGGGGAGTTGAGTAATCCTAAACTCTGTTAATCCAATATTCTCAAAGCCCACCACTAGACAAATCAAATTTCACAACAGGTCACTCTCAAGTTAAAAAGCATGATTCTCAGAAATTTCTCCAGAAAGAACCAAAGGAATTTATTCAAAGATCACTGTGATCTCGGGACACAATTCATGCTGTCTAATATTTTACTATAAACACAATCTGTTCCCTTTGAGTTACTCAAATATTTGTTTCCATGGTGTAGTAAACACATCATGTTAACTCATGAAATCAAAATTTGTAATAAAAAAACTGTCTTTACTTTTTCAATTTTAATTCTCTTAACATTTACTTCTGAATCCTCTTAGAGTGTGATAGATACTATAAGAATCTGATTAATGCTGAAATTAATACAATCATTACTTTCTGACTTTTGCTTGTTTGCACACCTTTTAGTATATCCAAGTTATATCTTTAAGAATAACATTACATTTTTCCCCACATTCAGTTGGTTATCATTTATTTTTGTAGTCATTTATCATCCCTTGCGACAGATCTATTTCCTAATATATTATACCAATAGGTTAATTTAAATTATGTTCTCGTTTGCTTGGAGTCTATAATCATCAGCTACTTTGAAGAGAATTTAAAAAGAAAGTATAAGAAGAAGAAAAAAGAGACATTTGGCCCTGGACATGTTCCTTGTAGGTACCATTTTATTCTCCCTTAGTATCTATCATTATTATATTAATATTATTATTTAATGTTGATTTAGTGAAAGATTAATTTATACTTAGTTTTTCCATTTATTCATCTCCCATTTACTCCTCAAACTAGAGCCCACATATTTCTCACTCCTCCATCAAAAAACAAGCAAAAAACTCAACCTATCAAAAAATAAACACTGGGTAATTTTCTCTCTCTTTCATGATCTTTCAGCAATATATGGCAGGTTGATTCTTTTCTTAACTAGCTTTCTTCATGCTTCTATAACAGTTTATTGTTGTTGATTATTTTGTAGGTTACCTATTATCTATCTATATTTTATTAATATTTCCCCAAAGCTTTTCCTGGCCCCATTCCTAAGCTCCTGGAGTGATTTCATGAACTCTTGTCACTTCTGTCATAAGAGTATAGAGTATTGAGACAATATAGAGTTATGGTTAAGAGTAAAATCTCTAGAATAAGATTTGCTGGTTTCAAATCCCAACTCTAGGCAAGTTAATTTTGACATATATCAATTGCCTCTTCTGTGTAAGAGGAAACATAATAGTAACAATTTCAGGTTTGGTTTGTTGTGAAGACTAAATTAATATATGTAAATAGTTTTTAAAATTCCTGGTATATAATAAAATAACATAAATATTAGATCATATTGAAACTAGTACTTTTTACGTTGATAAATTTCATTTATCTATCTGTATTAGTCCATTTTCTTGCTGCTGATAAAGACATACCTAAGACTGGGAAGAAAGAGAGGTTTAATGAACTTACAGTTCCATGTGGCTGGGGAGGCCTCACAATCATAGCAGGAGGCAAGGAGGAGCAAGTTGCATTTTACATGGATGGCAGCAGGCAAAAAGAGCAGGTGCAAGGGAACACCTCTTTTTAAAACCATCAGATCTCATGAGACTTATTCACTATCATGAGAACAGCACAGGAAAGACCTGCCCCCATGATTCAATTACCTCCCACTGGGTCTTTCCCGCAACACATGGGAATTCAAGATGAGATTTGGGAGGGGACATAGCCAAACCATAACACTTTCTATCCCAAAATTTATCATCTCAGATTTTTTTCTTCTTTTATGATCATTCCATTTTTTAATGCACAAATATAGTCTATATTTTAAAACAATGTAACATATAAGAATTATCTGCCTCAGCATTTAATATTCATTTAATATTTCTGTCAGCTATATGATGCATACTCCCAGTCAAAATTCAGAGATTCACAACTTTATTTTTAAATGAGTGAACAGTGTTCTCGTATGTGATACACTGCACTTTAATCTTCTACAGTTGGACATGTGTATTGTAATCCAGTGTATTTCTATAATAATACATTATTAATTTTAAAAGTATTTGTTGAATATTAATGGTTAGAAAATTGATAGACTAGAGAGCTATTCATTTTCTTACCGTTCAAGTACATCGTTTGCAATTTAGACCTCAAAGACCAAGAATACTACTACAGGGGCAGCACACTTGTGTAGATATTGGTTGGGAAGCCAGCACTGCTATTGAAGATGTGCTTAAATGTCAAGCCCCCAACTACCTTTGATCCTAGAATTACTTGTAGCTATTATTCCATTCCTGCAAGAATACAGTATAAAGTGAGATACAATAACAATTATTTTAGTTTGTTTTGGACAGCAAGGTACCTAGAAAGATAAGAAGCGCCATAAAACATGAATGTTTCAAAGATCTGTGCAGACTTCTGGCAAGGACATTTCCTGTTTTCAAAGATGAACTGGTGAATCTAGTAAATAGAGAAATTCAAAGAAGATATTCAATACGACTTTCTAAATTAGGTTTTTGAGAGTTTCTAAGGCATGACAGAGGCTTGGAGTACTGGAGTAGCCATGTTTCATAAAGCAGGCACTGATATTTTTAAAGTAAGAATGCTAAGGTGACTCATTTTGTTGAGGCTGCAAGGCGGATATCTCAGCTAGAATGCCTTGGGCGACTTCAAAATCTCAACGGCAGTGGCAAGATACTGAACATGGCTTAACAGTTTCTAAAAATAAGTCATTAAGCTAATTCTTAAGTAATATAAGCTGAATATACAGTTAACAGATCAACCCCTCCCCTTTCTTCCCCATCCTCAGCTTACTCAATAGGAAGACAAAAAAGATCAAGACGCTTATGATAATCCACTTGCACTTAATAAATAGTAAATATATTCTCTCTTTCTTAAAATTTTTCTTAGTAAATTTTGTAAAAATACAGCATATAATACATATAACATGCAAAATATGTGTTAATCAACTGCTTATATTATCAGTGAGGCTTCCAGTCAACAGTAGGCTATTAGTAAAGTTTTTGAGGAATCAAAAGTTACAGGCAGATTTTCTACTGTGCAGGGCTCAACACACTTAACCCTAATTGTTATAGGGTCAACTGCAATTATTTTTCTCCTTTATAGATTGATTACTTGCCAGGCAACATACTGGCTCTGAGGACTGAAATGTAAATAAGATATGGTCTGATGTCTCAGAAGTCATGGTCTAACAGCAGATGTGGACATATAAACAATTAATAGTACTTTCCAATTAGAAAAAGAAAAATGGTATTTCAGAGCATAGGGATCATGTGCACAAAAGCACAGTGCCAAGACCCTATCATGACGTATTTGGTAACTGGACAGACATGTTAGCCTTCTAGGAATGAAAGTTAATAAAATCAAACAACTCTGAAAGAAAAAGAATAACAAAAAAGCCCTAACATTCTGTCTTTGACAATCCCCTCTCCTTTGGCAAGCACAAATGCTCAGTGAGATGACAGTATTCAAAGTTCTCTTCTTCTTTCTGGAATACTTTATCAAATTATTATATTAGTGCAATTATTGTATTAGTATAATTCCTGGTGATCCCTCATATAGTAAGAATTATGTATTACTATGTGAAGACTTTTTTTAAAAAGTTTACCACATATCCTTCCACTAAATTACTCATATATGTAGTAATTTTGCTATTTGATTGTATATTTGGGCAACATTGAAAGGATTTAAGTTTGTGTCTCTATTGACTTTTGATAGGAAATGCTCGTACTGTGAGATGCATAGAACATTTCCCAACTTTTCACCTAACTCTCACTCATTCTTCATGTCTCTCCCTAAATGTGACTTTCCATAGCAAGCCTTTCCCGACCTCTTAGACTATTTTTACTCCCAGATTATACTCTTTTCGTGTCATCATAAGAATCATGCTTTACTACAATTCTTCATGAGATTATTTTTCTCTCTCACTCTGAAACTATAACCAGGGAGCCATACCCTTTTTACTTAACTTTGTATACCCAGAATCCTGCTCTCTCACGTCAACTAAAACCATTAAGTGATAGAGTCTATTAATCAGCCATGGCCTTAAAAGTAGTTTTTCCTGAGATTAATGGCACGTGACAGTAATATGGCCTCGGTTGACACATATTTGAAGGATAGTAGAGTTTAAGCAGCACAATCTCTTTTCCGGGAACACAGCAAAAACAAACCTGCATATTTGAATATCAAATTCAGTGTTTTTAGCAGGCTATTCAAGGTAACTGAGCTAACCAGTCACAGAAAGGTCAGTCTTACTGTTTGGGCAATGTGACGAGGGATACAAGTAGCGACATTTCAAAACTGATTGAATCAAACAGTAGAATATTAGTCACTGGCTATGATTCTGTCCTGGCAGGAGAATGAACTGGCTAACTTAACCACTGTCAGAACTCTATATGGTTTGAAGAAATCTCTATTATAACAGAACTCTATATGGTTTGAAGAAATCTCTATTATAATACAGGACTTTTAAAGTTTATGATATATCATTATCCTAAAACATTACGGTACAGATATAAATAGACGTGAATGGAAATATCCTCCTTTAGCCTATAACTCACAACCCCAAATTACTACCCTTCCCTGAAGTAGCTACTGTTAATCATTTGTTGTGTGTTCTTAAAATTACTTAGATATATTTGCATGTATGTAGAGAGTACATTTTTATATCACTGATATAGATTTAATTCCTTATATATTAAATAGCTGTGTTGTATATTTTATAGTATATATGTCTATAATTTAACCATTTTCCCATTATTCAATCTTTTGGTTACCTAAAGATTTTTGCAGTTTAAAAAAATACTGGAGTAAATATTTTTTAAGTACAGACATCTTTGTGCACAGAATATAGATTTCTTTTAGATACCAAAGACTGGAAATCCAGATGGAAAGACATCTGTGTGTTTAAGTTTTGCTGAAATTATTTAAAAAGGCCTTTCCTTTAGTCTCATCAGTTGAACATGGGTGTACATATTTCTCCACACTTCATCAATTTGAATATTATTCACCTTTCAGGGAGGCTAAAATACCTCATTTTATTTTGGTTGTATTTCCATCATAATAAGTACAATTGAGTGTTTTTTATACATTTCTTTTTTCTTCTTTTACTAACGACCTGTTCATAACTCTTGCCCATTTTTCTATTGTTTTTTTCTCATTGACTTGAAAGAACTTTTAAAATATACCATGGCTATTATTTGTTAGATGTGTTGCAAATGTTTTCTCTCAATTTGTTACTTTTTCATAACTTTGTCAAGATGTCTTTTATTATGTAGGATGTATATTTCTTTTTCATAATTCTGAAAGTTTTAAGAAAGTCATTCCTACCTACAAGACAGCCTAATGTTTAGGCTAAAATTTTCTTTTAAGATTTATTACTGAATATTTTTAAAAATTTGATTACTCCTGGATGTTGAGTGAAAACAAGAAAGCCTATCTTATATTTGTTAATGGAGGAATTCACCTATATTTTTACAGTGCTTGATTAGATTTTCTTAGGATTTCAATATTTGTGGGTTTTTCTTGGTAATTTATTTGTATGTCTGCAGTGAATAATGGATCAATTTAACCTTTATATGGTTATCCAGTGCCCTAACTTTATTTATTAAAAATCTGTCTCATTCACAGAAATGAGAGATATCCACTTAATCATATGTGTATCTTTTGAGTCATATCATGTCACATATCTATTTCCGAACCTTCTATTCTATTTCATTGGTTTGTCCACTCATGTGCCAGTGTCACACTGTTTTAATTACAAAGGCTTTATATGTTTAACATATGATTGAGTGAATTCCTCTCCCATAGCCTTTCAATATTTTCCTAGTTATTTGTGCACATTTATTTTTCCAAATCAAATTTAATATTAATTCATCTAGCTTCAGAATAAATGCTAATTAGTATTTAGTTGGGAACATATTACATGCATAGATTAATTTAGGGAACATTAACTTATTTATAATTTTGAGATGTCCTGTATATACACAAGCAGTGTCTACTTGTTCAGTTCAATATATATATATATACATATTTTTGAGATAGGATCTTACTCTGTTTTCCAGGCTGGAATGCAGTGGCATGATCTTGGCTCACTGCAACCTCCGCCTCCTGGGTTCAAGTGATTCTTGTGCCTCAGCCTCCCAAGTAGCTCGGACTATGGGCATGCACCACCACACCCAGCTAATTTTTGTACTTTCAGTAGAGATGGGGTTTTGCCATGTTGGCCAGACTGATCTCAAATTCCTGGCCTTGACTTATCTTCCTGCTTTGGCCTCCCAAAGTGCTGGGTCAATTTAATTTTTGGGCTTTCTGGAAATATTTTATAGATTTTTATATAAGTTTTGAACATTTTAATCTATTTTTTTCTGTAAAGGAAATTTTCCCTTACATTATAACTTTAAACTGGTTATTATTTGTATACGTGATGCTATTGTTTTATCATTGATTCTTTAAGAGTTTTCAGATATACTATTGCATCATTAACATATATGTCAATATAATAAGATAAATTAGCCAATGCAGTTAGATAAAACAAATGAAACAGAGTAAAACTATAAGCATATTATAGTTTTATATATTACATCTATGTTTCTCTTTAAATGAGATGGTAGATTTTTGGAGATATACAAAAGTTGCAGAAGCAGAAATTTATTCTCTTTTCTTGAGAGTTTTTATTAGAAATGTAGAAATATTCAATTTTGTCAAGTGGTTTTTCACTGTCTATAGAAATAATGATACAATTTTTTTCTCATTGATCTTATTATATTGTGATAATACATAGTATTAAACTATGCTTAGATTCATGGTATAAATTCTACTTAGTCATACTATATTGTTTCCTTAATGTGACATTAAAGTCAAATAGATAAAATTTACTTAGGATTATTTTCTCAATACTCATAAGCAAAACTGTTCTGTAATTTTCTTTTGTTTCTATGCTATCTTTGTCAGGTTTGGGTATCAACATGGTTCTAGCTTCATAAAAATAATTGTAAAGTTTTCTTTTTTTTAATACTCTGAAAAAATTTATTGAGCATTTGAAATGTCTGACCTCAAAAAGTTTAAATTTATCTTGACTCCAAATGAGCCTGTGCATTTCTGTTAGTTGGACCCTTGTTGAAATTTTCTTCTTCATTTGTGAGAGTTCATCTTTTATATGCTTTCAATTTTGGTAACCTGTATTTTCCTAAGAAATTTTGTGTTTCATTTAGGCTTTCCAATTTACTCGCATGGGGGAGCTCAAAGTAATCATATATACATGATTACATATATGTGATATGTACAGTGATAGTCTTTCTTTATGTGTCAACTTGACTGGGTTACAGTCCTCAGTTATTTGATCAAACATTAATGTAGGTGCTTATCACTGTCCCCCCACTGTCAACTTGGCACCCTACACATTTCCTTAAATCTTAATCACCAAATAAGACAACAATAAAGTCACACTTTAACATAGCATAACTATCTCGAAAACAACCTAAAACATGTTAATCCTTTCCCAAAGGGAATGCAAAGTACGTGATATTCCTTCTTCTCCTTTGATATCCTTTAACTTAAATGCTGTGATATCAAGTAAATCATTATTACTATGTCTTATGTTAGATGATAAGAAAAGAAAAATAGTTAATATACACAAACACATTCATAACAAAATAAGAAAGAAATGCTGATAAATATGAGAGTACTTATTTCTGTACATGGTCACATAGTCACGGTTGGTATTTCTAACTACCCCCTTCTGCTACCTATTCCATATTCCCTTTGCTCTCTGCAAGAACTTCAGTTGGTGTGATTCTATGCAGGACAGAAGGATCCACACATTCATTCCTGAAGGTGATGACCCATTAGTAATCGTACCTGAATTGTGGGTGCAGTGATTTGCCTGCCACTTCACTTCTCTTATGGATCAAAGCAGAGTTGATTTTTCAGATTTTTTTTCCCAACCTTTTACTTGTTAAAACAGAGTGGCAACTTTCAGTTCCTTTCATATGGAAACAGAAACTGGAAGTCCCTTTATTATTCTTTTTATTGCCCAATAACATCCTGTGGTATAGACACACTACATTTTATTTACCTATTTCTTTAATCAATTGATAGACATTTGTTTTTTCACTTTTTTTTTTTGCATAATGCTGCTATGAATATTCACGTACAAGTTTTTGTGTGGACATAGGTTTTCATTTCTCTCGTATAGATACTGAGAGATGGAAATACTAAGTCATTCTATGTTTAACCTTTTGAGAAACTGTCAGATTGTTTTTTAAAGTAGTACCATTTTGCTTTCTTACTAGTAGTGTATAATGGTTCCAACATCACCACATGCTTGCCAACTCCTATGACCTGTCTTTTTGACTGAAGATATCATAGTGGTGTGAAGCAATATTTTGTAGTTTTTATTTGCATTTTTCTGATAATAGTGTTGACCATCTTTTCCTTTGTTCATTGGACACTGGCATACATTCTTCGGAGAAATTTTTATAGAGACCCTTTGTCCTTTTAAAATTTGGTTTGTATGTCTTTTTCTTCTTAAGTTGTAAGCATTCCTTGTGAGAGACAGGATTTGCCAAAATTTTCTTCCATCCTGTGGACAGCCATTTCATTTTCTTGATGTTATCCTTTGTAGCACAAAAATGTTAATTTTCATGGTGTCCAATTTATCTAATTTTTTTATTATGTTGCTTTCATGTTTGGTGTCATATCTAAGGAAACATTGCCTAAGCCAAGTTCATGGAGATTTATACCTATTTTTTTTTTACCAATAGCTTAATAATTATAGCTCCCAAATTTTGGTCTTTGATTCATTTTGAATTAATTTTGTGATTGATATAAACTATAATTCCATGATGGGAGGCTTGAGGGATCATGATGGATGAGAGGCAAGGCTAGACTGCAGCTCTGGACAGAGCAGCATGCAGAGGCTTGCATCATGAATTTTAGCTCCAGATCGACTCCAAGAATAAACCAGCAATCTTGAGAGGACCCACAAACCCTCTGAAGGAAGCAGACTGCTCCTGCAGGGCCTGAGAGACACTTCAAATACTATGAGTGCCCCAACTGCGAAAGTGGGAAAGGGAGACCCTCTTCTCACAAACACACACCTCCACTGCAGAAGTTGAAGGTCTGTTTGTGGGAGAAGTTCCGGACTTTACCTGGAGCTCAGTCAAGTTAGAGAGCCAAGCCAAGCAAAATACAGGGGTGGGGTGGAGGAGGCAGTGGAGGGGCCCTGGGAGCTCACTGGGTCCCTAAGCAGCCCAATCCTGCCTGGTACCACAGGGATTCATCAGGAGGGTGGCCAGAGGAGCAGGGGATAAAACTCCAGAGGGAGAAGGAATTATCTAACTGAACTTGGTAACAATTTGAATGGGGCAAGAAGCCTCCTGGCCAGAAGTTGGGGGAGGGTGTAAATCTGGTGTGTACACTTCACAGACAGGGGGAAGAACTAAAGCCCTTTCCTTTCACAGCTGGGAAGCACAAAGAATCGGGCAAGTTTTCAAGCCCGTCTCACCCTCCACCTGGAAACAGAATTGGGGCTGTTGAGGAGGCATGGTGGGAGTGAGACTGGCCCCTCAGTTTGCCTGGGAGCTGGGTGAGGCCTGTGACTGCAGGCTTTCCCCTACTTCCCTGATAACCTGCATGACTCAGCAGAGGCTGACATAATCCTGCTAGGTACACAACTCCAGTGATCTGGGAATCTTACCCCCATTCCCCATAGCAACCACAGACTCTCCACCCAAGGAGAGTGTGAGCTCATACAGGCCTAGCCCCATCCCCACCTGATGGTCCTTCCCTATCCACCCTGGTAGCATTTAATCTTGGGAGTTCTAGAGCCCCACCCACTGACAATCCCTCTCCACACCACTACAGCTGATACTTTCTGGAAAGTGCCACCTCCTGGCAGGAGGTCAACCAGCATAAAAATAGGGCATTCAAATAGGGAATGCCTCAGCTTTTGCCCATTCAGTATGATATTGGCTATGGGTTTGTCATAAATAGCTCTTATTATTTTGAGATATGTTCCATTAATTACTAGTTTATTGAGAGTTTTTAGCATGAAGGAGTGTTGCATTTTATCAAAGGCCTTTTCTGCATCTGTTGAGATAATCATGTGGTTTTGTCATTGGTTCTGTTTATATGATGGATTATGTTTATTGATTTGTGTATGTTGAACAGCCTTGTATCCCAGGGATGAAGCTGACTTAATCATGGTGGATAAGCTTTTTGATGTGCTGCTGGATTCAGTTTGCCAGTATTTTACTGAGGATTTTCACATTGATGGTCATCAGGGATCTTGGCCTAAAATTTTCTTTGTTGTGTCTCTGCCAGGTTTTGGAATCAGGATGATGCTGGACTCATAAAATGAGTTAGTGAGGATTCCCTTTTTTTCTATTGTTTGGAATAGTTTCAGAAGGAATGGTACCAGCTCCTCTTTGTACCTTTGATAGAATTCAGCTGCGAATCCGTCTGGTCCTGGGGTTTTTTTGGTTGGTAAGCTACTAATTACTGCCTCCATTTCAAAACTTATTATTTGTCTATTCAGGGATTTGATTTCTTCCTGGTTTAGTCTTGTATGGGTGTATGTGTCCAGGAATTTATTCATTTCTTGTAGATTTCCTAGTTTGTTTGCATAGAGGTGTTTTTTGTATTCTCTGAGTCTAGTGTATTTCTTTGGGATCAGTGGTAATATCCCCTTTATCATTTTGTATTGTGTCCATTTGATTCTTCCTCTTTTCTTCTTTATTAGTCAGGTTAGCAGTCTATTTTGTTAATCTTTTTTTAAAAAAATCAGCTTCTGGATTCATTGAATTTTTGAAGGGGTTTTTGTGTCTCTCTCTTTCAGTTCTGCTCTGATCTTAGTTATTTCTTGACTTCTACTAGCTTTTGAATTTGTTTGTTCTTGCTTCTCTAGTTCTTTTAATCATGATGGTAGGGTGTTGATTTTAGATCTTTGCTACTTTCTGATGTGGGCATTTAGTGCTATAAATTTTTCTCTAAACACTGATTTAGCTGTATCCCAGATATTCTGGTATGTTATCTCTTTATTCTCACTGGTTTCAAAAAACTTCATTATTTCTGCCCTCTCTCACCACTCCTATTCAACATAATATTGGATATTCTGGCCAGAGCAATCAGGCAAGAGAAGGAAAAAAGTGTATTCAAATAGGAAGAGAAAAAGTCAAATTATCTCTATTTGCAGATGTCATGATCTTATATTTAGAAAACCCCCTCATCTCAGCCCCAAAACTCTTTAAGCTGATAAACAACTTCAGCAAAGTTTCAGGATACAAAATCAATGTGCAAAAATCACAAATATTTCTGTACATCAGGAATACATAAACAGAGAGCCAAGTCATGAGTGAACTCCCATTTACAACTGCTACAAAGAAAATAAAATACCTAGGAATACAACTTACAGGGGACATGAAGGACCTCTTCAAGGAGAACTATAAATCACTGCTCAAGGAAATAAGAGAGAACACAAACAAATGGAAAACCATTCCATGCTCATGGATAGGAAGAATCAATATCCTGAAAATGGCCATACTGCCCAAAGTAATTTATACATTTAATGCTATTCCCATCAAGCTACCCCTGACTTTCTTCACAGAACTAGAAAAAACTACTTTAAATTTCATATGCAACAAAAAAGAACCTGTATAGCCAAGACAATTGTAAGCAAAAAGAACAATATTGAGGCATCACACTATCTGACTTAAAACTATACTACAAGACTACAGTAACCAAAACAGCATGGTACTGTTACCAAAACAGATATATAGACCAACTGAACTGAGTAGAGGCCTCAGAAATAACACCACACATCTACAATCATCTGATCTTCGAAAATTATGACAAAAACAAGCAATGAGGAAAGGATTACCTATTTAATAAATGGTGTTGGGAAAACTGGCTAGCCATATACGGAAAACAGAAACTGGATCCCTTCCTTACACCTTATGCAAAAATTAACTCAAGATGGATTAAAGACGTAAATGTAAAACCTAAAACCATAAAAACTCTAGAAGAAAACTTAGGCAATACCATTCAGGACATAGGCATAGACAAAGACTTCATGACTAAAAAACCAAAAGCAATTGCAACAAAATCCAAAATTGACAAGTGAGATTTAATTAAACTATAGAGCTTCTTCTCAGCGAAAGAAACTGTCATCAGAGTGAACAGGAAACCTACAGAATGGGAGAAAATTTTTGCAATCTATCCATCTGACAAAGGTCTAATATCCAGAATCTACAAGGAACTTAAATTTAAAAAAAAAAAAAAAAAAAAAAAAAAAACATCAAAAAGTGGGCAAAGGATTTGAACAGACATTTCTCAAAAGAAGACACTTATGTGGTCAACAAACATGAAAAAAAGCTCATCATCACTGATCATTAGAGAAATGCAAATCAAAACCACAATGAGATACCATTTCATAACAGAATGGCGATTATTAAAAAAATCAAGAAACAACAGATGCCTCGAGGATGGGGAGAAATAGGAAGGCTTTTACATTGTTGGTGACAGTGTAAATTAGTTCAACCACTGTGGAAGACAGTGTGGCAATTCCTCAAGTATCTAGAACCAGAAATACCATTTGACCCAAGAATCTTATTACTAGGTATATATCCAAAGGATTATAAATCATTCTACTATAAAGACACATGCACATGTATGTTTATTGCAACACTATTCACAATAGCAAAGACTTGGAACTAATCCAAATGCCCATCAATGTAGACTGGATAAAGAAAATGTGGCACATCTACACCATGGAATACTATGTAGCCATAAAAGAGAATGAGTTCATGTCCTTTGTAGGGACATAAATGAAGCTGGAAGCCATCATTCTCAGCAAACTAAGACTGGAACAGAAAACCAAACACCACATGTTCTCACTCATAAGTGGGAGTTGAACAATGAGAACACATGGTCACAGGGAGGGAAACATCATACACTGGGGCCTGTTGGGTGGTTGGGCAAAAGGGGAGGGAGCACATTAGAACAAATACCTAATGCATGCAGACTTAAAACCTAGATGACGAGTTGATAGGTGTAGCAAACCACTTTGGCACATGTATACCTATGTAATAAACCTGCACGTTTAGCACATGTATCACAGAACTTAAAGTAATATATATTTTTAAAAATAGAGCATTAAACCACCAAAGCTAAGGACTCTCATGCCATGACAACCTCTGCCACCTCCACTGGAACAGGTGCTGGTATCCATGGCTGAGAGACCCAGAAACAGTTCACAATAGAGAACCATATGCAGGCAACCCCCAGTACCAGCTCAGAGCCAGGTAGATTTGCTTGGTGGCTAGAACCAGAAGACGGACAACAATCACTGCAAGTTTCCTCACCGGAAGCCACATCCACAGGAAAAGGGGGAGAATTCTACATCAAACGAACACCCCATGGGTCAAAAAAATCTGAACAACAGACTTCAGCCCTAGAACAACAGACAGAGCCTTCACAAATGAGAAGAAACTAGAAAACCGACTCTGGTAATATCACTAAACAAGGGTCTTCAACGCCCCGAAAATATCACACTAGTTCACCAGCAATGGATCCAAACCAAGAAGAAATCCTTAATTTACCTGAAAAATAATTTGGAAGATTAGTTATTAAGCTAATCGGGGAGGCACCAGAGAAAGGCAAAGCCCAATGCAATGAAATTAGAAAACAATACAAGAAGTGAAGGGAGAAATATTCCAGTAAATAGATAGCTTAAAGAAAAAACGATAAAATTTTCAGAAACTATGGACATACTTTTAGAGATGTAAAACGCTCTGGAAAGTCTCAGCAATAGAGTTGAACAAGTAGAAGAAAGAAATTCAGAGCTCAAACACAAGATCTTCAAATTAACCAACTCCAGTAAAGACAAAGAAAAAAAGATAAGAAAATATGAACAAAGAATCCAAGAAGTCTGGGATTATGTTAAATGATAAAACCTAAGAATAATCAGTATTCCTGAGGAAGAAGACAATTCTAAAAGCCTGGAAAACATATTAGGGGGAATAATTGAGGAAAACTTCCCCCGCCTTGCTAGAAACCTAGACACACAAATACAAGAAGCACAAAGAACACCTGGTAAATTCATCACAAAAAGATCTTCACCTAGACACATTGTCATCAAGTTATCCAAAATTAAGATGATGGAAAGAATCTTAAGAGCTGTCAGAAGCACTAAGTAACTTATAAAGGAAAACCTATCAGATTAAGAGCAGATTTCTCAGCAGAAACCCTACAAGCTAGAAGGGACTGGCATCCTATCTTCAGCCTCCTCAAACAAAACAATTCCCAGCAAAAAATTATGTATCCAGTGAAACTAAGCATCATATATGAAGAAAAGATACAGTCATTTTCAGACAAATGATTGCTGAGAGAATTTGCCATTACTAAGCCACCACTACAATAACTGTTAAAGGAGCTCTAAATCTTGAAACAAATTCTGGAAACACATCAAAACAGTACCTCTTTAAAATATAAATCACACAGAACATAAAAAACAAAAATACAAGTTAAAAAGCAAAAACAGAAAACAAACAAACAAAAAAACCCAAAGTACACAGGCAACAAAAAGCATGATGAAAGGAATGGTACCTCACATTTCATTACTAACATTTAATGTAAATGGCCTAAATGCTGCACCTAAAAGATACAGAACCACAGAATGGATAAGAACTCACCAACCAATTATTTGCTGCCTTTAAGAGACTCACCTAACACATAAGGACTCACATAAACTTAAATGAAAAGAGTGGAAGAAGGCATTTCATGCAAATGGACAC
The DNA here is from genome assembly GCF_024542745.1 of Macaca thibetana thibetana. Lineage (NCBI taxonomy): Eukaryota > Metazoa > Chordata > Mammalia > Primates > Cercopithecidae > Macaca > Macaca thibetana. The sequence goes on along the minus strand of NC_065588.1, from coordinate 34,115,960 downwards.
CAAAAGCAAGCTATTCTTATATCAGATGAAACCAACTTTAGAGCAATAGCAGTTAAAAGAGATAAAAAGGGACATTATGTAATGGTAAAAGGCCTTTTCCAACAGGAAAATATCACAATCCTAAACATATATGTACCCAACACTGGAGCTCCCAAATTTATAAAACAATTACTAATAGACAGAAGAAATGAGATAGGCAGCAACACAATAATAGTGGGGGACTTCAATACTCCACTGACAGCACTAGACAGGTCATCAAGACAGAAAGTCAACAAAGAAACAGTGGCTTTAACCATACCTTGGAGCAAATGGACTTAAGGGATATATACAGGACATTTCATCCAACAACTGCAGAATACACATTCAATTCAGCAATGCATGGAACTTTCTCCAAGATAGACCATGTGATAGGCCATAAAGTGAGCCTCAACAAATTTAAGAAAATTGAAATTATATAAAGCATTCTTTCAGACTACAGTGTAATAAAACTGGAAATCAACTCCAAAGGAACCTTCAAAACCATGCAGATACGTGGAAATTGAATAACCTGCTCCTGAATGAGTATTGGGTCAAAAATGAAATCAACATGGAAATTAAAAAATTATATTAACTGAATGACAATAATGACACAACCTATCAAAACCACTGGGATACAGCTAAAGTGGTTCTAAGAGGAAAGTTCATAGTGTTAAATGCCTACGTCAAAAAGTCTGAAAGAGCACAGACAATCTAAGGACACCTCAAGGAACTAGAGAAACAAGAACAAACCAAACCCAAGCCCAGCAGAAGAAAGGAAATAACCGAGATCAGAGTAGAACTAAATGAAATTAAAACAAATAAAAAAATACAAAAGATTAATGAAACAAAAAGCTAGTTCTTTGAAAAGATAAGTGAAATTGATAGAACAATAGCAAGATTAACCAAGAAAAGAAGAGAGAAAATCCAAATAATCTCATTAAGAAAAAAAAACAGGAGATATTACAACTGACAACCCTGAAATACAAAAGATTATTCAAGGCTACTATGAACACCTTTATGCACATAAACTAGAACACCTAGAAGAGATGGATAAATTCGTGGAAAAATACAACCCTGCTACCTTAAATCAGGAAGAATTAGATACCCAGAACAGACGAATAACAAGAAGATAGATTGAAATGGTAATTTAAAAATTACAACAAGAAAAAGTCCAGGGCTAGATGGAGTCACAGCAGAATTCTATCAGACATTCAAAGAAGAATTGATATCAATCCTTTTGACACTATTCCACAAGACAGAGAAAGAGGGAAACCTCTCTAATTCATTCTATAAAGCCTGCATCATGCTAATATCAAAATCAGGAAAGGATACAACCAAAAAAGAAAACCACAGACCAATATCCTTGATGAACATAGATGCTAAAATCCTTAACAAAATACTAGTTAAACGAATCCAGCAACGTATCAAAAATATAATCCACCATGATCAAGCAGGTTTCATACCAAGGATGCAGGGATTGTTTAACATACGCAAGTCAATAAATGTGATACACCACATAAACAGAATTATAAACAAAAATCACATGATCACCTCAATAGATGCAGAAAAAGCATTCAACAAAATGCAGTATGCCTTTATGATTAAAACTCAGCAAAATCAGCATATGAGGGACATACCTCAATGTAATTAAAGCCATTTATGACAAACCCACAGCCAACATAATACTAAATGGGGAAAAGTTGAAAGGATTCCTTCTGAGAACTAGAAGAAGACAAGTTGCCCACTCTCACCACTCTTCAACATAGTACTAGGAGTCCTAGCCAGAGCAATCAGACAACAGAAAGAAATAAAAGGCATCAAAATTGGTAAACAGGAAGTCAAACTGTCACTATTTGCTGACGACATGATTGTTTATCTTGAAAAGATGATATGATTGTTTACCTTGAAAATCCTAAGGACTCCTTCAATAAGCTCCTAGAACTGATAAATTAATTCAGCAAAGTTTCTGCATACAAGATGTACACAAATCACTAGCTCTTCTATACACCAGCAGCAACCAAGCAGAGAATCAAATCAAGAACTCAACCCCTTTTACAATAGCTGCAAAATAAATAAATAAATAAATAAATAAATAAATAAATAAATAAATAAAATACTTAGAAATATTCCTAACAAAGGAGGTGAAAGGCCTCTACAAGGAAAACTACAAAACACTGCTAAAAGAAATCATAAATGATACAAACAGATGAAAACACATCCCATGCTCATGGATGGGTAGACTCAATATTGTGAGAATAAACTTACTGCCAAAAGCAATCTACAAATACAACACAATCCCCATCAAAATACCACCATCATTCTTCACAGAGTCAAAAAAATATTCTAAAATCCACATGGAACCAAAAAAAAAAAAAAAAAAAAAAAAAAAAAAAAAAAGCCCACAGAGTCAAAGCAAGACTAAGCAAAAAAGAACAAATCTGGAGGCATCACACTACCTGATTTCAAACTATACTACAAGGCCATAGTCACCAAAACAGCATGGTACTGGTATAAAAATAGGCACATAGACCAATGTAACAGAATAGCAAACCCAGAAATAAACCAAAATACTTACAGCCGATTGATCTTCAACAAAGCAAGCAAAAACATAAAGTGGGGAAAAGACACCCTTTTCAACAAATGGTGCTGGGATAATTGGCTAGCCACATTTAGGAGAATGAAACTGGATCCTCATCTCTCACCTTTTACAACAATCAACTCAAGATGTATTAAAGAATTAAACCTAAGTCTTGAAGTTATAAAAATTCTAGAAGATAACTTTGGAAAAATCCTTCTAGACATTGGCTTAGGCAAAGATTTCATGACCAAGAACCAGAAAGCAAATGCAATAAAAACAAAGATAAATAGCTGGGACCTAATTAAACTAAAGAGCTTTTGTACAGCAAAAGGAACAGTCAGCAAATAAACAGACAACCACATAGTGGGAGAAAATTTTCACAATCTATACATCTGACAAAGGACTAATATCCAGAATCTACAACGAACTGAAACAAATCAGTAGGATAAAAACAAACAATTCCATCAAAAAGTGGAATTTTTTCATTGTCTATTCCTGCTGTTTATGAATAGTTCATGAATCATGACCCACACTCAACCACCTGCATATTTCTATTTTTAAACCATTTTAAATTATGCTTATATTCATTTACTAAAATTTCTGTGAACTCCTGAAAAAAAGGTAATATGTGTACTTTGTATATGTGTAATCAGTCTTTGCTTTCTGGCCAACTTGGCTTAACCATGCCCCTCCTCACCAAAGTAAACAAAACAAAAAGACAAGGAAGTACACATATTAAGGACATGAATAGACAATTCTCAAAAGAAGATATACAAATGGCCAATAAACAAATGAAAATATGCTCAACATCACTAATGATCAGGGAAATGCAAATCAAAACCGCAATGCAATCCCACCTCACTCCTGCAAGAATGGCCATAATCAAAAATTCAAAAAACAGTAGATGTTGGCATAGATGTGGTGAACAGGCAACACTTCTACACTGCTGGTGGGAATGTAAACTAGTACAGCCACTATGGAAAACAGTGTGGAGATTCCTTAAATAATGAAAAGTAGAACTACCATTTGATCCAGCAATCCCACTCCTGGGATTGCTACACTCCTGGTAGCAATCCCACTACCCAGAAGAAAAGAAGTCATTACTCGAAAAAGATACTTGCACACACACACTTATAGCAGCACAATTTACAATTGCAAAATCACGGAACCAACCCAAATATACATCAGTCAATGAGTGGATAAAGAATCTGTTATATATTTTTTATATATATAACATTATTATATTATGTTATATATGTAACATAATATATATAACATATGTTATATATGTAACATAATATATATAACATATGTTATATATTATATATAACATATATATAACATTTTACATAGGTAATTGATTCATTTTATTTCTTTATCATCTGCCTTTATTTCTCAGGTTCCATTTAAAAATAGTCTGTTATTTATTACCCAGGATCTCACCCCATTTTAGGTTTAAATGTAAATGTGTTTGATCCACTGCAATGCCAAGTAAGGCCCACTGGTTATCCTTAAGAAGTTCCACAAAATTATACTATATTTTCAAAAGCATACTGAGCCAGATTTTCAAACTCCCTCTCTCTCTCTCTCTCTCTCTCTCTCTCTCTCTCTCTCTCTCTCTGCATAGTGGAATACTATGCAGTCATAAAAAGGAATGAATTAACAGCATTTGCAGTGACGTGGATGAGACCAGAGACTATTATTCTAAGTGAAGTAACTCAAAAATGGAAAACAAAACATCATATGTTCTCACTGATATGTGGAAGCTAAGCTATGAGGACACAAAGGCATAAGAATGATAAAATGGACTTTGGAGAGTTGGGGGTAAGAGTAGTATTGGGGCAAGGGATAAAAGACTACAAATAGGGTACAGTGTTTCCTGCTCAGGTGATAGATGCACCAAAATCTCACAAACCACCACTAAAGAACTTACTCATACAACCAAATACCACCTGTATCCCAATAACTTAAGGAAAAATAAAAAAATGAAAACAATAAAATAAATAAAAAATAAAGTACCACTCCAAATTCTTTATTTTTTAAAAAAATGTGGCTTCCAGTTATCCCAGGACAATTTTTCATCAACTTTTCCTTCCCACTGAATTGTCTTGTCACCCCTTTCAAAATCAATTGACCACAAATGTGGTGGTGTATTTCTGGATTTTCAACTCTATTTCATTGATACATTTGTCTCTCCTCATACCAATACTACATTGGCTTGATTACTATAGCATTATAGTAAATTCTAAAATCAAAAAGTGTAAATTCTTCACATTTCTTTTTCTTTTTGAATACTGTTTTGGCTAAGCCCCTTGAATTTTTTTCTAAGCCCCTTGACTTTTCATATGAATTTTAGGATCAGCTTGCCAATGTATTCAAAAATAGTAGCTGAGATTTTTAAAGGAACTGTGTTTTCTTGTAGTTTTATTACCATAGTCTCACACAGCAATTTAATCTACCTCTCATATGATACTTAACACAATTTGTCTTGAAATATAGTTGTTTATATTATAGTGTTATCTCCTTTTCTAGATTGTAAACTTCATGACAGTGAAAACTGTATCTTATTCTTTAATTTCCTGAAAAGTCTTCAAAAATATTTGCAAAAACCAGATACTTAAAAATACTTAGCTGTAGAAAATTTCTAAACTAGAACATGCTGAAGTCTAGTTAATAAGATATTTTTGGTCTTCTTCAAAGTGGATGTACATATGGTGCTGGTGCTCTTGAGCTGCTCCTCCAGCCTGCTCCCACACTTTGGAGTGTACTTTCACTTCAATAAACCTGTGATTTCATTGCTTCTTGTATTGTTTCTTTTGTTGTTCTGTTATTTTGTTGCTTTGTGCATCTTTATCTTTTACTATTGAAGTATCCATTGTCAACTTGATCAATTACTGTCAAATAAGGACATGACCAGTTCGTTTTACAACATATGTATGATATACTTGGGAATGCCATTCTCTGCTTTCTATCTCTATGCTTATAAGTTTCACTTTGAGTACAAGGCTTGTTTGTAGCTGCTATTTTATTTTAGTCATTTAATCAGTCTTTGCTTTCTGGCCAACTTGGCTTAACCATGCCCCTCCTCACCAAAGTAAACAAAACAAAAAGACAAGGAAGTACACATATTTTTTTTTTCAGGAGTCCACAGAAATTTTAGTAAATGAATATAAGCATAATTTAAAATGGTTTAAAAATAGAAATATGCAGGTGGTTGAGTGTGGGTCATGATTCATGAACTATTCATAAACAGCAGGAAAATAATAGTTACTTTGTTCATGCCATTTTTTTGGCTAATGAAGAAAAAAAAAAAGTTTCTATGTGTAGCAATTTTCCAGCCAAAAATAAATGGGTATCACTTTTAGGTTTTAATTGCCACATCTATTTTTCCATGTAGTCATGGCATTAACACAATGGGACATTACTTAATGACTAGTAAGACATAATATGCATTATTTTCAGCTCACAAAAAAATCTTGCCAAGAGACTCCCATACATGGAATAAAGGTCCAGGGAGTTTTTCGAACTGTAAACAGTGCTGATTCATCCATACCATGGTTAACAATGAATTACTTGACACATCTCTAATTAAAACCACCAGAGTGCTGTTTCTAGTCAACAGGAATCACACTGTGATCGGTGTGAACACATGCTTGCCAAGTTTCCGATTATTGTCTGGCAATACAGACCCAGCTGGTGTAGAGTTCTTTATATTTGATCCTCTGACACTTAAAATTGACACATGCCTGACTAGCTGTTCACTGTGATAATGTATGCAATTCCCTGACTGTTTTCTACTTGTATATTCTGAGCCACCTACTAAACATTATTTTTCTAAGTTAAGCAATTATTCTGATCTGCATAATTGCATGCTATCCAAGTCCATTATCTACAAATCACATTCTGTAGTTTTATATGAGTACGTCTTCAATTATTTACAAGTAAAAGATGATTTATAATGGAATAGATATGCCAACAGGTGTGGCTAAATATACAAACAGTCCAACTCAATTTGTAACCAACATACATTAAATAGTTACTGCATACTTCTTGACTTCTTGATAGAGACAGACATTATTTTTATATCAATGTTCAGTATTCATGCCATTTATTAGTATAGTCTAAACTCCTCACTGATTATTTCAATATCCTCTCAGCCAGCCCTAGCTTTGTGATACTTTGCAGTTTTCCCTCTTTTCATATTATTTCTCTATTCTCCACTCAGACACGTTAGACAATGTCATTCTAAGGAAGTCTAGGGACTGGAGACAGGAAGTCTTCACATCAGCCAACAACTGGTCCTGGATCAAGTCTTCATTTGCAAAGGGTGTAACCTTAGTTCAGCCTCCAATTGGTTGCAGGCCATCTTCCTTTACATGGGGTGTAGCCAGTAGAAAACCTCTACAGGGTACGTAAACACCAGAAGGCTTTGCAGCTGGTGCTCTTGAGCTGCTTGCTCCAGCCTGCTCCCACACTTTGGAGTGTACTTTCACTTCAATAAATCTGTGGTTTCATTACCTCTTGTATTGTTTCTTTTGTTGTTCTGTTCTTTTGTTACTTTGTGCATTTTGTCCAATTCTTTTTATCAAAATGCCAAGAACCTGGACAACTGGTAGTCAAGAACTTCCACTGGTAACAATTCCATCATTTTACTTAGGTGGTGTTGTAGTATGACATGCAATACAAAATCAGTGATACTATGATCCCTCCAGTTCCTGTGTGGCCTTAGGCAGATCAGAGAAATTTCACAGAGTGTCCAGTCTTTCCTCACTAAATTTAAAATGACATTAACTTACCTCACAAAGTTTTTAGATTTAAGTGAAATAATGTAATTATAAGCATTTTATATATGTAATTGATTCGTTTTATTTCTTTATCATCTGCCTTTATTTCTCGGGTTCCATTTAAAAATAGTCTGTTATTTATTACTCAGGATCTCACCCCATTTTAGGTTTAAATGTAAAGGTGTTCGAGCCACTGCAATGCCAAGTGAGGCCCACTGGTTATCCTTAAGAAGTTCCACAAAATTATACTATATTTTCAAAAGCATACCAGGCCAGATTTTCAAACTCAAAATTTGGTTTTGTCTGTCTCTTAGACCAGTTTAAACTTGAAGATCTTTATTCACTCTTAAACAGCATACAATGGACTGGTGGAAAATGCTAGATTTTTTATTCCATTTTCAGTGAGAGAAATAATTATCAAGTGGGACAGATACTCATTTCTCTGACCATCATATTCTTTCTCTGTAGGAAGCTGCATAGAAAGTAAAATTATAATCAGAGGATTGCTTGGTGATCCTGGAATCAGAGCAGAGGTTGCCAGAACTTTGATTGCAGGGCTTAATGGCCTCTTGTTTGACAGGTGGATGTGCTTCATTTCCACAGATACACCTGTCTCCCAACTAGAGCAGGTTTGTTCCTGGGTCAAGCAGTGACAGGGCTGCCATAGAGCACAAAATTAGTGGGCACCATTCACATGAGAGTTTGTTTTCATTTTACCATCTGAAATTGTGTAACAGTGGTCATGGTAAAAAACACTTTTCCCTAAATGATATTTTAATACACACTGCCAGTGTTTTGTTTCCTTGACACCCTTTTTCTTTCTTTTTCTTCTTTTTTACTTCCAGTGATTGCCAATTCTCTTCATAATTGGCTCTTCTCTTTTTTCAAGTTTTGCATTGCATTACCTGTTTTTAAATTGTATCTTATTACTGTCAGAAAAGCTACCTTTGCAAATCCTTTAAAATGACTTTATAGGAAAAATATTTTATTTAATGTGACATTTGGTTATATTTTAAAATTTTGATATGATTTGGAGTGGAGTTTCCAAAAGAAACAGTGGCCAAGGTTATAAGGGTCTTTAAACATCCTCGAACCTTACAATCTGAACCTCCCTTAGCCAAATCCTCTTAAATTGCTTGCCAGGAGAAGAAAGCACTTTTTGTTCTAAGGGAAATAGAAGGTGAGTTACCAGACTCTACAGCACACAAAAAAATTTCCCCTAACTTTGCAACTAATTCTCTAGTCAACAAAATATAAAAGCACTGTATTCTATCCCCTGCCATCTTATACTCTGGTGATGTATGTTAATGGTTTGAAAAAATTTCTGCAGTAATAAAACTTGTTTACCTTTGTTTAATATAGGGTTTTCCTAAACTTCTGTGATTCTGATTTTTTTGGTAAGACTTATTAAAATTCTTTGCCACAGACTTTTAAAAACAGAGAGCTATTTTTTATTCATTTCTGCAGTGAACATTATTGACACAAGGTAGAGAAAATACAGGGTAATAGTTTTGAGAGAAAAATCATTATATCAGCTGTTTGTATGTTTTAAGGTTTAACTTAGAAAAAGAAGGAGGCCTCCCAGGTTCTATGTTGCACTTACCCCTTGTAGTCCCATGGGTCTGGCTTAATCTGGGCTAAGATGAACACTCAATGAATGGTCTGGCAGAGCTACAGATACTAGATGCTGAAAGCTTAAGGTTGCATCTTTCATCACTTCACAACAAAAATCAATCCACCAAGAATTAAATGCCTGTGGTGGTGGACATCTCCAGTTGACTTCTCTCTACTGTGGACCTCTTGTGTTTGGCACACAATAACCAAGACCTGATGGATTTCTGCTTTTCCAAGGCTCGCTCTATTTCTCTCCTCCCAACCCCTTCCACACAAAGATGACAGACTTTTAAAATGGATTGAAAAGCATTATGACAAGAAAACTTTAATATATTCTTGTTATACATGTTCACAGATTTTTCTGTTATGAGAGTCTCATCTCCTTAGGAATTTTTTGTCACTTTAAATAAAAATATCTCCAGAATCTTTTATGACAAGATTTTTCTACATGAACACATCCACCCAAATGCTTCGTTAATTTGTTTACCAAGACGCATTGTGTAACCCTCAGGTTTTCAGTTTAACAATCCAAGTATCTTATGGTATTGATTTGTCTAATTAACCAACTCAAATACTTTTTTTTTTCCTGAAAATACGATGCAATCCCTAGATCCTGCAGCACATGTGAGGGAAAAGATATATACTTTTTCTTATCAGTCCCTCTTTTTTAAAAATGAGGAAGATTGAAGAAAAGGAAGAAGCCTATAATCTCAGAAATATGCTGGTTTAAAATACACAGAAAAATTTTAAAATGTCAGGACCTCCAGAAAAGAAGCCGTGGCTCTCCTACTATTTAAATGACACTCAGTGCTACACCTCTACATAACAATAACTTCCCTTAATACCATGTAGAGGTCAAAGTCTTTCAATATTCTCTCCTTTTCATTTGGTTAGCATAAGATCCCTTTGCATTTTAATATAATAGTAATTGAAGCCATTTTTTTTACCAGGTGCAACGCAGCCATGTATCTGTAAAGGGAACTTGTAAAGTGTTATTGTAATGTGGTCTCTAAACAGACCTCCTATAAGATAAAAATCAAATTTTTGATAATTAAAATAACAACATTCTCTAAATTAGGACTCCCCAAACAAAGCTAAGTATCAAAACATCCTGAGAATATCCTTCACAAATTGGGACTTTGCTGAATGCCTTATTTTTTCAGGTGTAAAGTTATTGTGGTTCAACAAGGCACCCCATGCTTAGTGACTTCAAAGAGAGGAATATGCTATATTGGATAATGGCAGGAAGAGACCGGTGATTTACGTGCATGAAATTCATTCCAGGTTGGGCTACATATTCTTTTTATGTGCCTGTGCCTGCAATATCCTATATTGAGCTTTATCACTCATCTAACCACACTGCTTGGTAATGCTTGTTGTTTGTTCATCTTCTGAGTAGACTATGAATTCCTTGTTAATCACATAATGGGCATCTTTGTATCCTAATGCCCAGTAAACTGTCCAGAACTCAATGAATGTTTTCTCAATTACTTAACTATGGAACTTAACCACTACCACCATCACCACCTCTACTAAAGCAAAAGAAGTGGCACGCTCTTTCTCTTTCCTTGTATCTTCCAGGACATATCCTGATTGTTAATTCAAATCTGATTTAAGGTCATGGAGCTTAGCAGGATTTTGATAGAATGAATATTTATTGAGATTTCCAAATAGCCCTTGCTTTTTATGTGTTATCCCCTTTAATCCTTCCACAATGTAATTAATCAATGTAAGGCTCATTTTATAGATGATGAAACAAGTTCAAGACAAGTAGGAATAGGTAACACTAGCAGAGTTCAGATTTGAACCAAATCTGTTGAACTCTAAAGGCTGGGATTTCCCCAGTATTCTGTGCTGCATCTTTTAGGGAAAAAAAAATCTCTCATTTTACAGACAGAAGAATTGAGGATTGAAAATACTTATGAATTGTCTAACTCTAGATGACTGAACAATGTTGTTCATTACTAAAATTCTAATTTCTGGATTGAAAATCCAATGGAATTTCTACTGAAAATAACTTAAGAATAATGTTTCCCATGGTCTCCACATGCTGTGTCTCACATCCTATCACAGGCCTTATAATAAGGCCCAAAGACTAGAATTTTCAGCGTGATAATCTGTTTTTTTTTTTTTTTTTTTTTTTTTTTTTTTTTTTTTTTTTTTTTTTTTTTTTTTTTTGTGGCAGAGGAGATATTGATGGTAATAGTGATGATGCTAGTGATGGGAGGGTAGATGGTGGAAAATATTCATTCTCCCTGGTTCCTTTTAATGCAGCCCCATCTTTCCCAGGATTTAATATTTGCTCTGAAGGCAAAAGAATGATACAGTGGACAACGTTGGGGACTTGGGAGAAAGGGTGGGAGGGGATGAGGGATAAAAGACTACCAACTGGGAATAGTGTATACTGCTCAGGTGATTGGTGCACCAAAATTTCAGAAATCACCATTAAAGAATCACCATTAAAGAATCATTAAAGAATCATAAAAAAAATCACCATTAAAGAATCACCATTTGGTTACTCATGTAACCAAACACCACCTGTTCCCCCAAATCCTATGGAAATAAAAACATACAAATTAAAAAAAATTGCATTTGCTCTGATTCTCATCTTAGTTAACAGAGTTCCAAATGGAACTTTGCTATCCGTGGTCATTTCCAAGATGTACTGCTTGAGTTGTTTGTCTGTTTGTGAATGTATATGTGTGTTCTATGAGGGTATGTAAAAATAAGGGAAATCCTGAAAATAAGAAAGAGTTGTTGCAGAAAAGGGAGAGGGATTATATAAGGGAAAAAAAGCATAAGCATGGGAGTCACTATTTTAAGTTATATTGTTCTACAACAAAATTCTTTCTGGTAAGTCAAGGTATGAATTTAAATTCAGCTAACTCCTGTCATGTAAAGTTTCATGGTTTGCAATGTTTCATTAAACAGAAATCACCAGATGGAAAGAACTTTGGCTAAATCTATTATTTGAAATGCTAATGATTTTGATTTTCACTATTCAAAGGGACATCTTTAATCAACAGAGAAAATTAGTTCTGTTTCTGTAGATAGGAGGGAGAAGGCTTATTTTTAGTTCCTTTTATCATACAAAGAAAAACTGAATTTATTCTTTTAAAATGGAGAGGTCTGCTCTTTCTCTCGAGCCTCAGTTTTCTAACAGTGAAATAAAGGGGTGAAGTTAGTCATTTCACCTCTGTGGTTAATTTTTGCATTAAAAATTTCACAGGTATAAGTACAATATTTAAAAAATGTGAGGAGTATAGCAATAGAAGTTAAGATTGTAGCTTTGGCATCAAACAAACCAGGATTCAAGTTCCAGTTCCACTCTCTCCTAGCTGATGGAATTTGACAAGTTATGTAATCTCTGTAAGGCTCAGGTTAGCAGTGTCATAATCCCAGTAGCATTTAGGCAATTGCTCAAAGTAGGAAACCAATTCTTAACATGTCTTTCTTAAACCCGCCTCTCTTCAACACCCAATCCAATCAAAACCCCTAGCAATTCTATATTTCAAATACATCTTGAATCTACCCTATGTTTGTTTTCTAAGGGTGCCATAACAAACTGCCTGAGTGAGTGGCTTAAGAAACAGAAATATATCCTCACAGCTTTGGAGGCTAGAAGTCTGAAGTCAAGGTATTAGTAGGCTTGGTTTCATTCTGCTGTCTTTCTTTGGCTCGCAGATAGCCACATTTTCCCTTTGTCTCCATGTGGTCTTCCTGCTGTGCCTCTGTGTCCTAATCTCCTCTTAAAACTAGACCAGTTATATTGAATTAAGACCCACTCCTATGACTTCATATGACTTCAGCACCTCTTGAGAGACCTTATCCCAATTATAACCACATTCTAAGAAACTGGGGGTTAGAACTTCAATGTACGAATTTTGGCCATGCTTTTGACCTCACTCTTTAACTGACTGACTTCTTTCTTCATATCTTGCTTAAAATTTTGTAAAAATGAATACTGGGCCAGGTGTTGTGGTTCATGCCTGTAATCCCAATCTTTTGGGAGACCAAGGTTGGTGGATTGCTTGAGCCCAGGAGTTTGAGACCAGCCTAGGCAACATAGTGAACCCATCTCTATCCAAAAAAAAAAAAAAAAATGCCACGTGTGGTGGTGCACACCTGCAGACCCAGCTACCCATAATGATGAGGCAGGAAGATAAAGCAGAAGGATTGCTTGAACCCAGGAGGTCAAGGCTACAATGAGCTTTGACTGTGCCACTGCATTCCAGCCTGGGCAACAGAGCAAGACCCACATTTTCAGACTCAGATCCTGATGCTGGTTGTTCACCTGGGTCATGACTGGAAATTGCCCTCCCCCTTGGACCTAGTGCTTGGCTGGTCCTGCCATAAGTTCCCCTCCTAGGCTCCTGCATTCCTTCCACTCCCAGTCAAGTTTCCAACTCAAGACAAAACAGTGACATCTCTAGTCTGGTTGTGGTTCCAACATGAGTACTACTATGCTATTTCTAACAATATAGCCATTGTAAAACTGACTCACCAGTTTTCGTTACTTCCAAAAGGGAAAAAATCAATCAAACACATAATGAAACAAATCTCATGATCAAATGATTTCAGTTTTGCCTCAGTTCTAAATTAACCCTTCAAGGCATCAAAGACTTTTAAATTTAATAATTATTATCTGTAATAAAAATATTTGGAGATCTAAATGGCAATTCTTTTATTCATAAAACCTTATAATGCATAATAAAAAAGTCTCAGTATTTATTCTCAATAATTTGAGATGCAAAAAGTGCCTTTTTATTTGTATAAATTTAGGAGGTACAAGTACAAGGCTAAAAGTCTTGGCTTTTAGTGTGTATATCACCCCAATAATAATGTATATTATACTCATTAAGTAATTTCTCATTACTTCCATCCCCCACTTTATTGAAGAATTGGGGCTTTAAAAAAATGAGGACATTCACTTTTAGTGTCAATAAAATTTGTACAATGCACTTCACTATGAAAGCAGTTAATAATCTCATCCCCAAAAAACTAAAGAAAATTATGCACCATTACCTCATTCACCTTCTTGTTTTTCCTACTTTTATTCATTATCTTTCTGCTTTTATTGATAAGTGAGTGGCTTCCAAATTTCCCTTGCTGTTCTCCTATCTTTCCAGAGCTCCGACTTATAACTTATAGTTTATTTATAACTTCTCTCACATTACTGTCTTTCTTCTCATTCTAACAGTAGTCTTCCTACTTCAAGTCTTTTTAACCTTATTCATGGTTAAAGCAATCTGCATCCAATCTTGTTCTATCCCAAATTTTTCAGGTTGACCTGTGCCACGGTCATATATAGCACCTCTTTTTTAGCTCTTAAATTATTTGGCAAAATGAAATCATAGTAGAAGAAATAAATAAATAATGCAAAAACACAGGGCAGAACCACATTCACTTGACTGCTCTAATGGGCATTAGTTCCTCAGTGGCTTTAGAGTTTACTTAGAGCGTTTTCCTTAAGAATGAGGCCAAATTATACAACTGATTTTTCTCTTTAGGTTAGGTAGTTTTCAATATGTAGGCAGTGCTTTGCACATAACAGTTGTGTTGAAGGAAAAGATATTAATCTGTTAGCATCCATAGGCTTTTGCTGCGATGTACTCCATAAGGAGGTTCTGTGTTGGCTACTAGGTTTTAATGAAAGTTTTAAATAAGAGAGAAACGAAGAGCCTTCAGAGGCTATTGGCATTCATCTGGCAAGAGGTGAATGTTACCATTTCTTTAGTACTCACTAAAGAAAGAGACAAAAATGGGTTGAAGAAGATAAAGAACATTTGTGAACTGAGATTGAGACAATTTTCAGAAACTTGAAGTACAGAAAGAATCTTTAGCTTTTGATAAAATGCCTATGAGACATTGGGGATAGAATGCAAGGAGGGATGAAAAAGAGAAATTCAAGAAGTTTAGTTGCATGCTGTGAATATAACCACTGTGACCTTTTAAGAGGAAGCAATACAGATGTGAAATTGCTTTCAATTATTTTTTGATGCTGGATTGATAGTTCTTTGAATGTGATGCGAGGACAAGCTTGGGCATCAAATAGTCCTGGCATCATTTAGGTTTCACAATGATGATAATGTTCGAAAGCAGTTTGATTGCTATAGCAATAGTTAACACTCAGAAGCATGATTCCCAGCCTTTTCATGACTTTTATGAAATTTAAATGCACTGTATTTTCAGTTTTCCTAAAACATCACCATATACAATCTCAGATATATAATTATAATAATATATACATGAATTGCTTTTTGTAGGTAACAAAAACAGTGTGCATTCGTAATTTTATTTATCCTTAAAATAATTAGGTAAAATACTTAGGGTAGATGTCATCTCCACTTTACAAATTAGAAAACATAAACTCATAAAAGTGAATTATGCTTGAGTTTATGAAAATATATAGGTAGAAATTGCCAAAGTGAAAACTAAAATTATATCTGAATATTTTTATTTCAGAGTTCCTTAATAAATGATAGACTCCAAAATTCTTGTGCAAATAGATAGAAATACAGTTTTTCTGGTTTTTTTTTTTTTTTTTTTTTTTTTTGGGGGGGGTGTGTGTGTGTTTAGTTTATGCTTTTTCTTAAAGTTCTCTTAAAGTTTCTTAAAGTTTCTTAAAGTTTTCTAATTTGATAGAGGACTCCGTAGGCTGTAAGCACTAACAAGCCACAAGACTTGAAAGGTAATTCCTATTGACAATCTCCTGTTGCTCACTATTCTTCTGAAAGGAAACTGCAAAACTTTTGCTTAGCTGAATCGCAGCCTTGTCACTTGTAAATTGTGTGGTCTTGGGCAAGTCATGTATGGTATTGATAACAGTATTATCTTGCTGGATATTTGTAAGGATATAATGTAACAGCATAGGGTGTTAGCTATCAATATATAATCTTCGCCTTCTTTCTTTTCTTCCTCCAGTCATCTCATCCCAACCTGTCGATACCTATCCATCTACCCTAGTCTTTTTTTTTTTTTTTTTTTTTTTTTTTTTTTAAGAGATGGAGTCATGCTCTGTTGCCCAAGCTGGAGTGCAGTGGTGCGATCTTGGCTCACTGCAACCTCTGCCTCCCGGGTTCAAGGGATTCTTCTGCCTCAGCATCACCAGTAGCTGGGACTACAGGTGTGCACCACCATGCCCAGCTAATTTTTACATTTTTAGTACAGATGGGGTCTCATCATATTGGCCAGGCTGGTCTCGAACTCTTGACCTCGTGATCCGCCCACCTTGGCCTCCCAAAGTGCTGGGAATATAGGCATGAGCCACTGCACCCGTTTCATTTCAAACTCCAAAGGGCAAGCTACATTAAAATATCAACTTTTCCTTTCTTTTTAATTTCTTATGGTTAAACCAGTTAAATGTGACTCATTTTAAATAATAGTCCAAATTTCATACATTTGTGAAAAATATCAATTCAATATTACCAAAAATACCAACTTAATATGATAAGACAAAAAAAAAACCTCAGTGGTGTAATCTAACTAGCTAATAGTGGTCTAAAATTCATAGTAATATGAAAAATGGCAGGTTTAGTTATGCTATTTTAAAGTTACCTTTACTTCAGTGTGTTTATATGATCTGAAAAATAAAAAGGGAAATATAAAATTGTATTCTCACGTTGTACAAACTTTTTTTTAAAGTTTCATTGTTTTCTTCAACATTGTAAGTCATGATAAATTTCCCTGCAATTTCATTTTCTGAAAGAATATAGAGAAGAACGCATTTTATATGTGGCAAAATACACAGTTAAATTCAATCATTTGATCAGAGATAATAACAAGGTTGTTAAGTATAAAGTAGCAGATATTATAATTATAAGTTATCAGGAGAACTTAATTTAAAAGTTTAAAGCAGCAAACAGTTTTTAGGTTATTCTGATTCCATGAAGCTTTAAAATGTTTACTGATCACTCATGATGTGCAAAACTGATTAAGTGAGGCAGGTGGTGAAAAAAAATAGTTAAACAAAATTTCTCCCATTGAAGGTTACAATCAGAAAAGAGAGGATAGGATAAAATATATAGTACATTGTACATATGGCAGAAGATAATGCAATCCATAGAAAGGAGGCATGCAATAACTGTAAAGCAACTCTTAAAAAGGGAGAGACCATATTCTGAAACAGGGTGGGAGACAGCGGCCCAGGACAGTCTGATGGAGACTGGGACATTTTAATTGGGACTGGAAGGAAGTACAATTTCAACAGAGTGGTAGAAACTCTTCAAAGAAGAGTAGCCTAAGACTAGAAGTAGACAAAGTCATGTTTAGACTAATAATGAAGTGTACTTTTGTTTAGTTTGAGGCAAGATTGGGTGAGAATATTTCTTGGAAGTAAAGTATGGAGGCCTCTAAAGCCATATTAAAAATTTTAACTTCATTTCATAACCAATAAGGAGCTGCATGATTGAGGCTCTGCTTATGAAAACGAATCTGTCAATTGCAATTAGAAGTACTTGAAAGGGAGAAAAGAAGTACTTGAAAGGGAGAAAAAATTAACAACTGCTCAAATATTCTGGTCTGAGATAAACATGTGTACACTGGAGTGTTAAGGAGGTAACAAAGGTGAGAACTATTGAAGAGGAAAAATTTACAGAAATTTCAATAATTCTGAAGTATAATATGCATGCCCCTAAGAGCCCATATCTTAAGTTTACTCTGAAGTATACATAAACTCACTTAATTTTCAAAAACTAACACCCAGATCAAGGAAACGAATATTACTAGTAGCCCCAAAAGACTCCTGCTTCTATTACTGCTTCCACCTATTATACTGACTTTTAGTAGCATAGACTATTTTCAATTGCTTTGATACTTTATATAAATAAAATTATCCATTATATTCATTTTGTCTATCTTTCTTCACTCATCATCATCCTTGTGAATATTTGTGCGCATTTTTGTGTGTTGGCAGTCTCACTGCTGTACAGAATTATACTATGTAGGCAAACAATAATTAAATTAACCCATTCAACTGTTTGTGGGTATTAGGGTAGTTTCCAGTTTGCTGTAATAACATATAATGCTGCTATGAGCTTTTGTGTTCATACATTTTGGTGAATATATCTAAAATTTCTATTGGATATATACCTCAGGATGGAATCAATGGGTCATGTACATATGCAGCTTTAGTAGGTAAGGACAGTTGTCTAAAGTAGTTAATCTCATCAGACATAAATGAGAGTTTCAGTTGCTTTGTATCCTTACAAATATTTTGCATTTTCTATTTTTAACATTTTAGTCTGTCTGGCAGGTGTATCGTAGCTTGTCTTGATGGGTTTCATTTGCATGTCTTAAATAATTTGTAAAATTACCATCTTTTTTGTTTTCTTTTTTTTCCATTTGTATATCCTCTTTTGAGAAGTGGTAAGAGCTTCTCAAATATTCCAGATATAATTCCTTTGTCAGCTACATATGTGGCAAATAACTTCTTTCACTCTACAAATTGCCATTTCACTCTTTTAATTTTGTCTTTTGATGAAGACAAGTTTTTAATTGTAATGTGGTTTAATGTATCAATTTTATTTTCTCCAATTCATGCAAAGGACATGCTTAGATGCCATAAAGTAAGTACAAATACCTTAACCATGAATCTTTTGTTCAGCTGACTAGAATCTTCTTAACTTTTTAAAGGAGAACACTAACTTCTTCTTTTACGTGACACACATTTACAGGATTTTACAAGTAAAGGAGAACATATAAAGGATTACTCTAAATTGCCGATTGTGGGTGAACTAGAGTTACCACTGACAAAATCAGATTAGTCAGTGAAATTCCTTAGGGGCAATTATGGCTTTGATTTTAGACACACTGAGTTTGAGGTATTTATGAACCATCTAAGCATAAATCTCCAGTAGGCCTCAGATTTTAGTAGGAGGGTGATGGTCAGAACTGGGGAATTGTTTGGAATTACTGAGGGGAAGACTACAGACACAAGAATGTGACTGAGAACAGAACCTTAATATATGCCTTTAGCTAGTGGTATTACAAATCCATATTTCAAATTGTCTGTTAGAAATTTTAACTAGAAGTGTCGTTGCCTCATACTAGAGGCATTTAAAACCAAACTTATTATCCTTTATCCCCTGCTGCTTCCACTGTACTTCACATGTTCACTCCCACTGCACTTCACATTTCTGGTATCAGCCTTGATTATTCCAGCCACTCAGATGCCAAACTTGGGAGCCAACAGTGACTCCTTGTTCATTTTCATCCCTTTAGTTTGTCATAAAGGTCTGTGAGTTCTTCCACTCATTTCTTAATTTTATTCTCGTTGTCATTCCCTTGATTATTTTAATGATCTCTGATATGGGTATTTCAAATTCTGTGCTCTTCTCTACTTGAATCCTTTTGTTGCAAAACATTTTTTTGTGTGTTTGTTTGTTTTAGCTTCTGTTTACTGAGCCAGGCATTGCGCAAAGTGGTTACATAAATATGTCCTTTAATTTTCATAAAATCCTATTAGGAAATTGGGACTTACGAGTTTAACTTTCTGATGGTCACACAGAGTCAGGATTCCAACTCAGATATATGAGAGTCTGAAGTCATCTAATTACTGTGCTCTCTTCTTTCACACAGTCACCACATCTGTAGTCCTAAAACCCTTTCACATGTTGCCTCTTCTACACCCCTTTTTCCCATGCAATAAAGTAGAAAAGGCCTCCGGCTTGTATGCAAAGCTCTCCATAATATGATTTCCATCCATTTCTTCAAACTGTTACCAGTCATCTGGCAAAACTGGTATGATCACTCTCTCCTTAATATAATACACACTCTAGGGTCTCCATGCCTTATCTCATACCATATCCTTGGTTGTTACTCCACCTCATCCCTTGCAGCTGAAAATAAATGTAGTGTACCTCTATAATGTAAACTGCAGTTACCTGAAACTTTTATGTGTTTGTGTCTGTGTGCATGCTTTTCGAAAGTCTGTTGTCCAAATTTTATTTTCTCCGTAAAGAATGAAATTATTATCATGGCACATCCCATTAGTATTCTCTGCACACACAATACTATAAATTCTCAAAGTCCCCTTAATACATTTTTATTCTGTAGTGATGATTGTTAAGGCATGCTAACTCTTCAGTGGTTTCATTTTCACAATTTTGTATCATTAATGAAGACTGTTAAGGCCTTTGTGCCAGCTTAACTGCCTTTCTAAGTTAGACATATGTATCATTTTTGGATATAAAAATTTTCCAACTGACTTCAAGTCACTTGACAGTAATTTTATTCACCAGAAATCTTCAATTCTAATTTTGTTTGAAAGAGTGTTAAATAAACTAATGCCTTATATCTGGTGTCTCTCTTTAGTCACTTACTTTCCAGCACATTGAATAGATTTGTCAAAATATATCTGGCTGTAAGTTTTCTTGGTAAAACCTTAGTTTATTGTTCATGATTTAATAACCTAAATATCAATGGACCTGGTCTCCTAACGGTTGTTCCTTTATTTAAATTACATTACAAAATTTGTCACATTTTAGAAAACTACATTTTCATTACCTTATTTTTCTTTTCTACTTAATCATTAAACTTCCTAAAACCTATAAGTTTTTTAAAAATCTTAAAAATCTGGTATTATTTCTTTAGAATTGTGTTTATTTTTTCCACTGTCGTAAAATCATAGAGTGGAAGCTCCTTTAGCAATCATCTGTTCCAATCTTTCAGCTCATAAATTGGAAAATGAAGACCTAGGGTAGTGCTATACTTAAAGTCATATAACTTGTTAGTGCAAGTACTGAGGATTTCTAAACTTCTGTCTAATGCTTCTCCATTAAACACACTACTCTATTGTTTTTGTATGTATATTTAATAGGTTTTCTTAGAAATATGTAGTTTAAAACAGTCAACAACTACTTTAATACTGAGCCTTGATCCTCAGAAGCAACTGATTTAACTCCTGAAACTCTTTCTTTTGCTGTTTATATCTCTAGTTCCAAACAAATATATTTTTCATATTTTTCTTTTTTTTAAAATTTATTATTATTATTATACCTTAAGTTCTAGGGTACATGTGCATAACGTGCAGGTTTGTTACATATGTATACTTGTGCCATGTTGCTGTGCTGCACCCATCAACTCGTCAGCACCCATCAACTCGTCATTTACATCAGGTATAACTCCCAATGCAATCCTTCCCCCTCCCTCCTCCCCATGATAGGCCCCGGTGTGTCATGTTCCCCTTCCTGAGTCCAAGTGATCTCATTGTTCAGTTCCCACCTATGAGTGAGAACATGTGGTGTTTGGTTTTCTGTTCTTGTGATAGTTTGCTAAGAATGATGGTTTCCAGCTGCATCCATGTCCCTACAAAGGACACAAACTCATCCTTTTTGATGGCTGCATAGTATTCCATGGTGTATATGTGCCACATTTTCTTAATCCAGTCTGTCACTGATGGACATTTGGGTTGATTCCAAGTCTTTGCTATTGTGAATAGTGCCGCAATAAACATACATGTGCATGTGTCTTTATAGCAGCATGATTTATAATCCTTTGGGTATATACCCAGTAATGGGATGGCTGGGTCATATGGTACTTCTAGTTCTAGATCCTTGAGGAATCGCCATACTGTTTTCCATAATGGTTGAACTAGTTTACAATCCCACCAACAGTATAAAAGTGTTCCTATTTCTCCACATCCTCTCCAGCACCTGTTGTTTCCTGACTTTTTAATGATTGCCATTCTAACTGGTGTGAGATGGTATCTCATTGTGGTTTTGATTTGCATTTCTCTGATGGCCAGTGATGATGGGCATTTTTTCATATGTCTGTTGGCTGTATGCATGTCTTCTTTTGAGAACTGTCTGTACATATCCTTTGCCCACTTTTTGATGGGGTTGTTTGTTTTTTTCTTGTAAATTTGTTTGAGTTCTTTGTAGGTTCTGGATATTAGCCCTTTGTCAGATGAGTAGATTGCAAAAATTTTCTCCCATTCTGTAGGTTGCCTGTTCACTCTGATGGTAGTTTCTTTTGCTGTGCAGAAGCTCTTTAGTTTAATGAGATCCCATTTGTCAATTTTGGCTTTTGCTGCCGTTGCTTTTGGTGTTTTAGACATGAAGTCTTTGCCCATGCCTATGTCCTGAATGGTACTACCTAGGTTTTCCTCTACGGTTTTTATGGTATTAGGTCTAACATTTAAGTCTCTAATCCATCTTGAATTAATTTTCGTATAAGGAGTAAGGAAAGGATCCACTTTCAGCTTTCTACGTATGGCTAGCCAATTTCCCAGCACCATTTATTAAATAGGGAATCCTTTCCCCATTTCTTGTTTTTGTCAGGGTTGTCAAAGATCAGATGGCTGTAGATGTGTGGTATTATTTCTGAGGACTCTGTTCTGTTCCATTGGTCTATATCTCTGTTTTGGTACCAGTACCATGCTGTTTTGATTACTGTAGCCTTGTAGTATAGTTTGAAGTCAGGTAGCGTGATGCCTCCAGCTTTGTTCTTTTGACTTAGGATTGTCTTGGAGATGCAGGCTCTTTTTTGGTTCCATATGAACTTTAAGGCAGTTTTTTCCAATTCTTTGAAGAAAGTCATTGGTAGCTTGATGGGGATGGCATTGAATCTATAAATAACCTTGGGCAGTATGGCCATTTTCATGATATTGATTCTTCCTATCCATGAGCATGGTATGTTCTTCCATTTGTTTGTGTCCTCTTTGATTTCACTGAGCAGTGGTTTGTAGTTCTCCTTGAAGAGGTCCTTTATATCCCTTGTAAGGTGGATTCCTAGGTATTTTATTCTCTTTGCAGCAATTGTGAATGGAAGTTCATTCATGATTTGGCTCTCTGTTTGTCTGTTACTGGTGTATAAGAATGCTTGTGATTTTTGCACATTGATTTTGTATCCTGAGACTTTGCTGAAGTTGCTTATCAGCTTAAGGAGATTTTGGGCTGAGACAATGGGGTTTTCTAAATATACAATCATGTCATCTGCAAACAGGGACAATTTGACTTCTTCTTTTCCTAACTGAATACCCTTGATTTCTTTCTCTTGCCTGATTGCCCTAGCCAGAACTTCCAACACTATGTTGAATAGGAGTGGTGAGAGAAGGCATCCCTGTCTTGTGCCAGTTTTCAAAGGGAATTTTTCCAGTTTTTGCCCATTCATTATGATATTGGCTGTGGGTTTGTCATAAATAGCTCTTATGATTTTGAGGTACGTTCCATGAATACCAAATTTATTGAGCGTTTTTAGAATGAAGGGCTGTTGAATTTTGTCAAACGCCTTTTCTGCATCTATTGAGATAATCATGTGGTTCTTGTCTTTGGTTCTGTTTATATGCTGGATTATGTTTATTGATTTGCGAATGTTGAACCAGCCTTGCATCCCAGGGATGAAGCCCACTTGATCATGGTGGATAAACTTTTTGATGTGCTGCTGAATCCGGTTTGCCAGTATTTTTTATTGAGGATTTTTGCATCGATGTTCATCAGGGATATTGGTCTAAAATTCTCTTTTTTTGTTGTGTCTCTGCCAGGCTTTGGTATCAGGATGATTTGGCCTCATAAAATGAGTTAGGGAGGATTCCCTCTTTTTCTATTGTTGAAAGAGTTTCAGAAGGAATGGTACCAGCTCCTCCTTGTACCTCTGGTAGAATTCAGCTGTGAATCCATCTGGTCCTGGACTTTTTTTGGTTGGTAGGCTATTAATTATTGCCTCAATTTCAGAGCCTGCTATTGGTCTATTCAGGGATTCAACTTCTTTCTTGTTTAGTCTTGGAAGAGTGTAAATGTCCAGGAAATTATCCATTTCTTCTAGATTTTCTAGTTTATTTGCGTAGAGGTGTTTATAGTATTCTCTGATGGTAGTTTGTATTTCGGTGGGGTCGGTGGTGATATCCCCTTTATCATTTTTTATTGCATCTATTTGATTCTTCTCTCTTTTCTTCTTTATTAGTCTTGCTAGCGGTCTGTCAATTTTGTTGATCTTTTCAAAAAACCAACTCCTGGATTCATTGATTTTTTGGAGGGTTTTTTGTGTCTCTATCTCCTTCAGTTCTGCTCTGATCTTAGTTATTTCTTGCCTTCTGCTAGCTTTTGAATGCGTTTGCTCTTGCTTCTCTAGTTCTTTTAATTGTGATGTTAGAGTGTCAATTTTAGATCTTTCCTGCTTTCTCTTGTGTGCATTTAGTGCTATAAATTTCCCTCTACACACTGCTTTAAATGTGTCCCAGAGATTCTGGTATGTTGTATCTTTGTTCTCATTGGTTTCAAAGAACATCTTTATTTCTGCCTTCATTTTGTTATGTACCCAGTAGTCATTCAGGAGCAGGTTGTTCAGTTTCCATGTAGTTGAGTGGTTTTGATTGAATTTCTTAGTCCTGAGTTCTAGTTTGATTGCACTGTGGTCTGAGAGACAGTTTGTTATAATTTCTGTTCTTGTACATTTGCTGAGGAGTGCTTTACTTTCAATTATGTGGTCAATTTTGGAGTAAGTGTGATGTAGTGCTGAGAAGAATGTATATTCTGTTGATTTGGGGTGGAGAGTTCTATAGATGTCTATTAGGTCTGCTTGCTGCAGAGATGAGTTCAATTCCTGGATATCCTTGTTAAGTTTCTGTCTCGTTGATCTGTCTAATGTTGACGTGGAGTGTTGAAGTCTCCCATTATTATTGTATGGGAGTCTAAGTCTCTTTGTAAGTCTCTAAGGACTTGCTTTATGAATCTGGGTGCTCCTGTATTGGGTGCATATGTATTTAGGATAGTTAGCTCTTCCTGTTGAATTGATCCCTTTACCATTATGTAATGGCCTTCTTTGTCTCTTTTGATCTTTGATGGTTTAAAGTCTGTTTTATTAGAGACTAGTATTGCAACCCCTGCTTTTTTTTGTTCTCCATTTGCTTGGTAAATCTTCCTCCATCCCTTTATTTTGAGTCTATGTATGTCTCTGTATGTGAGATGGGTCTCCTGAATACAGCAGACTGATGGGTCTTGACTCTTTATCCAGTTTGCCAGTCTGTGTCTTTTCATTGGAGCATTTAGTCCATTTACATTTAAGATTAAGATTCTTATGTGTGAACTTGATCCTGCCATTATGATATTAACTGGTTATTTTGCTCGTTAGTTGATGCAGTTTCTTCCTAGCCTAAATGGTCTTTACATTTTGGCATGTTTTTGCAATGGCTGGTACCAGTTGTTCCTTTCCATGTTTAGTGCTTCCTTCAGGGTCTCTTGTAAGTCAGGCCTAGTGGTGACAAAATCTCTAAGCATTTGCTTATCTGTAAAGAATTTTATTTCTCCTTCACTTATAAAATTAATTTGTATTAATTAATTAATTTGGATATGAAATTCTGGGTTGAAAATTCTTTTCTTTAAGAATGCTGAATATTGGCCCCCAGTCTCTTCTGGCTTGTAGAGTTTCTGCTGAGAGATCTGCTGTTAGTCTGATGGGCTTCCCTTTGTGGGTAACCCGACCTTTCTCTCTGGCTGCCCTTAAGATTTTTTCCTTCATTTCAACTTTGGTGAATCTGGCAATTATGTGTCTTGGAGTTGCTCTTCTCGAGGAGTATCTTTGTGGCGTTCTCTGTATTTCCTGGATTTGAATGTTGGCCTGCCCTACTAGGTTGGGGAAGTTCTCCTGGATGATATCCTGAAGAGTGTTTTCCAACTTGGTTCCATTTTCCCCCTCACTTTCAGGCACCCCAATCAGACATAGATTTGGTCTTTTTACATAATCCCATACTTCTTGCAGGCTTTGTTCATTTCTTTTTCTTCTTTTTTCTTTTGGTTTCTCTTCTCGCTTCATTTCGTTCATTTGATCCTCAATCGCTGATACTCTTTCTTCCAGTTGATCGAGTGGGTTACTGAAGCTTGTGCATTTGTCACGTATTTCTCGTGTCATGGTTTTCATCTCTTTCATTTCGTTTATGACCTTCTCTGCATTAATTACTCTAGCCATCAATTCTTCCACTTTTTTTTCAAGATTTTTAGTTTCTTTGCGATGGGTACATAATTCTTCCTTTACCTCTGAGAAGTTTGATGGACTGAAGACTTCTTCTCTCATCTCGTCAAAGTCATTCTCTGTCAAGCTTTGATCCGTTGCTGGCGATGAGCTGCACTCCTTTGCTGGGGGAGATGCGCTCTTATTTTTTGAATTTCCAGCTTTTCTGCCCTGCTTTTTCCCCATCTTTGTGGTTTTATCTGCCTCTGGTCTTTGATGATGGTGACGTACTGATGGGGTTTTGGTGTAGGTGTCCTTCCTGTTTGATAGTTTTCCTTCTAACAGTCAGGACCCTCAGCTGTAGGTCTGTTGGAGATTGCTTGAGGTCCACTCCAGACACTGTTTGCCTGGGTGTCAGCAACAGAGGCTCAGTTGAAAATGCAGAAATCACCGGTCTTCTGTATCGCTGGCGCTGGGAGTTGGAGATTGGAGCTGTTCCTATTCGGCCATCTTGCTCCGCCCCCTTTTTCATATTTTTCAATTCAACTGCATTGTCTGTAGAATTTTTCCTCACACTACATGCTCATTCCTCAAGTCCCTATTCTCCCAATATTTTTACATCACAAATTTTGGTAATATTATTTCCTGTCTATATATAATGACTGTTTTTTGAAAGCTGGAATTTATAATTGCCTCATTTTAATTTGCTTAATTTAGTACATATCTATTACTAATTCTTCCCCTAAACTACTTTTGGTAGTCAAACAAATCAGGTAATTTCCCCCATGTACCTGTGTGATTCTGGGGTACATAATTTTTTTTTTTTTTAAAATTTTTTTTTTTTGAGACGGAGTCTCGCTCTGTCGCCCAGGCTGGAGTGCAGTGGCCAGATCTCAGCTCACTGCAAGCTCTGCCTCCCGGGTCTACGCCATTCTCCTGCCTCAGCCTCCCAAGTAGCTGGGACTACAGGCGCCCGCCACCTCGCCCGGCTAGTTTTCTGTATTTTTTTAGTAGAGACGGGGTTTCAACGTTAGCCAGGTTGGTCTCAATCTCCTGACCTCGTGATCCGCCCGTCTCGGCCTCCCAAAGTGCTGGGATTATAGGCGTGAGCCACCGCGCGCGGCCGGTACATAATTTTTAAATAAACCTTTTAGAGAACAATTATGAAAATAGTATAAAGAGTTGTTCCCATACACCCTAACTCTTTCCTATTATTAGTGTGATACATTTGTCACAATTAATGAATCAATATTCATTCATTTTTTATTAAGTTCATACTTCATTCAGATTTCCTTTTTACATAATATCCTTTTTATTTTCCAGAATCCCACCCAGAATACAAATTACATTTAGTTTTTGTAACTCCTTAAAGTACTCTTGGATGTGACAGTTTCACAGATATTTCTTGTTTTTGGTGAACCTGATAATAATGAGAAGTGTTAGGGAAATAATTTTAGAATGCCCCTGCTCTGGTCTGATGTTTCTCCCCCACAATTCATATGTTGAGACCAAATCCTTAGTGCAATAATATTAAGTGGTGGAGTCTCCCTCCAGGAGGTAATTAGGTCCTGAGGGCTCCACCCCATAAATGGGATCAGTGACCTTGTAAAAGAGGCCTGAGGAAGCATGCTTATGCCTTTGTCATGTGAAGATGAAGCAAGAAGGCTCCATCTATGAAGCAGAGCAAGCCCTCACCAGACACCTGATGTACTGCTGCCTTGGTCTTGGACTTCTTAGCCTCCAACATTGTTAGAAATAAATTTCTGTTACATATAAACCACCCAATCTAAGGTATTTTGTGATATCAGCCTGAATGGACTAATATAGCCCCTCATTTGGGATTTGATACTTTTCTCATGATTAGATTGGAGTTATGGATTTGGGAGAGGAAGACCACAGAATAAAATTCTCATAACAGCATATCAAGAACACATACCATCAACAAGACGAATCACTGTTGGTGATTGCCTTGATCACTTAGCTGAGCTAGTGTTTTTCAAGTTTCTCCACTCTAAGTTTATTCCATTTTTCCCCCTTTCTGTACTGTCTCTTTTTAAAAGGGAGCTAATATTGTTCAGCCCACTCTTAAGAGGCCGAGAGTTACCATTTACTTCCTTGAGGGTAGATACCTACATAAATTATTTGGAATTCTTCTGGACAGGAGATTTATCTATTCTTCTCTGTTTATGTATATATTCAGTCATTTATGTCATTATGGATTAATGGATACTTACTTTACATTTTTGTTTGTACTTTAATGTTACTTTATTTTGTTGATCTAATGATTCTAGCCTTGGTCACTGGGAACTCTGTTGACTCCTGTGACTCTTTTACATGGAGACATAATGTCCATCATTGTGAGATTTTTTTCTTTTACCATTTTCTTACTTTCTGGCACTAGTATATGCTCCAAGGACATTTTGTGTATTTTCCATCCTAGTCTTAAGACTAGCCATTTCTGTAAGGAGTCTTTGTTCCCTTATTGGAGAATGGCATTAGAAATCAAGATTTGGACATGGGGCATGACTGTTGCTTCTGCAGCATTATTGCTTCCAGGCTTTCTCAGCTGATGGGGCAAGGAAATATGTGCATACTAATCTATTTATGCAAGTTACATTTTATATGTCACATGTGTTTACATTAAGCTAAAGATGAGTTCACATTGATATCTTCAGTATATTTCCAAGTCTAGCCCTTTATGACAAGTATCATTCTAGCCTCCTTTCTTTGCTTATTTCTAACCTTCCATACCAAGAGTGAGAAACATGGCTCTCAATTAAGTAAATACATCCCCTGTGTATTTACTTAATTTCTCAATTCCAGTATATATCTTTAGTGGTTTCAGAATTGTTAACCCATAGCTCCGTGAGAAACAACCTTATCTACTAGAGTATAATGCTTATGTTTTGTCTTTATTCCTACAGACCATATTCATTTCCAAATTCAGAACCATTTTCCCCACTGTAGTAATACAGTTAGATTCTTTTGTTGGTTCTGAGTTCCATTCTAAGATTCCTTGACCTCCTAAATGACTTTTAAACATTTTCATACAATAGAGTTAACTATTTGTACTGTAAAATTCTATGGGTTTTGACAAATGCATAGTGTCAGGCAGTCACCATTATAGTATCATACAAAATCTTTTTCAACACCCTAAAAGCAATCCCTACATTTCACTATTCAGCTCTCCTCCTTCCAAATCCTTGGCAAACACTGATTGGTTTTCCAAGTCTAAATTTTGCCTTTTTCAAAATGTAACATAATTGTTATCCTATAGCACATAGCCTTTTCAGACTGGCTGTTTTCATTTGGCAGCATGCATTTAAGATATATCTATATCTGTTTATACTTTGATAGCTCATTCCTGTTTTAGTGCTGAAAAGCATTACATTATATGAATGTACTTGAATTTGTCTATTTGTAAAGACATCTTGGTTGTTTTCAGTTTGAAGCCATTATGAATAAAGCTGCTGCAAACATTAGTATGAAGGATTTGTATGAACATAAGTTTTCAAAGCACTTGGGCAAATATCGAAGAGTGCAGTGGCTAGATTATATGGCAAGACAATGTTTAGCTTTGCAAGAAACCACCAGTCTTCCAAAATGGCTCCACCATTTTTTATTTCCACCAGGAATTAATGACAGTTTGAGTTGCTCTGCATACTTGCCATCATTTGATATTGTGAGTTTTTTTGGTATGCTAAACAGTCTAATAGGTGTATAGTAGTATCTCATTATTGTTTTAATTTGCATTTTCCTACTGACACACGATGTTAAATGTCTATTTGTATGCTTACTTCCTGTCTGCATATCATCTCAATGACATGTTTGTTCAGAACTTTTGCTTCCTTTTCAATTGGGCTTTTTTGTTGTTGCTGTTTTAAAAGGTTTTTCTGGTATATTTTGGATATAAGTCCTTTATAATATATTTGTGTTACACATATTTTCTCCCAGTCTTTGAATTGTGTTATTGTTTTAACAGTGTCTTTTGCAGAGCAGAAATTTTTAATTTTAATAAGGTTTATTAGATTTTTATTTCATGGATCATTCTTTGGTGCTGTATCTAAAAACTCATCAACAAACCAAAGGTCAATAAGATTTTCTCCCATATTTCATCCTCCAGAAAATGTATTGTTTTGCATTTTAAATTTAGGTCTCTGTCTTCATCCATCTGCACTGCTATAACAAAATACCTGAGGCAGGGTAATTTAGAAAGAGGACGAATTTATTTCTCACAGTTCTGGAAGGGAAGTCCGAGATCAAGGCACCAGCAGGTTTGATGTCTGGTAAGGGTTCCATCTTGGCTTCCAAGAAGGTGCCTCACTGTTGCATCCTCTGGAGGGTTGAAATGTTGTGTCCTCAATGGGTGGCATGAACGGCAGGGCAAGAAAGGAGCAAACTCCCTCTGTCAAGCCCTTTTATAAGGGCACTTTATCCCATTTATGAGGGCAGAGACTTCATGACTCAGTTACCTCTTAAAGACTACACTTCTTAACTACTGTTGCATTAGGAATTAAGTTTCAACATAAATTTTGATGAAAGCATTCAAACTATAGCAGACTCTGATCCACTTTACATTTATTGTTGTGAAAGGCCTGTACATATCTGTTGTAGGAGTGTTTGCTTGTGTGGTTGGCTCGTGTGGCAGCATTGAATCCTTCTCAATCTCTTTAAGTGGTGAAAAAGCTCAGATGTAGACGTTCTATTTTCTGTAATTTAAACTTTAGCACAGAAACATTTACTTGGGTATAACTCTAGACTTTTTTCAGGGCACATGTCTGTGCTAAAATTTAGAGGCATTGGACACTTAAAAAGTTTCTCTATAACTTTACAGAAAATTTCTGGCTTTCCCATACTAAGATTAGATACCTTGCAGAAAATGAAACAGAAAATTTGAAATATTCTATATTTTATTTTAAATTTTTCATTTTTCTTGAGCCATGTAAAATTATAAACCAATGTTTATAATTATTTGGGGTTTCATAAAAAAAGTTTATTGATCACAATTATTTTATAGTTAGTATTCTTAATGATCAAGTAAGATCTTTCTAGATTTATTTAAGATTCTATTTTCAGCTTTTTTTAAAGCATTTCCAATTCCAGTTAACTTATTCAATTTTTTAAGTAGAAAAAAAGTTTTACTGAATACAGTTAAGATAGTTGGAAGCTGCGGTCATAATTTCCTCCCCAATTAGAAAATGAAAGAGATATTGGGGATACATTTAAGAGTGAGCCAGGAAAAAAACTCAGACTCTCACTTCTACCATAGCATTTTCAGGTAAGAAATCACACAGAAAACTGCTATAATATTGGCAACATGGAGTGAGATTATCAGTGAGGGAGAAAAACAGTATTTTTTTTTTTAATCAATCAAGGGTAAGTCCCACATGTTCCCAAGTAACACTTTTCATCATACTCCTTTTAATAGCCAGAGGATGTACCTTTTAGTGCTGTGTACCAACTCAGCCCTTTAGTAAGTGTGGAGCCTACGAATGTCAAGTAAAGAAACCTGTCAGAATGGAATCAGAATCCTTTGAAAATACTCACCTTTGCAGTGATGTCATTCTAACTCTGTGCAATGCTTTTGACTTTTTAAAGTATTTCTAAATAT
The DNA here is from genome assembly GCF_024542745.1 of Macaca thibetana thibetana. Taxonomy (NCBI): domain Eukaryota; kingdom Metazoa; phylum Chordata; class Mammalia; order Primates; family Cercopithecidae; genus Macaca; species Macaca thibetana. Next base: position 34,084,471 of record NC_065588.1, on the reverse strand, counting down.
TAAGCATGCCAAGCTTTGAATTCTAAGATACAATATCTCAATAGATTCAAATCTTAGTGGATTGGACCTTGACCTGGATATAAAGCTTTCCCTTTTACTAAAACTGAATTTAGACATAAAAGCTTTTTTTCTCTTTCACTATGGAATAGGAAACTTGACTTACTTAGTATCTAGCATCAGCTACAACTTTAGGAAACATTTTCTTGCCAGGCTTTTGACACCATTTATTAGTGTCTGCCGACTGGTAGAGAATATATGTGAGGGAGAAATGCTCAGAAGATTCTAGCCTGTGGCAAATCTGATAGGAAACAAGTCAAATATAAATCATAGCATTGACAAGGAAGACAACTCTAATTAACATTTCTATTTATGCTTAATTTTTCAGCATGTTAAGAGAGGGAATATGAAGATGAAACTGTAACTGCTTGGTGGCAAAAAAATCTTTTTTCTGGCATTTTTTGAAAGCATCAACTAAAATAAGAAATTATTAAATATAGATATAAGTTATTTTATATCATACTTATGTAAGTATCAAATTTTGATTAAGGTCACCTTTAAATCCATAAAAGAAAAAAACGAATATAAATGGGTCAAGAAGAATAAGAAAATGATAGGGAGACTCAAGAAAAAAGTGGTTGTTATTATATAAGAGTAAGAGAAAAATCACTGAGTTAGGATTCAGGAAGACTGAATGTTTGTTTTAGCTCGGCTGCTACATGGCTATTTGATTTTAGGCAAAGCGGTCACTTCATCTCTTGGATTCAATTTCTTCATCTGTTACGTGGGGGTCGCAGTATCTGAGATCTTTTCCATCTTTCAGTTTCTCTAATTACATAAGAAGAAATAACACAGGTGAAAACATTTTGAAAAAATATAAAACTACACAAGAGCAAGGTGTTACTGTGATTGGTGAAATTTCTTGCCTAAAGACAACAGGGGCAGATTTCACAGCTGTCACTGACAAGTGGGGAGATTCTGCAGGTGGACGATGTAGACAGGTTGCTTCAGGCTGAGCCTTGCAGGAGTGAGGAACTTCACACCCAAATAACTGCTAAGAAGAACAGTGCCAGTGGTGGCCTCCATGCCTGGGAGCCTTTACAGCAATGTACACAGGACTAGGAGGGCAATGTTGCAAAACCTCATAATCTTGTAGCCCCTTCTTGAAAGCAGAAATATAATAGGACAATTTCCGTAGCAGAATTTTACTTCTTTTAGCCTCCAAAAAGATCAGAGAACTCCCAGGCATCTCTACAGATTGGCCTTCTTCGACTGGCCTTTCTAGCCCTTTAAGAATCAGCATTCTCATGAGCATAGGCTTTTTTATTCCTTAAGAAAAAAAGATGAACAAAATATGATTAGTTGTTATTTACTAATGTTTACACATATACACATCATCTGAGAAGTCTCAGCTCCAAATGCAGTTGATAAGGGCTGGAGAAGTGACAAAATGAAGACTTGCTTCAAGTATCCCTAGGTCCTTCCTCCCTACTGTCTGCACCCCCTTGCCCCCCACAGTTATTTAAAGGATGTCATTTTTATTTATATACTCATTAAATAGGTAATAATTTACATGATCATCAAAATGATATAAAAAATTTCCTATTAAAAAGTTTGCCCTGTCTGAGGCAGAGCTTGCAGTGAGCTGAGATTGCGCCACTGCACTCCAGCCTGAGCGACAGAGCGAGACTCCGTCTCAAAAAAAAAAAAAAGTTTTCTCTGTCTATCCAATTTATCTCCTGCCCCTTGCAATGAGCCCTTTTAGTTGCTTCTGTATCTATTCAGTGTTTCCTTATGTATATCAACACAACTGTTTGCATGTCTTATTTCTCTTCTTTATCACACAAAAAAGTTGTGTGCCAAATACATTCTCGTGCTCCTTGTTCCCAAACGTTTCTAATATAGCCTGCCATTTATACACTTTGTAATGTAACGGTCACATGGTTCCATTTATAGTAAGCTGAAAAAGCCGAGTCTGATTCAATGAAAGGTTATTGCCTTTCTGAGGAGGAAATTAAAACTATGTAGCAATTTTAATTTTAAAGTAAATTGTGGTGCTGTGGCATAGCTGTGACCCTAAGCAACAATCTCATCTCACAGTCTTAGAACATTCTGTTGGCATTTTATGTCCTTAGTAGCCCAAAGAAACCACATAAAAGTGCTTAAAAAAGACTTGTTGAATCCAATACATTTAGAAGAAACTTGGCTGTTTTGCTTTTGTTTCACTTTTGCTTTAGTTTAAAAACTGTGAGGATGAGGAAAGTAGCTTAGATTTTAAAACTTAGGTAATAAACAGATGGGGAAAAAACAGAAGTGTGAAAAACTGTAAATCTATCCATCCATTCATGCATGCATCAAGAATTACTGAGCTCCTGCTATACTCCAGAAATGATTCCACACCCTGGGGATACAGTGGTAAAAGTGCCAAGCTCATAACAGCTTGATGCCTATATTCTAGGCTCTAGCATATTCTATTACCCTATACAAAGGCACTATGATCTGCTACCAAAATTATTGCTCTGCCTTCTATCTTATCTCCTCGTTTCTGTCTATCCACCCTTTGGTCTACACTCATAACAGCAGCCAGACGTGTTCTGTTAAAAACAAAGGCCAGATGATGGCATCCCTACTCAAAATCCCCCGATAGTTTCTCATCCCTTTTGAGTAAAAGCCAACGTTCTTATAAGGCCTACAAGATCTAGCTCTCTTACTGATCAGTGAAACTACATAATAATACATTTAGATATAAAACATTATAAAGACTATGAAAAATGTAGAGTAATATATAGCAGCATTTCTCTTTCCACTGAGAATAGTAGTACTTAGTGTGTGCAGATTACTGACGCTACCTCTTTAGATTCCAGGTATGAGAACAGTTATGACTGAGAACTAAGTACAGGCATTGACTTAAGTAACCATAGATTTCCTTTCGTAAAAGCGTTGACATATTTAATGGAAGTGGTAGATAAACATTCATTATTTCTGCTGTACCATTGTCCTATCTATCCATTAAGAAAATACGCAAGAAAGCACAGCAGAAAAAAAAAAAAAAAAAAAAAAAGGATTGAAAATAGTAGATTTAGGCAAGGCTGAATTGAACATCTTTAATTCTTTCCCTTGGAATTTCTCAGAGTTCAGAGACAGGCTCAATAATAAAACAATTCAATGCCTTAAATCAAATATAAATCAATGCCTTTAAAAGTACGTTTTATTTTGCAAATGAGGGAATAGATCCCGACTTTATGCTTCCCAAAACACCGAAAAGAGGATTAAAAAGGTCGTTGGCTACATTTCTTTCCAGAGTCAGATATTAAATGTTACAGATAATTTTCAGCCAACTGACAGGAACATTTTAAAACTATAATAGTTTTATATCCTTCCATGTAACTTTTAGCAAAGCAGATTATACTGCTAGGATTTCCAGACAATATACTAAAAACAAAACCACTCTCAATTCCTTGAAAGAAAATAGTTCATACTGAATTCCAAACTTTAAATGCAAGTAGTATGGTTATACCATAGACACTCAAAAAATCTATTGAATGAATTAATAAACAAATAAATACAAATAAGTCTTTCTTGCATATTTATTAGTAGAAAGAAAACAAAGAACCAGGATCATCTAGGAGATTTACCTATATTTGGGATAGGAACCTCCCTTCCTCTGGAATTCCTTGGAGTGACACGCATTTAAGTTGTGCTTTAGATCCCATGAAGCAGCTTGGGGGTGCAGAAAGAGAAGGCTGGTGGTGATCAGAGACTCCTGAGCTCATACCATGGCATCCTGTTTGCTAGCTGACAAAGTGATCTTGTGTGCGTTAGTTCTGTGGTTCCATTTTACTATCTATAAAATTACCCTAACACTACATCCCTTACAGAAACATTGTGAGGATTAAAGGAGGTAATGTCTGTACAGATCTCATGGTCTTTGCATTTAAGTTCTCTTTCACTGAAATACTCTTTTCTCAACACATTGCTTGGCTGTTTCCTTCTTTTTATACTTTTTCCATAGGTTATTGGGATACAGGTGGTATTTGGTTACATGAGTATGTTCTTTAGTGATGATTTGTGAGATTTTAGTGCACCTATCATCCAAGGAGCATACATTGCACCCTATTTGTAGTCTTTTATCCCTCACCCCTCTACCATTCTTCCCCCCAAGTCCCCAAAGTCCATTGTATCATTCTTATGCCTTTGTGTCCTCATAGCTTAGCTCCCACATATCAGTGAGAACATACAATGCTTGGTTTTCCATTCCTGAGTCACTTAGCTTAGAACAATAGTCTCCAATTTCACCTAGGTTGCTGCAAATGCTGTTAATTCATTCTTCTTTTTCTCTGGGTAGATAGCCAGTAGTGGGATTGCTGGATCAAATGGTAGTTCTAATTTTAGTTCTTTATGGAATTTCCCCACTGTTTTCCATGGTGGCTGTACTAGTTTACATTCCCACCAGCAGTGTAGAAGTGTTCCCTGATCACCCCATCCACACCAACAACTACTGTTTTTTTTTTTTTATTTTATTTTTTGATTATGTCCATTGTTGCAGGAGTAAGGAGGTATTGTGTTGTGGTTTTGATTTGCATTCCCCTGATAATTCGTGATGTGGAGGAGTTTTTCGTATGTTTGTTGGCCATTTGTATATCTTCTTTAAGAATTGTCTATTCAGGTCCTTAGCCCACTTTTTGATGGGATTGTTTGCTTTTTTTCTTACTGATTTGTTTGAGTTCATTGTAGATTCTGGATATTAGTCCTTTTTCTGATGTATAAATTGTGAAGATTTTCTCCCACTCTGTGGGTTGCCTGTTTACTCTGCTGACTGTTCTTTTTGCTGTACAAAAGCTCTTTAGTTTAATTAAATCCCAGCTATTTATCTTTGTTTTTATTGCATTTGCTTTTGGGTTCTTGGTCATGAAATCCTTGCCTAGGCCAATGTCTAGAAGGGTCTTTCCAATGTTATCTTCTAGAATTTTTATAGTTTCAGGTCTTAGATTTAAGCCCTTAATCCATCTTGAGTTGCTTTTTGTATAAGGTGAGAGCTGAGGATCCAGTTTCATTCTCCTACTTGTAGCTAGCCAATTATCCCAGCCTCATTTGTTGAAAAGGGTGTCCTTTCCCCACTTACTGTTTTGGTTTGGTTTGTTGAAGATCAGCTGGCTGTAAGTGTTTGGATTTATTTGTGGGTTCACTATTCTATTCCATTGGTCTATGTGCTTATTTTTGTACCAGTACTATGCTGTTTTGGTGACTATGGCCTTGTAGTATAGTTTGAAATCAGGTAGTGTGATGCATCCAGATTTGTTCTTTTTGCTTAGTCTTGCTTTGGCTATGTGGGCTCCTTTTGGTTCCATGTGAATTTTGGAATTGTTTTTTCTAACTTTGCAAAGAATGATAGTGGTATTTAGATGGAGATTGCATTGAATTTGTAGATTGCCTTTGGCAATATGGTCATTTTCACAATATTGATTCTACCCATCCATGAGCATGGGGTGTGTTTTCATTTGTTTGTGCTGTCTATGATTTCTTTCAGCAGTGTTTTGAGTTTTCCTTGTAGAAGCCTTTCACCTCCTTTGTTAGGTATATTTCTAAGTATTTTTATTTTTATTTTTGCAGCTATTTTAAAAGGAGTTGAGTTCTTGATTTGATTCCTACTTGGTCACTGATGGTGTATAGAAGAATTACTGATTTGTGTACAATAATCTTGTATCCAGAAACTTTGCTGAATTTTTTCATCAGTTCTAGGGGCTTTCTGGAGGAGTCTTTAGGGTTTTCAAGGTAAACAATCATATCATCAGCAAACAGTGACAGTTTGACTTCCTCTTTACTGATTTTGATGCCCTTTATTTCTTTTTCTTGTCTGATTGCTGTGGTTAGGACTTCTAGTACTATGCTGATGAGGAGTGGTCTGAAAGTAGGCATCGTTGTCTTGTTTCATTTCTCAGAGGGAATGTTTTCAACTTTTCCCCATTCAGTATTATGTTGGCTGTGGGTTTGTCATAGATGGCTTTAATTACATTGAGGTATGTCCCTCATATGCCAGTTTTGCTGAGAGTTTTAATCATAAAGCAATATTGCATTTTGTCAAATGCTTTTTCTGCATCTATTGAGATGATTATGTGATTTTTGTTTTAAATTCTGTTTATGTGGTATATCACATTTATTGACTTGAGTATGTTAAACCATTTCTGCATCCCTGGTATGAAATCCACTTGATCACGGTGGATTCTCTTTTTGATATGTTGCTGGATTCGGTTAGCTAGTATTTTATTAAGGATTTTAGCATTTATCTTCATCAGCGATATTGGTCCATAGTTTTCTTTTTTGGTTATGTCATTTCATGATTTTGGTATTAGGGTGATGCTGGCTTCATAGAATGAATTAGGGAAGGTTACCTCTTTATCTTGTGGAATAGTGTCAAAAGGATTGGTACCACTTCTTTCAATGTCTGGTAGAATTCTGCTGTGAATCCATCTGGTCCTGGACTTTTTTTTGTTGCTAATTTTTAAATTACCATTTCAATCTCACTCCTTGTTATTGGTCTGTTCAGGGTATCTAATTCTTCCTGACTTAAGCTGGAAGGGTTGTTTTTTCAGGAATTTATCCATTTCTTCTAGTTTTTCTAGTTTATGTGCATAAAGGTGTTCATAGCAGCCTTGAATGATCTTTTGTATTCCGGTGGTGTCAGTTGTAATAGTTGTTTCCTTTCTTAATGAGGTTATTTGGATTTTCTCTCTTCTTTTCTTGGTTAATCTTGCTAATGGTCTATCAATTTTATTTATTTTTTCAAGGAATCAGCTTTTTGTTTCATTTATCTTTTTTTTTTTTTATGTTTCAATTTCATGTAGTTCTGCTCTGATCTTTGTTATTCATTGTGCTATTTGTTGCCTGTGTATCTTGGGTGTTTTGTTTTTTGTTTTTGCTTTTTAACTTGTATTTTTGTTTTATAGGTCCTGTGTGATTTATGCTTTAAAGAGTTCTCTTTTGATGTGTTTCCAGGATTTGTTTCAAGATTTAGAGCTCCTTGTAGCAGTTTTTGTAGTGGTGGCTTGGTAGTGGCGAATTCTCTCAACATTTGTTTGTCTGAAAAAGACTGTAACTTTCCTTCATGTGATGCTTAGTTTTGCTGGATGCAAAATTTCTGGCTGATAATTGTTTTGTTTGAGGGGGCTAAAGATAGGGCCCTAATCCCTTCTAGCTTGTAGTATTTCTGCTGAAAAATCTGCTGTTAATATGATAGGTTTTCCTTTATAAGTTACCTGGTGTTTCTGTCTCACAGCTCTTAAGATTCTTTCCCTCATCTTAACTTTGGATAACCTGATGACAACGTGCCTAGGTGAAGAACTTTTTGCGATTAATTTCCCAGGTGTTCTTTGTGCTTCTTGTATTTGCATGTCTAGGTCTCTAGTAAGGCTGGAAAAGTTTTCCTCAATTATTCCCCCAAATACGGTTTCCAAACTTTTAGATTTCTCGTCTTCCTCAGGAACACCGATTATTCTTAGATTTGGTCATTTAGCATAATCCCAGACTTCTTGGAGGCTTTGTTCATATTTTATTATTGTTTTTTCTTTGTTTTTGTTGGATGGGTTGATTTTAAGACCTTGTGTTTGAACTATGAATTTCTTTCTTCTACTTCTTCATTTCTATTGCTGAGACTTTCCAGAGAGCATTTTGCATTTCTATAAGTGTGCCTGTTTCCTGAAGTTTTGATTGTTTTTTTTTTCTTATGCTATCTATTTCCTTGACTATGTCTCCCTTCAATTCTTGTATTGGTTTTGGATTTCCTTGCATTGGGCTTCGCCTTTCTCTCGTGCCTCCTTAAGTAGCTTCATAACTAACCTCCTGAATTCTTTTTCAGATATTTCAGGGATTTCTTCTTGGTTTGATCCATTGCTGGTGAGCTAGTGTGATTTTTTGGTGATGTTAAAGAACCTTGTTTTGTCATATTACCAGAGCTGGTTTTCTGATTCCTTCTCATTTGGGTATTTTCTGTCAGAGGGAAGTTCTAGAGGGAAGTTCTGGTTTTTTCCTTGATGTAGTACTCTCCTCCTTTTCCAAAGGATGTGGCTTCCTGAGAGCCAAGCTACAGTGATTGTTATCTCTCTTCTGGATCTAGCCACCCAGCAAGTCTACCAGGCTCCAGGGTGGTACTAGGGGTTGTCTGCACAGAGTCCTGTGACGTGAACCATCTATGGGTCTCTCAGCCATTAATACCAGCACCTGTTCCGGTGGAGGTGGCAGGGGGGTGAAATGGACTTGTGAGGAGTTCTTAGCTTTGGTGGATTAATGATTTATTTTTGTGTTGGTTGGCCTCCTGCCAGGAAGTAGCCCTTTCCAGAAAGCATTAGCTGTGGTAGTATGGAGATGAACAAGTGCTGGGCAGGGACCTAGAACTCCCAAGAGTATATGCTTTTTGTCTTCAGCTACCAGGGAGGGTAGGGAAGGCCCATCAGGTGGGGGCAGGACTAGGTATATCTAAGCTCAGACTCTCTGTGGGTGGGTCTTCCTGTGACTGGTGTTGGGGATCGGGGAGAGGTTCCCAGGTCAATGCAGCTGTGTACCTAGGAGGATTATGGCTGCCTCTGCTGAGTCATGCAGGTTGTCAGGGAAGTGGTGGGAAGCTGGCGGTCACAGGCCTCACACAGCTCCCATGCAATCCGAAGGGCTGGTCTCACTCCCACTGTGCCTCCACCTAGCAGCACTGAGTCTGTTTCCAGGCAGTGAGTAAGCAGGGCTTGAGACCTTTCCCCAGGCTACCCACCTCCCAGCTGTGAAAGAAAGGCTTTGCTTCTTCCCCCTGCCTGTGAAGTCTATATGCCAGATTCATGCCCTCCCCTGCTGGGGTGATCAGACCCAACACTAGGCTGTGGGGGTTACAAAGTCTGGTAGTCAAAGGAATGAGACAAGATAAGTTAAGAATACATAGGGTGGGTCCAGGGGGCCAATGCTAGTATGGAGGCTGCAAAGGCCTCGAGCTCTGGGAGCCCACACTGTTTATTGGCAATCAAACAAAGAAGCAGGTGGTGAGGATATGCAGATGTAGGGGTAGACAAGTGAGGATGTAAGGACGTGGGGGTAGAAAGGTAGTGGTACATCAAGTGTAGTTGTGATGGTTTAGCATATGCTCTGCTGCTTGACATAATGTAGAGCAGGTTCTTTTAACTCAAGATACAGTCGATCCTGGGAGAGCAAGAAGCAAGCAGCCAGCAAGTCTGGACACATTCCAGAGGCCACGAGGGGTTTTATGCCCTGGACTTCGATTGTGGTGTGGCAGGGCAGCCTTCCACCCTTTGGCACAGAGCTTGGTGTTCCACAGGCCATGAGGGGTTTTAGACCCTGGACCCAGGATGTGTTCCAAGACTCTTTTACATTATATCAGACAAGCAAGCCCTGCTTCAGCCCTTCTACCAAAGTCCCCCAAATTCTGGCCAGGAGGCTTCTCACCTGGTTCAAATTGTTACGAAGTTCTGCTGGAGACTTCCCTGTGGCATTTTCTCTGCACCTCTGGCCATCCTCCTGAAGGATCCCTGTAGTTCCAGGCAGGAATGGCCTGCTTGGGGATCCAGTGAGCTCCCAGAGCCTTTCCTGCTGCTTCCTCTAACCCTGTATTTTGCTCGGCTCTCTAAATTGACTCAGCTCCAGGTAAGGTCAGAAACTTCTCCTGCAAACTAGACCTTCAGTTTCCCCATGGGGGCATATGTTTGGGAGTGGAGGATCTCCCTTTCCCACTTCTGCAGTTTGGGCACTCACAGTATTTGGGGTGTCTCCCAGGTTCTGCAGGAACAGTCTGCTTCCTTCAGAGGGTCTGTGGGTCCTCTTGGGATTCCTGGTTTGTTCTTGTCATCATTCCAGAGCTAAAATTCCATGATAAGAGCCTCCGCACACTGCTGCTCCATCTCTCTGAGTCAGAGCTGCAATCTAGTCCTGCCTCCTGTCTGCCATGACAAACTTTGGTCAAGCAGCTGTTTCCTTCAGGTTTTGACATAAATAATTTCCTTCTAAGAAATACCTTCACCTATCTCTCAGGGTCCCCCTCTTGACTTATCTCTATTATATCACCCTTTTAACATTTTATTCATAGCACTTACTAGTATCTGAAATTACAGTCAGGTGCCACATAATGATGGCGGGTTCATCAATGGGCTGCATGTATGACAGTGGTCCCATAAGATTATAATACAGTATATTTACTGTACATTTTCTATGTTTAAATATATAAATACTTACCATTGTGTTACAGTTGCCTACAATGTTTGGTACAGTAACATGCTGTAAAGGTTTGTAGCCTAGGATCCATAGGCTACAACATATAGCCTAGGTGTGTAGTAGGATACACCATCTAGGTTTGTGTAAGTACAATATGATGTTCACAAACACATGAAATCACCTAACAATGCATTTCTCAAAATGTATCCCCATTGTTAAATGACACATGACTGAATACTGTTTCCTTGATTATGATCTGTCTCTTGTACTAGAATGTAACCTCTTTGAAACCAGGAACCTTGTCTACCTAGTTTACCGCTTCATCCCCAGTCTTGAAAAGTAAATGTGCTGTATGAATAAATAACAATTTCTAGCTCAGAGGTGTTATTCAATACATGTCAATTTACCCTATTTTCCTAGGGCATGGCCAATATTTAAAATAGTTCAGAACATATTACAAGTGATCAATATTTATTGATATTGATCATTGATTATTGATACTTATTGATACGGAAAAACATAGGAAAAAATTCTGTACTGCAAGAACTTCTAGATTCAGTCCTGAAAACATGTCCTTTAGTACATTTACTTTGATTTGCACAAACCTATACGTGTGGCTATTTTGCTTGCAAAATATGTTCTCATCTGAATGTGAACCCACATGGCACTTCCAACCACCAACTCTATATAAATTTGGATGATAAAGTCTCTGGAGGTTTAAGATAAGTAATATCTTCAGCCAAAAACTCAGCTCAGAATGGTTAGTTTTCTTCTTTGTCTTTGTTTATCATGTCTTACGAGTGATGACTAGTTTCAAAAAGACTTTTATTTTACTTTGTGTGAAGGGCAGTAGTCAGAAAAAAAAAAAAAGGAATTGATCCTGGACTTAAAGAAACAGCCCCAGAGGTGAGAGAGTCATTAACCTGCATAGCCTCTTTCCAGCCTCTTCACATATAACAATAGCTTTCAGAACAAGAAACTTGCATATTCTGTGCAGCTCAAATAAAATTAAGAATATGAATATCAGTTGACAAAGAGTAAAAAATAATTGGGAGTTGACAGGAAAATAAACTCTCATTTATGAAAATGTAGCTTATTCCACAACACCAGATTTCAAAAGATACAGAATCCTGTTACTCCACAATTCAATTTGTCCCACAGTAAGAAACTTTAATTTATAAATTACTATAAGTCATTTCACTGCATATAAGTGTTTTATTAACATCCAATAGTATAAAGTATTTGTGGTATTTCTTTTAAAAATTACAGTAAAATATTCTTTATAAAGTAGATAACTAATGCCCACATAAAGAATGAGAAATAATGCAAACCTCAAACATGGCTAATCATAATGAAGGTGGAATGAATCCAATATAAAATTTTTTGGACAGGTCTTTACATGTTCATTTATTCTCCAGCCAAAATTACATTTAGTCCTTTAATTTTTCCAGCTATCCAAGTAAACCTTAGGTTAATTGTTTTCCAACTCTATGAGTCCTGAATTGCAAACTGTCAAAAAATGTACCTGTAAATGCATTTCAAATTTACTATCTTTTCAAAGAGGATTAGGTTTTAGTTTTTTAAAACTGTTTTAGAACATGAATTGCCATTTCCTTGGAGGGGCCTATGTAGAAATTTAGGAAACCTCCAAACCATGGCAGGTTCACAAGTGCATTGTCCCTGGTGTAGATTTCCTTATATTGAATCCTGGTTCTGCCATTTACTAGCTGTGTGACTGGAAAAGTTATTTCATTATTTAGTTCTTCTATATCTTCATCTGTAAAATGGGTATAATATGGAATTATACCTACTTTATATGATTATCTGTAATAGTTCCTGTGAGGATTAAATTACTTAATCATGGAAACTTCATAGAACAGTATCTGTCATGTAGTATTTTACTTGTATTTAATGATAACAAAGGCTTTTTTGGCTCTGGAACCAGAGTAATCAAAGGTAATGAAAGAAAGAAACTCAGTTTTAATCCTTCTTTCCTTAATGACTACTAGCTGATATGAGCATAGGGATCCTGTTGGTCATTATTCCTGACTGAATGGAAAAATCTGCCTGTAGTAGGAGAGGAGAAGCCAACAAGCAAAGAGAAATAAAGACAAGGAAAAACATTCAGAGGGCCAGTTCTAGTCCTGAGGCTCTAGGAAGGGCTTAGAACTTTATAGCTGTTTCTCTGATTCCCCAATAAATTCCTTTTCATTTTATTTTGTTTGTACTTAAGTTGGGGTTATTTTTCTGTTACTTAGAAGTAACAGGTCATCACTGGAACATGGGACTAAGTTAGTGACACGTGGATGAAACAGGCAGAAAGATCACACCCTTACTTGAGGCTTATCAGGCTCTTGGGCCTCAGTCTAACTCCAGAGTCCATTTCACTCGGTTCTTTCCTCAGGACCTTTGACATTGGGAGGGACAGAAAGACGGCACAGAATGAAATCGGCACAGGATGAAATCAGGAAAGTGAAGTAGGAAGGGAAGAGACCATAGAAAAAGGAACAGGTTGTCTATGGCTCTGGGATGAATAATTTTTTTCCCCCAAAGTGGGACTTCAGAATTCTAACAATAATTCCAAAGAGGAGACTCCACAATATTCAAAACACAGAAAAATCATTTAAATAAAGGCAGACCCACACAGGGACTATTTTGGATTCTTACTTAGTCATAAAAACTATTTACTAAGAAGTTCGGTATGTTAATCATTTAAAGTTTCCTGCGAGGAAAATTTAAGATTCTGGTGACAGCTGCAATCTATTCTTTTGTATCAAAGTTCAAGACTTATGGCTGAGATTATTCTTTTATTCTTGCAGGACTTTGAATCACATAATTTAATGATCCATAACACCATCTGAGGCCAATGCCTAAAAGTATCAGAGTTCTCAACTGATGAACCAAAAAAAAGTACACGAACTAATAAGAAAAAGTTGAGAATGAGTAAATTTATGTATTATAAAGTACATAACATCATGAAGGTGAGCTAAATGTCCAGTTCTCAAACTGTGGCAGGATAAGAGAGCAGAAATGCCTGCTGTCTAAGCTACCAACTGCTGTCTAGTATCAATTCTAATTACAATAATGAATACTTTAAAAAAGACAGAAAGTAGGAATCCATGAATCAGTTTCCCCAAAATCCATCTGTGGCTGACTTAAAAAGCAACTACAAATTCTTCCAAATTCATCCAAGCCCTTTGGTGGTACCCTTCCATGGTGACTGGACTTGGCTATGTGATTTACTTTGTCAAATGAAACAATGGCAAACATAAAACAAGCGGCAACTTGAAAGCTAATTGTATATTGTGGTTTGCCCTTTCTTGATCCTCTTGGGACCACTGACAAGGCCACCATGTTAAAATTTCCAGGCTAGCAAGGTGGACCCATATAGTCCAGGCATCCCAACAACCCCAGTCAATAGGTGGTCACACTCCTTTGTTTTGACATGCAAAATGGTTTAGCTGAACTTGTAGATGTAACTGAGACCAGCAAAAAATCACACAGTTCAGTTAAGTCCAAATTTCTGAACAGAGTTATGAACTAAATAGTTGTTGTTTTATTTGTATAATACATTTCTATAAATATTGTACTATTTGTAAATAGTTGCTTAAACTATAATAATTATTGCTATTCAGTTTGTAATTATAAATTTGTTGATATTCACTTTATGTTGTGATCTATAAGTGCAAAAGCAAGATACTGATTTTGAATGTAAAATTCTGTAGACTTGCTTAGTAAGGATAACAAACTGCTATACCAAATCATGTATGAATAAATCAGTGCAAATTAAATCATATTTTTGAGAAACACAAGAACTATTTCATTATGTATAAGATTTCTCTATTTTTAATTGGCAAGGTGGATAACATAAATGAACACTGTCAGCCACAGATAAGTGACTATATTTGTTTTCAGGGTCAGACAGTACTGTGGGTAGATGGCATCCAATAATGGTCTTGCTTATTTATGTGGATAAAAAAGTATACCTTCCTTGATATAAGCCAAAAAAAAACACACAAAAAACAAACAAAAAAAAAAACCAGCAAAAAATCACAATTACACCAAGCAATGTAATTATGAAAACAAAAGAGAAAAAAATAAATGCTAGCTTTTTAAGATTATTTGATATGCCTAGATTTGGAAAGATCTAGGTAAAAATTTAGGTATGATGGTTCACAATTTAAAAAGCATCAATATGACATCAAACATTAAATTCAAACTAAACCTCAGTGACTCAGAGCTCCAACATCTTCAGAGAGCGCTTTGGAACTCACTGCCTGAAGAATTTATAGATATAACTGCAAGACAAAGGATACTGTTTTGAACAGGGCAAATGGCAAAAGAGAAGTGAGCCACAACTACAACTGCTCATGTTGCAAAGAGAAATGCCTATTTATCTTTAGCTTTGATTTCTTTTCATGTCTTAATTTTTCTGTACATATTAATATGTGATAATATTTTAATTTTAAATAGCATCAGACAGGCATTCACTGGTGATATTTGTCAAATGTTTTATATCAAAGCAAATCACCACCACTATAATTCCAATTATCAAAAATACAAAGTAGAGAATTTTCTTTGTACAGATGGCATACACACACACACATACACATTTGGGCATGTGCATATAAATATATTTCTAAGAAATGTTTATTTAGAACATTACATTATTCATTTAGGACATTAGTTATTTTTAAATGTTAAATGGTTCTAAATAAGAAGTATATATACATTTCTAAATAATATTCTGACATATTTATGTAAAAGGAATATATAATATATTACATATTAAAATCATTAATAATACAAATATAAGTAAATTAATACAAATAATCGCAAAAAAGCATTAACAATACAAAGATTTAATAATACAAATATTGCAAAAATTGAATAAATTGATATGGTTTGGTCATGTTAGTGATGATAGAAAGTCTACACATTGGTGAGCAGAGATTGCGCCACAGCACTCCAGCCTGGGAGACAGAAAGAGACTCCGTCTCAAAAAAAAAAAAAAAAAAAAAAAAGAAAAAAGAAAAGAAAGTCTACACATTGATTGGTTGATCTAAATCTTGACTCTCTTCTAATCCATAGCCTCCCCACTATTTTTCTTTTAGGAAGGCATTCTAGTGGAAAAATATATTGGCCTCTGAGCATTAAAGTAGTTGCATCTCAGATAAAAGAACAGACAATAAGTACTCCATCGAGTGTCGCTAGACTAAAATTTAGTAGACTTAAATCTGACTAGAGTTTTGTATTTAAATAATATAAAAGTATTCTAGTTTGGTCCCCTTGGGCATCTAGTTATTCATATTCATTAAGTCAGTCAAAAGCTCTTTCTTGAACATTTGCTATGTTTATATGCTGGCTATTTGTGAATGTGACAGACACAGTCCTTGGATTCATGAAGCTTATAGTTTAGTAAGAAATACAAATAAGTAAGTTAGCAACTTGAATGGTGTGATGATGCTATAAGTACACAAAAAAAAATTCAGTTATGGGGAGGACTGCAATGTCATGAAAAGCTTCCTGACATTATATATCCCTTTATATCTTAGCTTTTCATCTCATATTAAGTTATGCATACTGCTACAGCAAAGTGCAAATGAAGAGCTTTGGGTAGTTGGCAAATAACCATTGGTTTGTCCAGTTATTATATTTTTATGGGAGCCATAAGAAAAAATAGGGAAAATAAAACCACACATATATACTTGTATTTATTACATTAAAAGCTTTCTGGTTTTTATAAAAATGGCATATTGCTATACCGGCTATATCAATGGTTACTGTTCTTGTTCATACCTCCTTATCATGAGAGCAGCTAGAATTGTTTCTAAATAAAGCTGAAGCAACATAAGAATTACATTTTTAATGTAACCTATTCTGCTATGTTGGCCATAACTAAGGACCCTCAACTGGCATCTGAGTCAAAGGAAAATATTTATGGGTTACATTGAGTGAGTCCTAGCATGGCTCAGATGGAAGCCTATTGTATGTGTTGTGAGTGGGAACCAGAGTAAGCCAATTAGAATCTCTGTGGGTTAGAGTGTGGGGAAGGAGACAGAAGATGAAAAAGAAGGTAGATATTTTGAACTCAAGTTTTATTCTAAGTCTCATTTCTTCATGAGGCTTTGCTATACATTCCAATGCTAAAAGTTCTGGGACCCACCGGGGAGAGACTATGTAGATGGAAGCAAAATATCCTCTCCTAACTCATGTTTCTCTACTCTCAACAACTTTCCTTATTTCTTCCTTGCATTGGTAAAATGCCCAACTAATGAAATTCTAAATAATGTACCAAATGTAACATTTATTTTAGAACATCAAATGGAACATTTAGAACATCACTGTTTTGGGAAGACAAGGTCATTAACTGTAATAATTAGCAAGTATACAAAAAAGTGACCAAAATCTGTGTCTTTTCAAGTTAAAGAAGGAACTGACATTTTAAAGGATGTAAAAAGCCACTTTAAAACATTCCTGCAGATAGCAACAATGGATGATTCAATTATCAAACACTATTTAACATCATACAAAAATTATGATAAAAGTTAATAAAACCATTTGGTATATTGCCTCAGTCATATTAAATAAATCATGCATAACCCTTACACTGTGTGCAATTAACAGCTATTTAACAATTTTTTTATGTATTTTCCTTTCTCATTTGATCTAATAGGTTCACCTTCCTAGGTTCACACAGCATGTTAATGGCAGAGCCAGGACTTGAATCCAGGTATTCTGACTGTAGCTCAAGTGTTCTGTATTTATAGCTGCCTTGCTATTTTAGACAAAGACAGTCTATCAAAATTTAGTGTGTAGCAGAAAGTTGGTTGGTTTTTATTTTGTTCAATGTATTTCTCCTTTATTTATTAGAGAAAAGTTATTTCAATAATTACAAAATAGTTATCAATTTGAATATTTTAAAGGTTTTGATCTTGGTTAACTTACCCTTATCAAATATTAAGCCCAAATTACAAAACCGTTAAAAAATATGAAGGCCAAATTTGATTAGAAGTTTTTTCTTAGATGCCTGCTAATTATTTCTCATAATAAGCTAGTTTTCTTCCAAAAACTACACTATTATTTCGATTTGATGAAAATTTGTTCCTGATGGAGGAAAACTGGATTCAGAAGATAGAAAAATTAAGTTAATCAATCCTCTGACATTGTAATGATAAACACTTAACTCAGAATTTTCTGAAAAAAAAAAATAGCAGAGTATATCTAGGGATTCAGATTACATGCAAACAAATTTACAGTCTTCCAAATTGTATTATTTGTCTTTTGAGACTGAGAAAATCTCATTGGATATTCAGTAGTTCACAGAATTTTTCATATATTAATGAAGGAAAAAATTAACACAAGGAAAGATCCAGTATAATACCAAACATTATAAAACAGAAAAGATCCATCATCTATCAACTTTCTAGCTACACGTAATTCAAACATCAAAAGCTAGGTGTCAAGTTGTATTATATGTAAACTCAAAACCATTTGGAGATTTGGAGAAACTTCCAAATTGCATTGCTTTCAGAAAGCTAAAATCCATGACTATTTAACACAATTTACCTTCTGTGTCACTCACGTTATATAACAAATAGAATCACTTTGCTTTCATTCCTTATCAAGTAACCTGCTCTATAGCACAGCTGTCAGAGATTGGCAGGCTGCTTTTCTAATGGCCTGATTAAGGGAAACAAGAATTTCCCATACGGAAGCTTTTGGAAGCCTTTTATTACTTTCTCTATATATTACTATATTTTTATTACTATATATATATAAAACAAATTCTACATTTATTAAAACTATAAATTCCAGGTTTGACTGGTATTCCAGTTGGAAAGAAAGAGAAAATATCAAGGTTTCTACATATTCCTTTTTTTTTTTTTTTTTTTTTTTTGAGACGGAGTCTCGCTCTGTCGCCCTGGCTGGAGTGCAGTGGCGCTATCTCGGCACTGCAAGCTCCGCCTTCCGGGTTCACGCCATTCTCCTGCCTCAGCCTCCCAGGTAGCTGGGACTACAGGCGCCCGCCACTTCGCCCGGCTAGTTTTTTGCATTTTTAGTAGAGACGGGGTTTCACCGTGTTAGCCAGGATGGTCTCGATCTCCTGACCTCGTGATCCGCCCGTCTCGGCCTCCCAAAGTGCTGGGATTACAGGTGTGAGCCACCGCGCCTGGCCCTACATATTCTTTTTTTTTTTTTTTTTTTTTTTTTTGAGACGGAGTCTCACGCTGTTGCCCAGGCTGGAGTGCAGTGGCGCGATCTCGGCTCACTGGCCCTACATATTCTTAATTATGGGGAATGGAATGCAGCTATGATTATCTGCTTCAACTATAAGTTCTACTAACTACATGTTTTCAAAATGCTCAATGACAAAAGTAAATATATTTGCTTAAAGCTAAAAATGTTCAAAGAATGCATTTTTTGTAAAACAATGAAAAAAATCACTAGCATCTGTGACATTATGAAGGTAAGTAGAATGGTACAAAGTTCCTGTCAGACTAATAACTGGAAAAGATGTCCAAGAGTGCCACCTTGAGGGATAATTTAGGACAATACATTTTAAAAACAAAATTGGCATAAAGGGTTTCAATGTTGCCCATCACAGTTACCCCAACTAAAGAGCATCACTGTAAATTTATAAAAATTTATAAATTTTTATGTGAAGAGATAAGCGTGGTCTTTCAACTCAGATCCTATTATATTCTTCTGTCTTTTCAAATACAGTATTCCACATGTATTTCATTCCAATGTGCCTCCTGGATGAGATATTTTAATGGAGAAAGGTATTCTTAGAGTCATTGGTATGTGAAGAAAGGATTCTTCTCTTTTTTCTACGTTTTCTGGTGGTTCCTTTCTCTGTCTTCAGTCTTCCTACTTACTCTCTTCCTTCTTTTCCTAGCAATACCCCTAAAGTTCTCATGCTTACAATCCCCAGAAATACTTGTGCTTATGTGCACACAGGCAGTGTGTGGGGTATGTGTGGGGGATATGGTTGGAGAGCTGAGGGAACAGAATATGACATTCTCATATGCTCTTAAAATATTAATGATCAATTAGCTTTAATGTGTTACTTTTCCTTGCATTACTGCATTTTATGATACATTTCCCTGCATTTCAAAGAACAAAATTTATGACCAAGACACAGATTTCTAGATGTGGCTAAAAACTACTGACTTAGATCAAGATCATCCCCTCCCATGGCTCTCCACAGCCCAGGGCCTGTTTATACCTCTGAAACCTTACAATGTATCTGGCCCAAAGACCCAATGTATACATTACACACACACACACACACACACACACACACACACACACACACACACACACACACACACAGAGTGAAGATTCTAGGTCAAGCTAGGTTTCTTCATCTAAATTTGATTTCTTCACTAGACCTTTGGAGAGTGATAGGGTTGCAAGGAAAATATAAAAATTACATAGAACAGTACTCACTGAGAAAGACTGATAGTGTACCTGTTACAGCTCATGAAACGTTTCTCCTAACACTGCATCTCTCCTTCTGGCTTCAAACCCTTTCAGGCCAAATATTTTAGGGAGGTCTCCCAAACTCCTCATGTTTCTGATGGAGAGCAACCTTCTCTCTGGCTTCTGCATCACTTACAACAGGATCTACAGAAGAGTGGAGGGCCTGTCTCACAGACCCATTCTTCTGGTTTTAACTGAAACCTGGCTATCATCTCTAAATAACTATTTTTCTCTCCACACCCATTTATCTGTGGGTCTGTGTGTGGGGCATGTGATTTCCTTGCTCCTCACTGTATAAAGCAGAGCACTGCTCTTACTTTCTTCCTAAAAATAACCTCAGTTCTTTGGATGCACAGGTCATCAGATGATGCAAGTTTAGCAGGAATCAGTATAGCACCCTGGTTAAGAGGGCATGTTCTGGAGCCACACTTCTTGTTTGTAAACTGTTTCAATTCCCTATGACTTATTTTCCTTGTCAGCAAAAATGGGGATCATAATAGCATTTGCCTTAGGGCATCTCTATGAGGCTTAAATAAATTCATGTTCAATATTTAGACTGGTGCCTGTCACACAGCACTTCAAAAGTGTTGGCCACCGTCACCACCTGCTTCTCAACTATATGGTAGTTTACTGTGTAATTTGTTTGCATCACATTATTCTGCCTGAAATGCTTTCTGCAGTGTCTCCACAGGTTTCCATACAAATAATTTCCAATGTGAATTTCTCCATGAAGTATGTCTTTGTCCCTTCAGCCAGATGTGATTTCTATTCTCATGTAAACACCCTAGCTCTTATATTTCTCCTCAGTGATAATCATATTGTACTTTGCATTAGTTAGCCCCCATTAGGTGAGTTCATCTTGTCTGGAGTAGATCACTTTTGTGTTTCTTGATACCATTTTTTTCACACAAGGTACCCTCAAGTTGTCTTTGCATTTAATAACAAATACTATGACAGACTTTGTTAAAGGACCATATTAGAAGTTGATACGGTTTGGCTGTGTCCCCAACCAAATCTCATCTTGAATTTTAGCTCCCATAATTCCCAGGTGTCATGGGAGGGGCTCAGTGGGAGGTAACTGAATCATATGGGCGGGTCTTCCCATACTGTTCTCCTGGTAGTGAATAAGTCTCAGGAGAGCCAATTGTTTTATAAATGGGAGCTGTCCTGCATAAGCATTCTCTTTGCCTGCCACCATGTAAAATGTGACTTTGCTCCTCCTTCACCTTCTGCCATGATTGTGAGGCCTCCCCAGCCATGTGGAACTATGCGTCGATTAAACCTCTTTCCTTTATAAATTACCCAGTCTTGGGTGTGTCTTTGCTCGAAGCATGAGAATGGGCTAATACAGAAGTCCATATTCCAAAAACTTACTCTTCCCACCTAAACTATTTTCAGGAACCCTCCCTTTTAGTTTCTCAAAACCAAAAGTAACACCCACAGCTTCCTTATCTAATAAACAGAAAGACTACACATAACACATGTTAACTACAATCAAGACAAGGTTCCTAGGCAGGTCATGGCAGAGGAGCTTTTATTATATTAGCTTTCCAGTAGACTGACTCATTTAAAAAGGGAAAAAAATCTTTTTGGAAACACTGAAGAGGAAAGAAAAGAAGGCAGGAACTGGATGGACTCAGCTGAAAGATCTCATTGGGTGAGAACCATGTTTATATGGTTTTTCCCCCAGAGGGCACTCCCTAGTTAGAAAGGTGCAATATGATTGGTTTGAGGTGTGAGAGGACGGAATTCAGGACTGCTAGAGTAGCTGTAAATTAGGAGAAATCTCAGAAAAGAGGGAGTCGCAGAAGAAGGGAATTCTAAAATCTGTGTATAAGTCCTGGGTTGACCTCCGAGCTGCATATGATGGGAGAAACTCTAAGACACCCAATGGAAGGTAAGAGCTGGAAGTCTGCGAACACAGAGACCACTTTCTTTTTTTCACCACAAGACCCAAAGTCTGGGGCTTGAACCCTGCCAAGTTAGATGTGTTTGGTAAATACTCTTAGCTTCCTACAGACGTAGCCTAACAAAGAAACCCAACCCCGACAAGTTCAAGGTGATCAGCCAGTAATTTAACTGCTTTCTATTATTATGAGAATAAAAGGAAGATTATACAGACACCCAGGCTAGTTATGAGCACATAGCACAGGCATTTAAAAAGATATGGTTCTATTTTAAAATGACTAATAAAGCTTAGGATTAGGGATGTGGTAGACAGGGGAAAATGGCTAACAGGACAGTGTGAGGGAAATACAAAGCTTTTAACACTTGGTTTAGGATAAGAAAATGTGTTAAATAGATACAATGCATTTTAAAACATTATCAAACATGAATTTATTTACAAACAAAATAAAAACATGCTATTTGAACAAACTTTTTTATAAAGAATAAGTTGACAGAAAAGCAGTTTTACACAACATGAACTCACAAATGACTTTTAGAAGTCAAATAAACATTTCCATTTTAGGGAACAGTATCTAATAAAATATATAACTTAAAAGCATATGGAACACATATTCATACATTCTTAAAAATGAAATTGTTATTCCACCGAGAATTTGTCAAAAATCTAAAGTATGTCATGTTTAACCAACAATTTGCTTCTAAATAGGAGTCTCTTTTGAGAAGCTAAATATTAATTTTCAAACAACTATTTCTCCGTTTGGTAACTGGAATCATTCTTATTAAAACAAAGGTCTTTATGTCAATGTATATTAATATGGCTGAAGGCTCCAGCCCTGAGTTATTTTGTTTTTTACTTCCTTAAATTCGTATTTACAACATATATCAATTTGAGGGATGATGACAAAAACAGAAACAGAAGACAAAATGGTAGAGGAGAGTCTGTCTCCCTGTGGAAGAGGCAAAATTACTGTGGACTTCATTTTCCTGACCTATAAAACTAGGAAGTATAATCACATTATTTGTGACAATTTTTCTTTCTAAAATGCCATGAATTTGAAGGTAGACTTCATGCCTTTCTCCTTCATATCAATAGAGTTAAGAATATTGATTTTGGAGTCAGGCTGCCTGGTTATGAATCCCAGCTCAGAGAGTTATTTTGTAATCTTGGAAAAAATACTTCACCTCTCTCTACTAAGTTTCCCCATGTGTACACTACTGATCTCATAGAGTTGTTATGAGACTAGCATGGGTAAATCACTTTAAAACAGTGGCTCATACAATGTTACACGAGTTTTCAAATGAGACATCATCACTCATTGTTTGTGGGAAAAGATTCTGACTATGTCATATGAATGAAGTATGCCACATGAAAAGATCATATCATATGGGAAGATATATTAGGTTAAATCATCTAATATGTGATTACAAAACACAAAAGTGAGGGTTTTTTTTTTTTTTTACATTTACCTTAGCTTCATACAACTCAGGAAACATCTGAATAACATTATGATAAATAGATATAAATGATTATAAATCTTTGTGGTTAAATACAACAAAACACTATAAAAGAGTTTAATTCAGACAAATAAAAATTTAATTACATTTGGAAATGTAGCACAATATCTCCACCTAGTGGACACCACCTTAAAAATTTTTACAGATAGTGCGCAGCCTTTTTTTTTTTTTTTTTTTTTTTTTTAAATCACTGGGGGAAAGCTTTTCAAATAGAAGTACATTACTTTCACTAATGTAGAGGGATAAAAAATAGAAAATAAGTTAAATACTATATTACCAGTGCTCCAAAACATCATCGCTAAAATACCTTTTACTAAGTTGTATAACTCAAATGTTTTTCTAAAACAGGGTAATATAAATAGTAGTTTTGGTTTAGAAACTTAAAATATACCAAAGACAGCAGTAAGTCATCAGAAATACTTGACCATGACACAGCAATTAATTTTTAAAAATTAGCTGTAACAAAATTAAGAATTTAAAAATCACAGAGCTTTAAAGATGTCAGATATCTTCAAAAGACATTTTACCTACTTGCTATCTAACTCTCCTGAAGCATCTTTAATAAATAAAAATCTTATCTCCAATGAATGAGAATTTTACTTTTTTTCTGGGCTTGTTTTCCTAAAAACACTAAACAATTAGAAAAGGTATGCTTTTCATGATTTGCAATCTAATTGTTGACCTCTGATTTACAGTTCAGGCAATACAGAATTAAGTTCAATCTTTCAAATAATTATTCTTCAAGAGAGCTTATCAAGTGATAGAATCTCCACTTATCCAAATTAAACATCCCACATACTTTTAGCCATTTTTCTTACAACAAAATTATAAGGAGTTATCATGTTGTTCATGCTCTTTTGAACAGTTTGTAGCATTTTAAAAAATGACTATATCCAGCATAAAAATAAGCCATGAATGGTCTGGAAACTGCAGAGAGCAAACATGGATTATCACCTCTCTTTCCATATACTGCTTCGTTTAATTAAAAAAATTAGTTAAAAAAAACTTCTCATGGTGAGGCAGAATATGATGGTCAAAAACTCACAGGCTTGGGAGTCATACCAATCTATGTTCATTTAGTGACAGTGTGGACTTTGGGCAAATCACCTGACCTGCCTGCCCTTCAGTTTCTTGAGCAGTCAAATAGAAATCAGTATCTACCTCATAGAAATATAAACGTAGCATCAAATGAGACAATATTTGTAAGTCAGCTAGTATAATGACTAAAACATTACAGGTGTTCAATGATTGATGGCAACCATCGTTATTACTTTTCCTCCCTTTTTCATCTTGGATATGCCATATACACACATATATGGTTCACCTAAGCTGAATTAAGTTTCACTGTGAAAAACCAATACATTTAATATTTTTCTTGTTGGAAACTGGCACAGTGGCTCATGGTGAATTCTAGCACTTTGGGAGGCCAAGGTGGGAGGATCACTTGAGGCAGGTGTTCGAGACCAGCCCACACATCATAGTGACACCCTGTCTCGATTCTTAAATAAAAAAAAAGAAATTATATGTATATACACACATATACATTTGTATATATACATATGTATGTATTTTCTTTTCCTTGTTAGAAAAATACTGTATCTTCTTTTGGTCTGATGGTGATAGGCTGAGATAAAATTTAATTAACATTAAATTCATCAAAAATTTCTCTCTTAAAAAAGCACAATATACAGATATTATATTGTGACAAAATTTCTCACCCTAGAAATAATTTTTCAAATCTCAAATATTAAATATTAGTGTTGACTCATGGATATATGTTAAAAATATATCCTCAATCTCTATTTTCATTATAATTTTCTCAGTTACACAAGTTTTTATATATTGGAAACGTCAGTTGTCAACATTAAATACACAAAAATACCCTATATAAAAAATAATTAACAGCTATTCCTAGAGTGGTAGAATGTTGCCCAACTAAAAAAAACAAAGTATTTGTAATTAGTTGAAATGTCTTTTACCTTTAAATTCTTTAACCTGTTACTGGTTGAAGGTTACTGATTTTTCTTAAATAAAAAGCAAGTATTTTGAAATTATACCCTATTAAAGAAACTTTCCCTTTAAGGTCTTATAACCTCTTAATGGTTGAAAGTTATTTATTTTTCTTATTTTAAATAAACAGTAATTATGTTGAAATCATATCCTATCAAAGAAACAACATATTTACAAGTAAATACATATATAAGCATTAAACACTAGCAGGGGTCTCCAATCTTGTGGCTTCCCTGGGCCACACTGGAAGAACTGTCTTGGGCCACACATAAAATACACCAACACTAATGATAGCTGATGAGCTAAAATAAAAATGTAAAAAAAAAAAATCACATAAAATCTCATGTTTTAAGAAAGTTTACAAATTTGTGTTGGGGCCGCCTTCAAAAACATCCTGGGCTGCATGTGGCCTGTGGGTTGAACAAGCTTGCACTAAAGCAAATAAAAATTTTTAACACTGGGTCAGAAAATTAGGCAGAAAAATGTTTAGGATGACTCTTATTATGAAACACTATTTACTTCCTAAAATTAGCCATGGTTATATATGATATTTTTTCTATTCACTTCACTCTATACTAAAAACTTCACTCAGTATATATTTACTCAATATTTATCATATGACATATTATGAGTATATGGCAGGATGAATCCTTTTTAATATAAGGTTATATACATACCAATCAGACACTGACTAGAGTTAGGACAAATACTATTGTCATCTGAAATGAGGACTAAAGACTAAACCACTTGCCTTATTGATACCAGAGCCACAACCAAATATAAAAATCTTAACCCCCATGTTAAATGTTTTTTTCTACAAGCCCATTGGATCCTAAGTCATATTTAAATTTCCATTTAAAATTTTTCAAATTTATATCACAATTCTTACTTGTCTCACTTTTTAATGAAATTCCAATTACTTCAAAGATAATAAATGCTTGCTAATTAATAAACACAAAATGTATTTCTTCATATGAATAAATATTTTATTTAAAAGTGAGTCTAAAATAACAGTCCACTATTTAGGCGGTATAAATAAAAATGGTAGATCCCTTCCTCTCTCCTCTCTTCCAACAATTCTAAGGAAAATAATATCAAGCCAAGCGGCAATTAAGTTCAAACTAGAAATGCATTTCATTAAGCCATGTATTTATTATAAATAAATTACATTAGGCTATTTATAAAAGGTATTTTATGACTGGCTATGCACATTTCAGAAATAACTCTAAGAAGACAAAGAAAAGGCAACACAGCTAAAATAATTTATCTTGCCAAAATGAGATGCTATGTTTAAACTGAGAGATACTATCTTTCCAAACATTTACATACAGTCAGACGCAGTTCAAAAGATTTCTGACTATCCATTAATGGAAAACATAAACGTAACAAAATTCACAGCATACCTGAATCTTACTAATGCTACCTAAAGATAACATATCTCTAGAATTTCACAGACGATAGAATCAGTTCAAAATGACGTATTACTGAACCTATAATGATTTATGGACTAGATCTTTTTACGACACTTTTCAAAATAGACATACTCACAGATTTTCGTAATGGTTAACTGTAGGGCTCCACATACCCTTGAGCAGGGCAGTACTTTTTTTCATAATCACCTTATTTTAATCAATTCAGCTAAGTCTAATGTTTAAAAATTCATGAAAAAAAATCTACTCAATAACTCTTGAAAACACAAATATAACTAAGAATGTTTCTAAAAGCAAGGATCTAAACACTTAAGAATGGTCTTGTCAATTGTTTCAAGCGAATGACTTTGAGTTTGGTATCATTTCTTGAACAACTAAAGGCAAAATGGTCTGTTGTGCCAAGTTCTTATATAATCATTTTATCTGTTACCTGCTTTGGAAAATTCACCAGCAAATGGCCATCTTTGAACTGCCTAGAAAATTTAACCAAGACATTTATCTTAAATTCAAAAGTATTGATAAGCATTCTTATTTTAAAATAATAAATAGTTGAAAATAGCACCTTTTAATACATGGCAATCTTTTCTTAAAATGCCAAGTACTATATTTCATGTATTTTATAACAAATGTGGAAGATTAATTTGTTTCTCTCTGAATGTAGATTTTCAACAAAACATCTCTTAAAACAGCAGGGACTCAACACTTAAAAATGAACTAGAACATCAGGGCACAGTGGCTCACGCCTGTAATCCCAGCACTTTGGGAGGCTGAGGCGGGTGGATCACCTGAGGTCAGGAGTTTGAGACCAGCCTGGCCAACATGGTGAAACCCCGTCTCGACTAAAAATAGAAAAAATTAGCCAGGTGTGGTGGTGGGCTCCTGTAATCCCAGCTACTCGGGAGGCTGAGGCAGGAGAATCGTTTGAACCCGGGAAGCAGAGGTTTCAGTGAGCCAAGATCACGCCATTGCACTCCAGCCTGGGGGACAAGAGCGAGACTTCCCCTCAAAAAAAAAAAAAAAAAAAAAAAAAAAAAAAAAAAGATCTAGAACAGTGATCCCTTCAAAGAGCAGTCTTCTTTAATTATAGGGTAGAATATTTTCTTCAATTTTGCCAGACTAGATCAGAGTGGAAGCTTCTCCTCTCAGAAGTATTCCTATATACAAAATCCTTGCATTAATATTATCAGACAAAAGGTTATTTTCCCTAAATTACACATTCCTTTTCAATTTTGACTTCCTGGATTTAGTTCTCCATTATAGTAAATTAATGACAAAAGTATAATTTCTTTGAGTGTCCTCTCTCATCTAATTTTTAAAAAGTCTGGATTAAACACGTTTTTCTATAATCACTGTTATAACTAATGCCAATCTATTTTCTGGGTGCTAGAGTATAACCCAAAAATGGTCTGTATTTATCATTCAAATTATATTTGTAATTTTCACCTGCACACAATTTTATATTTGTAAATGTAGAATCATTACTTAAAACTCAGAGAAGCAAAATTTGACATTGAGGAGAAACTAATTTGTTCACTTATAGCTACTTTCATAGTTTAGAAACATAAAATTATGTTAAAAGATGAGTTCTATTCATAGTTCTAAGTTTACATGTCAAAGTTAACATGCCCAAATAATACTTTCCTGTAATGGAATGACAACCCAAAAAATACACTCAAAATAATAAACACAAAATTCAAAAAGTAACACAAAATAATCCTACCCCGGCAGTTGTTCCCTAATCTACAAAATAAGGTCAGACCAAATGATTTCTCAACTTTCTTTCAATGCTGACTTTTTTTTTTAAATAGATAATGGAATCAAACACTAGTCACCTTTAGCTGTATATTACCTCAGAAGTCACTTATTTTTTAACCTCTCAGTAAAGATACTGAGAGTTATTTAAAAGGTAAGATATTATCTCTTGATCCAACAATCCCACTTCTGGGCATTTATCCAGAAGATTTGAAATCCGTATGTCAAAGAGAAGTCTGCACTCCACGTTCATTGCAGACAAGTCACAATAACCAAGTTATTCAATCAACCTTAAGTGTTCATCAGTGAATGAATGGATAAAGAAAATATGGCATATATACACAATAAAATACTATTCAGCCTTTAAAAAGGTAGAAATTGTGTCATTTGCAACAATATGGATGAACCTGGAGGACATTATGGTAAGTGAAGTAAGCCAAGCACAGAAACACAAATACCACATGATTTCACTTATTTGTGTAATCTAAAACAACTAAACTCAAAGAAGTAGAGAGAAGAATGATGGGTACTAGAGGCCAGGGATGTGGAAATAGGGAGATTATAATCAAAAGATACAAAGCCTCAATTAGACAGAAGGAATATGTTTGACTTTTTAAAGATCTATTATACAACACGGTGAATACAGCTAATAATTAAGCACTGTACATTTCAATACTGTTGAGAGTAAATTTCAAATGTTTTCATCACATGTCAAATATTAGCTTTATTTACTCATCCCACATTATATTCAAAAATCATAACGCCACTTTGTGCCTCATAAGTGTATACAACCATAATATGATATATAACAAAAAAAAAAATTTAAAAAGGTAGTCTCCTAACAATCATTATGAGGATTATCCTAAAATGTCCTTTGGTAACTGTCATGGACTGAAAAGTATCCCAGGAAGAGACATGTCCACTCAGAACATGTGAATAAGAACTTACTTGGAACATGGGTCTTTGTAAACATAATTAAGGGGCTCCAGACACAATCATTGTAGATCAGGGTGGGCCCTACATTCAAAGACACTGTCCTCAAAAGGTAATGAAGAGAAAACAGAGGGAAAGGCTGTGTGAGCACAGAGGCAGACTGGAGTGAAGACTGCTGTCTGCAATACTTGGATAAGATTTGTCTATAAGCCAAAGAACTCCAAGAATTTCAGACAGCCACAAGATATTAGGAAACGGACATGGAACGGAGTCTTCCTTAGAGCCTCCATAAGGAACCAACTCTGCTGACACTTTGATTTTAGATTTCTGGCCTCCAGACTGTGAGGAAAATTGTTGTAAGCAATCAAGTTTGTGGTCGTTTGTTATGGCAGCCCTGGGAAGCTAATACAATATGTATTTCAGAAAGGAAATCCCTCTTTTAAAGGATTATAATCATCAAAATTTGTCTTTGGCCATCATACATTTCATATTAGGAATTAGTGAAAGAGCTTCATCATTTCTAGATTGTAAACAATAACCAACAATTTGATGCCTAGACAGACATATATGAGTCTCTACTTTATCATTTACTATTTATGCATTTCTATTTTGACTTAGAATTAAAATTATATTTACTGAAATGTTAAGCAACTTTTCAATCAAGAATATCACCTGACCATTTGTAAATATTTGCTAATACATTGTTATTAGGTTGGTGCAAAAGTAATTGTGATTTTTGCCACTGAAAGTAATGGCAAAACTACAATTACTTTTGTACTAACCTAATATTTCTCTCTGAAGAGAATAAATTAGTTCCAGTAATATGAAGCATACCCAGTTTTAATAAACTTGTACATACAAAACATTCCCAAGCTTCTTGAGGGGCCAACATTATGAGAGCAATATGAGATATCTGAAAACAATTTTCCCATTATTGAGGCTTTTGAAGCAGGTCTTAAGCTTTCTCAGTTCTTTGCCACTTGATTTCTTACATATGTTATATATATATATAATATATGTTATATATATATAAGTGTGTATATATATATACACACTAATGTAATTTGAGGACCACCACTGCTCCTAAAAGAAATTCCATGATTTCTACCTATTCAGTTGTTCTTTGTAGAAATGGTCTAATTATTAAGTCCATTTTTGCAGTTCAAAATATCACTGATATTACCACATAAACCTTTGAATGTCCTGACTGTTTGGCCACTGAAAAGTCTTGTTCAGAAAGAGGTAAAAAGTTATGAAATTAACAATTGCATAGCAACTCAGTTCACAAACGAGTCTGGATGTGGGAGGCAGAGGTATGTTAAGCCTATAAATGACATAAGGTAAAATGAAGTAACGAAATTCCAGCAGTTTCTGAGGAACTATAACAATGAACAAGCATATGAAAAACATTAAATTCCAAAAAACTGACTTTGATTTCAATGAGTCAGCTATACTCCAACCAGCAAATATATAGGCTGGAACTAACAAATATTTCACAATTTCGTATCTTTGAAAAACTCTTTTCCACACATAGAAAGTATAATGTCTATTGTCTGCTAGCAAGTATTTATGAGCATAAGTGAATTTCCAAACTAAAAACACAGAGACTAAGGTAACCACAAAAAACAGAATTCTACGTTTCCAAACTAAGGAAAGAAATGTCTTAATTTTGCCAGGAGACAGGAGATGAGGAAAGGAAAAGAAGAGAGTAAATGAAAAAAAGTAGAATAGTTGAGGAAAATGAAGACAGGCTTCATGACTACTCCGATCGCCAATAACAATTCCACCATTAACTACTACAAAAGCACAAAACAGAAATCCCAGAAGGATGTAGGGCCAAGTCAGACGGAAAAGCACACTCAAGTTTTTAAAGGACATGGAATAAGCCAAAAGAAACTGAAGAATTTTTCTGAATGTTACAAATGGTCCTTTAATAGGTGGAAGTCTGTCTTCCTTCTTTTGTAGCTCAGTTTTCCAAGCCTCAGTTAACTTTTGTGCAATGACATTTCCTGCACAGAAGACAGCCCAGATGATATTCGTTTGCCGAAACATGAAGCCACAAAATCCAAGGAAGGCTGAAGTTTTATGATTTCCATAAAGACACATCAAATACGCAAAAAGAGTAAAAAACATAGATCCTGCTTCTGTATAATAAAGGAAGTTAAAAAAATAAAGTGTTGGAAATACTGCTAGTGTTAATGTTGACAAGACTCTCTGGATACTTGAGGCAGCCTTGGAGGAAGAAAAAACACAGATAAAATTATTTTCATGATAAAAAATGCTATTTCTGTTTACCGAATGAAGAGATTTATTTAAAAACTACTCAACTACTCAAACCTTATTTAAATAAAATTAATATTAATCTTATCTCTGGCGTTGCAAAAGCACAATATACATTTATAAGAATACTTTCTGGTACTTTTTATTTATACCTATCAGTTTGGAGAACATGTGTGTGCCAAAGCTTCTGTAGCTTAACACATTTTGAATCAGGCAATGATTAATTAAGGAGTTACTGAGTGCAAGATACCGACTAAGTTCTATGGGGACTATGGAGATAAATAGGACACAGTGCTGGCTCCATTTCCCTGAGCTTATGTTTTAGTGCCTTCAATAAGGATTCACTTAGCCATAATCACCACTTTCCTTTAAGGAAATCCTTCATAACTCTACACAAGGTAGAATGTAAACATGCATATGGTATTTTTACTACTATACCCAGACTTACTTTTTCAAGATGAAATTTTCATGATGAAATAACAGGTATTTTTCTGAAAAGTGAGCCAGTCTAAAGTTCTATATCCTCTTTTGGCCTTTCTGACATGCTATTTCAGAATTTGAAAGTGTTCTTATGTTCTTGAATTGTATACTCTACTTAATCAAAATCACCAAATCAGATCATGCCATTTCCTTGACTAAAATTAAGGTCTCTCCATTACATGCTTAAGTTCAAAGTCCTCTTGGTGACATATAAAGGCATTCATGACCTTTTTCTCTAGTCTTACATCCCTCTACTTTCTAATCCTGTAATTCCAAGACCAATTCCCTGCACCTCATTGTTCAATGCCTTTCTTCCTTTGCTTATGCTGTTTGTCTCCTCAGGATTAATTCCCCACCCTACAGCCCTATCCGTTCATCAAGACTCAGCTCTGGTACCATCTTCTTTGTGTGGACTTACTGAATGCCACCTAGTCCCCTCCCTCCCAGAAAAGCAATAAGTGTTCCCCTGCTCCTTCTCTGTATCCTCATAGCATCTTATTTGTACCACTCTATCATAATTGGCACTACTAACATAATCTCTTATGGTTAAAAATAATCATTAGAGTTAATAATTACTGAGCCCTTACTATGTATCTGGCACTATTTGAAGCATCTTCCATTTATTAAGTTTCTTTGTTCCTTTATAACAGTTCTATAAGTTATTATTCTATTATTATTCTTATTTAATAGATGAAGATATGGAGCCACTAAGCGTTAACCTGCCCATGGTGGTAACAAAACTGCTAAGTGGCAGGGAGAGAATTCTAACCCAGGCAATCTACCTCCAGGGCCTGCACTGTTATCACATCAAAAGTCCTCAGGTAAAGTGTGTTTTCCCTAATGAATATATACATTTTACAAGAAAAAGACTGCCTCATTTATCTCTGTTGTCCCAGTGCCTAGCACATGGAATAAGCTTAGTAAGTACTTACTGAACTGGTTTGACTCACTTAACAAATATTTACTTTAGATTTTACAAATAAGCTATTCAAGCTTTTAAATGCAAATTTATTCTAAAATGGAGACGGAGGATTTATGTTTACCTTTACATAATATACAAAAATACAAAGTTACAAAGTGTTAAAGACATTTTTCACCAAATCTCATTAAACTAATTCATTGTAATTGTGGACCTGACTACACATAAACTTGTAATTAAGTATTTTGAAACATACCTTGTTTCTGGGTTGTACCTTGCGGAAAAGCAAATATAGTAAATAGAAGTTGCCAACACTGAAGAGAAGATTAACAAATCTGAGCATCCCAATGGAGCAGACAACATGTTCGGACCATCCAAAGATCCAAATGGCAGGTTTGACCACTCCAACTGACACCAGGTACAAGCCAGGTAATGTAGTAATCATGGGATCCCACTTTAAAATGAAAGGAAATGAAGTGAAAGCAAGAGGTAATATGAACAAGACAGACACAAACATGTCAAGCCCACGTCTCATCTCTAGCAACAATCAGAAATTTTGAGAAGTTATTCTGACAAGATTAAGTAAGTCCTTGGCAAAACAGGATTCGTTTTTCTTTTTTTTTTTTTTTTTTTTTTTTGAGACGGAGTCTTTTGCCCAGGCTGGAGTGCAGTGGCGCGATCACTGCAAGCTTTTCCCGCCATTCTCCTGCCTCAGCCCCTGAGTAGCTGGGACTACAGGCGCCCGCCACCGCGCCCGGCTAATTTTTTGTATTTTTAGTAGAGACGGGGTTTCACTGTGGTCTCGATCTCCTGACCTTGTGATCCGCCCGCCTCGGCCTCCCAAAGTGCTGGGATTACAGGCTTGAGCCACCGCGCCTTGCCCCCGGACCAGCTTAGTGATTGTTCAGATAGCAGCAACCAACAGAAAACAACAACTTAAAATCTATTTCTATTTTCCAAGAAATGTTCTTTAAAAAGTCTTTATTTTGGTAAATAAGCTGCAAATGCTCCAGTTTTTAAAAGCATGGAAACACTGGTTGGGACTCTAAGTTTAGGAAAACATTTGGTCCACAGGCTCCATGATGACAGCTAACATAAACGGAGACAGAAATTGTGCCAAACCCTCTGTATTAACGTTACAATATGCCTTATAGTAAAGATTACTGTCATTTTGCAGATAGGTAACCTGAATTTCTGAAACTCAGAACATCTCCAAGATCACAAAAGTAGTAAATCACAGCACCATGATTTAAGATCAGATCTTTCTCTAAAACAGACTTTATATTTCTAGCCAGTACCCTATATTGTGTCACCAGAAAAGCAGGCGATGTTTATTTTGATATTTATATGTACATACTTGCACAGTCAAATATATATTCAAAAATGATGTGACGGGACTGGTTGCCAGTTTATCCAGTTAACAGATAGTTCACTAAAAATACTCAGGGAAGGAATTTCTGATTATAAATGGTCACTTTTTGGTAGCTGAAGATCCCTCCAGTCCATACTATCCCACCCCTAAAATGCATAGTGAGGTGCTTGACAGGTGAGCTAAAGGTAAGTTTTCTGGTATTTCCAAGGAGCACCGCAATACCTTTACTCCCGAGACAAGGAAAGACAAAGTGGGATAGACATCGTCAGCTGCCAACAGGAGCGCTCAGTTCCCCATTAAGTATTCTCCCAGATCATTCCTTCCTGGGAGACAGATCAACTGTTTATTCATTCATTTAATAAATATTTCACAGATCTCAGAGACAGGAACAAAATTCTATACCCAGTTTCTTTCATGTTCTGGGGCTAGTGGGGTGGAACGGGACAAGTTAAGTCTAAGGATGGGAGAAGGAGCTGGGGACGCTGGGACCTCTCAGGCCTCTCCTGGGGTGGGGACAGGTTGGAGACCCCACCTGGGAAAGGGAGAAATGGCCCTCACAGTAGCGTTGCGCCTGAGGCAGGTGGAAGATCTCATCCATGTAGGGCTCTCGCAGCGCCCGGCTGAAGGCGGAGAAGAGGAGGCAAGACACTAAAAAGGTACAGCTCAAGGCAGCCGAGAAATAGTAACCCTCTAGCTGCGCCATTCCCGCTCCCACAGCCGCTGCCGAAGAACCCACTCCTGGAAACTTCTGAGCCCGGAAACCCGAGCTGGAAACTTGGGCTCGAAATGGGCGCGCTAGACGTGACTAGCCAGACGGGGCCACATACCGGAAGGCAAAGGATGCTGGGAAAGCGCGGATCCGGAAAGATCGGGTCGCTGTTTCCCGGAGTGACGGGTTTAGGTAACGGACCGGATGATTACCCTGTCAATCACATTGCCCGGGCGCACAGAGTGTTAAAACTTCCGGAAAGGGCGGGTCTCGGAATTTGCCTAAGAGGGGGGTGCGTGACTTGCTGCTTTGGAAAAAAAAAAAAAAAAAAAAAAAAAAAAAAAAGCCGATTCTCAGCTTGGATCTTTTTTCCTGCTCATTTCCATCACTTACCAGAAGGTGGCGACGTTTCCCCACGTCTCCAATTCCAAGCCCTAAAATTTACACATTTTTCCCCCGTTACTTCTGTTCTTTTTATTAAACCCTCAATTCCACGACTTTTCATTCCATCAACTTTGGAGTGTAGGAAGGGGGCGTTGGTTGTGATAGCAAAGACTGAGACTTTCAGATGAAAACTTGAAGAACCAGAGACCCGTCAATGCCGAATGAACTTAAGTGAGAGGAGTGTTTGTTCGTTTGTTTGTTTAGGTTAAAAGAGAACTCTTTCAAAATGTGGATGCCCTCACAGGATTTAGTTAAACTGACATTCCTAAGGCACTCTCATAGCCATATCTCAGTACCCTGTGGGATTTGGGGAAAAAAAAAAAATATATATATATATATATATATATATATATTTAGAATTTGGGGATATTTTAGAATTCTCTGTGCCTGTAATATCTGTAAGGCAGTGTTCTGTTTTTCCTACTAAATCATAAGCGTGAACATCTTAGTGGGATTATATATCCTTTACGTTTGTAGTCCCCCAATAGCTTTCACACAGTAGGCACTTCAATTTGTGGACTTTTATAGGCTATATAGACATCATCAAATTCCTGTATTCTGGGATTAAGTGTTGGGAACAGGAGATGAGGTAAATAATTTGAAGAATGCCAAAGATAAATTATGTGTTGTAATTTTGTCTTGAGCATGGTTGGCCATGTTTTGCAGAAAAACTGTCTCTCAGGTAACCTCAGTCACGTTGCCTTTGGCAGGAATATATCAGAATTGAGTCAGGATTTAAGGTTGCTAACCTCAGAGTTCTCAATTGAGCTCTTTTTCTGGGTCAAAACTAATTCAGTCTTTCTGAACTTAAGAAAGTTTCTTAAATTAAGCTGACTGCCTTTCCATTCTGTCTCTGCCTGTTTCCTCAATGATAAGAGGAGGTAGTGGTGAATGAGGGCTAGGATGGGAACATTTACATTACTGGAATAAAATCATGTCAGGATCCTACTCTGATGTGATGCTTAGCTTTGTTTTAACCATTATCTCCCATTGTATTATTGAGTCCATGCTGTACTTACTGTTGAAGTCACTTGTAACACATCTCCAGATGATTCGGTCTTCAAGAGGTTGATGTGATCTACAAGTAATTAGCCCCTGACCTGTTGACCTGCTAAATCGTGTTATATATATACTCTGCAGCTTACTGACCCACCCTAGAAAAGTGGGTAGTTTTTAAAGGGAGTATAACAAGACTAGACATTTATGCTATCCATTTTTCTTCATAACAATTGCCACCAATAGTTTATGTTAAACATTTGACTCCTATACATGCTGCACACATCCCTTTATATAAAACGGAAAGTTTCAAGGAAATATGGGGTTTTAGAATTGCTAGGAATCTTTGTTAATAATCTACTTGAATTCATTTTGTAAAAGAAGCTGTTTTTTTAAAAAATGAAGGATTTACTTAAAATTACATAAAAAATTAGTGTCAGAATCAAGTGTAGGAATTAGAACATCAGACCAAGAGTAATACAATAACTTCATAGCCTTATAGTTTAAAATAATCTACAATGCATACAGTACTGAATGTTTCACTGGTCGCAATAACTTTACATTTACGTTGCACTCTCCTCTGTTTCCATACATCAAGTTGAAATATGAGTTTCATCTTTTAAAAAAAAGTTGATCTTACAGACTAATTACATGAAAATTTGCTGGGGGATCATTGTGAAAAACTAGATTCTAGAGTGCCATCTCAAATCACTGAATAATAATCTTCATATTTGGAAACCATTGATGTAAAACATATTACCTAAGAATGCTAAGAAGCTCCATGGGCCCAGTAGAGTTCTTCGTAGCGTACTTCACTCATTTGTTAGTGAATTACTTTTACTATCTGCAAATCAATGAAGTTGTTGTCGCTTTTCTACTCTTAGATTATCACATCTTTGATAATTTTGAAATGCTTTCCAAAGCTCTGCTCCTAAATCAAGACCTATTAAAATAGCTACCTCTGCGGTTTTAATGAAATAGATTACATTTTATTAGACTTATCATTTAAAACTAGCTCAGCATTAATTTCAACTTATATTTTCCATTCAGAATTCCAAATCCCATTTTCTGTAGATATTTATTTTGTGAAAAAGAGTCATTAGGATGAGCAATCCCATTATCATTGAACATCAACTATTTATTTGTGCTACTTGAATTATGATAAGTTATGGCAGAAAAATGGGCAATTTCTGTTGGGGTTCTAAGGATAGGTGGTTTTAGCAAGAAATAAATCTTTTTTGGTTTATAAGCCATTAAGATTTTGACTTTATTTCTCCTGTATAACCTAACTTACTTTGATCAATTAAGACATTCTTAATTTGATGAACTCACATAACATTGCATATACTTAACTGTTTGAAACAGACGTATCTGAACAGTGAATTTCCCCAAAGACCGTAACTGTAATAACTTTGAAGTATTAGTCCACAAAACATGCTGCCTCTTATTGCACCCCTTTTCACTTGTTGCTGAATGAAAACATTGGCCACTTGCTAATCATAGTGATGGTTTACTCATTTCTAGGTGACAATTCGTTTGTTTTAGCTACAGCAGAGTACTGCACCCTGGGCCAAAATCACAGATGATAACCTCTAAAATGCAACTCTACCCTTGAGGTCAATCTTAACATTTCAATCTAAAATCTAAATTTTTAAAATTAATGAATCAATTAAAAAACACACACAGTTTAGTACAAAAGCATTAGCAAGTATTTTAGCTCTACTGAAAATGTCTTGAAGACATTGTGTAAGGGGCTGGTTAAACGTAAGTAACACACACACACACAGAGACTCTTCTAAAAGACAATAATATTTATTTGGAATTGAGCATTAGAGTAAGAATACAATGAACATAGGGAGGTAAAAGAAGACAAGGGATTTTAAAAGAAAAATGAAGAGGGTTACAAGACAATTATCTTTGGTTATAAGGACTGGTAACAAGGGCGGCACCAGTTGGAGGTTTCACAGGCAGTTGCTGGGCAAATGTCCTCGCAGAAGTAATTTTTTGTGAGATTGTGGCAGCCTTTGTGCAAAGTTGTGATTTGTGCAGTCTTTTGTTGTAGTTCTTGTTATCAGGGATACATGAATATAAACCCTCCCTTTCTGATCTTCCTTAGCTCCATTTTTCAGGGTTTTTATGCAAGTGGCCCCATTTTGATTCTGATAGCTTTCATAGAACAAATCTTTCTGATTTGTGAAAGACTTTCCAGTTTTACCCTTGAAAGCCTCAGGCCAGGTAAATTCTGTAGTCTCAGACAAAGAGAGATGGTTGGTGATATGGTTTGGCTGTGCCCCAACCCAAAATCTCACCTTGAATTATAATCCCCATAATCTCCATGATCCCCACGTATCAACGGAGAGACCAGATGGAGGTAATTGAATCCTTGGGGCAGTTTCCCCCATGCTGTTCTCATGATAGTCAGTGAGTTCTTATCTGATGATATTACAAGTGTTTAATAGTTCCTCCTGCATTCATTCTCCTTCATGCCATCTTGTAAAGAAGGTGCCTTGCTTCTCTTCACCTTCAGCCATGATTGTAAGTTTCCTAGGCCTCCCCAGCCATGCTGAACTGTGAGTCAGTTAAACCTCTTTCCTTTATTAATTACCTAGTCTCCAGCAGTTCTTTATAGCAGTGTGGAAGAAGACTAATACACTTGGTCATTTAGAAAGATATACCATACAACCCAAAGCAAAATTTCCTAAATATTTTTTATAACAGTAGTTCTTAAAGTGTGGCCCCTGTACCACAGCATTAGCATCACCTGGGAACCTGTTAGAAGTGCACATAATTAAGTCTTGCCTTAGACCTACTGAAAAAAAAATTCTGATAGCAGAGGGAGCCAAGTAATACGTGTTTTAACATTTATTTTGTAATCAGTTATGATTCCCTTAGATTCCCAGGTGGACCTGATGGACATGAAAGTTTGAGAATACTGCTGTCCTCTACATTTCCCTTGCTTTTCTGATCACTCATGCTGCTTTGTCCCCTGGCTTCTCCGATTCTTCATCTCCAGGCTTCACCCTACCAAGAAACAAAGTTCATTGCCAATGAACATATGTTCCTCCACAGCAGCTGAAGAGGAGCTTAAATACTTACAATTTAATGATTTTTAGTTACATATATTTATATTCAGATGGATGTCTTCTCTTTCAAAAAACTGTGTGAAGGGGAACTGTGCTTTTTGCTAAAATAAGTAGCTGAAACACCATAGTCCTACAGCCATTACTGCCAGTTTGGTAAGAAACATTCCAGGGAAAGAAACTTCATGAATTCCTTTTCCTTTAAACTACATAAAATTTAAGAGAATCATAAATTGATTATTAAATGAATTGGGCTACAATACCAATGAAATTACAGTACTATTAAATCAACCAAAGTAAAAAGTTAGAAGACATTGAATTAATTTTACTTCTTAAATAATTTTACAGTTTGACACAGTACTATGATCTTACTAATTTTAAAATTTCATACATTAGAGTGAGATTTATGATACAATTGTTTTTACTGAAAAGAGAGTGTATGTGAAATATCAAGGAGGGTTTCTGGTTAATTCCCTTTTGGCTTTAGAAGCAGAGTAAAACAAGTGGGCATCCTTAGGCTGGGCATTAGGTACCCTGCACTGGCGAAACGTTTGGCTACATTCAAAATACTACTCTTTCAATATGTGCATGATCTCAATTTAGTGAGAATGGAGATCATCTGACTTTTCATTAATTAAATTTAAATACAAAAACCCTCATAGAGATTTTCTTTTCACCAGACAAAGCAGAAACATTGAATCGGTAGTTTCTGATGTCCTGTGGTTCCTGTTCTTTCTAAATTTACTTTCGTTTTTGCTTCGTTTTGGGTTGGTTTTCTGAATGAGGAAACAAACTATATTAAATGATTTACATTTATTTACTATAATAAAATGAAACATTACACTGTTTTTTACTGCCTCCAAATGTTAGTTTCCATAACTGCCAAATTTCAATGACTGCAAAAATGTGTGAGAAAGGTCTCTGCATTTAAAAGTGTGCTTTTTATAAAAACCTGTTTCCACTAGAGGGTGCTGACAACTTCAACAGAATCAGGACCAATTTGTTACTTTTGCTACCAGTTAGGTTTTAGTTTGTTTACTGATTCCAGTTGTGTTTTAGTTTATATTTACTGATTGTAGTCATGCTTACTGATCAGCACTCAAATATCTGCCCAATGAGACTGCCACTCAAGATGGCTATGTTTGTAATTTTTTAAAGTTCATTATTTACAATATTAATAATTCATTACTGCTATTTTTGACGAAATGTCTTACAATAGTCATGTCATCATGCAAAAAAATATAGGGAGCAGGTGAGAAAACAGACTTTGATGGAGACACAGGCACACATGGGGTGATTGGCTGCCTCTGTGGAATGAACAACACACTGCACAGTTTTCTGGGCCCTTCAGTCGTGTGAAGAAAAAGTCTTAGTTCTCTGAGGAAGGTGACATCCTTCCACCCCAGGAAGCAGCCAAAGATCCTGGAGGACAGAGAGAAGTAAAAATCTTTTGCCCTCAATGGAGTAGCAGGAAGGTCTTCAGGCCTCCATCCCTCAGTAATTCAAAGCAGAGGTATGGTGCTCCTAGTGGAGAGGCAGTGAACATTCCCTGGCTCTAAAACTGTCCCACATGCAAGGCACAGTTTGACTACTATAGTGGGGAAGAACTGGAACAATTTGAAAGCCCTCCATTCCCCCACTCAGGTAGGGCCTCAAGCAGGATGTATCTACCACTGAAGATGGGCCAGGAGCACTGAACCTACCTACTCACCTCCCGCTATGAAGCTGGCTGGCACTGAGTGACAAGAAGTCAACTGCTGTGTTGGGGAATGGGACAAAGCATG
This sequence comes from Macaca thibetana thibetana, assembly GCF_024542745.1. Taxonomy (NCBI): domain Eukaryota; kingdom Metazoa; phylum Chordata; class Mammalia; order Primates; family Cercopithecidae; genus Macaca; species Macaca thibetana. Next base: position 34,043,173 of record NC_065588.1, on the reverse strand, counting down.
GGGAGAAAATCCCTCTGAGGTGCAGACTTGCAAAGAGTGTTGAAAGTTGAGGATGGAGCAGGAATACTGAGAGGTAGACTTTTGTCATTCAGGGCTCAGCACTTAACACAAGATAAAAACAGATCTCCACTTGAATTTGAAGTCTGTGTGTATATGTGTGTGTGTGTGTGTCTTGATTATATTACCTAAGCACACATTTTGTACAGTATATACTTAGGATTGTAATGAGTGTCTCATAAATCTGTGCATTTTCTAGTTTAAATATTAACAATAGGTCTTCCAAAGTGATTGTACCAATTTATACTTCAAGCAGTATATGAGCATTTTTCTTCTTTCTTATCTTTGTCAGCACCTAGTATTGTTAGTTTTTTATGTTACCCATTCTGGTGCATATGTTATGGCATCTCATTGTAGTTTTAATTCATATTTAATGACTAATGGAGATAAGCATGTCTTCATATGCTTATTGGTCATTTGAATATTCTCATTTATAAAGTTTTTATTCAAATCAATTGTCCAGTTTTCTGTCAAGTTGTTTGTGTTTTATTTTTTGATTTATAGAAGTTATTATATTCTTGATATAAGCATTTTGTTGTTTGGATGTTTCGAAAATGTCTTCTCTTACTACTCTCTGTGACTTTTTTTTGTTTTTTAAAAACGACTAAACTTAGCCATTCAGATTCATCAGCCCTTTCCTTTATGTTCTACTTATGAAGTTTCTATACTTCATAGAACTTTTCTGAAGTCAGGAAAATACTATCCTATAGTATTTTATATAATTTCTATTGCTTGCTTTTCATGTGTAGATCTATAATTCACTGCCATGAGATTCTAGTGTATTGGGTGAAGTATGGTCTAGTTATTTTTTTCATAAACAATCATCTTAGCAATATCTATTAAAGACCAATTTATGGCCGGGTGCGGTGGCTCACACCTGTAATCCCAGCACTTTGAGTGGCCGAGGTGAGCAGATCATGAGGTTGGGAGATCGAGACCATCCTGGCTAACACGGTGAAACCCTGTCTCTACTAAAAATACAAAAAATTAGCTGGGCGTGGTGGCAGGCGCCTGTAGTCCCAGCTACTTGGGAGGTTGAAGCAGGAGAATGGCAAACCTGGGAGGTGGAGCTTGCAGTGAGCCGAGATTGCACCACTGCACTCCAGCCTGGGCTACAGAACAAAACTCCATCTCAAAAAAAATTAAAAAAATCGATTTATCATATTTTGGAGGGGCGGGAGCAAGATGGCCGATAGGAACAGCTCCAGTCTCCAACTCCCAGCGCGAGCGACACAGAAGACCGGTGATTTCTGCATTTTCAACTGAGGTACTGGGTTCATCTCACTGGGGAGTGCCGGACGATCGGTGCTGGTCAGCTGCTGCAGCCCGACCAGCAAGAGCTGAAGCAGGGCGAGGCATTGCCTCACCTGGGAAGCGCAAGGGGGAAGGGAATCCCTTTTCCTAGCCAGGGGAACTGAGACACACAACACCTGGAAAATCGGGTAACTCCTACCCCAATACTGCGCTTTAAGCAAACAGGCACACCAGGAGATCATATCCCACACCTGGCCGGGAGGGTCCCACACCCACGGAGCCTCCCTCATTGCTAGCACAGCAGTCTGTGATCTACCGGCAAGGCAGCAGCGAGGCTGGGGGAGGGGCGCCCGCCATTGCTGAGGCTAAGTAGGTAAACAAAGCTGCTGGGAAGCTCGAACTGGGTGGAGCTCACAGCAGCTCAAGGAAACCTGCCTGTCTCTGTAGACTCCACCTCTGGGGACAGGGCAATAACAAACGCAGCCGAAACCTCTGCAGACGCAAACGACTCTGTCTGACAGCTTTGAAGAGAGCAGTGGATCTCCCAACACGGAGGTTGAGATCTGAGAAGGGACAGACTCCCTGCTCAAGTGGGTCCCTGACCCCTGAGTAGCCTAACTGGGAGACATCCCCCACTAGGGGCAGTCTGACACCCCACACCTCACAGGGTGGAGTACACCCCTGAGAGGAAGCTTCCAAAGCAAGAATCAGACAGGTACACTCGCTGTTCAGAAATATTCTATCTTCTGCAGCCTCTGCTGCTGATACCCAGGCAAACAGGGTCTGGAGTGGACCTCAAGCAATCTCCAACAGACCTACAGCTGAGGGTCCTGACTGTTAGAAGGAAAACTATCAAACAGGAAGGACACCTACACCAAAACCCCATCAGTACATCACCATCATCAAAGACCAGAGGCAGATAAAACCACAAAGATGGGGAAAAAGCAGAGCAGAAAAGCTGGAAATTCAAAAAATAAGAGCGCATCTCCCCCGGCAAAGGAGCGCAGCTCATCGCCAGCAAGGGATCAAAGCTGGACAGAGAATGACTTTGACGAGATGAGAGAAGAAGGCTTCAGTCCATTAAATTTCTCAGAGCTAAAGGAGGAATTACGTACGCAGCGCAAAGAAACTAAAAATCTTGAAAAAAAAGTGGAAGAATTGATGGCTAGAGTAATTAATGCAGAGAAGGTCATAAACGAAATGAAAGAGATGAAAACAATGACACGAGAAATACGTGACAAATGCACAAGCTTCAGTAACCGACTCGATCAACTGGAAGAAAGAGTATCTGCGATTGAGGATCAAAGGAATGAAATGAAGCGAGAAGAGAAACCAAAAGAAAAAAGAAGAAAAAGAAATGAACAAAGCCTGCAAGAAGTATGGGATTATGTAAAAAGACCAAATCTACGTCTGATTGGGGTGCCTGAAAGTGAGGGGGAAAATGGAACCAAGTTGGAAAACATTCTTCAGGATATCATCCAGGAGAACTTCCCCAACCTAGTAGGGCAGGCCAACATTCAAATCCAGGAAATACAGAGAACGCCACAAAGATGCTCCTCGAGAAGAGCAACTCCAAGACACATAATTGCCAGATTCACCAAAGTTGAAATGAAGGAAAAAATCTTAAGGGCAGCCAGAGAGAAAGGTCGGGTTACCCACAAAGGGAAGCCCATCAGACTAACAGCAGATCTCTCGGCAGAAAGTCTCCAAGCCAGAAGAGAGTGGGGGCCAATATTCAACATTCTTAAAGAAAAGAATTTTAAACCCAGAATTTCATATCCAGCCAAACTAGGTTTCATAAGTGAAGGAGAAATAAAATCCTTTACAGATAAGCAAATGCTTAGAGATTTTGTCACCACTAGGCCTGCCTTACAAGAGACCCTGAAGGAAGCACTAAACATGGAAAGGAACAACCGGTACCAGCCATTGCAAAAACATGCCAAAATGTAAAGACCATCGAGGCTAGGAAGAAACTGCATCAACTAATGAGCAAAATAACCAGTTAATATCATAATGGCAGGATCAAGTTCACACATAACAATCTTAACCTTAAATGTAAATGGACTAAATGCTCCAATTAAAAGACACAGACTGGCAAACTGGATAAAGAGACAAGACCCATCAGTCTACTGTATTCAGGAGACCCATCTCACACGCAGAGACATATATAGGCTCAAAATAAAGGGATGGAGGAAGATTTACCAAGCAAATGGAGAAGAAAAAAAAGCGGGGGTTGCAATACTAGTCTCTGATAAAACAGACATTAAACCATCAAAGATCAAAAGAGACAAAGAAGGCCATTACATAATGGTAAAGGGATCAATTCAACAGGAAGAGCTAACTATCCTAAATATATATGGACCCAATACAGGAGCACCCAGATTCATAAAGCAAGTCCTTAGAGACTTACAAAGAGACTTAGACTCTCATACAATAATAATGGGAGACTTCAACACTCCACTGTCAACATTAGACAGATCAACGAGACAGAAAGTTAACAAGGATATCCAGGAATAGAACTCATCTCTGCAGCAAGCAGACCTAATAGACATCTATAGAACTCTCCACCCCAAATCAACAGAATATAAATTCTTCTCAGCACCACATCATACTTACTCCAAAATCGACCACGTAATTGGAAGTAAAGCACACCTCAGCAAATGTACAAGAACAGAAATTATAACAAACTGTCTCTCAGACCACAGTGCAAACAAACTAGAACTCAGGACTAAGAAAACTCAATCAAAACCCCTCGACTACATGGAAACTGAACAACCTGCTCCTGAGTGACTACTGGGTACATAACAAAATGAAGGCAGAAATAAAGATGTTCTTTGAAACCAATTAGAACAAAGATACAACATACCAGAATCTCTGGGACACATTTAAAGCAGTGTGTAGAGGGAAATTTATAGCACTAAATGCCCACAAGAGAAAGCAGGAAAGATCTAAAATTGACACTCTAACATCGCAATTAAAAGAACTAGAGAAGCAAGAGCAAACACATTCAAAAGCTAGCAGAAGGCTAGAAATAACTAAGATCAGAGCAGAACTGAAGGAGATAGAGACACAAAAAACTCTCCAAAAAATCAATGAATCCAGGAATTGGTTTTTTGAAAAGATCAACAAAATTGACAGACCACTAGCAAGACTAATAAAGAAAAAAGAGAGAAGAATCAAATCGATGCAATTAAAAATAATAAAGGGGATATCACCACCGACCCCACAGAAATACAAACTACCATCAGAGAATACTATAAACACCTCTACGCAAATAAACTGGAAAATCTAGAAGAAATGGATAATTTCCTGGACACTTACACTCTTCCAAGACTAAACCAGGAAGAAGTTGAATCCCTGAATAGACCAATAGCAGGCTCTGAAATTGAGGCAATAATTAATAGCCTACCAACGAAAAAAAGTCCAGGACCAGATGGATTCACAGCTGAATTCTACCAGAGGTACAAGGAGGAGTTGGTACCATTCCTTCTGAAACTATTCCAATCAATAGAAAAAGAGGGAATCCTCCCTAACTCATTTTATGAGGCCAACATCATCCTGATACCAAAGCCTGGCAGAGACACAACAAAAAAAGAGAATTTTAGACCAATATCCCTGATGAACATCGATGCAAAAATACTCAATAAAATACTGGCAAACCGGATTCAGCAACACATCAAAAAGCTTATCCACCATGATCAAGTGGGCTTCATCCCTGGGATGCAAGGCTGGTTCAACATTCGCAAATCAATAAACATAATCCAGCATATAAACAGAACCAAAGACAAGAACCACATGATTATCTCAATAGATGCAGGAAAGGCTTTTGACAAAATTCAACAGCCCTTCATGCTAAAAATGCTCAATAAATTCGGTATTCAAGGAACGTACCTCAAAATAATAAGAGCTATTTATTACAAACCAACAGCCAATATCATACTGAATGGGCAAAAACTGGAAAAATTCCCTTTGAAAACTGGCACAAGACAGGGATGCCCTCTCTCACCACTCCTATTCAACATAGTGTTGGAAGTTCTGGCTAGGGCAATCAGGCAAGAGAAAGAAATAAAGGGTATTCAGTTAGGAAAAGAAGAAGTCAAACTGTCCCTGTTTGCAGATGACATGATTGTATATTTAGAAAACCCCATTGTCTCAGCCCAAAATCTCCTTAAGCTGATAAGCAACTTCAGCAAAGTCTCAGGATACAAAATTAATGTGCAAAAATCACAAGCATTCTTATACACCAGTAACAGACAAACAGAGAGCCAAATCAGGAATGAACTTCCATTCACAATTGCTTCAAAGAGAATAAAATACCTAGGAATCCAACTTACAAGGGATGTAAAGGACCTCTTCAAGGAGAACTACAAACCACTGCTCAGTGAAATCAAAGAGGAAACAAACAAATGGAAGAACATACCATGCTCATGGATAGGAAGAATCAATATCGTGAAAATGACCATACTGCCCAAGGTAATTTATAGATTCAATGCCATCCCCATCAAGCTACCAATGTGTTTCTTCACAGAATTGGAAAAAACTGCTTTAAAGTTCATATGGAACCAAAAAAGAGCCCGCATCTCCAAGACAATCCTAATTCAAAAGAACAAAGCTGGAAGCATCACGCTACCTGACTTCAAACTATACTACAAGGCTATGGTAACCAAACCAGCATGGTACTGGTTCCAAAACAGAGATATAGACCAATGGAACAGAACAGAGTCCTCAGAAATAATACCACACATCTACAGCCATCTGATCTTTGACAAACCTGAGAGAAACAAGAAATGGGGAAAGGATTCCCTATTTAATAAATGGTGCTGGGAAAATTGGCTAGCCATAAATAGAAAGCTGAAACTGGATCCTTTCCTTACTCCTTATACGAAAATTAATTCAAGATGGATTAGAGACTTAAATGTTAGACCTAATACCATAAAAATCCTAGAGGAAAACCTAGGTAGTACCATTCAGGACATAGGCATGGGCGAAGACTTCATGTCTAAAACACCAAAAGCAACGGCAGCAAAAGCCAAAATTGACAAATGGGATCTCATTAAACTAAAGAGCTTCTGCACAGCAAAAGAAACTACCATCAGAGTGAGCAGGCAACCTACAGAATGGGAGAAAATTTTTGCAATCTACTCATCTGACAAAGGGCTAATATCCAGAACCTACAAAGAACTCAAACAAATTTACAAGAAAAAAAAACAAACAACCCCATCAAAAAGTGGGCAAAGGATATGAATAGACATTTCTCAAAAGAAGACATTCATACAGCCAACAGACACATGAAAAAATGCTCATCATCACTGGCCATCAGAGAAATGCAAATCAAAACCACAATGAGATACCATCCCACACCAGTTAGAATGGCGATCATTAAAAAGTCAGGAAACAACAGGTGCTGGAGAGGATGTAGAGAAATAGGAACACTTTTACTGTTGGTGGGATTGTAAACTAGTTCAACCATTATGGAAAACAGTATGGCGATTCCTCAAGGATCTAGAACTAGATGTACCATATGACCCAGCCATCCCATTATTGGGTATATACCCAAAGGATTATAAATTATGCTGCTATAAAGACACATGCACACGTATGTTTATTGCAGCACTATTCACAATAGCAAAGACTTGGAATCAACCCAAATGTCCATCAGTGACAGATTGGATTAAGAAAATGTGGCACATATACACCATGGAATACTATGCAGCCATCAAAAAGGATGAGTTTGTGCCCTTTGTGGGGACATGGATGCAGCTGGAAACCATCATTCTTAGCAAACTATCACAAGAACAGAAAACCAAACACCGCATGTTCTCACTCATAGGTGGGAACTGAACAATGAGATAACTTGGACTCAGGAAGGGGAACATCACACACAGGGGCCTATCATGGGGAGGGGGGAGGGGGGAGTGGGGGGATTGCATTGGGAGTTATACCTGATGTAAATGACGAGTTGATGGGTGCAGCACACCAACATGGCACAAGTATACATATGTAACAAACCTGTACGTTATGCACATGTACCTACAACTTAAAGTATAATAATAATAAATAAATTTAAAAAAAATCGATTTATCATCACTGCTCTAAAGTGCCACTTACAGCAAATCAAGAAATCAAGAGTTAATATTTGTATGAGTCTGTCCTAAACCTTCTATTTCTTTGCTATATTTGCCTGTCATAGTTATGATATTGAACTGTTTTACTGAATATTTAAAATAGAGCATGAAAACTGGTAAAGCATGTCTTTTCACTATTTTCTTCTTCTTTAAGTGTATCCTGGATATTCTTGGCCTATTGCATATCCATTTATATTTTATTAATTCCCACAAAAATGCTAGTTGCTACGTTAGTACTGTAGTGAATCCATAGAAGAATTTGGAAGGAGAATTGAAATTTTTACCATAAAATGTATTACAGTTCCTCTTTGTGTTTTGGCTATTGATTATTTGTCAGTCATCTTTTCTTAGTTCAGAATATCAGTCAGGGTCTTGTATTTAAATGATCAGTATACATTTTTTAAAAGTCTGATACACTGGGAGGACATGGCAGAATATTGTATATGAGTGGGGATGCAATTACATTATATCCTCGTACTTCATACTATGAAGTCATTTGAATCCAAAACTGTGAAACCCCTGAAAGACAACCTAGGCAGTAAAATCCTGGACATGGGAATGGACAAAGACTCCATGACAAGGACACCAAAAGCAATTGCAACTAAAGCAAAAATTGACAAGTGGAATCAAATTAAACTTAAGAGCTTCTTCACAGCCAAAGAAACTATCAAGAGATTAAACACACAGCCTACAGAATGTGAGAAAATATTTACAAACTATGCATCTGACAAAGGTCTACTATTCAACATCTGTGAGGAACTTAAACAAATTTACAAGACAAAAACAACCCCATTAAAAAGTGAACGAAGGACATGAACAGACACTTTTCAAAAGAAGACATACATGTGGCCAAGAATTATATAAGAAAATCTCAACATCCCTGATCATTAGAGAAATATAAATCAAAACCACATCCATCTCACACTAGTAAGAATGACTATTATTAAAAAGTAAAAAAATAACAGTTGCTGGTGAGGTTGTGGAGAAAATTGAACACTTACATGCTGTTGGTGAGAGTGTAAATTAGTTCAATTATTGTGGAAAGCAGTATGGTGATTCCTCAAAGATCTAACAGCAGAGCTACCATTTGACCCAGCAATCCCATTACTGGGTATATATCAGAGGAACACAAATTATTCTACCATAAAGACACGTGCACACATATATTCACTGCAGCACTGTTCACAATATCAAAGACGTGGAATCAACCTGAAGGCTCATCAATGACATAGTGGATAAAGAAAATATGGTACCTATATACCATGGAATACTATGCAGCCACAAAAAGAACAATATCATGGGAACATGGATGAAGCTTGAGGCTGTTATCTTTAGGAAACTAACGCAAGAAGAGAAAACCAAATACTGCATGTTCTCACTTATAAGGGGGAACCAAATTATAAGAACTTATGAACACAAAGGAAAAAACAACAGACACTTGTGTCTACTCAATGGGGGAGGATTTGAGGAGGGATAGGAGCAGAAAAGATGACTATTGGGTACTGGGCTTAATACCTGAGTGATGAATAATAACTACAGTGACATCTCATTGTAGTTTTAATTTGTATTTATCTAATGATGAATGAAAATAAGCATGTTTTCCCATGTTTATTGGTCATTTTAATATTCTCATTTATAAAACTTTAATTCAAGTCAATTGTCCACTTTTTCATTAAGAAATCCCTGTGACAACCAATCTCCGTGACATGTGCTTACCTATGTAACAAACCTTCACATGTACTCCCAAATGTAAAATAAAAGTTAAAATAATGATAAATAAAAATAAGAAAAAGTCAAGAAATGGCAACATATGCTTGTTATTTCAATTTACGAGGGTAACTGTCAAATTATTGAAAATAGTTAAATATTGGGAAAACAAATCAAAGTTTGGCAAAGACAGTGACCCTTATTTAGAACAATTATAAGCTTATTGCACTTATTTTACCTTTGGAAGAAACACAGATGTTCATTTAAAGGTGTGTTTTGTGGACTGGTGCCTGTTCAGATCCCTGTTTTACTATTTTTGAACATAAATACAGAAATTAAGAATACGCTTTTAGAAATTTTTATAGCATTATGGCAGAGTAATTTTATTTTTGTAGAATTAATACTAAAAATGAGCTCATATTTTATGTCTGTTTTTTCTTTCACTTTTCTAACAATTCATTTTTGTTATATTTCTTAGAATTATTAGTCCATGATAGGTTGAAAATTTAGAATAAAACTAGTTATTTACCCTGTGTAGTTTGAGAAATGTTCCATTACCTTATGACAAATGAAAATTTAACTTACAAAATAAAATAAAATAAACCACTTTATACTATGTCCAGAAGGTGTGTAAGGTGGTGTTTTTGACCTGGTAACTTAAAATTTAATGAAATAGATATTTAGCATAGTGTTTTTATTTGGCCCACATCATTTAGTATAATGCTCAACACTCAACCTAAATTTAGCCCTTTCTTTCATTTTTGAGAATTCAGTGCTCTGTGAGTGCCAAGAGGGTTATTTATGAAGCTAGCATAAACTAATTTGGCTTTTTGCTATGTGCCAGAACTTTTAATTTTTTTCATGATTATGGGTATTCTCCATTGGTAGAGCACTCTACTTTTCCACCTCTGCAAACACATTATCAGATAGCTCATTGCAGTGAAAGCAAATCTTAGCCAAATGCCTCAGAAAAATTGACATGTATTAGTTATAATGAGGCAGAAGCAGCCAATACATCAGTTTGCAGGTTGGAGTTCCTTCTGTCTGCTCTCTGGTATCCTGGCCAACACTTTTATGTATGTCACATTTCTAAGCAGATGTGATGATTGTCTTACACTACACATGGCAAACCTTGTAGTCAGCTCTTGAACTGAGATTTTTTTATTTCTCTCTCTCTCTCTTTTTTTTTTTTTTGAAGTTGAGAGAAATTAAATCAATACTTTTGGCTTTCTACTGCCATGAATCCTATTATGCCATTCCCAACTATTTCCTTAACTTAAACAGCAGTAATACTGGCAATCAAAAACTTGTTTCATAAAACTTATATTAATTACTAGAACTTAAGATGTCTATACAGATTTTTATTCAACTTACCTGTTCATAAACCTCTTATTTCTCAATCTGATAAAAAATATAACAGCTTTACTGAAAATATTACATACTTTCATTAATGGAAAATAAGTAATTATCACAAATGCATTTGGGTCAAATGCTTGTGCAGTTTGTAATCACCTTATGTTCAATGCCACCGACCTAGGCAAAAAGCTGCATATATAAGAATTTCTGTGGAAGGCTATTTATTTTTTAACTTGATTATTCATAACACTGCTATTAATTATCTTTCACTGTATAATATTAATATATAATTATATTAATATATTTCAAATAATATATTTTAATATACAATTAATAAGTAATATTCTTTGCAGAACATTACTACCTCAAACAGTAGAAATCAACTGTGTATTACATTCAAGCAGAAATGTTAAAAGTCACCGAACAATTAACTCCTGCACTATTTCCTCTGCCATAAGAATGTCAGGTACTAAATAGGGACTGTATCTCTAGCCTTTGTTCTGAGATGAAAATTCATGGAGTCATAGCAGCCAACCCACAGGTGCCTACGGTATTATGAATGAGAAATATATGTTTGATGTTATTGCTACTGTAAAGCCACTTAATATAGTGCATTTATTATGTTGCTAACATTATTCGTCTTGTAGATACTTGATAGCAAGTAACATACTCGGTTCTTAACACAGTATCAAACATTCAGTAGTCCTTAATAACTACTGAACTATTCATTACTCATTGATAACACTTGAATAAATGAAAGAACTGAAAGCTATCCTAGGATATAATGTCACCTAAGTTTGGGAAGAAGAAAAGTAGTTAACTTCGTTGAGGATTACTTGGGGAGATGGGAATAGATTGGGTCCTAGGAAACTAGGAACATCGTGAAGCCATTAGCCCAACTCTGTGCGTTGTCATTTGCCTAAGAATCTGTAATTAATTTAGTCTAGAAAACAGTTTGGTGGAGCTTGAGTAATGAGTCTTTTGCTTGACATGTTCCTAGTAAATATTTAATAAATATCTGTTGATCATAATGCCATTTAAAATAACATATCATAAAAATATATCCTGGCTTATAAAAATAAAGAAATAAATCAGAACCTAGGGATACTTCATCAAAGATTATAACATTTCTTTGATTAGCGAGTGAGTAATGTGAAAATTCCATGTTATTAAATCAAGGTCACAACAACACAAATTTACTTGGTTCATTTATTTAAAGAATATGTTTTAGTTTTATTTATGATGTTTCTAAGTATGCTCACAAATGTATTGCCTTAATGTATAAGGATAAATCTGAAACAGACTCATGAAAATGACAACATTAATAGCATAAGTATTAATACCTGCTTTTCTCTTTTAGCAACTTCAATTCACCATGTATTTGAATGAATCCAGAAGTTTACATCCAGAAGAGTTAAAGTGGTTATAAAATCAGTCTCTTTGGAACTGCTATCATTTATGTTTTTCAAGATTGCAGGCAGGTACCATTTCAATTATTTGACACATGGAATTTGGAAGAATAGTAAACCGTAGCACATCTTTTATGTGGGTCTTAGAAAATTTGTCTGGATTCTACAATTGTTTGAAGGCCAAAGAACTTGTCAGTACAAACTGTACCAATTACTATTAGTGTAAGAAGGCTCTGTGACTACATTTTGGTCCTTTATACGATCTCCTGAAGTTTATATTGACCTGCTAGTGAAGAATATTCTGATACATTGCAATATTGACTTACTAAGAGATTACTACAAATATAAAAGAGAGACCAAACTTTGTTTACTTTATTGCTGTCAGAAATCAATTTATAGCATTTCATTAAAGAAAAAAACTCCATGTGAATCTTTGTTATTGACACATAGTCATTCAATAAAATAGGTGATTGATATATTAACTATAGAAGATTTAAACATTTAAAATTTAAAACTTTGTCTGACAAATTTCTAAGAAAATTGATATAACTGAAAAAATACTCATAAACCAGATGCTTTATCCCTAGTGTTAGAGAAAGCTTCACAAAGATGCTCAGGTTTAAAATTTAAGATAATATAACTTAATTAGGTGTCAGAAAAAAAGAGATGTGGGTAGGAGGGGAGAGCATTCCACTTAGAGATATCAGCACAATAAAGAGTAAAAAGGTATGAAAATGTGAAAGATTTGAAGAAGTGCATTCAAATTTATTTTCAGAAGAAAATTAAAAAGTGGGGAAATAGACAATTTTTAAATCCCCATAGCAGCCAGTCATCTGCTCTAAATATATCACTTTGTTCAAGGACATCAATATTACTCCAGGTTCCAAGATAAGTGAAAAGCATACTAGCTCTTTAAGAGTCACTGTTTTTCAAGAATATTTATCTATTACATATTTTATGATCCATAGTCATGCCCGTTAATCCCCTCTTTCAAGGTAATTCACATTAAACTAGGTAGCCAAAATGAATGTGATTAGGTGAAATATTTTTATACACTCTTTTACAAGTACTTGTAGCCTGAATAAGAAAAACTGAATCTTTCCAAAGATGAGGACTGAGACTACTTCTAAATCAACACTTTATTCTGGTTTTGAACATAAAACTATGCTAATGGAAAGCATTGTTTTCCGGCATGAATTAAGTTATTGTGGTCTATATTTCCTGATGGAGAGAGTAGGTTCCTGGCAAAATTATGTTACATTTGCATTTTGATAGCATACAGTTTTAGGCTGTTCCCTTCAAATTCAGAGAAATACAAATATATTATATTAGAATATTCTCAAGAGAAATATAAGTATTCCATTATATTTTACCAGGCACATTAATGGGACTTCCAATACAATCTATAATTTTTGTAAATCAAACAGCCAAGTAATTAAATATGTTATTTTCCAGAAAGTAGGATACATACATCTATTTCATCTTTGATAAGCTTATTTCATTTCTCTAGCATGTAAATCATTAATCTCTTAGAGTTGTGTTCATTATAAGAGGATTTTTAAATACCAACATGTGAAGCTTATATAAGATGAAGGTAAAATATTTAGATTGTTATCAATATAGTCTTAAGAGTAAAAGGTTTAATAAACAAACATGGATTTACAACACAAACAGCATGGGGATAATTTTTCAAATTACATAATGATATCATTGTTTGAAAACAAAACAAGAACTACAACACCAAAAAGAGTAAGGGTTCCTTTCCAGAGCAAATGCCCTAGTTTAGTAAAAGAAAGATTTCATTGTTAAAATTAGAATTTGTACATAAATTTGTAGAAACATATATATTCTCTACAGTGAAGTTAGTAGATATGTAAAGACATTAATTAGTACCAATAATGACATGTATATTGTACCTTTGATGTTGTCTTAGTTTCCATAAAATCTGTTATTTTGACAGTGTTCATTTAGCATGATTAATAAATCAAAATACTTTAACCTAATAATTGATGGTCATTTTTCATAGAACAACAATAATTAAAATTTGATTTGTTTACTTATGATAAACATGGTGAAATAATTAGCTACGTGAAAAGCATTTATTTTAAATTATTTTAATTTATTTTAAATTATTTAAACTATTTAAACGATACATGAATTAAATTCATGTATCTTTTGATAAACAAAAGATCTACACATTTTATCTCTATTGCTAGTACGTTTATTCCATCACAGAACTTCTTAGTTTGAAAACATAATTTATATACACAGTTTGCCTTTTAAACTGGAAATTCAATCTTTCAACAAGTGTGTATTAAGCCCTAAGAACTAGGGATAAAAGCAGTCAATACAGTAGAAATAACTCCTTTTCTCATGGCCAACCATCTACTATAGTGTTTCCTTTTTTTTTTTTTTTTTTTTTTTTAAAGGTCCAAGTTCTTTTTTTTTATTATACTTTAAGTTCTAGGGTACATGTGCATAATGTGCAGGTTTGTAACATATGTATACTTGTGCCATGTTGGTGTGCTGCACCCATCAACTCGTCAGCACCCATCAACTCGTCATTTACATCAGGTATAACTCCCAATGCAATCTGCCCCCCTCCCCCCTCCCCGTGATAGGCCCCGGTGTGTGATGTTCCCCTTCCCGAATCCAAGTGATCTCATTGTTCAGTTCCCACCTATGAATGAGAACATGCGGTGTTTGGTTTTCTGTTCTTGCGAAAGTTTGCTGAGAATGATGGTTTCCAGCTGCATCCATGTCCCTACAAAGGCACAAACTCATCCTTTTTGATGGCTGCATAGTATTCCATGGTGTATATGTTCCACATTTTCTTAATCCAGTCTGTCACTGATGGACATTTGGGTTGATTCCAAGTCTTTGCTATTGTGAATAGTGCCGCAATAAACATATGTGTGCGTCTGTCTTTATAGCAGCATGATTTATAATCCTTTGGGTATATACCCAGTAATGGGATGGCTGGGTCATATGGTACATCGAGTTCTAGATCCTTGAGGAATTGCCATACTGTTTTTCATAATGGTCGAACTAGTTTACAATCCCACCAACAGTGTAAAAGTGTTCCTATTTCTCCATATCCTCTCCAGCACCTGTTGTTTCCTGACTTTTTAATGATTGCCATTCTAACTGGTGTGAGATGGTATCTCATTGTGGTTTTGATTTGCATTTCTCTGATGGCCAGTGATGATGAGCATTTTTTCATGTGTCTGTTGGCTCTATGAATGTCCTCTTTTGAGAAATGTCTATTCATATCATTTGCCCACTTTTTGATGGGGTTGTTTGTTTTTTTCTTGTAAATTTGTTTGAGTTCTTTGTAGGTTCTGGATATTAGCCCTTTGTCAGATGAGTAGATTGCAAAAATTTTCTCCCATTCTGTAGGTTGTCTGTTCACTCTGATGGTACTTTCTTTTGCTGTGCAGAAGGTCTTTAGTTTAATTAGACCCCTCATTTGTCAATTTTGGCTTTTGTTGCCATTGCTTTTGGTGTTTTACACATGAAGTCCTTGCCCATGCCTATGTCCTGAATTGTATTACCTAGGTTTTCTTCTAGGGTTTTTATGGTATTAGGTCTAACATTTAAGTCTCTAATCCATCTTGAATTAATTTTCGTATAAGGAGTAAGGAAAGGATCCAGTTTCAGTTTCTACTTTTGGCTAGCCAATTATCCCAGCACCATTTATTAAATAGGGAATCCTTTCCCCATTTCTTATTTTTCTCAGGTTTATCAAAGATCAGATGACTGTAGATGTGTGGTATTATTTCTGAGGACTCTGTTCTGTTCCATTGGTCTATATCTCTGTTTTGGTACCAGTACCATGCTGTTTTGGTTACTGTAGCCTTGTAATATAGTTTGAAGTCAGGTAGCGTGATGCCTCCAGTTTTGTTCTTTTGACTTAGGATTGTCTTGGAGATGCGGGCTCTTTTTTGGTTCCATAGGAACTTGAAAGCAGTTTTTTTACAATTCTGTGAAGAAACTCATTGGCAGCTTGATGGGATGGCATTGAATCTATAAATTACCTTGGGCAGTATGGCCATTTTCACGATATTGATTCTTCCTATCCATGAGCATGGTATGTTCTTCCATTTGTTTATGTCCTCTTTGATTTCACTGAGCAGTGGTTTGTAGTTCTCCTTGAAGAGGTCCTTTACATCCCTTGTAAGTTGGATTCCTAGGTATTTTATTCTCTTCGAAGCTATTGTGAATGGAAGTTCATTCATGATTTGGCTCTCTGTTTGTCTGTTACTGGTGTATAAGAATACTTGTGATTTTTGCACATTAATTTTGTATCCTGAGACTTTGCTGAAGTTGCTTATCAGCTTAAGGAGATTTTGGGCTGAGACAATGGGGTTTTCTAAATATACAATTCATGTCATCTGCAAACAGGGACAGTTTGACTTCTTCTTTTCCTAACTGAATACCTTTTATTTCTTTCTCTTGCCTGATTGCCCGAGCCAGAATTTCCAACACTATGTTGAATAGGAGTGGGGAGAGAGGGCATCCCTGTCTTGTGCCAGTTTTCAAAGGGAATTTTTCCAGTTTTTGCCCATTCAGTATGATATTGGCTGTGGGTTTGTCGTAAATAGCTCTTATGATTTTGAGATACGTTCCATCAATACCGAATTTATTGAGAGTTTTTAGCGTGAAGGGCTGTTGAATTTGTCAAAGGCCTTTTCTGCATCTATTGAGATAATCATGTGGTTTTTGTCTTTGGTTCTATTTATATGCTGGATTACGTTTATTGATTTGCGTATGTTGAACCAGCCTTGCATCCCAGAGTTGAAGCCCACTTGATCATGGTGGATAAGCTTTTTGATGTGCTGCTGGATCCAGTTTGCTAGTATTTTATTGAGGATTTTTTCATCGATGTTCATCAGGGATATTGGTCTAAAATTCTCTTTTTTTGTCGTATCTCTGCCAGGCTTTGGTATCAGGATGATGTTGGCCTCATAAAATGAGTTAGGGAGGATTCCCTCTTTTTCTATTGATTGGAATAGTTTCAGAAGGAATGGTACCAGCTCCTCCTTGTACCTCTGGTAGAATTCAGCTGTGAATCCATCTGGTCCTGGACTTTTTTTGGTTGGTAGGCTATTAATTATTGCCTCAATTTCAGAGCCTGCTATTGGTCTATTCAGGGACTCAACTTCTTCCTGGTTTAGTCTTGGAAGAGTGTAAGTGTCCAGGAAATTATCCATTTCTTCTAGATTTTCTAGTTTATTTGCGTAGCGGTGTTTATAGTATTCTCTGATGGTAGTTTGTATTTCTGTGGGGTCGGTGGTGATATCCCCTTTATCATTTTTGATTGCGTCTATTTGATTCTTCTCTCTTTTCTTCTTTATTAGTCTTGCTAGCGGTCTGTCAATTTTGTTGATCTTTTCAAAAAACAAACTCCTGGATTCATTGATTTTTTGGAGGGATTTTTGGTCTCTACCTCCTTCAGTTCTGCTCTGATCTTAGTTATTTCTTGCCTTCTGCTAGCTTTTGAATGTGTTTGCTCTTGCTTCTGTGGTTCTTTAATTGCGATGTTAAGAGTGTCAATTGTAGATCTTTCCAGCTTTCTCTTGTAGGCATTTAGTGCTATAAATTTCCCTCTACACACTGCTTTAAATGTGTCCCAGAGTTTCTGGTATGTTATATCTTTGTTCTCATTGGTTTCAAAGAACATCTTTATTTCTGACTTCATTTCGTTGTGTACCCAGTAGTCATTCAGGAGCAGGTTATTCAGTTTCCATGTATTTGAGCTGTTTTGATTGATTTTCTTAGTCCTGAGTTCTAGTTTGTTTGCACTGTGGTCTGAGAGACAGTTTGTTATAATTTCTGTTCTTGTACATTTGCTGAGGAGTGCTTTACTTCCAATTATGTGGTCAATTTTGGAATAAGTGTGATGTGGTGCTGAGAAGAATGTATATTCTGTTGATTTGGCGTGAAGAGTTCTGTAGATGTCTATTAGGTCTGCTTGCTGCAGAGATGAGTTCAATTCCTGTATATCCTTGTTAACTTTCTGTGTCGTTGATCTGTCTAATGTTGACAGTGGGGTATTGAAGTCTCCCATTATTATTGTATGGGAGTCTAAGTCTCTTTGTAAATCTCTAAGGACTTGCTTTATGAATCTGGGTGCTCCTGTATTGGGTGCATATATATTTAGGATAGTTAGTTCTTCCTGTTGAATTGATCCCTTTACCATTATGTAATGGCCTTCTTTGTCTCTTTTGATCTTTGATGGTTTAAAGTCTGTTTTATCAGAGACTAGTATTGCAACCCCTGCTTTTTTTTGTTCTCCATTTGCTTGGTAAATCTTCCTCCATCCCTTTATTTTGAGCCTATGTATATCTCTGCATGTGAGATGGGTCTCCTGAATACAGCAGACTGATAGGTCTTGACTCATTATCCAGTTTGCCAGTCTGTGTCTTTTAATTGGAGCATTTAGTCCATTTACATTTAAGGTTAATATTGTTATGTGTGAACTTGATCCTGCCATTATGATATTAACTGGTTATTTTGCTCATTAGTTGATGCAGTCTTCCTAGCCTCGATGGTCTTTATATTTTGGCATGTTTTTGCAATGGCTGGTACGGTTGTTTCTTTCCATATTTAGTGCTTCCTTCAGGGTCTCTTGTAAGGCAGGCGTAGTGGTGACAAATTCTCTAAGCATTTGCTTATCTGTAAAGGATTTTATTTCTCTTCACTTATAAAACTTAATTTGTCTGGATATGAAATTCTGGGTTGAAAATTCTTTTCTTTAAGAATGCTGAATATTGGCCCCCACTGTCTTCTGGCTTGGAGAGTTTCTGCCGAGAGATCTGCTGTTAGTCTGATGGGCTTCCCTTTGTGGGTAACCCGACCTTTTCTCTCTGGCTGCCCTTAAGATTTTTTCCTTCATTTCAACTTTGGTGAATCTGGCAATTATGTGTCTTGGATTTGCTCTTCTCGAGGAGTATCTTTGTGGCATTCTCTGTATTTCCTGGATTTGAATGTTGGCCTGCCCTACTAGGTTGGGGAAGTTCTCCTGGATGATATCCTGAAGAGTGTTTTCCAACTTGGTTCCATTTTCCCCCTCACTTTCAGGCACCCCAATCAGATGTAGATTTGGTCTTTTTACATAATCCCATACTTCTTGCAGGCTTTGTTCATTTCTTTTTCTTCTTTTTTCTTTTGGTTTCTCTTCTCGCTTCATTTCATTCCTTTGATCCTCAATTGCTGATACTCTTTCTTCCAGTTGATGGAGTCGGTTACTGAAGCCTGTGCATTTGTCACTTATTCCTCATGTCATGGTTTTCTTCTCTGTCCATTCGTTTATGACCTTCTCTGCTTTAATTATTCTGGTTATCAATTCTTCCACTCTTTTTTCAAGCTTTTTAGTTTCCCTGCGCTGGGTAAGTAATTACTCCTTTAGCTCTGAGAAGTTGATGGACTGAAGCCTTCTTCTCTCATCTCGTCAAAGTCATTCTCTGTCCAGCTTTGATCCGTTGCTGGTGATGAGCTGTGTTCCTTTGGAGGGGGAGGTGTGCTCTGATTTTTTGAATTTCCAGCTTTTCTGCCCTGCTTTTTCTTATCTTTGTGGTTTTATCTGCCTCTGTTCTTTGATGATGGTGACGTTTTGATGGGGTTTTGGTGTGGGTGTCCTTTCTGTTTGTTAGTTTTCCTTCTAACAGTCAGGACCCTCAGCTGTAGGTCTGTTGGAGATTGCCTGAGGTCTACTCCAGACCCTGTTTGCCTGGGTGTCAGCAGCAGAGGCTGCTGAAGATAGAACACTGCTGAACAGCGAGTGTACGTGTCTGATTCTTCCTTTGGAAGCTTCCTCTCAGGGGTGTACTCCACCGTGTGAGGTGTGGGGTGTCGGTCTTCCCCTATTGGAGGATGTCTCCCAGTTAGGCTACTCAGGGGTCAGGGTCCCACTTGAGCAGACAGTCTGTCCCTTCTCAGATCTCAACCTCCGTGTTGGGAGATCTGCCGCTCTCTTCAAAGCTGTCAGACAGAGTTGCTTATGTCTGCAGAGGTTTCTGCTGCTGCTGTTGTTGTTGTTGTTGTTTTTGTTGTTTAGCTGTGCCCTGTTCCCAGAGGTGGAGTCTACAGAGACTTGCAGGCCTCCTTGAGCTGATGTGAGCTCCACCCAGTTCGATCTTCCCAGGGCTTTGTTTACCTACTTAAGCCTCAGCAATGGCGGGCGCCCCTCTACCAGCCTCACTGCTGCCTTGTGGTTAGATCACAGACTGCTGTGCTAGCAATGAGGAAGGCTCTGTGGGTGTGGGATCCTCCCGGCCAGGTGTGGGATATAATCTCCTGGTGTGCCCATTTGCTTAAAGCTCAGTATTGGTGTAGGAGTTACCCGATTTTCCTGGTGTTGTGTGTCTCTGTTCCCCTGGCTAGGAAAAGGGATTCCCTTCCCCCTTGCACTTCCCAGGTGAGGCGATGCCTCCCCCTGCTTCAGTTCTTGCTGGTCGGGCTGCAACAGCTGACCAGCACTGATTGTCCGGCACTCCCCAGTGAGATGAACCCAGTACCTCAGTTGATAATGCAGAAATCACCTGTCTTCTGTGTCACTCGCGCTGGGAGCTGGAGACTGGAGCTGTTCCTATTTGGCCATCTTCTACTATAGTGTTTCCTAAGCAGCAGTTTTTTTAGATGTTGTCTAAAGGTACATAATTCTCCATAAAAATTTTAAAACACAACTTTCCACAATAATTATAATGTATTTTATACTGTCTACTATGATAACCACAGTCACACGCAACTAGGGTAGTTGAACAGAGACTTTAATTTAATTAATTTATTTACTTATTTATTTTGAGACGGAAGTCTTGTTCTGTTGCCCAGGCTGGAGTGCAGTGGCTCAATCTCGGCTCACTGCAACCTCTACCTTCCAGGATCAAGTAATTGTTGTCTCAGCCTCCTAAGTAGCTGGCACTACAGGCCCGTGCCACCATGCCTGGCTAATTTTTTGTATTCTTAGTAGAGAAGGATTTCACCATATTGGCCAGGCTGGTAATTTAATTAAATATTAACTTAAATATTAATTTCATATTTTTATATTAACTTCTCTTTAGTGGCTAGTTGCTATTGTGCTAGAAAATGCAGTGCTAGATGTTCTTAGAGTTGATATTGCAATGTGACCTAAGCACTTGTGTTTGATTTTATGTTTATACCCAGGCTGGTGATGTGTGGGGGCCCAATGATAACATGGCTGACCATCCTGTTCCTAAAGGTTTCCCAATGCATAATTTGAACATTGAAAGATGATGAGAGCTTTTGGGTATCATAAAACTATAGCAAATATGAATGCTGGCCTGGTACAGTGGCTCATGGCTGTAAACCCAGCACTCTGGGATGCCGAGGTGGGCAGATCGCTTGAGCTGAGGATTTTGAGACCAGTTTGGACAACATGGCAAAAACCCATATTTACCAAAAATACAAAAAAAATTACCCAGACATGGTGGTGTGCCTATCTACTCGGGAGGCTGATGTGGGAGGATGACTTGAGCCTGGGAGGTGGAAGTTTCAGTGAGCCAAGATTGCGCCACTGCAGTCCAGCCTGGGTGACAGAGTGAGACCCCATCTCATCTCAAAACACACTTACACACACACACACACACACACACACACACACACACACACAGAGTAGATAAGAATGTCAAACTGGAAAAGTACAATGGCATAGTAGCAAGTATGCAATTTCCATTACAAGCATTGCTTAAGTCTATTAATTTGCCTTGTAAATTTGCTTCATATATTTGTTTAAGAGTTGTTAACAAAAGCTAACTCAGTTTTATCTCAGTTGTACTTACAGTTTTAATTCAGCTGTAGTTATTTAAGTAACAAAATAATTTAAATATTTTATCCATGCTGAAGATAACTTTTTTTCTTGAAAAGTATCATTAGTCACTGAAATTTGAGAAATATTAGTATAGCAAATAAGATGTAGTCACTGTGTTGGCATTGTTCAACTAGCTTTGTGGCCTATTTGACTCTCACAACCACTCTATGGGGCAGATATAACTAAGATCACCAATGTATAGCTTTGGAAAGATTTTAGTACTTCAGCAATCTGCTTGAAGTCCTATAGAACAAATAATGATTCAGGGTTTAAATTCACATCCTTTTTATTCCAGAATAGCATATGCAGTATACTAAGAAGAATAATGGCTCCCCAAGGGTGTCTACCTCCTACTCCCTACAACTGGTGAATGTGTTACCTTAAGTGGCAAAAGATACTTTGCAGATATGGTTAGGTTAAGCATCATGAGATGAGAATATTATCCTGGCCTGTTCAGTAGGTCCAACATAATCACAAGGAATCTTAGAAAATGGAGGAAGGAAGGTCAGAATGAGAGAAGGAGACATGATGATGGAAGCAGAGGTCAGAGTGATTTGAGAAAGGGACCATAGGCCAAGGAAGGCAGGAGGCCTCTAGGAACTGGGAAGGTTAAGGAAATGGATTCTGCTCTAAAGCCTCCAGAAGGAATACAATCCCGCTGACACCTTGATGACATCCTTACAGGGTAGTTTAGGGTCCATTTCATACCCCTTTGTGAGGAGAGATTTTTAGGAGGGTATAGGGAGGGATGTTGTGCTTCATGAAAAACCCCTTTCTTCCAGCATACACTGCAATAAAGGAGCACTCGATTCAATAACATGTAGAATACTCTCCAAGAGGATTTCTGATAAATACATTCTTCTCCCTCATTTAATTTCCAGTGAAGTTTTATGGGCAATTAATTACAGATTGAATATATACACTTTAAAGTGTTTAGTTTATTGACCCCATAATCTGGCTCAAAAATAACTTAGGTTTTTACTAGAAAACAGAAGAAAAAAATGAAATAGACATGTTTGGTCCTGAAAAGAAGCTGCAGAATCCAGGATGTTTGTATAGAGACACACTTTCAGAATTATTCACCAATACTGCCACCCTCCTATGCCAGCACTGAAAATGGTTGCCATTTTTCAGAAATGAATCATCTCTACTTTGCAAAATAATACAAAATTCTAGACTGGAAAGTGAAAGAAGATAAAGGTAAGAGGTGAATTTCTGTCTTTTAAAAATAATGCTTTGTAAGACAAATTTGCTTATTTATGTTTTATTGAGGGCCAGGAGGGCATCTTCATCATATCACATAGAATTAGTTCTGCAAATAGTTTAATTACTATGCTTGTCTCATTATGCTGCTATTTTCTGGTTTTCCAGCATAAGGAGAGAAAAATATTGGCTGCCTTTTCACAGATTCCAGGTTTTAATTTCTCTCTAGGGTATAGTTTGTAAGAATAGAAAATAAATCTGTTACACATTGTAAATATATAGAATCATAAACTAGTTTTACTTAAGTTGAATGTAGTCATATATACCAATAAGATAAATGATACTATTAATTGTATTTATGAAAGACCCAAATTTACAAAGCCAAAGAGTATAAGTTTTTTCATCTTTACATAAAACCCACAAACATTTGTAAAGCAACTATAGATTACCACTTTACAGCTGAAAAATTTTGAGTCTAGAAAGATCAACATGCCTAAAGTCATACAGATGGTAAAGTAGTTGAATCTAGGGCTTGAACCCAATACTTGGCATTTTCTTTTGGTTTTGTGTTGCTTTTTTGATTCATTGGTGAGTGAGTTGGTAAATGAGATAGGTGCTCCTAACGCCTAGGAAGTTAAAATTGTCCATTAGGATTAACAGCTGATTTTATTATAGAAACTTGGATAGGATATTAGGAAAAGTTAAGAAAGGAAGCCACCATTTATTGTGCTGGAACATAGAGGCCATAGATGTAAAATTTTAAACGTGAGTGAAACAATCAATTCATTACCTAGACTTTATCTCCATAATTACAATCTTCTTTATATTTGAGCACTCTTATGTAACTTGTAATTGGGTATTCAATTTTATATTATGGTGATGGGTATATTGTCTAGGTAATGTTTGGTGATAGGTGCTAGGCACTTCTATATTATCTGATTGAATCCTCATAGCAACACTGAGGTATATGTTATTTTACCACTAAAATATGAGACTCACAGGTTGAATGCCCTTCCTGAAGTTATACAACTAGAGAGTGGCAATCTCATAATCATTCTTTCCATCATTCTATTCCCTACTACTAAGTTTGAAGGCAGTTACTAACTGTCTTTCTCCATGACAAATTCCTGCAAATCAAGTAAAAAAAAAAAAAAAAAAGATTCTTTGGAGCGGGCATGTATCATTTCTTTTCCATAAAAGTTGCCCTTCCTAAGTGATAGTTAGTTACATGTGAATGATTTCTTTAAAAGAGAGTGAGCATCTTTGCCTTGTTGCAGTTCTCAAGGGAATGGTTCCAGCCTTTACCCATTCAGTATATTAGTTATGGGTTTGTCATAGATTGCTCTTACTATGTTGTGGTATGTTTCTTTGACGCCTGATCTGTTGAGGGTTTTTATCATGAAATGAAGTTAAATTTTACTGCATCTATTGGGGTGATCATATGGCTTTTGCTTTTCATCCTGTTTATGTGGGGAATCACCTTTATTGATTTTCCTATCTCGAACCCACCTTACACTGCAGGAAGGAAGCCTACTTGATCATGGTGAATTAACTTTTTGATGTGCTGCTATATTCAATTTGCTAGTATTTTATTGAGATTTTTGCATTTATATTCACCAGGGATATTAGCCTGAAGTTTTCTTTCTTTGTTGTGTCTCTGTATAAATTGACCCTTCTCTCTAGCTGCCTTTAAGATTGTTTTCTTTTTCATTGACTCTCCAACATTGGAGAACCTAGAGTTATAAAATAAGTTCTTCCTAGTCTACAAAAAGACTTAGAAAACCACACAATAATAGTGGGGAACTTTAACACCATACTGAAAGCAGTTTTTCTATTAATACTTCCTAGTGTATTATGAAGTTTTTGTAGTGAGTTTTTCAGCTCTAGAAGTTCAGTTAGATTCTTTCTTAAAATCGCTATTTCATCTTTCAACTCTTAGATCATTTTACTGGATTCTTTGGTTTTCTTGGATCAGGTTTCTGCTTTCTCCTAAATCAATGAGCTTCCTTACCATCCAGATTCTGAATTCTATATCTGTCATTTCAGTTGTTTCAGAATGGTTATGAACTATTGCTGGGGAGCTACTATACTTGTTTGGAGATAAGGGGACTGATAGGCTTTGACTGTGTCCCCACCCAAATCTCATCTTGAATTGTAGCTCTTATAATTCCCAGGTATTGTGGGAGGGACCTAGTGGGAGATAATTGAATTGTGGGGGCAGTTTCCTCCACACTATTATCATGATAGTGAATAAGTATCATGAGATCTGATGTTTTTATAAGGGGGAACCCCTTTTGCCTGGTTCTCATTTCTCTCTTTGCTTGCTTCCATGTAAAATGTGCCTTTGTTCTTCCCTTGCCTTCCACCATGAATGTGAGACCTCTCCAGCAACATGGAACTATGAGTCCATTAAACCTCCTTTTCTTTATAAAGTACCCAGTCTTGGGTATGTCTTTATCAGCAGCATGAGAACAGACTAATACATTAAATTGGTACCAGGAGTAGGGTGCACTTCCACAGATATGGAAGTGACTTTGGAACTGGGTAACAGGCAGAGATTGGAACACTTAGAGGCTCAGAAGAAGATAGAAAAATGTGAGAAAGTTTGGAACTTCCTAGAGAGTTGGAGGGCTCAAATGACGGGAAAATTTGGGAAAGTTTGGAACTTCCTAGAAACTTGTTGAATGACTTTCACCAAAATGTTGATAATGATATGGACAATGAAATCCAGGCTAAGATGATCTCAGATGGAGATGAGGAACTTGTAGGGAACTGGAGTAAAGGTGACTCTTGCTATGATTTAGCAAAGAGATTGGTGGCATTATGCCCCTGCCCTAGAGATCTTTGAAAATTTAAACTTGAGGGAGATGATTTAGGGTATCTGGTGGAAGAAATTTCTAAGCAACAAAACATTCAAGAGGTAACTTGGATGCTATTAAAAACATTCAGTTTTAAAAGGAAATCAGAGCCTAAAAGTTCAGAAAATTTGCAGCTTGATGATAGGATAGAAAAGAAAAACCCATTTTCTGAGGAGAAATTCAAGCTAGCTGCAGAAATTTGCATAAGTAATGAGGAGCCAAATATTAATCCCCAAAAATGTCCCCAGGGCATATCAGAGGTCTTCAGGGAAGCCCTGCCCATCACAGTTCCAGAGGTCTAGGAGGAAAAACTGGTTTCATGGGCCAGGCCCAGAGTCACCCTGTTCTCTGAAGTCTAGGGAGTTAGTGCCCTGGATTCCAGTTGCTCCAGCCATTGCTTAAAGGGGCCAAGGTACAGTTTGGGCTGCTGCTTCAGAGGGTGCAAGCCCCAAGCCTTGGCAGCTTCCACATGGTGCTGAGCCTGCAGGTGCATGGAAGTCAGGAATTGAGGTTTGGGAACTTCTGCCTGAATTTCAGAGGATGTATGGAAATGCCTGGATGTGCAGACAGAAGTTTGCTGCACGGACAGGGCCCTCATGAAGAACCTCTGTTAGGGCAGTGTGGAAGAGTGGGGTCAGAGCCCCAACACAGAGTCCCTACTGGGACACCACCTAGTGGAGCTGTGGGAAGTGGGCCACTGTTCTCCGGACCCCAGAATGGTAGATCCACCGACTACTTGTATCATGTACCTGGAAAAGACACAGACACTCAACGCCAGGCTGTGAAAGCAGTCAGGAGGTAGGCTGTACCCTGCAAAGCCACAGGGCAGAGCTGCCCAGACCATGGGAACCCACCTTTTGCATCAGCATGACTTGGATGTGAGACATGGAGTAAAGGAGATCATTTTGGAGCTTTAAGATTTGACTGCCCTGCTGGATTTCAGACTTCCCTGGGGCTGGTAGCCCCTTTGTTTTGGTCAATTTATCCCATTTGAAACAACTCTAATTACTCAATGCCTATACCCCCATTGTATTTAGGAAGTAACTAACTTGGTTTTTATTTTACAGTCTCATAGGTGAAAGGGACTTGTCTCAGAAGAGACTTTGGACTGTGAACTTTTGAGTTAATGCTGAAATGAGTTAAGACTTTGGGAGACCATTGGAAAGGCATGATTGGTTTTGAAATGTAAGGACATGATATTTGAGAGGGGCCAGAGGCAGTATGATATGGTTTGGCTGTGTCCCCACCCAAATCTCATCCTGAATTGTAGCTCCCATAATTCCTATGTGTTGTGGGAGGGACTTGGTGGGAGATAACTGGATCATGGGGGCAGTTTTCTCCATACTGTTCTTGTGGTAGTGAATAAGTCTCAGAAGATCTGATGGTTTTATAAGGGAAAAACCCCTTTTGCTTGATTCTCATTTCTCTCTTTGCCTGCTGCAGTGAAAGACATGCCTTTGTTCTTCCCTCACCTTCTGCCATTATTGTGAGGCCTTTCCATCCACGTGGAACTGTGAGTCCATTAAACCTCCTTTTCTTTATAAAGTACCCAGTCTTGGGTATGTCTTTATCAGCAGCATGAGTACAGACTAATACAGGGGCTCTGGCTTTTTGGACTGACAGAATTCTTGTGTTAATTATTTCTCACTGGGGAGAGTTGGTATTCTTTTAACTGTGGTCTAAGTATAGTCCGTTGGCTTTGCTTCTCGATGCTTTCAGAGGGTCAGTGCTCTGTATAAGATTTTTATGTGTGAGTGAATTAGTGTGCTTGGTTTCACCGGTGTCTATATAATCAGAATAAATTTTTGGTGTTGTAGTTTGAACTGTAAGCCAATAGATGACACTTAGGAGTAATTACCCATAGCTAGATCAATGCCCAGCCTGTGGGTTCTTTTGTACTTCCTCATATTAGCAAGCATCCTTGACAGTGGGATGGTAGGGGAGAGAGAGAGCCCCCTCACCAGGTTTGCTTCTGGGCCTGGGGGAGCCCCCTCCAGATAGCTGGTGCTGCTCCTGCATTCTTTTGTCAGATGTTCTGAGCTATGGTGGCAACTTGGGCAGAGACTGTGGCACGGAGATAAGCCACACTCTCTTTGGATCAGCCTTATGGAGGGAGGCATGCACTGCGCCCACCCTACCCGGAAGCCCATGCATCTTGTTTCTCTCATTGCTCTGAGGGATAGGTCTTCTCCCCTGCTTAAGTATCAGTCACAGATCTTGGTTCTGTACTCCTGAGTTGTGCACTGCAGCCTGGGGGCAGTGGGACATCTTGGGGTTCAGGTTCCAGTTCCAACTCTCCTGGGGGATCTTATATGCTCCTGGGTCACCAGAAAGGCACTCAGGTGCAGCAACATACTCAGGCTGTGCTGTGGGGGCTGCACTGTGCACCCACTCCTGTACCGCTCCTGCAGGATGACTAGGCATAGACCCTGGGAGGGACCAGCAGGCATGAAGCCTTGTAGAGCAGATATGCCTCAGTCTCATAGGGAAGCTAGCCCCACTGTCTCCTGGCTTGGAGATCAGCTGGAACTCTGCCTCCTGGAGGAAAATGGGGATCTCTGAGGAATTGGGGTCTATGGCCATTGTCTGCTGGACTTGCCTGGCACACAAAAGCTCCCAGGTCTCTTGCTGTCCAAAGGGCTGTCTCTGCCTGTTCCCCAGGGAGATCCCCTGCCAGCTCACACATCCATGGGAGATGCAGGGTCCTCTGTAACTAGGACCTTAGAGGTCTGCTGCAAGCATAATGCATCCCTCAGTTCCCTCACTCACCCCTTTCCCAGGAGCCATTTGGGGCCAGGAACTAACCCTGACATGTGGACACCCCATACAGGGTTCTCACCTTCCTCCCTCTTCAACCTAGTCTTCAGCATTGCCTCTCCATCCACTCTTAGTGTTTCTCTCCAAATATCTGCCCAAATTATGAAGTTTTACTCAATAATTTGGTCTCTCTTAGTGGGAGTGGTGCTTCCTGACTGCATCTAGTTGGCCATCCTGTGCCCTATCCCCTAACGTGAATGATGTTTTTTCCTGTGATACAAATTGGTAATAACAGAACATTTTAAGGGAGCACTGCTAAAGTTTCAGGAAAACCTTTGCAACAGTGGGAAAATGAAGGACATATGGTGACTCTGGTAGAGATAACCCCAGGGCCAGCCAGTGAACAAGGAAGCCATTACAAACAAGGCAATGGGTGCCAGTTATGCTGACAAATACTACTGACATAGTATTTGGAGTTGGAAAACAAAGTTTTGTTACTGAGAAAGGTACACATTACAGCATAACACTCTTATTATAGCATTAAAGAAGGTTGAGGAGCAGTATACTTAAAAGCACTGTGCCAAAAAAGAATGTTCCAGACTCTTTGGGTTGCATCTCATTTTGACTCCTCTAAAGTAGTGCACATGGATTTTTTTTCTGTGAATTGCTTGAAAGTAAAGGCAGCAGTCACATGAAGTGAAGTATAACTTGTCTGTTTTGTTCTTTCAAGTATTCTAACATATATATCAGTTTCTGGCACACAGTAGGCTCTCAATAAGTATTTGCTGAATGAATGAATCAATCAATCAATGACTCAATAGATCACTGCATGTAAGCGGTCTTCAGTAATCACACACTTAGCAGTGCACTTATTTGACACATAAAGGTAGCATCTACTTTTAGTACAAATGGAAAAGACTTCAGAAACAATTTGGTCTAACCTCCTCATTTTGTAAATGAAAATGAGGTCCTAAGAAAAGACACGGTTTAACCAAGGTTACACAGAAGCTGGAAATCTAGGCAAAAACAGAGAAAAGGATTATCAGCTACCAATTCAGGTTTTGTCCTCCTCCTCCCTTCCTTTTGTATCTAAAATGTAACCAAGCAACATCTATAATTTGATCAAAGGAGACATCTAGAAAAGAAGCAGCAACTGATTGTTGTATAAATATTTAAAACTTAAGCCAACCTTGGGTTGTCCATTTTTCTTCTAAAGCTTCGGCTCAATGACTGCTACTGTCCCTTCTGTCTCTGTGCTTATTCATTTAAATGCCACATCAATGTATGGGGATGGGCTTTGATTACACATATATGTGTTTATCCTTTCCTCTTTGTAACAGAGTGGAATGATGTAGATTGTCTTGATTTTTGAAACAAAATTGGGATTTACAGAAGGTAAAATGTATAATTTAAGATTACACTTGCACAGTACAAGACTTACTGCTAGAGACCGAAAGCTCACTTCTTTCTCTCAGAGGTAGCCAGATGCTGTTGAGCAGAGTTTTGGGCTGTGCATATTCCTGTATGGTATTTAGCATGTTTGATCTAATTTGTATGAAACTAGTGTACTGAGTAGAAGGGGTGACTACCTCCCCAGAACACAGAATACCAATGAGTTTATTTGTTATGTCACTCCATATACATTCAGGCTGATTTTCAAGTTTTATTAGATCATACACTTTTAGAGAACGTATCAAAAGGTAGTTAAGAAGGTGGGTTTTGGACTTAGACAAGCCTGGACTTGAACCATATCTCTAACACATCTTCAGCATACCTATGTAAAATGAGGAAAATAATATGAACAAGCAAATAATAGTAAATAAACAAGTGTTTATTACTTTTAAATAAAGTAATGCCCACCAAGTGCTTAGCATAATACCTCTTCCATATGCTGCCTTGTGTTTGAATTATTAGTGTTCAAACTTTCTATTTGATAAGTGAAAAAATTGGAAAATCAGGGAGTCACCTCATGTACATGACTAGAGACTGTAGGACTCGGAACTAGTTTTCTAGTTCCATAGATTTCAGCCCGTTGTGCCTTATCATTGTTCCAAGTTGCTTCAACTTAAGGTGGGTGAAGAACAGGTGGAAGTGTATTGTCAAAGTCTTTCCTTTCCTTTTACTTCTGTGCACCTAATTCTTTAGGGAAAGAGAAAACCTTACTGACTCCGGCCCTTCAGTATAACCCATGTCTCCCATCCTGCCTATGCTGAGTTAATGACTGTGAGTGGGATATTACTATGGACTCCTACAATTGAGGAATTAGTATGTGGCCAATTTCTCTGTCATCCCATAATTGATAGAATAGAAAAATCATACAGCATTGAATAAGAGAGGAGAAGTCTTTTCCATAATGAATATATCCTTGGGTTTATGAATTTGACCACTTTAAGTGAAACGGAGGCATAGTGTACAATAGAATGTTCCATGGCATAATTTATTCAAGATAAAACTAAAATTATTGTTACCACCTTCTTGTCACGTGGCGAAAACATAGACATAATGGAATTATGCTTATTGCTTACATAAGGAAAGATACTATAATAGCACCAAATCCATGAAAATGTGTGGCATGATATCAGACAGGTTCATACAAGATGGTCCAGCATTTGTTTTACATGTTCAAAAAGTACTTGTGAACTGGGCACAGTGGTTCACGCCTGCAATCGCAACACTTTGAGAGGCTGAGGAGAGAGACATTTGAGGCCAGGAGCTTGAGACCAGCCTGGTCAACATAGTGAAACCCGATCTCTATAAGAAATAAACATATTAGCCAGATGTGGCAGTGTGTGCCTGTAGATCTGGTTACCTGGGAGGCTGAGGCAGGCAGATCACTTCAGCCCAGGAGTTAGAGAATGCAGTGAACTATGATCATGCTGCTGTACTCCAGCTTGGGAAATAGAATGAGATCTCATCTCTGAAACAAACAAACAAAGAAAGAAACAAAAAGAAAGAAAAACAACTTGTGGCAACACTGGGATGGCCTAGAACCAAATTATAATTCAGGCTATGCCATTAACCAGTTGTGAGTTTTAGCAGAGTCAACAAACCTCCCCAGGCTTTCGTTTTCATATCTGTATAATTTGACCCCTGAACTACATGATTGTTAAAATATCTTTCCATTCTAAAACTTTCCATTCTAAACTAGATTCCATTCCAAACTAGATTCTAGTTCCATTCTAAACTAGATTCTACTGCAGTTTCTTCTAGGTTCTTCAATTTAATTTCAATTTCACAAGCATTTTTTCATACTGTATTAGGTACTAAAGTTATAAAGATGAAAAGAAATAAATTACCCATAGTTGTAGAGGAGACAGACATATAAACAAATAGCTATAATACGTTGTGTAATAAGTATAATAAGAAATGAACATACAAAGTATAGCACCATGATCAAATATGGATTGATTCAGGAAAAGAAGCAGATGGCCAGGAGGAAGTGATATTTAACCTGGGCTTAGAAGGATGAATAGGAGTTTACTACAAAAAAAAAAAAAAGAATATATATATATATGGAGAAAGGCAGAAGGAATAGGTCACGCAAAAACGACAAAGGTATAAAATTGCCTGAAACACTCATAAAACAACAGATAGTTCAATATTACAGGAGTTTAGCATTATAAGAGGGGCCAGTATGCATGTCAGGAGATGAGTTGTGACAGGGAAGCCAGAATAAAATGGTGAAGAGCCTTGTAACACAGACTTCAAAGGCTAGTTTTTATCTTGTAGTTTTTGGAGAATCCAATTTTAATGACTATTTTTATGCCTTTTAATACAAAATGTACTATGT
The DNA here is from genome assembly GCF_024542745.1 of Macaca thibetana thibetana. Lineage (NCBI taxonomy): Eukaryota > Metazoa > Chordata > Mammalia > Primates > Cercopithecidae > Macaca > Macaca thibetana. Next base: position 34,010,828 of record NC_065588.1, on the reverse strand, counting down.
AGAAAATTTGATATGTCATATATTGTTGCATATGTAGCCTTCGTGATTATACATGTGTAAATGAGTATGCAGATATAGATTCAGTGTCTTGTTCAGCCTCAGATCCTGTTAAATATTTGTTTAGTAGCTGAAGGGACAGGAAACACATTTGGAAGATACTCTGGCCACTAGGTTAGTTTATTGCCTTCTCCTAGGGCTCTATAACTGCCACTGACTTTGAATTTCTAAGAAGTTTTCTGGAAACTGTTAACAAAGATATTGGGCATGTCACACATATATATATATATATGAAACATACTATATATTATATATATAACATACTATATATTATATACTATATTTTTATATATATTATATATATATATATATTAGCATGGACAGGATTGTATTCATCTCTAAGACAATCTTTGTTAGATTGGGGCACAAACATCTCAGTTAATCTGTTTCACTGGAAATGAGGAATGCAGCACAGCATCCCTAGGGGACTCAGCTTCAGGCCAGTCAGAGCACAAATAAAATGCCTTAAGTGCATGTTTTCTTGGGATCAAAGTCTCCTAACCCTTGGGCAAAAATAGCCAACCCATCTGCTCCAGGAAGACATGAACCAGCAAGTTGGAGAAGCAGCATTTCATGCTTAGACTCAGGTCAGTGGATGAAGGTCATTTCTGAAACAAAACAATATTTAGGCCTATGTCTCAGCTTCAAAAGACAAAGAAAAATTTTTGTTCATGACATATACTACAACATACTAAATATTTTCTGTGCCAAAATAGAAGAAGAAAAGGAAAATGATTCATATATGTTTTAGTCAAAGCCTATCTTAAAAGTGCATGCCTGGGCATATAACAGATACTCACAAAATGATAGTTATGATGACCATGAAGTTGTTTGTCACTGGTGTTTCTCATCCTTTTTTCCTTGCATTCTTCAGACTGCCACCAAGAGGCATCTGTAGCCTCCTTACTTTCTCTATGGGCAAAATTTGCCATCCTATCACCTCATTTCCTTCAATCTAAGTGTTTGTATCCCATTCATGGCTGCTGTAGTCCCTATGGGGTGCCTGAATAGGTAGTATATGTCTAAACACACGTAGTATGCCACCAGCTGCAGACCAACTTTTGCTCAGGGTATTACAAAGAAATAATAATTGTGGGGATTTCAAGTCCAATGCCATGTCAGCAGGATGTGTTGTAACAGACTAGAGCCTTGCTACTGAAATTGTGCTCTGTGGACAGACACCAATAATATCACTTTTAAGTGCAGTAAAATTCAGAACTTCAGCCCTACCCTAGAAAGACTGAAGGCGATTCCTATGCACATGAAACTTTGGTAAGTACTCCTTTAGATTTTAGGCATTAAGAGTGTCTGGCCCAAAGTAGGCACTTGGTTTGTGTTTATTTTTTACCCTGACAGGTTTGGAGGACCTTTTGAGCTATTGAAACCCTGCTACCCCTTCCAGCACTGATGGCACGCTGTAGATAACCTTTCTGATTAGGTATTCTGATTAGGTGAAAGAAAAATTAAAAGGAACACTCAGAGAACGTCTGCTTGGATTCGTGACTGTAGTTTGTGGCATTCAAGAGTCTAAAAGTTTTCTTAAGAAATCTGTCAAGTAAGTTTGACATTGCATCTGATTAATTTTTTTTTTTTTATTCCAGAGGATAACAGGCTGTTTATCTAGGACCTATAAACTACATTTTGTGCTCCTTCAGACAGGTTGGCCATGACAAAAATGTGTGAAATAGCATTTTGTGTTCAGGAAACTAATATAATTCAGTGAACTTGGTGGACAGTAGAGAATCAAGGCTGAAGAAAAGGAACGGGACCATGGTAGGGTGAATATATTATGTAGGGTGTTTGTTTGGAGGATCCTGGGTGGAAGGGCCGGGGGGTGGGCAGATCATGTGACTTTCAGGAAAATATTTTGATACCACAGAAGGTCAGTTAGGAAAATATTCTCATAGTGAAGATAAAAGGTAGTTAATTACTTTTAAATTCTGGTGAGGGAAGTAAGATGGAGAGGAATAGATGTTTTAAGATATCGTGAGAAGGTAGAGTTGAAAGGTATTAGTGACAGATGTGGATGTAGTGGTTTTGGAAAAGGAAGAGTCAAGATGACTCCCAGGGCTCAGCATTCCTTAAAATGATGTTGCCATTTTCTAAAATAAGGCCTACAAGTGAAGAAATCAGTTTTCGAGGAAAGATAATTTCAGCTTTGTCCATTTCTGGTACAGCATTTCTAGGGTACATCCTTATAAAACAATTTAGTGATGGAATATATGTGTCTAGGTGCAATATAGGGGTGGGGCTGATTTTGCATATGTCCTGTAGAGGAAATGGACTCAATCAATCTTTAGTCTTTCTTCTAAATCACTGGACTACTTCTCTACCCAGGGGCCATTTCATTACCTCCTCCAATGTTCTGCTTGCCAAGAGCATGGCACATTGGGTCCTATTCCTTAGAGATGGAATAAATAACACTTCTTTTTCTTAGGTGTTTGACTTTGGAATAGTGACTTTAATTTTGAGGTCCAAGGTCTTCATCCTGAAACTGTGTTATGAGGATCAAACATAAATATGTTGGAGAGAGTATGTAGCACAGGGTCTGAAAATTATAGCTGCTCAATAAAAGCCAGTTTCCTGCCCCTCATTTTTTTTTCTGTTATTAGAGGTGTATTAAATACCTTGGCAGTAAATAATTCCTGATCTTCTGCCTAATTACTTTCAGAAAAGAATTGAGTGAATTCTCCTCCCCAAACGTATAGTGTAACCTGACACTTCAAGGAACATCTGCTTTAAGGAGAAAAGATTTGGGTGGAATCACCATGTACTGTGGAATATTTCATTTTACACAATCGTAGTAGAGGACTTGCTGATTTTAATTGTGCCACGGGCTGTGTGATCTCAAGCAACATCTCTGGCCCTCCTTTTCTGTAAAAATGACTACCAGTTGGTTATAAGTTTTTTGTACATATGAAATAATACCAATAGAGTTATGTTTAATTCCTGAACTTCAAACCTTTTTTCTGACTAGGCTCAGGAAGCTAATGTTCCCAGCATATCAATGGAATGTTTGCTATCCCTAGAGCTAATTAGTAGTCGAGATATCTGGCAGAACTTATTAGCCCAGGCTCCTTGTGGTACTTTCGCCAGTGAAGCTTGATTGGCCTGAGCCTTGGATGATGAACAAAGCTATTTCGTTCTGTGTTATTGGCATTTTCTATTGCCTAATTCAAATCCTATACAACAAATTGGTGGATCTCAAAATCCAGCACCTGGACCAGCAGTATTAGCATTACCAGGGATTTATTTATTTATTTATTTATTTATTTATTTATTTATTTATTTTTAGAAATGAGAAAACTCAGGCTCCAACTTAGAGCCACTGAATGAAAAACTCTGTGGGTGGGGACCAGAAATGTAATTCATAAGCCTCCAGGTGATTCTAATGAAGACTAAAGGTGAAGAACCATTGCTTGTTAGTCAAAATCACCAGTATCAGCGTCACCTGAAGCTTGTTAGAAAATGTAGACTCTCAGGCTTACCCCAGACCTAATGAATTAGAATCTGTAGTTTAACAAGATACACAGGTGATTCATATACACATTAAAGTATAAGAAAGACTGGGCGCGTGGTTCACACCTGTAATCTCAGCACTTTGAGAGGCCAATGTTGGGGGATTGCATAAGGAAGAATTCAAGACCAGCCTGGGAAACATGGTGAGACCTCCATCTCTACAAATAATAAAAAAATTTGGCCAAGCGTGGTGGTGCACACTGTGGTCCCAGGTACTCAGGAGGCTAAGACAGGAGGGTCAATTGAGCTTTGGAGGCTAAGGTTGCAGTGAGCCATGATCATGCCACTGTACTCCATCCTGAGTGTCAGAGTGGGATCCTGTCTCAAAGTTTAAGAATCATGACTCTAGACAGAATTATCATTACATGTAGACAGATCCATTGTCTAATTAGAGGGTCTCTACATGCTTAATTAAGGTTGTGTTATATTTATTCCAAAATTATCCCTATATCTATCTATAGTTCCCACTTAAGCACTTTTTAAAGGTGAGCCTTAGAAAATTCAACAAGGTAGCCTTAGAAAATGATTGCTAGAATTTTGACTTTAAGCAATAAATGTCTGACCAATTATCAATCTTTATTAATAGAAATTTAGATCATTCTTTCATTCTCACTGCTATATATACTCAATTGTATAGACATCTTGTCAACAACCCTCCCATATCACAAGTAAAACCTGTTGATTTTAAAGCTTTTTTTTCCTAATTAATTTGTCTAAAGATATTGTGTCAGTATTTGTCCAGGAATAGGATTGCATTTTAAATCATTGTAATGCACATATATTAACACATACTACTTTATATATTTTAGGAATAATTAATTTCTTTTTGATTTATTTTTTTCCTTGCAACTTAAATTTGTTAAAAGAGCTCTCATAATAGTTATGTATTAATTAAAATTTGAAGACTTCCAAACAAATACATTCATTTCTTTATATGCATTGTTGCTTTATCATCTGCATTTGATAATTCTAGTTTTTCAAGTCTCTTTGGTTCTAATTCTCTTTCATTTTTGTTCTCGTTTGAACTTACAGAATCCAGTTTCCTGTTTTTCCTATTGTTGAATATATGTTCAATATTGCATGTGAAAAATTGCAAGATTGACTTGTGACGTATTATTTAGACAGCTTCCTCCAAAGGAGATATCATTTGGTTCTGTCAAGCACCGGAGCGCATTACTAGTCAGTAACTACTTAAACCAAGTTTAAGTTTTGAAATTCCCTGATCCAAGAAAGTTAAGCCTGGGATCAAATTCCCCATGTAATAACTGCCTTACTTTCTGTTCTCCTTAACCTTGATGGCACAACCTTTAGGGAATCCCAGCTTGGAGTAGAGATGCTCAAATCTCAATCTGCTAAAATATATCTTATGTTGGTTCTGAATTCTAAGTTATGTTGCTCTCACCTCACAAAATGGAGAAAACTAGGAGTTTAATTTTAGATTATCAGCAAATGCTCTCAGGGCAAAAGTGGCTTTAATGTTTGCCTCTCAGTCTGGGTTCTTGTTTTCACTTTTGGCTTGGCTCTTACTTACTACCTTTCTATGATGCTTTTATGAAAATATTTAAAATATTTTTAACTAAAAATGTTTGTCTAGCTATATATTTCTGTGACGTGGCATAAGTGATGTGAATAGCTTCACTGACCCTTATAGGAACAGGTGGGCTCCCTCTCTGCTTTTTAACTATGTCCAAAAATAATGGGCTTTTGATATTAGGAACTTTAGCATCTAGGTGAAATTTGCTTGTCTCATAAATATCTATTTTGATAACCTCTTAACAAGAGGGCCTGGCAGGTCATAGCTACCTTGTATTTCAAGTATTTGCAGAGAAGTTGCACAAAGGAGGAGAGTTACTGTGACCAAAGGAGTGAGATGCTCTAAAATGAGCTCATGGATTGGCTTCCATCTGGGTGTTCTGCTGCTTTTTTCAACTCAGTCTCCTCTCTCTAGCATTAATTGTCACCTGTTTTTTTCCTCCAGTGTCCTTACTTTCTATTACTCATTATACTATCATGCCTCTTTGGCTTGCTTTTTTCCTCTCAGAATTCTTTCTTTCTGTGCAACTAAACTCATTGTTTTTCTCTTATGTGCTGCTTGCAATGGCTTTCTGATGGTTAGTTTCTGTGTCATTTACTCAGTTATTTTTCCTCTTCACCTGTGATATTTGGAGTATTTTTACACTCATCTAAATATTATTTCTTTCCTCTAGAAATACTTTTTTGTGTGTGTGTGTGGGCAGGGGGTAGAGAAGGTAAAGAGAAAAAGACTAAAAAGATGTCCCTCTACGGGAAAATAATTCATACCCCTTTCTATGAGCTGATTCTACTTTCTTTTACTTCAAGATATCCCCATTTATATCAACTCATCCACAACAAAATCCGTTAAAAGGTTTAGTTGATTTGCTAGCACATCATTAAAAAACATCCATTTCAGTTATGTGTGTACTATCACTACATGTATATAATTATTGCTAGCTACAGTGCTAGCTAGCTGGATTCATTCTTCCTAACAAAACTCCTTATTCTGTTTCCTATAATGTCAGTAGCGGCTACAAACCCAATCCTCATAGCTGCAAACAGCAACCATATCTGACTTCCAGACCCTCCCTTACAAACAGCAACAACAAAAAAGAACAGGATCCAGTAAAAACATCTTGATTTAAAAGCATCGTGATTTGTTGGAACAAGTCTGTTCTAATCATCAAAACAGATTATCCATGTTTCCTTATTTCAATACATAAACACTTTCTTCTTCAGAATGACCCCCCCCCCACTGGTGTCACCAGCTGCATGAGGTTGTCAGTGAGTTAACTGATGATTCTAACTCTAAAGTTAAATTGTCTGATTAAACGCATGGAGCAATGTCAGAAACTTCAGACTAAGGAGTCATAGCTATGGAAAGAATACATCTCTGAAATTTAGAAACATGGTTTTTAGTTTTGGCTGTTACTAACTAGTTGTAATCTGGCCAAATTATTTAATCCTCTATGTCTGTTTCCTTTCTCATAGGATGAAATGGCTTGGTGAACTGTTAGTCAAGTTAGTCAACATTCATGATAATGATAGAAAATTCTTATGTATATAACATGTGAAACAAACTATGCAAAGTGCCATATATTCCTTATTTATTATTTCATTTATCATCTTAAGAACTCAGTAAAGTAAGTGTACTTACTATCTACTAATCAGGAAATTAAAACTCAGATTATGCAGTTTTCAAAATGAAATATAGTTAATACGTGTCAGGGCCAGGTTTCAAATCAAATTGTTCAACTCTTTGCCTTTGCATTACACTCCTCTTCTATTCTTAGCATGATTACAGGTCACCTCCTTTTGGCTACCCATTATAATTTAATAGTGTTCCCTAAAATGTCATCTAAAAATAAAATGATACATAGAGCCAAATGCTAATTATATAGCAATAGCAGACATATTCAGGAAATTCATCAGTTTTCTTTTTCTTCCCAGTTCCCGTGAGTCACTGCTCTTTGTGTGAAATAAGATGCCTTCAAGGTGAATAGCTAACTTTGTTAGAGCACAAGTATACATATGTAACAAACCTGCACGTTGTGCTCATGTACCCTAGAACTTAAAGGATAATAAAAAAGGAAAAAAAAAAAAAAAAACACCATCAACCTTGAGCAATTGGGACAATAAGGATTTTCCTTCTGAATTAGACACAAGACCATTGTTAAGTAGTGGGGAGTCCAGCTGCCTGGCTTCTTTCCTTAAATACTTAACTATGCACACTCACTGTTACCACTGAAAGCCAATTAGTATTTGCAACCTGAGGAGTCATCTTTGGGGAACAAATTTCTAACTGGATAACTGACCAAAATAACTCAGTATCATTTATAAATTTCTTGATACTTGTTTGACTAGGGAAGCTTAAAAGAATAACTATAATTAATGACAAACTATTTTTCTTACATATATATTAAGCTTTATAATCCAAGAACTTCTTAGAAAATGACACTTTAGTGTTCTTTCTTATCAAGGAATATCTATTCTTTTGGCAGCTGCGTGATAAATACAGAATGTTTCTCAGTGCATACATTTTCTGGTAAAAGATCTGTGACCGTCAGTGAGGGGAATGGGGAATTAGAAAAAGAAATAACACTTTAAGAGAGACGTGGACTGTGACTAAGGAATAGAAAGGGAAAGCCAAAAATGGATGAGGATTCATTACTAATAATGTCAGCAGGATAGTGAATAAAAGCTGGGTGGTCTACAGTGTAGTCTTTAAGATCATATTTTAAGCCTAAAAACAAACATTTTTAGAAACTTTTATTACTTGATTGGTGGCTCAGTTGGGAATAAAATGCACGATTATACCTATAGTAAGACAAAACTAAAACAATTCACTGGAGACAGGAAATGATTTATCAGTTGGAAAAGGACCAACAAAATGAAGGCACATTCAACTCTGTACTTTTTAAAAACCACCAGCTGATCCTCGAACAATATATCCTGCTAATTCAGATGACCTTAAATCTCATTGCCCAAATATATTAAAAGTTAATTTTCCCCTTCTTCTCAAAGTGCTCCTTACCCCAAGAAGAAGTTGGTGATTACTGGAGAGGGTATCAAGACTATTTTCTCTTAGACTGATGACGTTTGTCATATTTTATCCCCAGGGAAAGTAAAAAAAAATTCTGTTGATTCCTTTACAATTCTCTAAAGGAGTAAATCTATGCAACTGAGCAGCATTTGATAGAATTAGAAAGCAATGGGTATTTTTCTCTCACTACCTCAAACTTATTAATATTATACCGTAGTCAAAAACTTCTAGTAGATATGGTTGTTGTAAGAAGTCAGGATAGCAAAAGCATTTTATGCCATTTTGGAATTGTGATTGTTACCTATGTTTTTGTATAGAAAGTTCTTTTTCATGGCGTTGAGCCACTAATAGTTACTTCCATGAACAGCAGCTCATAAATATTCAAAATGTGCTGGGAACAAGTTCCTGATTTTTGCTTTCTTTTAGAGTTCTTGCCTGTGCTGCCAAAAGTCATTAGTGACTAGGTAAGTGAATTGGGCAAGAGTAGATTCTCATCAGAGCTCCTGAGGATCAGATACCATAGTCATTGTCTTTGTTGCAAAGCACTGAAGGAAAATTAAAAAGAAATAAAGATATGCACAATTTGTCTTGTTCATTTATTTTAGTGATCTCAGGAATCTTAAGAGCAGCTATAGAAACAAAGTTATAGGGTGAATTTTGATGACCATCTTGTAAGGTCAAGAATACCATGTTGTCATTCTAAAGAGCAGCTGGTAACTCATTTATTTTATAAATATTTACTGAATACCACTCTATCATGCATTGTTTTATGTTCTGGGGTTAAAGCATCAATCAAGACAGTCAAGGTCAAAATTCTCATGTAATGCATAGAGAGAAAAAATAAAAATAAGAAAATACTAGACAACTGTAAGCACTGTACAGAAAATTAAAATAGGGTAATAGAGAGTGATTTGGAGGCCACTTGAGACTAGAATAAGAAAAAGACTTCTTGGAGGAGGTGATGTTTCAGCTATATCCAGATTAAATAGAATAAGTTTCTAATCAGAGAAAACAGTTAGTAGACCTGTTCTATCTGTTAGAAACTAAGACTCTAAGGCAAACCCTACATAGTAGGTAATAGAAAGAACAATATGATTGGAGCATATGGTGGAAGGGGAAGTCCTACGAGGTAGGCAGAGGCCAGGTCATGACATTCTTTTTTAGTGCGTATGGATTTAATTCTAAGACACTAGGAAGCTTTACATAGGAGAGTTATGTTATCTGATTAATATTTAGCCAGATTACCTTGGTTCCTGAGTGAAGAAGGCATTTAGAGGTGGGGAGAGATATTAGAGTAATGCATGTGATAAAAGATGGTGGCCTGGACAAGAGTGGTAGAAATAAGAGACAGTAAAGTAAACGTTAGTGAATTGATTTGGGATACATTTTGGAAGTGGAACTGGTGAAACTTGCTAATAAAATGAATGTGGGTGTTTTGTGAATGATAGGATTCAGGGACAACTCAGGTTTTTGGTTTAATAAAAGCGGTGGATCTGTTTTCTAAGGGGAAGATAGAAGTAAGGCCAAATTTTGGAGAAAGGGGAGATTAACAATTTTGTTTTGGCTTATACGTTTAATATAATTAATTTAGTTTTGGGTGTAAATTCAATATAGCTGAGATAATGATGATTACAATTATTATTCTATGTTTCATCTTGCTTTATAACTTCACAAATTCTCCAAGTTTGTTAGCAATCCAATGAGGGAGAAATTCACAAACTTTAACAAAAATATTAAATACTTACTGAAAGAAATAAAATCATTCATCAAATTTGTTGAGTTCTTCATTCAATATTTACTATGTACTACTTGTTAGTAGTATGTACTATGTGTACTATTTATAAAACTTGGAGTGAAGCATAGCTGAATAGCCTAAAACACTCGTGTGTGTGTGTGTGTGGGGGGGGGGGGTAGAGACAGGATGGGGTATCACACTGAATGATGCTGTGAGCGGAATAGTGTCTCCCCTTAGTCCATTCTTATGCTCCTATAAAGGACTGCCTGAGATTGGGCAACTTGTAAAGGAAAGTTTAATTGAGTCACAGTTCTGCGGTGCTATGGAGACCTCAGGAAACTTACAATCATGGTGGAAGGGGAAACAGATATGTCTTCCTTCACATGATGGCAGGAAGGAGAAGTGCAGAGTGAAAGGTGGGGAAAAAGCCCTTTATGGAACTACAGTTCAAGATGAAACAGTCAAACCATATTTATCCCTCAAATTCATATGTTGAAGCCCTAACTCTCAGTACTAATGTGACTGTATTTGGAGACAGAGCCTTTAAAGAGATAATTAAGGTAAAATTAGGGTACACTGTAATCCAATGTGACTGTTGTCCTTAGAAGAAAAGGTTGGCTGTGGTGGCTCACACCTGTATTCCGAACACTTTGCAAAGCTGAGGAAAGTGGATTGCTTAAGTCTAGAAGTTTAAGACCAGCCTGGGCAACATGATGAAACCCTATCTCAACAAAAAAAATACACATCCACACACAGAGAGAGAAAATTAGCTGTGCATGGTGGTGCATGCCTGTAATCCTAGCAAGGAGCCTAAGATGGGAGGATCACTTGAGCTCAGGTGGTCAAGGCTGCAGTGAGCTGTGATCATGCCACTGCACTCCTGCACTGCAACCGGGGTGAGTAATGTGTCTGGAATTGGTGGGTTATTGGTCTGACTTCAAGAATGAAGCCACGGACCCTCAAGGTGAGTGTTGTCTGGAGATGGTGTATCCGGAGGTTTTTCCTTCTGATGTTCAGACATGCCCGGAGTTTCTTCCTTCTGGTGGGTTCGTGGTCTCTCTGGCTTCAGGAGTGAAGCTGCAGACCTTTGCGTGTAAATGTTTCAGCTCTTAAGGCAGTGCATCTGGAGTTGTTCATTCCTCTAATCTGGAGTTGTTTGTTCCTCCAGTGGGTTTGCGGTCTGGCTGGTCTCAGGAGTTAAGCTGCAGACCTTCCCCGTCATGAGTGTTCCAGCTCATAAAAGCAGTGCAGACCCAAAGAGTGAGCAGCAGCAACATTTATTGCAAAGAGGGAAAGAACAAAGCTTCCCCTAACTGGACCCCAGCAGGTTGCCACTGCTGGTTTGGGCAGCCTGCTTTTATTCCCTTATCAGGCCCCATCCATATCCTGCTGATTGGTCCATTTTACAGAGAGCAGATTGGCCCATTTTACAGAGAGCTGATTGGTCCATTTTAATAGGGTGCTAATTGGTACATTTACAAACCTTGGGCTAGACACAGGGTGCTGGTTGGTGCATTTACAATCCTTTAGCTAGACATAAAAGTTCTCCAAGTCCCCACTAGATTAGCTAGACACAGACCACTGATTGGTGCATTTACAAACCTTTAGCTAGACACAGAGTGCTGATTGGTGAGTTTACAATCCTTTAACTAGACAGAGTGCTAGACAGAATAGTTCTCCAAGTCCCCACTAGATTAGCTAGACACAGCCCTGATTGGTGCATTTACAAACCGTTAGCTAGGCACAGAATGCTGATTGGTGCATTAACAATCCTTTAGCTAGACAGAAAATTTCTCCAAGTCCCCACCAGATTAGCTAGATACAGATTGCTGATTGGTGCATCCACAAACCCGGAGCTAGACACAGTGCTGATTGGTGCCTATACAATCCTCCAGCTAGACATAAAAGTTTTCTAAGTCCCCGCCAGACTCAGAAGCCCAGCTGGCTTTGCCTAGTGGATTCCCTGCTGGGGCAGGGGGCAAAGCTGCCCGCCAGTCCTCTGCGGCACCGCCGCACTCCTCAGCCCTTGGGCAATCAATGGGACTGGGCGACTCGGATCAGGGGGCGGCACCCGTCAGGGAGGCTCCAGCCGGGGAGCCCGCCAGTGGCAGGGGCTCGGGCATGGAGGGCTGCAGGTCCGGAGCCCTGCCTCACAGGGAAGCGGCTGAGGCGCGGTGAGAATTTGAGCCCGCCCTGGGCGGGCCAGTAGTGGTGGGGGACCTGGCAGCACCCTCCGCAGCTGCTGGCCAGGGTGCTAAGCCCCTCACTCCCCGGGGCGGTGGCGGCGGCCCGCTGCTCCCAGTGCGGGGCCTGCCGAGCCCGTGCCCACCCAGAACTCCTGCTGGCCCACGAGGGCTGTGTGCAGCGCCTCTCCCTCCACACCTCCCTGCAAGCAGAGGGAACTGGCTCCGTCCTCGGCCAGCCCAGTAAGGGGCTCCCACAGTGCAGCGGTGGGCTGAAGGGCTCCTCAAACCTCGCCAGAGAGAATGCAGAGGCCGAGAAGGCGCCAAAGCGAGTGAGGGCTGCCGGCACATTGTCACCTCTCAGTAAGGCACTGTCTCAAAAGAAAAAAAAAAAAAAAGAAGGAAATTAAAGGGACCCATAGAAGATCGTATGAACACACAGATGAAAGGTGGTTGCCCACAAGTTGAGGGGTAAGGCCTTGGAAGAAATCAACCGAGTTGACACCTTGTCAGATTCCTACTCTCCAGAAAGGTGAAAAAATAAATCTGTTGTTTAAGCCACCAGGTCTGCAGCATTTTCTTAAGGCAACCCTAACAAATGAATACAAACAGCGATTGAATCTGTTCTACATACTTAGACTGAGTAAAGAAAGCTCAGTCAGGAAGTAGATCACAGGTTGCAGCTTGGAATTCTTTTTTTTTTTTTCCTCTCTAAGAATGCTCTCCTTTACAGGATACCTAACCATACCCTTAGGATCTCCTGGGATGTCTATTGTGTTTATAAGGTGCTTTGTTATTCCTGCCTACCCATTATAATGTTGCAGGAGGTAGACCAGTTGGCACATTATTCTTATTCTCCTTAGATTTTGATATTAGCCTAATATGTTTACAAATAATTCTTTGTCTTATTGTTTTTCTGCTAAAATACTTGAAGATAGATTTTTTTTTTTTTTTTTTTGCATTATATGTAGATGGTGGGTTTCAAATTGTCTGACTTAAATTTTAAGAAGCAATGTAGTGGATTCACCCTGAGGGACATGCACCTCAAATTGTTGAAATATCTTTCAAAACAGTAAGAAACAGGTGTGACCGTTGAAGGACACACAACATGTACTAAGTCTCCATGTACAGAACAAACAGTGAGTTACAATATTAGGTAAACTATGAGATAAAAATACTATGGACAAACATTCTGAATTGTAAGCATTGATTTTTTCTATCAATCTGCTTTTTATATAGGCAAAAGAATTTAGCAAATCAAAGTATTGCATGAACAGAGTGTTATATGTATTTCCTATTAGCTTGCAAATATTAATGCTTTATACATCATCATAAATATTACATTTTATTTCAATATTTGCAAAATTACCAAAGTTCTCTTTTCTCTCTCTTTTTTTTTTTTTGCCATTCATGTATACATTTTATTTTATTTTATTTTATTTTATTATACTTCTAGGATACGTGTGCAAGTTTGTTACATATGTATACATGTGCCACGTTGGTGTGCTGCCCCCATTAACTGGTCATTTACATTAGATATATCTCCTAATGCTATCCCTCCCCGCTACCCCCTCCCCACAATAGGACCCAGTGTGTGATGTTCCCCTTCCTGTGTCCAAGTGATGTCATTGTTCAGTTCCCACCTGTGAGTGAGAACATTCGGTATTTGGTTTTCTGTTCTTGTGATAGTTTGCTGAGAATGATGGTTTCCAGCTGCATCCATGTCCCTACAAAGGACATGAACTCATCCTTTTTTATGGCTGCATAGTATTCCATGGTGTATATGTGCCACATTTTCTTAATCCAGTCTGTCACTGACGGATATTTGGGTTGATTCCAAAACTTTGCTATTGTGAATAGTGCCACAATAAACATATGTGTGCATGTGTCTTTATAGCAGCATGACTTATAATCCTTTGGGTATATCCCCAGTAATGGGATGGCTGGGTCAAATGATATTTCTAGTTCTAGATCCATGAGGAATCTCCACAATGTTTTCCACGATGATTGAACTAGTTTGCAATCCCACCAACAGTGTAAAAGTGTTCCTATTTCTCCACATCCTCTCCAGCATCTGTTGTTTCCTGACTTTTTAATGATTGCCATTCTAACTGGTGTGAGATGGTATCTCATTGTGGTATTGATTTGCATTTCTCTGATGGCCAGTGATGATGAGCATTTTTTCATGTGTCTGTTGGCTGTATGAATGTCTTCTTTTGAGAAGTGTCCATTCATATCCTTTACCCACTTTTTGATGGGGTTGTTTTTTTTCTTGTAAACTTGATTGAGTTCTTTATAGGTTCTGGATATTAGCCCTTTGTCAGATGAGTAGATTGCAAAAATTTTCTCCCATTCTGTAGGTTGCCTGTTTACTCTAATGGTAGTTTCTTTTGCTGTGCAGAAGCTGTTTCATTTAATTAGATCCCATTTGTCAATATTGGCTTTTGTTGCTGTCGCTTGTGGTGTTTTAGACATGAAGTCCTTGCCCATTCCTATGTCCTGAATGGTATTACCTATTTTTTCTTCTAGGGTTGTTATGGTTTAGGTCTAACATCTAAGTCTCTACTCCATCTTGAATTAATTTTCGTATAAGGAGTAAGGAAAGGATCCAGTTTCAGCTTTCTATTTATGGCTAGCCAATTTTCCCAGCACCATTTATCAAATAGGGAATCCTTTGCCATTTCCTGTTTTTGTCAGGTTTGTCAAAGATCAGATGTCTGTAGATGTGCGGTATTATTTCTGAGGTCTCTGTTCTGTTCCATTGGTCTATATCTCTGTTTTGGTACAAGCACCATGCTGTTTTGGTTACTGTAGCCTTGTAGTATAGTTTGAAGTCAGGTAGCGAGATGCCTCCAGCTTTGTTCTTTTGACTTAGGATTGTCTTGGAGATGCGGGCTCTTTTTTGGTTCCATATGAACTTTAAAGCAGTTTTTTCCAATTCTGTGAAGAAACTCATTGGTAGCTTGATGGGGATGGCATTGACTCTATAAATTACCTTGGGCAGTATGGCCATTTTCACGATATTGATTCTTCCTATCCATGAGCATGGTATGTTCTTCCATTTGTTTGTGTCCTCTTTGATCTCACTGAGCAGTGGTTTGTAGTTCTCCTTGAAGAGGTCCTTTACATCCCTTGTAAGTTGGATTCCTATGTATTTTATTCTCTTCGAAGCTATTGTGAATGGAAGTTCATTCATGATTTGGCTCTCTGTTTGTTACTGGTGTATAAGAATGCTTGTGATTTTTGCACATTAATTTTGTATCCTGAGACTTTGCTGAAGTTGCTTATCAGCTTAAGGAGATTTTGGGCTGAGACAATGGGGTTTTCTAAATATACAATCATGTCATCTGCAAAGAGGGACAATTTGACTTCTTCTTTTCCTAACTGAATACCCTTGATTTCTTTCTCTTGCCTGATTGCCCTAGCCAGAACTTCCAACACTATGTTGAATAGGAGTGGTGAGAGAGGGCATCCCTGTCTTGTGCCAGTTTTCAAAGGGAATTTTTCCAGTTTTTGCCCATTCAGTGTGATATTGGCTGTGGGTTTGTCATAAATAACTCTTATTATTTTGAGATACGTTCCATCAATACTGAATTTATTGAGTGTTTTTAGCATGAAGGGCTGTTGAATTTTGTCAAAGGCTTTTTCTGCATCTATTGAGATAATCATGTGATTTTTGTCTTTGGTTCTGTTTATGTGCTGGATTATGTTTATTGATTTGCATATGTTGAACCAGCCTTGCATCCCAGAGATGAAGCCCACTTGATCATGGTGGATAAGCTTTTAGATGTGCTGCTGGATTCAGTTTGCCAGTATTTTATTGAGGATTTTTGCATTGATATTCATCAGGGATATTGGTCTAAAATTCTCTCTTTTTTGTATTCTCTGATAGTAGTTTGTATTTCTGTGGGGTTGGTGGTGATATCCCCTTTATCATTTTTTTATTGCATGTATTTGATTCTTCTCTCTTTTCTTCTTTATTAGTCTTGCTAGCGGTCTATCAATTTTGTTAATCTTTTCAAAAAATCAGCTCCTGGATTCATTGATTTTTTGGAGGTTGTTTTGTGTCTCTATCTCCTTCAGTTCTGATCTGACCTTAGTTATTTCTTGCCTGCTGCTAGCTTTTGAGTGTGTTTGCTCTTGCTTCTCTAGTTCTTTTAATTGTGCTGTTAGGCTGTCAATTTTAGATCTTTCCAGCTTTCTCTTGTGGGCATTTAGTGCTATAAATTTCCCTCTACATACTGCTTTAAATGTGTCCCAGAGATTCTGGTATGTTGTATCTTTGTTCTCATTGGTTTCAAAGAACATCCTTATTTCTACCTTCATTTCATTATGTACCCAGTAGTCATTCAGGAGCAGGTTCTTCAGTTTCCATGTAGTTGAGTGGTTTTGACTGATTTTCTTAGTCCTGAGTTCTAGTTTGATTGCACTGTGATCTGAGAGACAGTTTGTTATAATTTCTGTTCTTTTACATTTGCTGAGAAGTGCTTTACTTCCAACTATGTGGTCAATTTTGGAATAAGTGCGATGTGGTGCTGAGAAGAATGTATATTCTGTTGATTTGGGGTGAAGAGTTCTGTAGATGTCTATTAGGTCCGCTTGGTACAGAGTTGAGTTCAATTCCTGGATATCCTTATTAACTTTCTGTCTCGTTCATCTGTCTAATGTTGACAATGGGGTGTTGAAGTCTCCCATTATTATTGTATGGGAGTCTAAGTCTCTTAGTAAGTCTCTAAGGACATGCTTTATGAATCTGGGTGCTTCTGTATTGGGTGCATATATATTTAGGATAGTTAGCTCTTCCTGATGAATTGATCCCTTTACCATTATGTAATGGCCTTCTTTGTCTCTTTTGATCGTTGGTGGTTTAAAGTCTGTTTTATCAGAGACTAAGATTGCAACCCCTGTTTTTCTTTGTTTGTTTGTTTGTTTGTTTCCATTTAGTTGGTAGATCTTCCTCCATCACTTTATTTTATTTTATTTTATTTTATTTTATTTTATTTTATTTTATTTTGAGACGGAGTCTTGCTCTGTCACCCAGGCTGGAGTGCAGTGGTGCGATCTCTGCTCACTGCAAGCTCTGCCTCCCAGTTTCACACCATTCTCCTGCCTCAGCCTCCTGAGTAGCTGGGACTACAGGTGCCCGCTACCACGCCCGGCTAATTTTTTTCTGTATTTTAGCAGAGATGGGGTTTCACCATGTTAGCCAGGATGGTCTTGATCTCCTGACCTCGTGATCTGCCCGTCTCGGCCTTCCAAAGTGCTGGGATTACAGGCCTGAGCCACTGTGCCCGGCCCATCCCCTTTTTTTGAGCCTATGTGTGTCTCTGCAAGTGAGATGGTCTCCTGAATACAGCAAACTGATGTGTCTTGACTCTTTATCCAATTTGCCAGTCTGTGTCTTTTTATTGGACCATTTAGTCCATTTACGTTTAAGGTTAATATTGTTATGTGTGAACTTGATCCTGTCATTGTGATATTAGCTAGTTATTTTGCTCATTAGCTGATGCAGTTTCTTCCTAGCATTGATGGTCTTTACATTTTGGCATAATTTTGCAATGGCTGAATCCACTTGTTCCTTTCCATGTTTAGTGCTTCCTTCAGGGTCTCTTGTAAGACAGGCCTGGTGGTGACAAAATCTCTAAGCATTTGCTTGACTGTAAAGGATTTTATTTCTCCTTCACTTATGAAACTTAGTTTGACTGGATATGAAATTCTGGGTTGAAAATTATTTTCTTTAAGAATGTTGAATATTGGCCCCCACTATCTTCTGGCTTAGAGAGTTTCTGCCTAGAGATCTGCTGTTAGGTGATGGGCTTCCCTTTGTGGGTAACCCGACCTTTCTCTCTGGCTGCCCTTAACATTTTTTCCTTCATTTCAACTTTGGTGAATCTGACAATTATGTGTCTTGGAGTTGTTCTTCTCAAGGAGTATCTTTGTAGTGTTCTCTATATTTCCTAAATTTGAATGTTGGCCTGCCTTACTAGGTTTGGGGATGTTCTCCTGGATGATATCCTGAAGAGTGTTTTCCAACTTGGTTCCATTTTCCCCATCACTTTCAGGCACACCAATCAGATGTAGATCTGGTCTTTTCACATAATCCCACATTTCTTGGAGGTTTTGTTCATTTCTTTTTATTCTTTTATCTCTACACTTCTTGCTTTATTTCATTCATTTGATCTTCCATCTCTGATACTCTTTCTTCCAGTTGATCGAGTCAGTTACTGAAGCTTGTGTATTTGTCACATAGTTCTCGTGTTATGGTTTTCATCTCTATCAGTTCTTTTAAGGACTTCTCTACATTGGTTATTCTAGTTAGCCATTCATCAAATCTTTTTTCACGGTTTTTAGTTTCTTTGTGCTGGTTACATAGTTCCTCCTTTAGCTCTGAGAAATTTGATAGACTGCAGCCTTCTTCTCTCAATTCGTCAAAGTCATTCTCTGTCCAGCTTTGTTCCATTGCTGGAGATGAGCTGCATTCCTTTGGAGGGGGAGATGCGCTCTGATTTTTTGAATTTCCAGCTTTTCTGCACTGCTTTTTCCCCTTCTTTGTGGTTTTATCTGCCTTTGGTCTTTGATGATGGTGATGTACTGATGGGGTTTTAGTGTGGGTGTCCTTTCTGTTTGTTAGTTTTCCTTCTAACAGTCAGGACCCTCAGCTACTGGTCTGTTGGAGTTTGCTTGAGGTCCGCTCCAGACCTTGTTTGCCTGGGTATCAGCAGCAGAGGCTGCAGAAGAGAGAACATTGCTGAACAGCGAGTGTTGCTGTCTGATTCTTGCTCTGGAAGCTTCGTCTCAGGGGTGTACCCAGCTGTGTGAGGTGTGAGGTGTCAGTCTGCACCTAATGGGGGATGTCTCCCAGTTAGGCTACTCAGCGGTCAGGGACCCACTTGAGCAGGCAGTGTGTCTGTTCTCAGATCTCAACCTCCGTGCTGGGAGATCCACTGCTCTCTTCAAAGCTTTCAGACAGGGACATTTACCTCTGCTGAGGTTTCTCCTGCTTTTTGTTTAGCTATGCCCTGTCCCCAGAGGTGGAGTCTACAGAGGCAGGCAGGCCTCCTTGAGCTGTGGTGGGCTCCACCCAATTTGAGCTTCCCAGCGGCTTTGTTTACGTACTTAAGCCTCAGCAATGGCAGACGCCCCTCCCCCAGCCTAGCTGCTGCCTTGCAGTTAGATCTCAGACTGCTGTGCTAACAATGAGGGAGCCTCCATGAGCATGGGACTCTCTGGGTCAGGTGTGGGATATAATCTCCTGGTGTGCCGTGTGCTAAGACCCTAGGTAAATAAAGTGCAGTATTAGGGTGGGAGTTACCTGATTTTCCAGGCGTTGTGTGTCTCACTTTCCTTTGGCTAGGAAAAGGAATTCCCTTCCCCCTTGTGCATCCCAGGCAACGTGATGTCTTGCCCCGCTTCGGCTCTCGCTGGTCAGGCTGCACCCGCAAACTAGCACCAACTGTCCGACACACCCCAGTGAGATGAAGCTGGTACCTCAGTTGAAAATGCAGAAATCACCTGTCTCTGTGTTGCTGATACTGGGAGCTGGAGGCTGGAGCTGTTCCTATTCGGCCATCTTGGGCATGCCCCCCACAAAGTCCTCTTTTTCTATGTACTTTATTTAACAATGTGACCTATCTTTTCCAAAGTTTCTTCTTTAGCAGGGTGTGATCCTCTATGCCTTGCAGGATAAGTGGAGTTCACATCGTTTTGTACTGTGATTGTGATCACAGCAGATAATTGTATAGTAGATAGAATTGTATAGAATAGTGTAAAAAGGACCAGATGGAAGAATAGGGCAGGAAACACAAGATCAGCATGGAAACAGCACAGTATAATTCTCAATGGTATTATAGCCATGAATTTCTTTATTCCAAAATTAATAATTTATTTTGATACTAAATCTATTCAACTCCTTTCAAAAGGTCCAGCGTTAAGTATGCTGACGTTTTCCTTAATTGATGCTAAGATATGACAAACTTAAAATCCTTTTGTTATTTTTGTGTTTATTTTCTTAGATTCTAGGTGTCTAAGAGGGGTCAGTCCAAGAAATTGTTAATTAAGTGTTTGAAGTTGACAAGCCAGTGTAATCAGCTCTCTTGGGAATAGCTGGTTAATTTGCATCTCAGTAGGCTTCAGAAGATGATGTAAGTGATTTCCCTGTGATAGAGTGTCCAGGATCAATTACAACCTGGTCAATTCCAAGTCCAAAGATAGATATGAAAAACTTTGATTTCCATTCAATTTAACTTGACCTTTCTAGATATAAACAAGAGAAACTATTTCAGAAAAGTTTTTTACAGAAAGAAAGGAGTCTAATGGAGACATTTTCTAAAATCAAAATATATGAAAATCAGTGAAACTACCTTGAAAATAGCAATTACAAAATAGCAACTGAGCCTTTTCTGTTATTCATGATCAAATTGCAGTTGAAATTGATTTCACCAGGACATATTTGAGGTTAATGTCTCTTATTTAAAAAAAAAAAAACAGTTTTATGGGATTTAACTAATATATAACAAGCTCCACATATATTAAATGTAAAATTTAAAAAATTTGATAAGTTTTGATATATCATATAACCCATTAAAGTATCACCACAGTCGCGATGATGAACATATCCATCTCCTTCCAAATGTTTCCTGGTGCCCCCTTTTTAGTCCCTTCTCACTCCCATTCTTACCCTACTGTCTCCAGAATACCATTAATCTGCTTTCTGTCACTGTGGATCAGTTTGCATTTTCTTGAATTTTATATAAATGGAACCATACAGTATGTCCTCCTTTCTCTTTGGCTTCTTTAACTCAGTGAAATTATTTTGAGATTCATCCATTTTGTTGTGTGCCAATAGTTCATTCCTTTGTATTATGCAGTACTGATGCACTGTATCAATGTACCACGATTGTTTATATATTCACTTCTGGATGAACATTTTGACTTTTGGATATTTTAATAAAGTTGCTGTAAACATTTGTGTGCAAGTCTGTGTGGATATACATTCTGATTTTGAGGGGAGAGGAAGTAAATATCTAGGAGTAGAATGCCTGGATTATATGGCAAGTGTATATTTATCATTTCAGAAATTTTTCTTTGAATTTAACATTTTAAGTAATGGTTTTCCAAAGTTTTTGTACTATTTTACATTGAAACTAGCAGTGCATGGAAATTTTAGTTCCTTTACATTCTTACCACTACTTGGTATAGACAGTCTTTCACATTTTAGCCATCCTAAAGCATGTATTGGTGTATCATTATGCTTTTAATATGCATTTATCTAATAAGTAAATACGTTTAGTGTCATTTTATGTGCTTATGTAGCATCCATATATTCTCTTTGCTGAAATGTCTTTTCAAATATTTGCATATTTCCTATTCTGTTTGTTTTATTATTGAGTATGAGTTATTTGTATATTCTGGATACAATTCTTTATCAGATATATGCTTCCAAATATTTTCTCCTATAACAGTGTCTTTAAAAAGTAGAAACTTTTGCTTGTCTGAATGCAGTGGTGTTTAGAATTGATTGACAACTACCAGTTACAGATTTCTTTGTTCCTTCTCCCCCTCCACAGCTTCAATTGACTAGCCAAAAAAAAAAAAAAAGTAGAAGCTTTTAATTTTGACAAAGTCAGTTTGTTTACTTTTTCTTTTAGGGTTTATGTTTTATACATTATATTTAAGAAATGTTTCTGTAATGCAAGTTAATAAATATTTTCTCATGTTTTCCTTTAGCAGTTTATTTTGGATTTTACATTTAATTACATAATTCATTTTTAGTTAATTTTTAATATGAAGTATTAAAGGATATTCATATTCATATGAATACTTCATATTCATATTTAATATGAAGTATGTATTGAAGGATATTTTTCTACATACGAATATTGTCCAAGCATCATCTCTTTAACAGACTATCCTTTCTTCAGTTGATTGCATGTCTAGCTTTGTGAACAATCAGTCATTTATATGTGTTGGGTTGTTCGTGAAATCTCTATTCTGTTCCATTGATATATGTGTCTACCTATATTCCAGTGCCACACTGTCTGGATTACTATAACTTGAAGTGTTGAAATCCTGTATGGTTAGTCTTTCCTGTTTGTTCCTTTTCAACATTGTTCTGTTGCTGACAGGCCTTGAACTTTATTATGCATTTTTTTGAGTCTGGCTTTTTCCTTCTCCCTGGTCTTGGCTATGTTGGCATCTGCCTGGGCTCCCCACCCTGTGTGGTGTCTTTCATGGCAGTAAGCTGCGGCAATCATAGACTCACCTGATTTGTTTCCACCTCTCAAGAATCCCGGTGGTTAATTGTCTAGGTGTCCAGTGCCTTGAAGCTATTTCACATATTCATTTTTTGGCTGTGTTAAGCAGAAAGATAAATCCAGTTCCTGTTATTCAATCTTTTGGACAGAAGTGGAGGTCCAAAATAAATCCCTTGGGCCTGTTTTAAACAAATTTCTTTCTGTAGTTCTTTTGGACTTGAGGAAGGACTCACCTTCTCCTGGATGTCTCATCCTGTCTCTTCCTTAGGCTTTCTCGGATGTCTTCTCTGAGCAACTGTAGTATAAGTGCACAGATTGTAGTCACAGAGGTCTGCACCTGAATGTTTGTCTGTTAGTGAGAAGCTGTTGCTTAACTAACTAGCTATCTGTTTAACCTTTTCAGTTTTAGTTTATATTTAATACTGTATTTCTAAAACTGAAGTTGAGAATTGAGAATTAAAGTAGAAATTAAGTGAGTCAGCTTTATGCATAAAAACTTTTTATTACATTGCTTAACACAGGGTAAACCCTTGACAATGTTGACTGTTACAGTAATTGCTAATACTATTAATGTCACTAGCTGTACCATCATTACTTCTTACTACTGTGACCCTCAAACCTGAGTTAATATGTTTATGAAGTAGGTCTCTTATCATAGGTTGCAACTCGACTTAACCCATGTTTTAATAGGGCCAGATTTAGTCATACTACCATGACTTCTATTTTTTTTGGCATGTATTACAAGGCCTACTAAAGGGCTTATCCTGAAGAGATGTGTTCAATACATATGGCAATCCTGGATTTTTCTTGTTCCACATGTTGCCTCTATAGATGTGTAACCATAACTACAGTAAATATAAATGCTACTT
Source organism: Macaca thibetana thibetana (assembly GCF_024542745.1). Classification (NCBI taxonomy): domain Eukaryota; kingdom Metazoa; phylum Chordata; class Mammalia; order Primates; family Cercopithecidae; genus Macaca; species Macaca thibetana. Next base: position 33,987,654 of record NC_065588.1, on the reverse strand, counting down.
TTCTCAATAAATTCCTAAACTGATAAATAAAGATGACTTTGAGAAATTCCTAAACTGATACATAAAGATGACTTTGGGCTAAATGGTCCATGCACATACTTATAGATGATTCCTTTTTCAAAATTCTGTCTTCTAACCAATCTTTAGGAACACTAGTGAAAATTTCAAATATATAGTGGGTAAATGTTTTTGGCCTATTGAGGTACTGAAGTTTGACATGGGAGCATCTTCACCTTTTCGATTTTAAGTAGATACAGCATGGTGAAGCTTAGTGGTTTATTTTTCTTTCTTTCCAAAATCTACCAAAACAAAAAGTTCTTAAATGTCTACTTAGCTACCGGCCGGGCGCGGTGGCTCAAGCCTGTAATCCCAGCACTTTGGGAGGCCGAGACGGGCGGATCACGAGGTCAGGAGATCGAGACCATCCTGGCTAACACAGTGAAACCCCGTCTCTACTAAAAATACAAAAACTTAGCCGGGCGAGGTGGCAGGCGCCTGTAGTCCCAGCTACTCGGGAGGCTGAGGCAGGAGAATGGCGTAAACCCGGGAGGCGGAGCTTGCAGTGAGCTGAGATCTGGCCACTGCACTCCAGCCTGGGTGACAGAGCGAGACTCCGTCTCAAAAAAAAAAAAAAAAAAAAAAAATGTCTACTTAGCTGCCTTGTAGTTACTTAGCTTACTTAATGTGTCTAGTTCTTAAAACACCTTTTCAAACAAAATGTTCTTCAGAATCTATCTATCCACCTATCTATTATCTATCTATCATCAAGGAGGAGGTGCTCTAGTTCAAACAGGGGTGGACAGTTTAAAATGTGCTCTTTACACCTTTTTGTAATCAGCTGCTACTACTTCACTCTTTTCTTCTGCACCTAATCCACTCTATGGAGGAGCTTAGAGATTTTTGAAGTCTGATGTACACCACGTTTGGGTACAGTCAAAACTAAGTTCATACTGGGACCACCTGCTACCTATACATCTTTGGAAAACTCACTAAACCTTCCTGAACTTCAATTTCATCATAATACAGCTGGTGTAATAGTGCAGGATTGTTTACAACATTAGAGATAAATTATAAAGAGCAATGGCATGTACTAGGGCTAATCTCGCCAGGCTTTTTTTTTTTTTTTTAATTAGGTTATGATTTGAACAAAAAGGATGAAGAATGGTTTAATTAGGAACACTGTAAATTTCAGGATTTCCCTGTGAGTATTCCCCTTGGCAGGATGATGTGACTGTCTTTCTCCTAAAGGTGACCCCACATCAACCTGGCTGAAAAGGGGGCTTAGGAGATTGGGACTTAAATATGTTTAGATTGCATGAAAAAGTTTCTGTGAAACTCCTTTTGTTTTTTCTTTTGCATCGACTTTTTGGATGAAAAGTTCAGTAGGGAATGACAGAAAAAAATGTAGTTATAGTTAATGAAAGCAGACATGAAGACTTTGTAACAAAGGAGAATAGCAAAATCCAGGGCACCCAAGGAGGAAACACATTAGGCTCCTGGGGCAGTAGAGGCAGGGGATTTAATGATACTTGTCTTCCAGAAATGGTTCCTGGAGCCTTCCTCCCAGGAGGAAACCACCTGTACAGCTCTTTAGATTGCTGTTGTGGGCCATTTATCCAACGCTACTTTCCAAGCTGCTGCAAACACCTTGAATTCAAACAAACCATTCCTTTCCTAAAGTCTTTTATAGCGAGAGACCAGGGCATGGACCCAGCTCCTGCTTTTTCCTCAAAGGACATTTCCTGATGCCTATGCCTTGTGGAACAGATGAATTGGCATCAGCAAGCAGGACTACTTGAACCTGACTGCCTTGAGGCAGTCCCTTTGACAGGGGTTGAGCTTAACTTGAATTATTGGGACTAAACTGGGAGACCACATTGTGTGTGTATGTGTGAGGTGTGGCAACCACTGAGATGTAAGGGACTCTAAAAATTCTAAATTCTGTTTCCAACAGTTCCATGTGTGTCCTCTGGAATTGTAGTGCATGTGTGTGTGTGCGTGCGTGTGTGTTGCGTGTGTGTATGTGTGTGTAAACAAGGCCTGTCTCATGAAAACCCCACGATTTCCACCTTGGGGTTGTTGTCAGGGACATCCCAGTGCTTATGGAAAACACCTGATAGAGCACTAAATCCTCAGGCATGTGTTCTGCAGGAAGCTTACCTATAGGGAATATTATTCCCTTAGAAAGGTTACATGAAATGTGTCCCTGACTTTTGCTGAGGTAACAATGACCCCCATCTCAGTCTGAAGGTCATTCAGGGCAGCTCCAGCTTATGGATCAAAAATGTATGGATGATAGTGTTTGCCGTAGTTTTTTTGTTTTTGTTTTTGTTTTTGTTTTCATTACAAGCCAAGGCAAAATATGTGCAAATTTTTAATACATCCTGCTGTACCAGGGTATATGCTTTGGATTAGGTAGACAAGAAACTGAAAGAGGAAGCTAAAATCACTAACTCAAGCTAAGTATTTTTTGGTGACTTATGCTAAAGAAAGCTTAATGAAGCAAAAGTATACTGATGGGAAATCAGAAGACAGCCTGTAGTCCTATATCTATTATTATTTGTGTGGTTAGTTGACTTTAGCCAAATAATTGAATATCTCTGACACTTAATTTCCCTATTTGTTGAATAAGGAAATTGAGTTAAAGTAGTTACGTTTTTTCTTCAGAAATTATTTTCTGATTCGGATTCTAATATGCCCAGGAATACAGTACAATATTAGTGAAATTATCAGTGGTATGTTTTGTAGGAAGGGAAGATGTTTTTGAAAGGGATTTGTTGCCTTATCACTTCTCCAATAAGCTATGGTCAATATCCTACCACTTTACCTCTCTGCATGACTGGAGTTGCCTGCCAAAATAAATAGAATATTTCTTAGAGTAAGAGGTAGAGAACATAATGGAATAGAGAAGAGTTTATATGAGGTTTTTGTTCAAAGCCTTTCGAAATGAGATTTGTTTTCTTGCAATGAATAAAATGAACACAGCAGCAAAGAAGGATGCTGTTTTTTTTGGGATTTTTTTCTCCATCTCTGAAGTGGATTTTATTAGAACAGTAACAAGTATATAGTTAAAGAAGTCTGTACCTCATAATTTATGGTATAAAGTTAATGGGTTTTTTACACCTTTAAGATCCATTTAACGGTTAACTCTGAAATTATTATTATTTTGTTAAGGTTAAGATTAGAGCTATGAAAGTAAACTCTACGTATAGAATGTTCAATTCAAAACAATTTGTTATTGGGCAACTTCTTGCTCTGTCGTAGTACTCAATATGCATAGTACATTTAGAAAGAAGTGTCATAAAGATAGATCCAGTGAGTCATAGTGAGTTCTGTCTGGATGACTATATATTGTTACCTTAAATTGGAAATGCAAGAAGCAATGTAATCATTGTTCTATTAAATTTTTTTAAAAATAATTTTGATTCAGCTTGGACTCATAAGGTTACTGTGACATTGTTTGAAGTGACATTTAAAAAACAAAATTTATGTGTTTAGGGTTGAAGTAATGGTTTTAGTTTTGACAGAAAGGAAAAAATGTTTTTCATAGAAAGAAAGAATTAAATTATAAACAACCACTTACATGACAGCTAATCCATAAAAATATATTTTATTCAAACATCATTATCTCATATTAAGAACGGATGGTTTGCCATAAGAAGTCATGTTGCAGGCTAAGAAGTTAGCTTATCAGAGGGGTAAGCCAAATTTACTTTCCTGTAACTTCTGTTTAGTTTTGCATTGCTTTATGTTCAATTTCTCAGTGGCAGGCCACTCACTAATCGGCACTGTTAGTCCCTTTCCTTAACAATCCTTCGTTGACATTGCGATAAAGTCTACATTAATTTCAGCCATTAAAATGAAACAAAAATGTTGCTTAACCAGACTGTATTTCAGAAACTTATTTTAATCATCTTTAGGTGTTTGTAAAAATGAGAGTAAAATATCAACCCAACCATCGAGCCTGCCTGGTAGTGTTCCATCAGTTTCCACTTTAATTTTCCAATCACTTTTACATAATGTGCTTACTGTTACTGCTGTTCTTTAGAAAGCAATAATAAACACAATTTAAAATAATCCTTGTGACTTTCATTATATATGACTTTTGTTTACAGGCACACAAAAATTAGAAATTGGTTTTAAAAGTGAATATTGAGTCTCCTATTACCACCCTTGGTGAAAGGGTGGGTGGGTGGATGGATGCGTGGATGGATAGAGCCTTGGGTCAAAATGGTAAAACCTCTGGCTGCCAAAACGAAGATTCTATTTTATCTGAGAGTTAGCATAAAGTGAACTGGTCAGGGCTGTGCATGCCATCACACCTCCGAGTCTGAAGTTTGCATGTGAGCTTCAAGAAAATTTAAATTCACACCATGTTCTGACTTCGGAACAAAATGCTCAAAATGAGTAATGGTTACTACTGTGGAGCATGTTCTCTGGAGTTATTGCATCATTTAACAAAAGCTAAGCTCCCTATATATTCATATCCATTCTCATTATCCCTCTCTCTCTTTTATTCTCTTATTTTCTCTCTCTTATTCTCTCTCTCTCTCATATTCTCTGGTAAAAATAAGGCACTAGATCTCCTGCTTTGACTTTCTTATACCCCTCTGGCTTACAATATTTTTAAATAGAGCATGATTCCTCCTAATTTTTCTTTTTTTTAAATTATTTTTTATTATTATACTTTAAGTTCTAGGGTACATGTGCATAACGTGCAGGTTTGTTACATATGTATACTTGTGCCATGTTGCTGTGCTGCACCCATCAACTCGTCAGCACCCATCAACTCGTCATTTACGTCAGGTATAACTCCCAATGCAATCCCTCCCCACTCCCCCCTCCCCATGATAGGCCCCGGTGTGTGATGTTCCCCTTCCCGAGTCCAAGTGATCTCATTGTTCAGTTCCCACCTATGAGTGAGAACATGCGGTGTTTGGTTTCCTGTTCTTGTGATAGTTTGCTAAGAATGATGGTTTCCAGCTGCATCCATGTCCCTACAAAGGACACAAACTCATCCTTTTTGATGGCTGCATAGTATTCCATGGTGTATATGTGCCACATTTTCTTAATCCAGTCTGTCACTGATGGACATCTGGGTTGATTCCAAGTCTTTGCTATTGTGAATAGTGCCGCAATAAACATATGTGTGCATGTGTCTTTATAGCAGCATGATTTATAATCCTTTGGGTATATACCCAGTAATGGGATGGCTATCTCTTTGAGATGTCAACAAATGCTGAGAATTATGCTAGACAAATAGTTAAATGTTTTTAGAGGTCAATTTTTGTGTAACCTTGAACAATTCATCTAATAATGGGAACTCCAAGTTTTTTATTTATTTCTTTCCTTTTTTTTTTTTTTTTTTTTTTTGAGATGGGGTCTTGCTCTGTGGCCCAGGGTGGAGTTCTGTGGCACGTCTCGGCTCACTGCAAGCTTCGTGTCCCAGTTTCATGCCATTGTCCTGCCTCAGCCTCCCAAGTAGCTGGGACTACAGGTGCCTGCCACCACGCCTGGCTAATATTTTGTATTTTTTAGTAGAGACAGGGTTTCACCGTGTTAGTAGAGACAGGATTTTACCATGAGATGGTCTTGATCTCATGACCTCGTGATCCGCCCACCTAGGCCTCCCAAAGTGCTGGGATTACAGGTGTGAGCCACCATGCCTGACCTTAATTTCTTAATGAATTTCTTGATTTTTAAATTCAGTTCTTTTCCAGATCTTTTGTAAAGTTTTCATCAGAGGAGCTGCGTGTGTATATCTGCCCCCAACAACATGTTTGTCTACACATATCACACCCCTCACTTCTTTGATCCATACCTCAGAGACTTGGCCTATATGTACCACAAGTACACCAAGGTTCCCTTGCCCTTTGACTTCTAGTTGGGTTCTGCAAATCACAGTAATAAGCAGATCATAATCTTGGAGAAAGAAGACGTCCTCCATGTATATTCCCCTGGCTCTGCTCCTCTCTTGCTTATACTGGGATTGGAAGAGGCTATGTTCCTCTTTCAAAGACCAAACAAGTCTTGTTAAGAGGTCCAGCTCCTAGAGTTAGTTATCTTGCTAGCTGTGTTCTTGTCAGCTCTCCTGGACTTCTCAGGCCTAGCAGTATTAACGAATGATGTCACTTGTCTCAGGAAATTTCACAATCCTTTAATGGATTCCTACAAACCTGAGCACACATTTAGGAACACTTTCTCCATTAAACTCTTTGCAATAATTAGTTTGTGCATTCTATTTCCTGCCATGACTACCACCGATGGACTGGGTAAATTGTCTTTTCTTTTAGTTATTTTGTTAGATTTTCTAATTAGGATAGAATTAAAGTTAAGACACAAATCAACTTGCTAAAAAAATAAATAAATAAGCTTTGAACATTGAGGCAACATACATAAATATTGGGGGCACTTATAGTCTAATAGCTTTTTTTTAAAGCAATACCTTACCAAATCAATACATAAATAATAAAGATAATAAATTTTAATTTGCTTTTCCCTGATGACATATGATGGGGAGCATCTTTTTATATGCTTATTTGCCATCTGTATATCTTCTTTTTTAAAACTATACTTTAAGTTCTAGGATACATGTGTAGAATGTACAGGTTTGTTATATAGGTATACTGTGCTATGGTGGTTTGCTGCACCCATGAACCCGTCATCTACATTAGGTATTTCTCCTAATGTTATACCTCCCCTAACTCCTCACCTGCTGACAGGCCCCGGTGTGTGATGTTCCAATCCTGTGTCCATGTCCATGTGTTCTCATTGTTCAACTCCCACTTATGAGTGAGAACATGTGGTGCTTGGTTTTCTGTTTCTGTGTTAGTTTGCTGAGAATGATGGTTTCCAGTTTCATTCATATCCCTGCGAAGGACATGAACTCATCCTTTCTTATGGCTGCATAGTATTCCATGGTGTATATGTCACATTTTTTAATATAGTCTATCACTGATGGGTATTTGGGTTGGTTCCAAGTCTTTGCTATTGTGAATAGTGTTGCAATAAACATACGTGTGCATGTATCTTTATAGTAGAATAATTTGTAATCCTTTGGGTATATACTCAGTAATGGGATTACTGGGTCAAATGGTATTTCTGGTTCTAGGTCCTTGAGGAATTCCCACACTGTCTTCCACAATGGTTGAAATAATTTACACTCCCACCAACAGTATAAAATTGTTTCTATTTCTCCACGTCCTTGCCAGCATTTGTTCTTTCCTGACTTTTTAATGATCGCCATTCTAACTTGTGTGAGATGGTATCTCACTGTGGTTTTAAATTGCATTTCTCTAATGACCAGTGATGATGAGCATTTTTTCATGTTTTTTTGGCCACATAAATGTCTTCATTTGAGAAGTGTCTGTTGATATCCTTCGCCCACTTTTTGATGATTTTTTTTTTCTTGTAAATTTGTTTAGGTTCTTTGTAGATTCTGGATATTAGACCTTTGTCAGATGAGTAGATTGCAAAATTTTTCTCCCATTCTTTAGGTTGCCTGTTCACTCTGATGATAGTTTCTTTTGCTGTGCATAAGCTCTTTAGCTTAATTAGATCCCATTTGTCAATTTTAGTTTTTGTTGCCATTGCTTTTCGTGTTTTAGTCATGAAATCTTTGCTCATGCCTATGTCCTGAAAGGCATTGCCTAGGTTTTCTTCAGACCACTCCTATTCAACATAGTATTGGAAGTTTTGGCCAGGGCATATTTCTCAGCATTAATACTTTTTTTTTTTTTTTTTTTTTTTTTGCTATGAGAGTGGCAACCTTGAAAGATGCCGTATAAACTAGGCTCTTTTCTGTGTTTAATGATAAACTTTATCAACTTTATAATGAAAATAATTACTTTGTGCTCATTGTGGTGGTTCTATTTTTAGTTTTTGAGAAAATTCCATACTGTTTTCCACAATGGCTGTAATAATTTACATTCCCACCAACAGTGTGTAAGAGTTCCCTTTTCTCTGTTACCTTGCCATCATCTGTTTTTTTGTCTTTTTGATAGCAGTCACGCCAACTGGGGTAAGATAATATCTTATTGTAGTTTTGATTTTCATTTCCCTGATTAGTGATGTTGTGCATTTTTTTCATAGAGCATTTTTTTCATATACCCATTGGCCATTTGTATGTCTTTTGAGAAATGTCTATTCACGTCCTTTGCTCACTTTCAATGAGATTGTTTATTGTTGTTGTTGGGTTTTTTGCTGATGAGTTGTTTGATTTCCTTGTATATTCTGGATATCAGTTTCCTGTCAGATGTGTAGTTCACAAATATCTTCTCCCATTTAACAGGTTGTCTCTCCATTCTACTGGTTGTTTCTTTGCTGTCCAGAAGGTTTTTACTTCTTGTAAAGAGCGAAAGAACAAAGCTTCCACAGTGTGGTATAAGACCCCAGCACGTTACCGCTGCTGGATCCTGTGGCCAGCTTTATTCCCTTATTTGGCCCTGCCAATGTCCTGCTGATTGGTCCATTTTAGGGTGCTGATTGGTCCATTTTACAGAGTGCTGATTGGTGCGTTTTTACAGAGTGCCGATTGGTCCCTTTACAAACTTTTAGACACATAGCACTGATTGGTGCGTTTTTAGAGTGCTGATTTGTACATTTACAAACCTTTAGCTAGACACAGAGCGTTGATTGATGTGTTTACAATCCTTTAGTTAGACAGAAAAGTTCTCCAAGTCCCCACCGGACCAAGAAGCCCAGTGGGCTTCACCTCTCAATACCAGGCTTAGCACACTTCTAGCGAGGTTACACAGAAATTTCATGTTAGTTATTAATCTGGTAGCTGGAGAGGATGTGAGAGCAGCTCCTGGGGATGGAGAGACCTATTGCCGTTTGGGAAAGTGGGAGTACTAGCAATTACTAGGGAAGAGTGAGGTACTTCTGCAAGCCCAAAAGATCCAGGGGAGTTAGAGTCAGTGTACTCAGGACATTTAACCAGATATACTTGTCCCATGTTTCAAGATCTCTGACTTTCTCTGGGAGGTAGATAAATTTTGCATAACAGACCTGATTTAGTGAGCATTTAAACATCTCAGAAGCTCCAGAATTAATTGTTAATGAGGCCTTGAGCCTGCTGCTCAACTATATATTCTTCTACTGTTGGAAATAATGACCTCCTTATAAACCACCACAGGGACTTTCTGGCTTTCTT